>NC_143577.1:168674365-169299365 GCF_048544385.1 Mastigoproctus giganteus
TTGTTCTTTGACAACAAGTTAAATTTCCAAAAGCACATTGAACATCTCCGCACTACTTGTCAAAAAAAACTGAACATACTAAGAGTCTTATCAGCCACAACATGGGGAGCAGATCTCCAAAGCCTGCTACATTTATATAGATCCATAATCAGATCTCGACTGGACTACGGTGCCCCTGTCTTCGATTCTGCTAGGGAGAGCGCTTTATCTCACCTCAATCCTATTCAACATTCAGCTCTCAGAACAGCACTAGGTGCGTTCAGAACATCTCCAGTGCAAAGTTTGTATGTTGAAGCTCATGAACCTCCCCTAAATATCAGGAGAAAGATGCTGCTGCTGAATTATGCAACCAAGATCCAAAGCCAGATGACCCATCCTAATTGGCCAATACTCTACAATCCACAGTTTATGACCTTCTATAGAAACAAACCACAGACAGTTCGGCCTGCTGGTATTAGGCTAAAACAGCTAGCAGAAGATTGGGATATACACCAATAAAATCTTACAAGATCCTATAGATCCTGATCCTCCATGGTCTGTCATCATGCCATCTTGCGACAATTATTTCTACCAGTGGGGTAAACACTCTCCATCAGATATCAACATCCAACAGCTCCACATAGCGCATACTCAACGTTATCCTGACTTCGCTAAAATTTATACAGATGGATAGAAGTCTGAGAGTGGATCAGGCGCAGCAGTAGTACTCCCTGATATTATCATTTCTCTCTCTCCCAAAAGAGTGCAGTAGTTACACGACTGAATTATATGCCATAAAGCTTGCTATAGAAAGTATTTTCCATATGTCAATTCAAAAGAGCTTAAGTTACACAGACTCGCAGAGTTCCTTATTAGCCTTGCAAAACAACTCCTCGTCTACTCACCCTCTATTAAAGCTCATTAGAACAGAGTTGATACGTCTGAGAGAGTGCCAACAAAAGGTTATTTTCTGCTGGATACCTGGCCATACTGGAATAGCAGGAAATGAAATTGCGGATGATGCTGCCAAACATCCATCGAGAGCAGCCCCAACAAATTCCTTAGTACCGTTCACAGATTATAAAATGAAGATCCGAAGTATATGTAAAGGTCGATGGACTCCACAATGGCAAGCACAAATTCATAATAAACTTTTTCAAATTAAACCTGTACCAAAATTATGGGCTTCTAGCCTTATTGCAAACAGACAAGAAGAAGTAATCCTAACCAGAGCCAGAATCGGTCATACTCATTTAACTCGTTTGTTCCTCCTGTCAGGGAATGACCCTCCTCAGTGTAATCATTGTCATACACCACTTACAGTCAAACACATACTTCTAGAATGTACTCTGTATCATAATGCTCGACTAGTGTCATTCAGTTCTCTAGCAAGCTTAAAAGGTACCTTTGTCACTTAGCCATATCATAGGCAAAAAATCAAACATCGCAGAATTCTTCTCCTTCCTAAAACGAATAGGACTATATAGCCGTTTCTAATTGCTTCTACATGAACCAAACAAGCAGTATGAACCACTTTTCTAAGTGCAATACGGCCTAAGTAGCCATTGCACTTAAAATCCCATAAACAACAACACCATCCTAAAGTGGTAAAGAAAGTGCCCAAGGTTGTGTTTAAAAAAGCAGTGAGAATATGTGTAAAACTAGCTAAACTGGTAAAGTCAGAAGTGTTAAGTGAAGTAAAAGTCAAGAATATAAGAATAATTCGAGATTGTGGTGTGCTCATAGAGGCGGAAGGGGATGATGATATTGCCAAAATATGAGGATGTTCTAAAGTACAGGGGGGGTGGGACTAAAATTTTCTTTTCCTAGGGTGATTCACCCTAAAATTGTAATATTTGATATGGAAAAAGATGTTGATCGTGAGGAGTTTATGGAGCAAGTATGGCTTAAGAATTTTAAAGATTATGGTCTATCCAAGCAAGATTTTAAGGACAATGCAGATGTAATATCTATAAATAGATCTAAGAGATCTATTTATAGATATTAATATACTTATAATTGGGTTTTAGAGTTTAAGTCAAAGGCACAGAGAATATTGAGAAATAATGATAGAATATATGCGAATTGGACAGCATATAAATTCAGAGAGATTTTCTTGGTGACACAGTGCTTCAGGTGTTTGAACTTTGGACACATTGTGAAGCACTGTAAGAGAGAAGAAGCATGTTATGGTCATTGTTCAAGATTTGGACACTCCTATAAGGATTGCACTTTTAAAAGTGAGAATCCAATTTGTTGTAATTGCAAGGTGAAAAATAAGAAGGCAACACACACTGCTGTAGATAAAAAATGTCCGGAATATGTGAGGGCTTTAGAGCAATATAATAATAAAATTACTTATGGCTAGTTGCTTGAGGATAGTACAGTTGAATGCCCAACACTCAAAGAGTGTGGCCGCCCAGTTAACCCCTTCATGGATTATCCCGAGATAGCTTGTTTTTAGTTTTAAAAGTTATTTGGAACTACACGAAATATCTCGGGATACAATAATACCCGAAGCAAACAATAATACCTCCAAATTTATGATTGAAATTTATTTTCTCGGGCATTTATCTTGCTAATTTTGCATTAGTCAGATAAATCCCAAGATTTCTTGGGATTTTCTTACAGCTGGCAGCAGACGACTGGCTTTCATTTTTACTTATATTTACTTATTGTACAGCAATGTCAGAACAGTAGCACACGTTCCTATGTGCCGCCACTAAGCAAAATAAAATTTGCCTTCCTAAATGCAGAATACTGAAAAGCATTAACCAATTAGAAAACAATATTGAAAAATATTTCGGCACCCTCTTGAACTGCTGCCCGTAAGCGACGCTTACCTCAACTATCCAATTGCGGCGGTTGTGTGTCAGAATGTAGTTAGTTCGTGATTATCACTTATGGTGGGAGGATACTGCTTGTGCTCCACTTGATTTTTTTTAATTTATTTATATAATGAGCAGTGAAGAGTGTTTTTCTGTTCTTTTCTTTTAGTGCAAGCGCTAATTTATTAAAAAAAAATCTGTATAATTTGCATACTTTTTGGCATACATGAGATAACTCAGGATAGCCCAAATGGGTTAATTACTCCCATGTATTTTCTACTAAAAAATTTATAAAAAACACAAAAAACTATACAATGAGTATTTGCATTATGCATACTTTTAATCTGTAAAATAAAGAAAGTTGATCTGTTATGACACATTTTTTGGAGAAAAATGTTCCAGGACGGGGTTAAAAATCTGGAAATGGAGAGACCAAATGTAGATCTTGCATTATTACAAGAACCGTATCAGTTTAACGGAAATATAAGAGGATATCCATGTCACTATCATATTTTAACTCATGGAGAACATCCTAAGACTGCAATAATAGTAAGAAGTAATCATTTGGTGGTGACTAAAATATCAAGCTTATCAAATGAGTGTTTGACATGCTATGAGATAATTGGTAAGTTTGGAAGTATATTCTTTGTCTCAATGTATTGCCAGCACTTAGGAAGTATCGAGCCACATGTAAATGATTTAGAGAGATTCTGTCAATCTTATTAGCATGTCATATAGTGATAGCAATGGACTCTAATGCTAATTCTACTCTCTGGGGGGGGGAGAGGAGTCCAATGAAAGAGGTGTAATGCTTGAGGAATTCCTCTTGTCTTCAGGACTAGAGGTACTTAATGTGCAAGACCATATTCCCACATATTCGACAATATATAGGCAATCATATATAGATGTCACCTTAGTTACATGCTCTATCTTCAATAGGGTATATGATTGGAGTCTCAGATCATTTGACAACAAGTGACCATAATGAAATTTGCTTTGAAATAAAGTTTGAAGATCAGATCCGAGAAAAGAAAGAATTGGAAAGGTTCTCTGTAAAAATGGCTAATTGGACAAGTTTCGACTTGACCTTCAGTACTCTTGTGAACAGTGTAAACGGGAATATGTTAACACCAGTAGAAATTGTACAGAAATTGGAGGAAATAATGTATCTAGCATTGAAGAGTTTAATGGTAAAACGAAAGTTAAGGGATAGACCTGTCTTTTGGTGGAGTGAAAATTTAGAGAATAAGAGAAAACAATTGAGGAATGTAAGAAGGCAACTTCATCATTAGAGAAGAGTTCATGACGTGGAAATGTCTGTTTATTATAATGAGTACAAAGCTTAAGAAAGAGTTACGTTAGAGATATTGAGAAGGCAAAGCAGTCTTCTTGGAAGTATTTCGGGGGAAAAGGATCAAAATACCCGTGGAATTCTCTTTTTAAGCTCAAACTGAGAAATACTATTTTAGACATGTAAATTGTACAGTTGAAATGTAAATATAACTTTAAATTGGCAACAATCTGTGAGCATGATCCTAGATGAACTGTTTCCTAGTGAGCAAGATGTCCAGTTGTCTTAAGATCAATTATGGATGAATTCTGGCAATGAAAGATATTCTTCTGGTGTCGATGAGGATTCATTCACTTCTGAAGAGGTTATAGATGCTGTAGAGCAGGCAAAGGATGGCCGATCGCCAGGCCTAGATTTTATTGAGGTAAAAGTGTTAAAGAGAGCATGTCAATTAAGAACAGACCTGTTTGTAAAAGCTTTTAATGGGTTGCTTGAGCAAGATGCCTTCCCCCAGGCATGGAAAGTGGCTGATTTGTGGCTGATAATAAAAATTCATATCGTCCCATAGCTCTGTTACAAGCTATGTCAAAAACTATGAAAGGTTGCGCATTAGCCACCTGATGATTAGGTGGGAATAAAAAAAATATGTCCTCTGATAGCCAGTATGGCTATAAGAAAGGAAAATCAACAGAGGGTGCCATAACTATAATGGTACAATATGTTCAAGAGTACGAGGGGCGATATGTGCTGGACTTATTTGTAGACTTTCACACAGCACATTTGACATGCTTTGGTGGGGAGACATTGTCAAGAATAAGAGCAGTAAAGATCTCTGATAAATTGTATAATGTTTTTAGAGATTACTTTAGTAATAGAAGTATTATTGTGAGAACTAACTACACAGAGATCTGTAAAAGTGTGGAAAGAGGATGTCCTCACGGCTCGGTGATTGGGCCTCATGCATGGTCTACAGTTTTGGATGAGTTTCAGTGAACACTGTGTTGGAATTAATTTAATAGCATATGCCGATGATCTGCTTATTCTTGTATATGGGAATGCAAGATCACAACTTGAAGATCATGCTTCAGAAGTATTAAATGACTTAATATTGTGGGCAGATTCATATAAGTTGAAAATTTCGAAGGCAAAGTCAGTGCAGGTCCTATTAAAGGGAAGATTAAGTTTGAATAGAAGTCTGCTTGTACGTGCTCAAGGAGTTGCATTGAAATATGAGACCATAGTCAAGTACTTGGGAGTGAGTGTAGGAGAGCATATTAGCTCTCAGATTACTCGAAAAAAAGGGAAGAAAGAAAAACAAGAACAACATCCATTCAACTCACACAACACTAGAGATTCAAAGATACCATCTGTTCAAAGCGTGTCTAGTGCTCACATGTGGGCAGATTCCAACCACCAACTGAAATCTCAGCACTGTGCAGCACTAGACATACTTTGAACAGATATGCAAATACACCCATCTTTGAATCTGTAGCGTTGTGTGAGTTGAATGGATGTTGTACTCATTCCTCCCTGCCAACTTGCACAGCAATAAATGACGGGTTAAAATCAGCATTATCAATGGATGTAACATGACCTTTCAAGCAGTCCTCTAGACAATGGGTGGCTTCATGGATATAGTTCACACTACAATCTCTATAGGGGTATACTATAAACTACCCCACTTCTTTGCACAACTGATATAGGCGTTTTTAAAGGGAGATATGCAGTTTGTAGTTTCTTACCAGGAACCTTTTGCTAACCACGTAATTTACTTAATTTTATTTATATACACCCTCTTGCATCTCATATTGTGGATACTTATCACTGGGTTGCTAAGGACATTGTACTCACCTGTTCACCAGCAAGACTCCAGAGTTGAAACTCTCAGTCTAAGCAGTAGCAAACACATTAAACAAAAAAAAGCAAATATACTTCTATACTACAGCAGTGTGTTTTTTATTAGAGGTACTGCAACACCAAGGCAACTGATTGTCAGAGTGTCTTCACAACATAAGATCAGTGAATAAGTAGCAAACTTAGTTTGCTCACTGCTACGTAAGAAAAACAGCTTTGGCCACCACAATGTTTTTTAGCACTCATGGCACTGGCTTTCACCTTTCATTTAACTTACTTTATTTTAGTGAGACAAGAGGTACCACGTTACATCCAAGAAGTACCTGTATTCCTTCTAGAAATTAAAGACAGAGATTTCACTCTATGCAGGATGAAGTGCTTTGATTTTCACTAAAATTCAAAGTAATTCATTGTTATTTCTATCATTCTCATAACTCTATACACCACTCAACTTTTTGACCGACTTTCTCCAAACTAACTTTCCTAATAGTGAATTAATTTTCCTTGGTGATTTCATTGTTCGTAACTTTAGCTTGTAAGGAAGGATTCTACTATTACTAATAACTCTGCAAACTTGTTCATTCACCTATTACAATACCAGAAAATCATAACCAAATACCTAAATACTCTTGATATCCTCACCATCAACACTTTAAAGCACACAGTCAATATTTAGGGGTTCTCTAAGTACCTCAGATTACAACTCAACGATGGTTGATCTCTTCTCCAATGTAGCCTTTCTTCCACCACCATTCTCAGTTTTTGTTTAGCATTACTATTGTTAATGCAAAAATGGTATGACTGTGTGATCTTTACTGCTTGACTGGACTACTGTTTTATATCTTCTAATGATTCAGATCATGAAATTATTCTTGTACGAATGAAATCTTTCGTTCCTCATTGCATCATAAACCATTGCCTTTATCTCAACCGGTTTTCAATAAATAAATATTCATTTATTGGCCTAAATTGTTAGATATATAGTTCACCTTGGCCTGTACACACACACAGGCCAGAGAGTTTAGTCTTGAAGAATATAACCATAAAACATATAGTAACTTAAGATTAAGTAATACAAAATAATCACTAAAAAAAAAATAGTTTGAATAAAAAGCTATGGGTACACCAATGATATGCAACGAAAAACAAACACAGCTACAAGCAAAAAAAATGAAGACATTGGCCCCTTTTAATCAAATTACCATATTTCCCCATGTATAACACGCACCTTTTTTTAAAAAATTTGGGGTGCGTCTTATACAGTGGTTGTAGATTTTTTTACTTGCATTTCCCGCTTTTTCAAGCTTGTTGTCTTTGCGCTCATTGTTTCGCACTTGTTACTGGTATATTAGGTTATGTTTTGCCCCGTTCTGCCCAGAAATGGCTCAGAAAAGGTTTTCGTACAGTGCTGAATTCAAGTTAAAAGTGATCCAGTTTGCAAAAGTGAATGGAAATCGTGCTACTGAACGTAAGTTTGGTCCTCCTCCAACTGAGAAATCAATCCGAGACTGGCTACGGGAAGAAGAAACCCTACTGAAAACGCTGCGGCAGAAGAAGGCCATAAGAGGAAAGTCAGCAAAATGGGCCTGATTTAGAGAGGGAATTGAAGATATAGATTGAGGAGCAAAGGGCAATTGGAATGCCTGTGTCCACAAAGATGGTTCAGCATGAGGCAAGAAGAATTGCTGATGAAAAAGAAGTTACTGATTTCAAAGGAGGACACAATTGGTGCTTCAGGTTCATGAAACAGAATTGACTAAGCATGCGTACACGCACCAGACTTGCCCGAAAGTTATGAGCAGAAGGTCCTTGAATTTCATTGTTTTGTCATGCAATGTCGGAAGACACATCAGTTTGAGTTGGGACAGATTGCAAATATAGACGAAGTCCCCCTTCAATTTGATGTCCCAAGTAACAGAACTGTTGATAAGAAGGGGGTGAAAACTAACTGTGAAGAAAAGTGGACATGAAAAGAGCCATTATACATTGTTCTAGCTTGTTGTGCCGACGGAACCAAGCTGCCTCCTATGCTGATTTTCAAACGCAAAACAATGCCAAAAGAAGACATTCCTCGAGAAGTGATTGTCCACGTTCATGACAAGGGTTGGATGGATCAGGAGACCGGGTGGGCTCTTATGCAAACTTGCCCTATTGGTGCTTGATCAGTTCAGGGCACACATAACAAAAAACACACAGAAGATTGCTGCAGAGCAAAAAACAAAACTTGCCGTCATACCTGGAGGCTTGACATCCCAGCTCCAACCACTTGATGTCAGCATTAACAAACCCTTCAAAGCTGCCATGAGAGACGAATGGAACCAACGGATGAAGTCCTTCTGGGGACAATTTGACACCAGAAGAAAGAGGGAAGAAACCAACTATAGCAGAAGTTTGTACCTGGGTGAAAAGATTCTGGGATAATATCAAGATTGAGATCGTTGTCAAGTCATTTAAGAAGTGTGGCATTTCAAATGCCATAGATGGAACTGAGGACAAGGCAATATATGAAGACAGTGATTCATCATCAGACACAGATGAGGACAAGCTAATGGATGAGAGTTTTGACAGTGATGAGTTGTATGAATTTTATGATGAATAAAACTTGAGTTCAATAACTTTATGTAATACATTTTTTTTCAAATTTCGGGCTCCACAATTAAGGTGCATTCTTATACATGGGGAAATACAGTAACTTTTTTATACACTTTAATCATTACACATTAATTCAATATCTAAATTAAGTATTTTTATCATTTTAAGGGAGGACTAGGGGATAAAATATGTTGATGGCAAAAATATAATTATTTACTCGGACTAAAGAAAGCGTAAGACTGGCATTTCTTGTTGGAACTTGCCAACCAATTTTTCTGGCAAACCAAAGGCATGTGCCACTGATTGAAATGTGACTTGACAAATGAATTGTGGGAACAGGTTTCAATCAATTTGTATCATTGTGTCACTTTCAATCATACTCTATAGAGTACAATGATTTAAAGTTAGAAGTAGATGCAGCCAAACCAAATCTCACATCCATACAGGAGGAAGAAAGGAGGCAGCAGTTTACATATTTGAAATTAAGTTTAGAAATGTATGAACTACTGGAGAAGTCACAATTTCGATAGAGAAGAGATCTTCAGGTTTTGAAACCTGAAGATTTCTTCTCTAGAATCTTTCTTCACTGAGTGAAAAAAAGACAACTTGGAATCACAATAAACCACTAAGATCCTTATTAATTAGAAACTCTAATTAACTATCCAAATTTTATATTTGGACAGGGTATAATGGGAAATGAAGTTATTTTGATCAAAGTAACATGTTTAGATTTAACAGGATTAATTCCTAACTCAACATTTTTGAGATAGATAAGAGACCAAGTAATTCAGTGTGCCAGTTAGTATAAAATTATATGTTAAGGCCTTTTGATGTGTTGTAGAGATCTTAAAATGTGTTAAGACCATTCAAAATAAGACAGAGCATAATGCCATTGGCTTATATCCAAATTTCCAGCTTCATTTTGTTTTCTGCCTATATTAAAGCTCACAACAGTTTAAAAGAAGTTAACTCAATTTCAAACAAGCTAGGAGGAGGAAACTTGCTTTCTTGGTTAAATCATAGTTGAGTCTTTGGGTCTCTCTGGCCAAAACTATTGGCAGCAACATCTGAGGTAATGCCTCCAAAACCTCTTTCAAGCTGCTATACTCTAGCAAAAGGGGGCAGTCTGGTTAAATAATGACCCATATCTTACATTCTCCACACACATTCTTTCATACACAGAGATTATTTCCCTTTTCCACAGATATTTCCATGGTCACTGGTCTCTCTCTCTCTCTCTCTCAAACATGCTTCAACTACTCAACATCCATTAACCATTCAATTCCAGACCCCAAGAATTAACTTTCCCATATCTTAATTTATTCTTTTTGCTTCAGTTCTCTGGAACAGCGCTCTCTTGATTGAATATACAAAATCTGTAATCTATAAAAATTTGAGCCCAATGCCAACAATTATCTTCTACTGTGTCAACACGAAAACTGTACATGGTACTAAAGTACTATAGGTCTAATACTGTTCGTGGTTGCGGTCATCATTAGAAAATAATAAATAAAAAGGAAAAAAGACAACTTGATTGAGGCAGCCTATTTATAGTTTCAAAATATCCTGCGAAAATTTGTAAAGCTGTTCAGACTACACTTTGAGGTGTCATACCTATACTCTTCCATTTTTTAGTAAAATCTACCATGGTAGATTTTAGTACTCAGATGAGTCACAGCTGCATGCACAGACAGAACGGTTATTGATGTGACATCCAACCGCCATCCCACATGATTATACATAACTATACTAAGTTGCTGCTGTTGGGGACTTCAGGCACAGCACACAATACTCATGGAGTGGTATCCAAATCCTTTCAGTCATATAATATATATATAATCCATTAGAAAAATTTCTTTAAATTGTGGAAAGAAAGATGGTGCTGACAATGAAGTGGATATCTTTCTAAAGAATTCAGAAATGAATTCCTGAAAACAAATCTAATTTATGATATACAGGGTATTTCAAAAATACATGGCATAACTTTGGGAATGAGTTCCTCATATGTAGACAATAAAAATATTTTATATCAACATAGTTCCGGAAATGCTTGGTTCCCAAGTTATTAACCAGAATGTCTTATCTCCCGCATCACAAGGTACTGGAAGAATCTGGTGGTTTTCCATTCCAACCATGTACTCAAATCAGGAGCAAGCGGATATGCACTTTATGTACGGTTTGGCAGATGGCAATGCTCTGGAGGCTCGTTGTTTGTACCACGAAAGATTCCCAGAACGAAGGTGTACAGACAGGAAAACGTTTGAAGGTATCCATCGCCACCTTTGTGAACATGGGACCTTTACACCTCGTGCTGCCAATAGAGGACAACCAAGATCTACGACTCCTGAAGTGGAGAGGTGGACCAACTGCCTGGCCTCCATGCTCAGCTGATTTAAACCCACTAGATTTCTTCTTGTGGGGCCATTTAAAGTATTGGTGTATTCGACTCTGGTAGCTGATGTGGAAACTCTCCGCAATCGAATTGTGGCAGGTTGTGAGACAATACGGAACATGCCAGAAATTTGGCATCGTCTTCGCGAGTCCATGAGACGTCGATGTGAGGCCTGTATTCAGGCAGAAGGTGGACATTTTGAACAATTACTATAAGGTGATGTGTCATACAGACCTTCAAAACTCAGAAACCAAGCATTTCCGGAACTATGTCGATATAAAATATTTTTATTGTTTGAATGAGTTCCTCATATGTAGATATGAGGAACTCATTCCTGAAGTTATGCCATGTATTTTTGAGACAGCCTGTATAACACAGCCCACTGCAAGCACAAACAAATAATTAGAATGCAGTATACAGTCAGATATCATTAAAGTACCCATGTATGCACTAATTCAAAAACAAGCAAATGATGTTCTTACCATGTGGATCTGCTTTTTTATAGCAGTTACCAGCATCAACATAACAAGAAGCTGCATCATGACGGCTCTCACTCTTTAAATGCAATGAAGCTGCTTCACAAAATGCACTTCCAGCAGCTGCAAGTAAAACAAAACAACCAAAAGAAAGTTAAATCATACACATTTGGTAAATTACAGAAATGGCTAAAACTTAAATAAAGAACAAATAAAATTAGGATGGCGCTGTGCTAATACATTACACAAAAATCTGTACTTGTTTGTGTTTCAATCTTTCACAAAATCAATGTCACTATATATGTCATTGGACTATTTTATTAATGCTATACTTCAGGAAGCCAATAAGGAGATGATTACACCATTACATAAGGTTTTACTTAAGCCACATCTTAAGTAGCACATACAGGTCTGGAGGCTTCATTTTAGAAGGATACGGATCTGTTAGAATGGGTGCAGAAAAGGGCAACAACATTAGTGAAGAAACAAAAGGGTACCCTTATTGAGAAAGGGTTCAGTTCTGCAAATTGCAATATCTGTAAACTAGGTACCTGCAAGGAGATCTGATTGCGCTGTTTAAGGCTCTGAATTTATTGCATAAGCTATATGCTCAAGGTGTCCTTCTCTTGCTTAGACAACATACAAGAGGGAACATAACTTTAAAATTGAGAAAGGATAGTTGAAGGATAAATGTGCAGAAATTTGCCTTCAGCCAGCTGGCTGTTGGAAGAAACTTCCATCTGGTGTTTTAGAAGTGGGTAGTTTTAATAATTTTATGGAAGCAGCATACAAATTCTTGAGGGGATGGACAGGTGATGCAAGGCTTTTTTTTATTATTTATTTTCATTAATGTGGATAAGCTCGCTTTCTTGCATCACTGGCCATTACTAATACTCATAATAAAGCTACATATGATATATCTTAACAATATCTTATACCGGTCAACAATACCATATTCAATCTAAGCCTAAATAATAAGTTTTATATTTTTAATACCACATTTTTTACACCACAAAATTTAGATACCTATAATATTAGCAATAAGATGACTAGCCTTGATTTTTATTTTTTTATTTTTAATAGTCAATTATGCAACAAGCACTATATAGATTAAATATATTTATTCATAAGGAAAGCAGTATTTTTTTTTTAATAAAATTATAACAAATAGCTTTCATGCTTATAATTTAGCTGCTCAGAGTAGTAGAGAATGAAAAAAAAAAAAAAAAAAAAAAATTAATAAGATCAGTCTACAGTACTATAAAAACTCTTTATAAATGTTTTAAAAAATTAAATGTTTGGTAACCAAATATTTTAATTTTACAAATTTAAAAGTTTTTTTCTTTTTCTTTTTTTGGCTTCATGTATACAGTATTCTTTTATGAAGGCTGCTTATTTTGTTCCTTATAATAAAGGAAAATATGCAAAAAAAAAAAAAAGAAACTCCAGCAGTAGAGGCCATACTCAAAGATAAACGAAATGGCTACTTATTCCAAATGTATCCAGTCTAAATGCTTTTAATAAAGTAATAAACAATTAAGTTAGCATAATTATTAAAAGCTTTGGCAAGGCTCACACTGAACAGTTTCTCATGTTGCAGGTAGCCAATAAAGCAAAACAATTGAAGTCTCTGAAAGAAACAAAAAAAAAATTTTTTTTAATCAATTTGTTGCATTGTCACCATACTTAAAAACCTTTCACTACCACCAATGCAAATTCTGAAAGGTTAACAGAGTCCCAATATATGAAGATCTTCTTAAACTTAAAAGATGCAAAAAAAAAAAAAAAAGGCTGGAGCAGATTTCTGTCTCACATTCCTGATGCAGAATTAATCCTGCAATCCCTAGTCTCCTAACAGACTTCAACTAATATTCTTTATTAGCTGCCTGCGACACAAGAAACTGATGTTCAGTGAACCTTGTTCTCATATTTGTTTCTTACTGTAAAGGACATACACCAGCAAAATGCATCTGAAACAAGTGCCAACTTTATCATCCAGATTGTAGCAATAAAGTTCCTGGACTAGCACAATAAAAAGAACAAAGTGAAGAAGCTCAAAAATAGTTTTAGTTTTATTTAAAGCAATCACTACCTAATTGAATCACTTATTATACTGTTCAAACAAAATGTTTCTGAAAAGATTCAGCAAAGACCAGAGGGACCATGTTCAGTTTAGTGGTTACATTTTCTTTCTGTCCTCAATATCCTGAAATCTTTCCTTTGAGGGCAGTTTTCACTTTGGGAAAGAGAAAAGTCCACTGGTGCTAAATCAGGAGAGTAGAGTGGATGGTTGATTTGTACAATGCCATGTTTCATCAGAAACATCTTCACAACAAGTGTAGAATGGAAGAGGACATTGTTGTGCTACAAGAATCAGTTGCCTTTTTTCTTGAAATTGCAGTCTCATAATGGAAATATGCTTCAATAGTCTTTGAAGCATCTGTATGTAGGACACAGCACTAACTCTCTTCCCTTCGGATAAATTCCTTGTTTTTTGAAATGCTCTTTGTTGAAAAACATGATCAGTATTGTCTTGATCCTGGAATTCTGTAAACAAAACTTTTTGGGCCTTGGTGATAATTTTGAAGTCGTCCCCCTGCATGTCTTGATGCTTTATCTCTGGGTCATAATGAAACTACCAACATTCTCCAGTGACAATACAGTCAAGGAAATTAGGATTCCTTGAACAAACCGTATGAAGTCTTCACATGATGACACTCTTCACTGCTTCTGTTCATCCATGAAGCTGTGCGGTGCAAATTTTGTACAGACTTACTCTTATCCTACATCTTCATGCAGAATTTTATGAATCTCTCCTTACTCATATCCATCCCATAGGCCAGTGGTGTCCAACCTTTTCTCGTACGGGGGCCATATTCAAAATTAGATTTGTTTCGCGGGCCGCACAGAGTGATTCGAGAAAAAATTGTCGCATTTTCTATATCTTGTTACTCATAAAAGGAAGTTTATATTTTCGTGTTACTGTTTTTTTTCTTTTCAAGCTATATATAATAAAATGCAAATTCTCAGCACTTTCATGTGCAACAAATCTGTCAGTGATTTATTTTTTAGATTTTATTAAAATTATAAAAATATTACTTACTTTTGTTTGTTTTTTTAAATACTTTACTTTTGTTTCTGTTTGAAATACTTCTCTTTTGTTAAAAAAAAAATAATAAATAAAAAAATAAACCGCTTTTGCTTTTAAATGCTCATTTTAGAAAATTTATAACCTGAAAAGGATCACTACTTTTCAATATTAAGGTGAATAAATAAATATAATGATTAACCTAAAATTGAAATATTGAAAAAATTATTAAGTACAATACACAATAACATTTACTGGACAAAAATTAACATTTAATGAGATGATCGAGGCTGGATATTTTTAAATAATTGTTCAAAATTTGGTTGCAAATTTGTAATGCCAATTTCAATACATAAGAAGATTATGTCCTGATGGTATTTCTCGATAGAGCTCCAGGTCTGATGGTATTTCTCCACTTGTTCTCAAAACCTGCACTCCTGAACTTATTCCTGTTCTATGCCACCTTTATTTACTTTCTTATTCCAAAGGTGTTTTTCCTTATGCTTGGAAATTTGCTCATATCCAGCCAGTTCCTAAAAAGGGTGACAAATCCCTCCCATCCAATTACTTTTACTCTTACTAAAGTAATGGAGAAATCACTTAACTAACTCTTAAACTATCCATAAACCTTCTGTCTGATCAACGATCGTCAGTGTCGATCCATAGGTGATATTCTAGCCTATGTTACCAATTTATGGACAAATTCAATGGAAAAGTTCGGTGAAACAAGCAGATGCTCTTGACATCTCAAAGGCTTTCGATCGTGATTGGCATAAAGACCTAAACAAGCTTCCATCTTATGGTCTGCCAACTGTTCTTTGTAATTGGTTAAGCAGTTTTCTCTCTGACTGCTCACGGTGGGTTATGGTAGATGGCTCTCTGTCTTCTAACTTCACTAATAATGCTGGTGTCCACCAAGGTTCAGTTCTTTCCCTCCATTCTTTTCCTCTTGTATATTAATGAACTTCTTTCATTGATCAGAAATCCTCTCCATAGTTTTGCTGATGACAGCACATTGCATTCCACTTTCCATTTTGAGAAACCTTGCCCTGCTCAATCAGCTTCAACTTCTCGAATATCCGCTACCAATTCCTTAAATGCCGATCTCCAGGTAATTCTACAGTGGGGCAAAGACAACTTAGTTGATTTCAATCCTTCTAAAACTCAGTCTTGTCTTATATCTCGCAAAAAGGATTCTTCTGCTCCTATGCTTATCTTTGGTGACACTCCGATTTCTACGCAAGACGATATATCTCTTTTGGGGATTACCCTGACTTCTAATCCCTCCTGGCACAAGCACATTGCAAATATTGCTTCCTCTGCATCTAAAAAACTTGGTTTTCTCTTTTGCTCTCGGCATTACTTTTCTTCCAAACATTTGCGATTTGTACACAGCGAACATCTGGGGCGGTGCCCCCAAAACCCTCTCTCAGGCTTCTAGATTCCATTCAGGGCAGTTAGGTTAATTAACAACTCCTCTCTAACAGAGTCTCTCCACTCACTATCTCATATACCGTTTCTGCTGCATGCCTTTTCTACAGATACTTCCACGGACCCTGTCCTTCAGAATTGCTTCTATAATTCCCGCTCTCTCTTTCAAAACAGTCCGAAGACGTGCTGCCAACATCCATTTACTGTCCAACTTCAAACTCACAGAACCAACTTTTCTTCTTCCTCGTTTATTCATTCAACTGCCATTTTCTGGAACAACCTTCCTTCATACGTATTTCCTGAAAATTAGTCTACAGAAGTTCAAATCTAATGTCAACAAATATCTTCTTTTGTCTTCTCAAACTCCAACCCATGCACGGTACTATAGGTTCTAACACCTCTCGTGTTTGGGGATTTCATAAAAAAATGCTCTTATGTTGTTATTGTGTTTCTTTTTAAATATTTATTTGATTTCGAGAGTGAAAAAAATTTCTGCTTGCAAACATACGTTTATCCGAACAAAGTAGCCATTTTCATGGCGTTTTCTTTTATTAGCAGAAAATCTTCAGATGGGAAAGCCTTGTAGAATTTAAATAGTTTATTTTTGTAGTCTATATACTTGAATCACATTTTGGCTTGAAGATCAATAATATCAAGTCTCTCAAGTTTTCAACCATAGTAAATGATTCTCAAACAAAAACTTATGTTTTTTTCTTGGAATTTTATATCAGAAAATCGACTTTCAAACTTGTCAAAAAGTAACTGTAATAACGAAAGGCAACGGTTCTTGGAAATGTGTTTCTCCTTTAGCTCAGTACAACATTCAAAGTGAACTAAGTTGTCTTGCTCAACTGGAATTTAAAAATAACAACTTATTCTGAAATGATTTGATGTCACCAAGCAAATCAGACCAATTTTCCTTTCCCTTGTAGTTTTAAATTAAGAGCATTTAAATGACTAGAAATGTGTGTATGAATTACAAGATCAAACAGCCACTCCATATTTCATAGTTGTGTTATTGGTTTAACTTTTTCTTGTTGAAACATTCGGTGATGTTTCAACAGCCACATTAAGGCCATGCAGTCTTGTAAAATTGGCAGTTGAAATAACCACATTCATAATGTGTTGGAGATCCAATACTTTCCCACAAAGAGCTTCTTAATGAACACGCAGTGAATTCTAATTAGAGGTTCAGCTCTGTTATTCATTTTTTTTGATTATTCTACCCATAAGCCCAATGTTTTTAGCAATCATATTTTTTGCACAGCCAGTTGTTTTTAATATTTAAAACCAGGTTTTTAATATTTAATCCTAACTTTTCAATAGATTGGCAAATATTTTCATCTGTAGTTGTTCCACACATACTCTGTAGTTCAGCAAAATCTTCAAGTGGTACAAAATTATCATTAATTCCACGTATGAAGATGAGGAGTTCGGCTGTGTCATTTACATTAGTATTGTCATCCAATGCCACACTAAAATATTTCATTTGTTTTATGTTTTCCAAAAGTTGTTTGAACAAATTCTTTCCAACATCTTCTACTCTTCACATAATTGTTTGTCGAAACAAACCAATGTCTTGTATCAGCGCCTCCATAGCCGGGTGGGCAGGAGCAGCAGTGCAAAGCACACGCTTCTTGATTAGAGTGGAGTTCGAGCCCGTGACCACCAAATACGGAGGATGCAGAAAGGTCGGGAAATGACCACTGCATATCCCGGAGCAATATGGCCTTAGTTGCTAATGCTCCTAAAAACCAAATAACAAACAAACAATTTCTTGTATCATTATTGGTTTCTCCAGACAAATTTCTTCCACAACTTTTAACAAACAATGCTTAACAAATTCACCATCACTGAATGGTTTACTTTCAAAAGCGATCAAATGTGCAACTTGATAACTGGCACGCACAGCAGATAAATATCTTGACTGATACGTTTTCAGTATGTTTTGTTGTTTTCTTAATTCATTTTGTAACTTGGAACACTTTTCTTTTCACAGCACTCCTTTATGTTGATCATAAGACTTATGATTGGAATCAGTGTTATATTCTTTAAAAACTCAGTCTTCTGACACACACAACAAACTCCTTTTTCGTGGTAATCAATGAAGAAATAGTCTTCAGTTCACCTTGGATCAAAAACACGATACTCCAAATCGATTTCCCCCTTTTGGAACATTTTAATGCTGTTTTAGTTCACTTTCTGTGCGGGCCTTATAAAAATTATTTGTGGGTCGGATCCAGCCCGCAGGTTGGACACCACTGCCACAGGCCATCATTATGAGGGTCAAATGGCAATGTCTTGCCACAATTTCGTGAACTTCTGCAACTGTCCTCATTTTGAGAGGTTAACAGATGCCCACTTTTTGGGCTGCTGCGAACATTCTCACTTCTCTTCCATCATGCAGTATGATTGATCACTTTTGAGGTTATGATGAACATCGTGGCGAGATCCAATATTCCTTACATTTTGAGGGTACAGCTCTAAAACTGTGTTCGCAGGCCGGATGCTAGTTAATACATAGGACCGAACCTATTGGTAACTCTCTAGGAGGCTTCTAGATCAGCTAGTATATAATCTTGCTATCTCTACTCTGCCAGATAGTGACTGGAGGGAATCCGAGTAGTGTGTATGCAGGGGCATTGTCGAGGCCACATTATGTCAAGGATCTGTGTATATTCTTACCATGTGTACGCCATATCCAAAAATTTCATTACTTCATACAGCATGTCCCACCCACTTTTTCTTACTATTGCATATACCATTAATTGTAAAACTAATAGAGCAAGCTTATCTGCGAAATGATCTAAACCTCCCAAGCACTTCCTAATTCATTTCACAAATATACGTGGTCTCAATTCTAATCTCAACGATGTCCATTTCCACTTGCAGTCTGCCAAACCCCGTGTACTTTTTCTGACAGAATCTCAGTTATCAGTTGATTCAACTACTGTTCATCTCAGTTGCCCAAATTATTCACTGTATGATTCCTTTCGCCTCAAAGGTGGTACTTGTGCATATGTCCGTTCTGATATTCCCTATTAGAGACTTGGCAATTTGGAATCTCCTCTCTTTGATCTTCTTTGGCTTAAAATCTCTCTAACTCATTGTGTAAAATTCGTCTGTTGTCTCTACCGTTCTCCCAACTCAACTAATCACTTGGAGCTCTTTGACTTCCTCTCTTTGCAACTTGACTTTCTCCAGTCCAACTATCCTAACAGTGAGGTAATTTTTCTTGGTGATTTTAATGCTCACAACTCCAGCTGGCTTCCGTTTTCTAGTCACACCCACCCAACTGGTCGAGATGCAGAGGCTTTTGCATTTACTAATGACTTTGCACAGACTGTTCATTTACCTACAAGAATACCGGACAATCTTAATCATACAGCCAATACGCTTGATCTTTTTCTCACAAACAATCCTAAGTACACGGTCGAAGTGAGAGGTCCTTTAGGCATTTCAGATCACAACTTGGTGATTGTCTCTTCTCCAATGGAACCTTTATCTCATGGCTATTCCCAACCTCGTGTTGTTTGGCATTACAAGAATGCAAAATGGGATGGCCTGCGAGACTTCTTTTCTTCTTTTCCTTGGTCGGATTACTGTTTCAAAACATCTGATATCAACTTTTGGTCAGACCGTGTCAGTGAAATTATTCTTGCAGGAATGGAATCCTTTATCCCACACTCCATTTTAAAATATCGTCCTTTATCTAAACTTTGGTTTTCCAATAAATGTGCTAAGGCTGTTCAAGAGAAGAATGTTGCATATCGTAATCGGGTTGTTTCTAGTTCTTCAGTTTCATTTTCTGCCTACACCAAAGCTCGCAACAATTGTAAAGCAGTTATTAATCAGTCCAAATTAGAGTTTGAACAGGCTAAAAGTAGAAAACTTGCTTCTTGCCCTAATGGTAGCCGAGCATTCTGGTCTCTTGCCAAAGCTATTGGCCGCAACTTTTGCCCATCTCTGCTCCCACCTCTGTCCAAACCAGATGGTTCTGTTGTCACTTCAGCCAAGGATAAAGCTGACCTGCTAGCATCCCATCTTTCTTCCAGCTCATGTATTAATGATCTTGGTAAAACACCTTCCACCATTCCCAAAACACTCCATTCAATGCATCCTGTGGTCTTCCGTCAAAAGGATGTCAGAAGGATTTTGATGAATCTTGATGCTAAGAAAGCTCCAGGTCCCGATGGTATTTCTCCACTTGTTCTCAAAACCTGTGCTCCTGAACTTAGTCCTATTCTTTGCCACCTTTTTTCACTTTCTTATTTCAAAGGTGTTTTTCCTTCTACTTGGAAATTTGCTCATATCCAGCCAGTTCCTAAAAAGGGAGACAAATCCCTCCCATCCAATTATCATCCCATTGAAATTACTTCTACTCTTTCTAAAGTAATGGAGAAATCAATTAACTGACAACTCTTAAACTACCTAGAAACCTTCGGTCTGATCAATGATTGCCAGTCTGGATTCCGTCAGTGCCGATCCACTGGTGATATTCTGGCTTATGTTACCCATTTATGGACTAATTCAATTGAAAGGTTCGGTGAAACATAAGTAGTTGCTCTTGACATCTCAAAGGCTTTCGATCGTGTTTGGCATAAAGGTCTTCTAAACAAGCTTCCATCTTATGGTTTGCCAACTATTTTTAGTAATTGATTATCCAGTTTTCTCTCTGATCGCTCACTGAGGATGATGGTAGATGGCTCTCTGTCTTCTAACTTCTCCACTAATGCTGGTGTTCCCCAAGGTTCAGTTCTTTCCTCCATTCTTTTCCTCTTGTATATTATGACCTTCTTCCATTTACTGGAAATCCTATGCATAGTTTTGCCGATGATAGCACATTGTATTCCAATTTCCATTTTGAGAAACCTTGTCCTGCTCAATCAGCTTCAACTTCTCAAAAATCTGCTACCAATTCCTTAAATGCCGATTTTCAGGTAATTCTCCAGTGGGACAAAGATGACTTAGTTGATTTCAACCCTTCTAAAACTCAGTCTTGTCTTATATCTGGCAAAAAGGATTCTGCTGCTCCTATGCTTATCTTTAGTGACACTCCGATTTCTAGGCAAAATGATATATCTCTTTTGGGGATTAGATTACCCTGACTTCTAATCTCTCTTGGCACAAGCATATTACAAATATTGCTTCCTCTGCATCTAAAAAACTTGGTTTTCTCTTTCGCTCTCGGCGTTACTTTTCTTTCAAACAGCTGCTCACTCTGTATAAATCGTATGGAATATTGTTCCCACATCTGGGGTGGGTTCCCCTAAAACCTCTCTCAGGCTTCTTGATTCCATTCAGAAGAGGGCAGTTAGGTTAATTAATGATTCATCTCTAACAGAGTCTCTCCACTCGCTGTCTCATAGACATACTGTTTCTGCTGCATGCCTCTTCTACAGATACTTCCATGGGCACTGTTCTTCTGAATTGGCTTCTATAATTCCCTCTCTCTCTCTTTCAAAACAGTCCGAACACGTGCCACCACTAGCCAACATCCATTTACTGTCCAACTTCAAACTCACAGAACCAACTTTTCATCTTCCTTGTTTATTCATTCAACTGCTGTTTTCTGGAACAACCTTCCTTCATACATATTTCCTGAAAATTAGTCTACAGAAGTTCAAGTCCAATGTCAACAAATATCTTCTTTCGTCTTCTCAACGTCCAACCCAAGCACGGTACTAAGCACTATAGGTTCTAATATCTCTCGTGTTTGGGGATTACATAAAAAAAAAAAAAAAAAAAAGACTGTCCTCATTTTGAGAGGTTAACAGATGCCCACTTCTTGGGTTGCTGCAAACATCCTCACTTCTGTCTTTGAACCGCTTATGCCATTCAAACACACTGGTATGGCTTAACATTTCATACCATTAACAGTTTTTAACATTTCATATGTTTCTGTTGTAGTTTTTTCCAGTTTAAAGAAAAATCTAATA
The DNA here is from genome assembly GCF_048544385.1 of Mastigoproctus giganteus. Classification (NCBI taxonomy): domain Eukaryota; kingdom Metazoa; phylum Arthropoda; class Arachnida; order Uropygi; family Thelyphonidae; genus Mastigoproctus; species Mastigoproctus giganteus. The sequence continues at coordinate 168,696,236 of NC_143577.1, forward strand.
TTCATTTGATGCTCCATTGCAAAACCATGACAAGGAACATTAACACTGCTAATAAAATTGGTTGTTACTTGCAACCTGTTAAGCCTACTGGACAATGTCTGTACCAACATCTGTTGGAAGAAGTTTGACCTACAACATACCACCTCTGCTTATTTTCAAACTCATTGAACATGACTGTTACATCACCATTCTGAGAACTTTATTGCCACACCTCATATATGAAAAATTCCTTGTTCCTGTTCTTTGCTTTGCCTTATTCACTGCTTACAAACTTATGCAAATAGTTCGTTTTTCAGAAGAAAAATTTGTTGATGACACAACTGCCAACTTTTAACTTTCATAAGGCTGGAGATTAGATAGGTGAAGGTACGAGAAAAACAGGGGCTTTTTTTGCAAAAACCAGTTCTTCTCAAAAAAACAGGAGATTTCTTCAAAAAAAGCAGGAGGGTTTTTTAAAGCCTATACTGCACCAGAAATTAAAATTCATTGACAAAATAGACCTTTTATATTAAAATGTAGCCAGCTGTTCAGCAGTACAGAATGCTTTAAAACATTCATTTACCTAGGATTTCTGTTGAGATCATCTATTAGATATCAACTAATTATAATTGTTTTGAGAAGGATTCTACTGCAGACTTTATGCTGTTCAGAAATGCTGTGTCAAAGTTTTGTTTACAGTAATGGCACTGCTGTTCAGACTTGGTTGTCAAGTACATTTTCCAAAGCTTCATCAGAAAGAGATCTGAATTCAGTTTCTTTTTCACCTGGCTGATCATTCTTGCACTTGTCAGTACCAACAAAGATGAAGACTAGTACATAAATTCTTTCTTCTTTCATAATAATGCCTGGTGGGTTCACACCCACCAAGCATTATTATGTACTAGAAATTGGTGCTTTTTTTTTTTTTTTTTTGTAAAATTGGTTTGTTTCTATTTGGCTCATTCTCAGAAAAGTTTCTGGGAGTTTCTTATAGCAGTGTAAAGTAGCAGATTTTCCACTGCTATAAGAAAACACACTTTTGCCTTAAAAATCACTAGAAAGTCAACTGGAGTTTTAACATTAATCAAAACTCCAGTTAACTCAAAAGTCAACTACAAAATTTTTTCATACAATCAACTGTATGAAAAAAAAAAAAAAAAAAAAGTATGATTCTACCACCTTGCTGTCGAAATTGGTAGAATCACACTGTTTTTTTTTTTTTTTTAACTGTATGTATAAAAACATTTAATGGTAAATGTTTGCTGTAAACATTGTGGCGTACTACTGCTGATCAGTTCAACATCCATCATGTTGTTTTTGATATTAATGTCTCTTTACTCATCTCTCGTTGAACATTTATAATTTAAATTAGCCAAGACCATCTTCTTTGTCGTTCATAATCATAAATGAAAGGAAGGCAGCCTTTACTAATTTACTGACAGGGAATAGTGGTGTTTTGTCTCATATAAACTTGTGTTGAGGTTTTTACGCTTATATAAACATATAAACCTCAACACGAGCAAAAAAAAAAATAACTGCATACAAAGCTATAACCAAAATTCAAGCATTGTGCTAATAGCCCAGAGTTCAATCAGCATGCCAAAAGAATTCAGTAGTTGTTCATTTCACATGCTTTTACTTTCGCCACTTGTTTATTGACTACTTAAGAATGATCGCCTGTGCACATTACAGCACAGCACTTAGGTGCTTTTGATTGCTTATATGTGCTAATGGCACATCATTTGCAGTACCATTTGATACTGCAAATGATGTATGATTCTACCACCTTGCTGTCGAAATTGGTAGAATCACACTGTTTTTTTTTTTTTTTTTTTAACTGTATGTATAAAAACATTTAATGGTAAATGTTTGCTGTAAACATTGTGGCATACTACTGCTGATCAGTTCAACATATATATAAAACCTTCAAAAGATACTTATATGCATCCAATGTGGCAAACAATCACAACAATGGAGGCAGCATTACAACTTACAACCCTTATTTCTTAGGCAAGTATATCACCTCATGGACCAGTAATAAACATTAACATTTTACATTAAGGCTTGTAACTATCATTCTGTGGAGATTATAGGAACCAGAGCTAATGTATTATTTAATAAAAAAATAACGAATTACCCATGAATACTTAAGCTCTATATACATAAAACCTTCAAAAAACCACCATTTTGAAAAGTGCTGAGTCCTGAGGATTTATGAGATTCTACCATAGGTTTATTTCACCACACTAGAAAATTACCTGGGTATCAGCATTTAATGAGTTTGTGGTGGATGTCTGAGATGAACCAAAAACGACAAATGAAGAGCAAGATAAACACTGACAAGGAGAAAATTGAGTATACTGAGTTATGCAAAGCCATTAGAAAGAGACTCAGAGAGGACATAAGAAGATTTAACACAAGAAAAGTAGAACAAGCATTAAGGGAAAACAAAGGACTTAAATCAGCAGCCATGAGCAGTAATACAGAAAGACAAATGATACTGAAACTGAAGAATAGCGATGATGTACTTATAAATAGCAGAGAAGGCATAATTCAAATAGCAGAATACTACTATAGAAAATTATACAAGGAGCGAGGGAATGATGCCAGCAGTGGGGAAGATGGATCGCAAATTAGTAACACATACGACATACCCAATATTCTTCCTGATGAGGTAGAACATGCATTGAAGAAAATGAAGAATCAGAAAGCCCAGGGGGGGGGGGAATTAAGTTACTGTAGAGTTGTTAAAATTGGGAGGAAGAAACAACACAAAAACTGGCAAGGCTCTTCACAAAATGCATTATAAAAGGTCTGACGCCTAAGGAGTGGAATAATGCAATCATAGTTTTGCTGCATAAGAAAGGAGATAAATCAGAAATTGGAAATTATAGACCAATTAGCTTGTTATCCCACATCTATAAGTTGTTCACAAGGGTCATTACTAACAGATTAGAAAGAATACTTGATGAGAATCAACTGAAAGAGCAAGCTGGGTTTACGACAGGATTCTTAACTATGGATTACCTTCATGTAATATCACAGCTAATGGAGAAAGCAAATGAATATAAAACACCATTATGCCTGGCATTTGTGGATTATGAAAAGGCATTTGATTCCATACAGCATAAGGCAATGTTTCGGGCACTGGAAAGACAAGGCATAGATACCCCATATATTATGATTTTGAAGAAAATATATGAGAATGCGACCTCCTTTATTAGACTAGACAAAGATAGTAGCAAATTTAAAATCGAGAAAGGAGTTTGACAAGGAGACACAATATCTCCGAAACTGTTTACTGCTGCCCTTGAGGAAGCTTTCAGAAGATTAGACTGGTCGCAGAAAGGAGTCAATGTGAATGGAGAGTACTTAAACCATTTACGATTTGCAGATGACATTGTGGTCATAAGCCACGGTCCCAAAGGATTAGAGGAAAATCTTAATCAGTTATGCACAGTTAGTAAGGATTTTGGACTAAAGATGAATATGACTAAAACAAAAGTAATGATGAACAAGTATGCTACAGAAAGGGACATAATGATTAAAGGAGCAGTAATTGAAAAGGTGGAGTCATATACTTATCTGGGACAAGTTATTAGCTGTAATAATGATAAATGGCTGGAAGTCAAGAGAAAAATAAATTTTGGATGGATAGCATTCACAAAATATAGTCACATACTGAGGAGCAATATCCCAGTTTGTCTGAAACGTAAAATAATGAACCAATGTATAATCCCCACCATGACTTATGGAAGTGAAACTTGGGCACCAAAAGAATGGAAGAGAAGCTGAGAACTACACAGTGAAGAATGGAACAAATTATATTGGGCATCAGACTGTTAGATAAGAAGAGAAACACATGGATTAGGCAGCCAACTCAAGTAAAGGACATTGTTATCAAAACTAAAGAACTAAAATGGTCTTGGGCAGGACACATAGCTTGAAGACATGATGACAGATGGACTAAGAAAATAACAGAATGGTATCCAAGAGGAACTAGAAGAAAACCTGGAAGACAACAGCAGAGATGGATAGATTAAATTCACGAGTTTGTGGGTAGTAAATGGATGGCCATTGCAGAAAACAGAAGAAACTGGAAAATTACTGGAGACGCTTTCATCCTGCAGTGGATTGAAAATGGCTGATGATGATGATGATCTGAGAGGTTGAAGTTGTTTGTGCAGAGCCAAGTTTCTCGAAGGTGGAATTCACTGTGCTTTCTTCGGCAAAACTATGGATAGGATTTCCAGTCAATCCTATCCATAGTTTTGCCGAAGAAAGAATTTAACAAAAGAATTTAAATAATAAATTCTTTTGTGAACTGGAAATAAAGAATTCATTAAAATACAAGAGGAAAAGAGTGTTAGAAAGAACTGAAACCTTGGAGAACACCAGCATCAATACTGATTGAGGAATAGAAGACACAGAGCCATCCACCAACAACACCGAGTGGTCAAAAAGAAAACTGATTACCCAATTGCAAAAAACAAAAAAGTCAGCACTCCATAAGATAGAAGCTTATTTAGAAGCCCTTCATGGAAAATATGATTAAAGACCTTGGAAATGTCAAGAGCAACTGGTTAAGTTTTACCCAGCTTTTCCACTGAATTTTCTTACAACGAGTAACATGTGCTTAATTTTGTTTATAATTCCGTACACAGTTATATTTGTTCACATTGGTGATCACTGATCAAGTGCAAGGTTTCAAGATAGTGTAAGAGTTGGCAGCTGGTGAATTTCTCCATTACGTTGAAAAGAGTAGAAGTGCAACAGACCAATAAATGGAAGAGAGGGAGGGATTTGTCACAGTTGTAAATATCCAATTCAGAATATTTCTGACTACTTTGTTTCAGAGACAACTTCCCTATTTCCTCATTTTTTTTTTTTTAATGTAGCAAGATGTAAACATCAGAAGATAATTAATGATGATTACATAAATTAGGAGTTAATTATTTATCCACAGATGAAAAACCCAGTGTTCCAAAATGTATGAGATATTCTATATCCAACTATCAAATACCCAGTTTTATGCAATATCCAATCCATTTTTAATTTGGATACACAAACATACAAATATTATTATTTAAATGTATAAACATTTAAATATTATTTTATTCAATGCTTATCTTATTAGTTTTATGTCATACTTATTCTGAGAGTGGCTGCTCATTAAAATTTTCCAGATTTCAGAGAGGCATACCTTGTGGTGGAGCAGTTTTGGAAGAGCATATTTCTATGAATATTAACAATAATATTTAGATCTAGCATATTTAGGTCGATAAACTTTTATGCTGATTAAAAGATAGAATCAGTGGTTAAAATATAAACAGCAGTTCAATTTATTAAATTGTTTGTTTGTTATTTGGTTTTTAGGAGCATTAGCAACTAAGGCCATATCGCTCCGGGGATATGTGGTGGTCATTCTCTGACCTCTCCGCATCCTCCGTATTTGGTGGGCACGGACTCGAACCCCAGTCTAATCAAGAAGCGTGTGCTACGCACTGCTGCTCCTGCCCACCTGGCTACAGAGGCACCTTATTAAATTTTTAACAAATGAAAATAAACACAGTCATAGAAAATGTTGTCCAAATATCAAGAGACATGCATCAGAGAAAAAATACTTTTGTAAGGTAGAGTATGAAAAAAACCAATTATTCTAATTTGCATGTTGCCACAAGAAATCACCTGCTTTCTGATGAGGGGGCCAATCAGTCTTGAAAGATTATGTCACAGCAGTCATCTTTTAAAGAGATGGTTGTAACCTACTGGAAAGGTCCCCTAAAAAACAGTGAAATATCAGGGAAACCTGCTGCAAAGGAAAGTTTGTTCTATTGTAAGAATTAAGACCACTGCATCATATAGGTAGTTTAAATCTTGCTGGCTGCCGAAACATTTTAAAAGAAAAGAAAAGAAAGTCCTGCAAGAATCTTATAAAAACAGAAACAATCCTTTTTTGCATGGATTCTTAAAGACAAATGTTCACTGAAACAAGTGCTGGATTACTTTCTTAATACTTCTGGGTTTTAAAGAAATCCAGATTGTAAAGTGTCAGATTTTGCAGAGTTTACTGTATTTGTTTCTTTCCCATAATGTCTGTGCATTTGCTAACAACTTCAATTTCCCAGAGATAGATGGGACTTGTAGGTGGGGCACTCAGACAGTGTTGGGAGAAAGCAGCATCACCAAAAAGAAAAAGGGGGAAAAAAAAAAAAACCCTCCCTCATCACATGCCCAACTCCAATAATAATTTAATCTGGTTACTGATTAAATTCATCCAAACTACTCACACAACACCAGATGGAAGTTTCTTTCAACAATCAACTACCTGTTGGCTGAAATAAACTTTCCACACATCTATGAGGGGGTATCAAAATGTTTGTACCCTGACCTAAATAAAACATCAGTAGGAAGATGCCGTTTTTAATATAAGTTGTCTACATATTCAATAACTAACATGTAAAATTTCATTCCTGTAGGTAATCATACACCAGAGGTGGAATCAGGAATCTGAGGAAGGATGCTATGGTTGATAAAGTGCAGTAATGAGCAGTGATCAAGTTCCTGCATTTGCAGGGAAAGAAAGCTCAGGAAATTGACAAATAAATGAGAGCTGCGTATGGGCAGAATTGTCCATCCTATGACACTGTAAAAAAGTGGAAACGGGGTTCCAGTCATACAAGTGTCTTTGACGAGCCAAGAGAAGGAAGGCCATCAACACTAACAGACATGAGACGGTTGCAAAGGTTGAGTGACAGACATGACAATTCATTTTATTGCAAATGCAGTGGGAATTAGTTATTGGTCTGCCCACAGCATTTTACATGACAATCTGCACATGTCTAAGGTCTCTGCACAATGGGTTCCAAGACTGCTGACGCCTTTGCAGAAGCCATTGCTACCACCAACTTTGTGGCCTAGTGTGGCTTCGAACTACTACAGCACCCACCCTATTCTCCTGACCTAGCACCGTCAGACTTCTTGTTTCGAGAAATGAAGAAATCATTGCGTGGACGCCACTTTAATTCATCTTAGGAAGTCATCAATGAAGTGGAATCATGGTTTCAGGAAAGAAGTGTGGCCTTCTATGATCAAGGCATTAAACAACTAATCCATAGATGGGAGAAATGTGTTACTATACATGGAGAGTACATAGAAAAAGATTAAAGTTCCTGTGAAGTTTCACCTTTCTAGGCTATTATTTATAGGTAAGGGTATAAGCTTTTTTAAACCCCCTCATATGTGGAAAGATGCATAGAAAGCCTCATTTTTATAAGAGGAAACATGCCACAAGCATTTAGCTTATTCAAACCATTGAAAGATTTAAACACCTCAATCAGAACTCCTTGCAGGTGAAGAGTTTCCAGTCAATAATTCCAGATAAGAGTACCCTTTTGTTGCCCTCACTAATCTTGTTTTTGTGAGAGAAACAAAAAAAAAAAAAAAAAAAACCACTTTTCTTTTCTGCATTCATTTAAACCATAAAATGAGGCTTCCAGATATATATGGCTTATCCAATGCCTTATACAATTATATAATCACCTCCTTACCTGAACTGGCAAAATTCCTGTGTATAATTAACAAAACCCCATGAGCTGTCCTGACAACCTGTCTGCACTCTCAGAGAACCGTCTCACTGCATAATTAGTTCTAGGTCTTTTTTTTTTTTTTTTTTTATATGTTCTACTATCCGAGCATAGTACCACACAGTTCATATATTATTCTAGGATTACTGCTATCCATATGCATTACTTACATTTGTCAATGTTAAACTTCAATTACCACTTCTCAGCCCATACTTCTATTTTTTCTAGATCTTTTGCAGTAGGATACACTGATTATTGTAATTATGACTCTATTAAAGTTAATATCATCTGCAAAGCCATTAAGCCTGATATGCTTTCATCAGTAACATTGATAAACATTAAAAAACAACAATGAGCCAAGCACCGAACTCTGGGAGACTCCACTGATAACAGTAGCCCAAAAATATTAATTCCCATCGATAACTACTCTACCTTCTCCCACTCAACCATCTTTTTCCACAGCAGTAACCTGCCTCTAATGTTATAGCAATTTATATATCAGTGCCTTACAGTAAACCCCCAATTTAACAGACCCCAATATAATGGATTTTGGATTTAACGGACCAGACAAATAATAATACAGTAATGTACATATTAATCTCGACCATATTATTTTTTTTAGGTTACACAAAACTTCAGTGTTATTATTAATTAAAAATTAATAATAATTACCTATTTCCATTATTATTTTGATAATTACTTGCTTTTATTTTTATAATCAAATTCAAGAAATTGTTTTTTATTCTTTCTGAAAACGTGTTCAAATAGCTGTTTTCCCAGATAACAGATAAGAGCAGGCTTGTGAGCTGAATGTGACTTGGGACACTAAACTGCAGGTCTACTGATTTGCTTTGTTTTGGTCTCAGTCTGCCTCGAGCTATCATGCGGTCAGGTTGCATACAGAGTGTTTCTGTGATTTCTGAATTGTGACTTAATTTATTAAATAATTTTGCAATCCTTACAATTTAAAATGGCATCAAGTAATAGACGAGTTAAAAGAAACCATGTGAACTAAAATGTGGCACAGAAATTAAAGCTAATTGAGAAATAGGAACAAGGCATCTCAGCAGCAAGTGTTTGTGAAATTTACAGCGTAAAAAAAACAAACTGCTTCTGATATCCATAAATCAAAGGCCAAATTGCACCATTTCATATTGTATTAAAGCTTTTTTTTCTACATTAAGAACAATAAAAAATGCCCTCACAGGTTACATTCGATTTAACAGACACCCCCTCTCCCCTATTACTTAGTTAAATCGAGGGTTTACTGTATATGATGTCAAAATTTAACTGGTGTAGAAAAATTAGTAGCTTCTACGATTACTTTCCTGAATCCTTCCCATATAGAATTTGCTGTTAGCATTAGCATTAGTAGAGGCATATGATGCAAGAAAGCAAGCTTATGCAGCATCAGCAAAAAAAAAAAAAAAAAAACCCACTCACATTTCACCCCTCTGTTTGTTCCAAATACCTGTCCAGCTCAGCCTTAAATTTATTTAGGCTATCAACTTCCACAACAAAAGATGGAAGTCTGTTCCACCAACCAACTACCCGCTGGCTAAAGGCAAATTTCCGCACATCTATCCTAAATCTGTCTTTCCTCAATCTGAATTTATGCCCTCTCAGGTGATTATTCTGAGCAAGAGGAAGAATCCCATTAGCATTGAGCATGCTGATGGGATTCTTCAGAGCACAATCCATTCAAGGCTTTATACACCTCAATGAGAACACCTTGCAGGTGCCTAGTCTCCAGACACTAATTTGCCATGAATTTTTTCCCCCATGAAGTAAATACTAATATTTAAGACTTGGTATATGGTAAAATAATATTTTTATACATGCATATTTGCATAAAAAAAAAATAATTTATGGTGCAGCCTAAATCTAACCTTTGGCATTAGCATTAGTAGAGGCATTTGATGCAAGAAAGCAAGCCTATGTAGCATCAGCCAAAAAAAAAAAAAAAAAAAAAAAAAAACCACTTCCACTTCACCCCTTTGTTCGTTCAAAATACCTGTCCAGCTGAGCCTTAAACTTATTTAGGCTATCAACTTCCACGACAAGGGATGGAAGTCTATTCCACCAACCAACCACCCGCTGGCTAAAGGCAAATTTCCTCACGTCTATCCTACATCTGTCTTTTCTCAATTTGAATTTATGCCCTCTCAGGTGATTATTCTGAGCAAGAGGAAGAATCCCATCAGCATTGAGCATGCTCAAACCATTCAAGGCTTTATACACCTCTATCAGATCACCTCGCCGGTGCCTAGTCTCCAGACACTGTAATTTGCAAAACTTAAGCCTTTCTTCGTAAGAGCACCCCTTTGTTCCATTCACTAATCTTGTTGCCCTTCTCTGTACTCGTTCCAGCATCTCTACATCCTTCTTGAAATGAGACCTCCAGACCTGTATACAGTACTCTAGGTGTGGTCTGACCATTGCCTTATACAAGGGGATAATCACCTCCTTATCCCTGATAGAAAAATTCCTGTATATCATTGACAAGACACTATGAACAACTCTTGCAGACCGTCTGCACTGCTCAGAAAACTTCATATCTGCATGCACAATTACCCCCAGGACCTTTTCGTTCTCTACCACTGTTAGTGTAGTACCACAGAGTTGATACGTCATTCTGAGGTTACTGCTTCCCATATGTAGTACTTTACATTTGTCAACGTTAAACTTCATTTCCCATCTCTTAGCCCATCTGCTCAACTTTTCTAGATCCTGTTGCAGCAGCGTACTGTCATTAGTGCCCTTAACAACCCTGCCAACCTTCGTATTGTCTGCAAACTTTGACATTAAGCTTGATATACCATCATCAATATCATTTATAAATACAGAAAACAACAATGGACCCAACACTGAACCTTAAGGGACTCCACTAATAACATTAGTCCACAATGAGCAGTGTCCATTGATTACCACTCTGTCTTCTCCCACTCAACCATCCCTTTATCCATAGCAGCAATTTGCCTCCAATGCCACACTGCTCCATTTTTTGTTCAGCAATCTTCCATTTGCAACAGTATCAAAAGCCTTTCTAAGATACAAATATATGATATCAAAGTTATTCCCTGCATCCAGTTCCTTTGTGACCACATCATAGTATCCAATCAAATTGGTCAGGCAAGACTTTCCTTTAACAAAACCATGCTGTGTCTGAGCTATAACTGAAGTTTTGTCTGGGTGATCCTGCAGTGTTTCTTTAACCAGTTTCCATTAATTTTCCTAGAACAGAAGTTAAACTAACAGTTCTATAATTACTTGAGTCGCCCTTTGATCCTCCTTGGTGAATTGGGGTCACTTTTGCACATCTCCTGTCCATGGGTACCTCCCCTGAGTACAAGGAGAAAATTCCACTTTAGCACACTGTGATCACTGCCACCTAGTGGTTCCTTTATCTGCAGAATCACTACTGATAATCAGATCAAGAATATTATTCCCTCTAGTTGCTTCCTGAACATGCTGATGTAGAAAACAATCATCCAATAAATCAAAAAAAAGCCTTGCTATTTGTATCGAGCCATGATGATGAAGAGGTTGAAGAAATGTACACCAAAATTGAGTCTTCTAGATGAGCAGAACACCCACTACACTATTATTATGGGGACTTCAATGCTAAGGTCGAAAAAAGACAAAAGAGTGCAGAAAGGGGAACTATAGGAAATTTTGGAATTGGTGAAAGAAATGAAAGAGGCGAAAGACTTGTGGAATCTGCAGAATCTCAAGGATCGTCAGTAATGAACACTTTTTTCAAGAAAAGGGTGAACAGAAAGTGGACATGGAAGAGTACATTTGGATTAACAACTAATGAAATCGACATCATCCTCACTAACAGAAGATATATTGTGAATGATGTTACTGTCCTGAATAAGGTAAACGTTGGAAGTGATCACAGAATGGTAAGATGTACACTTTATATAGATGTAGGAAAGGAAAGGAAAAAACTGACTCGAGTAAATAATACAAAGGTCTTTGAGATAACAGAAGAGGACAAAAAGCAGTATGTACTGGAACTTAAGAACAAGTTTGAGCTTCTGCAGACTGCTCAGGACCAAGCTATCAATGAGGAATATTACAACTTTCTGAAAGTGATAAAGCCCAAGAAACCTATAGGCAAAAAGAAACCCAAAGAAGAAAAAATTAGTCAAGAAACACTTATGAACCGAAGGCGAAAAATGAAGAGCAAGATAAACACTGACAAGGAGAAAATTGAGTGTACTGAGTTATGCAAAGCCATTAGAAAGAGACTCAGAGAGGACATAAGAAGATTTAACACAAGAAAAGTAGAACAAGCATTAAAGGAAAACAAAGGACTTAAATCAGCAGCCATGAACAGTAATACAGAAAGACAAATGATACTGAAACTAAATACCGATGGTGTACTTATAAACAGCAGAAAAGGCATAATTCAAATAGAAGAAGACTACTATAGAGAATTATACAAGCAGCGAGGGAATGATGGCAACAGTGGGGAAGATGGATTGCAAATTAGCAACACATACAACATATCTGATATGCTTCCTGATGAGGTAGAATATGCACTGAAGAAAATGAAGAATCAGAAAGCCCTGGGAGGAAGATGAAGTTACTGTAGAGTTGTTAAAATTGGGAGGAAGAAACAACACAAAAACTGGCAAGGCTCTTCACAAAATGCATTATAAAAGGTCTGACGCCTAAGGAGTGGAAAAATTGCAATCATAGTTTTGCTGCATAAGGAAGGAGATAAATCAGAAATTGGAAATTATAGACCATTAGCTTGTTATCCCACATCTACAAGTTGTTCACAAGGGTCATTACTAACAAATTAGAAAGAATACTTGATGACAATCAACGAAAAGAGCAAGCAATCTTTAGGACAGGATTCTCAATTATGGATCACCTTCACATAATATCACAGCTAATGGAGAAAGCAAATGAATATTAAACACCATTATGCCTGGCATTTGTGGATTATGAAAAGGCATTTGACTCCATACAGCATAAGGCAATGTTTCGGGCACTGGAAAGACAAGGCATAGATACCCCATATATTATGATTTTGAAGAAAATATATGAGAATGCTACCTCCTTTATTAGACTAGACAAAGATAGTAGCAAATTTAAAATGGAGAAAAGAGTTCGACAAGGAGACACAATATCTCCGAAGCTGTTTACTGCTGCCCTTGAAACTTTCAGAAGATTAGACTGGTCGCAGAAAGGAGTCAATGTGAACAGAGAGTACCTAAACCATTTACAACTTGCAGATCACATTGTGGTCATAAGCAAGACACAATCCCAAAGAATTAGAGGAAAATCTTAAACAGTTATGCACAGTTAGTAAGGATTTTGGACTAAAGATGAATATGGCTAAAACAAAAGTAATGATGAACAAGTATACCATAGAAAGGGAAATAATGATCGAAGGAGCAATAACTGAAAAGGTGGAGTCATATACTTATCTGGGACAAGTTATTAGCTGTAATAATGATAAATGGCTGGAAGTCAAGAGAAGTATAAATTTTGGATGGATAGCATTCAGGAAATATAGTCACATACTGAAGAGCAATATCCCAATTTGTCCGAAACATAAAATAATGAACCAACGTATACGCCCAACCATGACTTATGGAAGTGAAACTTGGGCACTCACCAAAAGAATGGAAGAGAAGCTGAGAACTACACAGTGAAGAATGGAACAAATTATATTGGGAATCAGACTGTTAGATAAGAAGAGAAACACATGGATTAGGCAGCAAACTCAAGTAAAGGACATTCTTATCAAAACTAAAGAACTAAAATGGCCCTGGGCAGGTCATATAGCTCGAAGACATGATGACAGATGGACTAAGAAAATAACAGAATGGTACCCAAGAGGAGCTAGAAGAAAACCTGGAAGACAAAGGCCGAGATGGATAGATGAAATTCATGAGTTTGTGGGTAGCAAATGGATGGCCAGTGCTCAAAACAGAAGGAACTGGAAAGTTGCTGAAGAGGCCATCCTACAGTGGATTGAAAATGGCTGATGATGATTGTGTGAGTGACCAACCCACAAATTCCAGTCAATATCTGGAAAATTAAAATTCCCCATTATAAGACTCTCTGATTTACTGGCCCACTATTTCCCTGTACAGTTTCTTAATATACTCATCAGAGTCATTAGGCCTATAACACACTCCTACTCTCAATTTTGATCTCCCAATGCTTATGTCACACCAAACTGACTCGACACTGTACTGTCCAGCGATGTTGACTGGCTTCACTTCCTTGGATTTTATGTGTTTCTTAACTAATAGAATAACCCCTCCTCCTTTCCTATCCTGTCTATCCTTTCTGTACATATTGTACTCCCCAAATTCCAGTTCTGCATTCCTTATATCTGTGTGACACCACGTCTCTGATATCCCAACAATATCTGCCTTTGATGTTTTGAGCAATACCTCAAATTCATCAAATTTATTTACCAAACTCCTAGCATTGGTGTTCATGCAAGTATACATTTTTTTTTTTTTTTTTTTTGGTAGTTGTTGGCGCATCGGCTTCTCTGGCCATAGTGCACCTCCCAAGGTTTTTGTAGTACTTTGATCTAAGCCCGAGGCGGGATTCGAACCCGCGACCTTTGGGTTGCCAGCCAGGCACTTTACCTACCTGGCTAGCCCGGTCGGCGCAAGTATACATGCACCTGTTCCTATTCTTAGCTACCCTAACACAACCCATGTGTTTACTTGTACCGCAAAACTCTCAGCAGTCTCTGAAATACCCTGCATTATTTTCCAGGCTGCTGCTCATTCCAATAGAAGCAGTGCAAGAATCACTTTCACCTCTGCCAGTGGTTACTGTTAATCTATTAGTCCTTGTATTCCTTCCCAGGCTAGCAGTTTTCTGACCCACCTAACACTGCTTCCATAGCATCAGCAAATATTCTTGCACCCTTTCTATTTAAGCGTATCCGATCCCTGTAGAAGCAGTCTCTCCTGTTAAAAAGTACAGACCAGGCTGAAAAAATTCTAGCCCTTCAGCCTTGCACAATCTTTCCAGTGCTGAATTGATCGACAAGGCTCATCATATACTCCCTTCTATTGTGTCTGGGAAGAATTGCAGACACTTTCAAATTCAACCCTAATTCACGGCTTTTTTTCAACAGTAACCTGTACTTAGTACAGGTTACTGTTGATAATGTCACTGTTAGTAACATTATCAAAGAGTCTCACTAAATAGAACTTAAACTGTCTGAAACCATTGTAGTCACCTTTACAAAAGCAAAATCCCTTCCCTTTACCCTAGACAGTAGTTATATTTTTAATTACCTTTTTTTAGGATGGGGATGCCAGAAATGTATAAATATCTAACAGGGAGCAAAACGATTTTCTCATAACTGAGACTAATGTGTAAAAGAAATTATTGAAGCTAAACATAAAAAAGGCACCTGGGATGGACGAGATCTATCCAATTATATTAAGGGAGGCAGAAAATGAGGTAAGCAAACTTTTTTTTTTTTTTTTAGTCATAATTATGATAGCATCCTCAGATTCAGGGGAGGTTCCTATGGACTGGAGATGGGCAAACGTGTTTCCAATTCACAGAGGAATGAAAGGGTGACACGAGTAATTACAGATATATTAGCTTTACCTCTGTTCCACAGAAAGTTATGGAGTCACTAATGAGAGAAGTAATGCAGAACTATCTGGATAGAAATCCAGTAATATGCAGTCACAGCATGGATCTGTTAAGGGACAATCTTGTCTGACTCTTGGTTAATTTGGGTACTATTATGCAGTAACAAAGGAATTGGATGCGATAAATAATTTCGACATCATATACTTAGATCTCAGAAAAGCTTTTGACATTGCTCAGCATGAATGACTGCTATACAAATTGGAGTAGTTTGGCATTAAGGGGGAGGTTACTGCAATGGACAAGAGATGATTAAGTGGGAGAAAACAGTGGTTATCAATGGGCACTGCTCTTCATGAACTACTGTTATTAGTGGAGTTCCCTAGGGGTTCAGTGCTCTGCCCACTATTGTTTCCTATATTTATTGATACTTATGAAGGCAGATCAGGGTTAATGTATAAGTCTGCACATGATATAAAGGTTGGCAGCATAGTTAATACCATAAATCAAGGTATTCTACTGCAACGGGATCTAGAAAAATTAGACAGATGAGCTAAGAAGTGGCAATTGAAGTTAAACATTGACAAATGCAAGGTAGTAATTAACATAACTCTGTAATTCTATACTCAGGGTAATACCAAATGAAATAAAGACCTTGGGGTAATTATGCAGTCAGACAAAGTTCTCTGAGCAGTGCAGACAGGCTGCCAGGGCAGCTCATGGTATTTTTTTCAACGATGCACAGGAATTTTGCTATAGCATGGAGAGGGGATTATTAGTATTAGCAGTGGTAAATGACACAAAGAAGCAAGCTTATGCAGTATCATAAAAAAAAAAAAAAAAATCCCTCTTCCCATTTCACCCATCCATTCCATCCAATAGTTTTTCTAATTCTTCCTTGAATTTAACAACACATGGAATTTTGTTCCAGCAATCAACTGTTCACTGACTAAAGGTTAACTTCCGCATATCAATTCTGCAAACATACTTCCTCAATTTGAATTTTTGTCCTTTCATGTGCGTAGTCTAAACAAGAGGAAGAATCGAATCCTATCAGCACTGAACTTGCTCAATCCATTCAAAGCCTTAAACAACTCAATCAAATTACCTCACATGTGCCTAGTCTCAAAACACTGCAATTTGCAGAACTGAAACCTTTATTGGTAAGAGCACCCCTTTGTTTCCCCTTAACCATCTAATTGTCCTTTTCTGTTATTGTGCCAGCAGCACTACATCCTTCCTCTTCCACAGACTATGCACGAGAGGCCATAAATTTAAATGTGGATGGGTGGTTGCAGGATAGATGTGTGGAAATTTGCTTTGAGCCAGAGGTTAGTTTAAATAAATTTAAGAAAAAATTAGACGAATGATTAGCTTTTTTTTTTTTTTTTTTTCGCTGATGCTGTATAAGCTTTCTTTTTTGCATTATTTGCCAATACTAAGTAGCTCAGAATTACTTTTAAACTTTACAGCAAAATATTTCTGTGAGTGCGAGGGAACTGATGAGCACGGGATCTATATTTAGTGAACATACAACATTCTCAGTGCCCAACAAAAATTTGGTGTTGATCCAATTTCTTTTTTTTTTTTTTTTTTGAGTAAAGAAACATCTGAAACTTACTTTCCTATACATATGAAGAATATTCAAAAAGTTTGTGGCCTACCATGGAAAGAGTGAAAAAAATTAATTTTTAGCTTTTTTTTAAGGAATTGAAAATGGTGATTTATTAATTACGATTTGTTGAACTCAATTAAGAATACTGAATGAAAATGAACGAGGGAAACCAACAATAATAATAAAGAAAAGTTTTAAGTGTTTTTTTAGAGTTCTCAAGATCACTCATCCCCGGACTGAAACCCAGACATTTGTGTAGAATTGAACAGACAAAATACAAAAATCTGTATTTTTGTCAGTTGTTCACATTTAGCCAGCAAAACCAAAGCTCTGCAGCAAAATTAGACACCTGTACTGCTGTTTGTCTCACAGACAGAGTTGCCAGGTGACCACCTCAGAAAACCAGACCACTACTGCTGCCACATATCCACAGCCTCCAGCTTCATTTATCCTAAACTTCTGGTTTAGCACACTCATGTCAATTACACTGAATGCTTTCCAAATGGTTTCAATAAAAATACTAGACACAGGAGTAAATTTTGTGCAAAAGAAAAGGGGGGAAAAGTCTCACTTAAAAAGGGAGTACATTATAGTAAAAAATACTAAACTAAAATATAATGGAACTAAACTGAAAATTTATTCAAAATAATGATCTACACAATTATTTGCACAATTTCTAGCATTTTTTTTTTTCTAGAAAAATAAATTTTCACATTCTAGGAATCAAGGTGTATATTATAAACACACACGTGCACACACACACACAGTTTCAATGCAGAAACTTTGAAATAGTAGAAGAGTTTATAATTTTGACTACGTGATATATTAAATAATAAAAAAAGATTAAACATTCTGGTTGCAAAATTTATTAAAACTCAAGGAAACAATTATAATGAAAACTAAACATAACTGCAATTAAACAAATAAAATGATAATAAAACTTACTTAATTAAAAAAACTAGACATTTACATGTCGAGTATTTGCTCGATTTGTTTACCAGACAGTAAGCTCAAATACAGGACTGTCCATTCAAAAACTGGAAACCTGGCAACTCTACTCAGAGATATCATGTGGGAATGAGAATTGCCTAGAAGAAAGATAGATGCTTTTGTTTGTTGAGTGTCTGTCAACACACCAAATAAAAAATTAAATGTCTTGTAAATCATAGTATATTGAAATTAAAAAGAAAATACTGTACAACTAGTTAAAGAATATTGTTGGGCAAAGGTACAGTGGAGCATTTGATTTCATTTACAAATTCAAAAAAATGGTGTGTCAGATATCAGAAGGTTAATAAATATTGTGGCCCATTAGTAACACATGTTATATGAATATGCTGTATTCCATTCCCAAAAATAAAAAAAACCAAAGTTGGGCACCTCACTTGTAACAAAAAAGTGCACTGCCACTTTTTTGTTACAAGTGAGGTGCCACCTGCTGAGTTAATTTATTTTAATACTGTATTTAATGTACATTGTAGGGGAAATTTTTTTAAAAAATTAAATTTTAAATGTTAAAAGCTGACAACATTACTTTAAAGCTTCCTCCTGCAGATATATGCTTATAATACATTACTATCAAAGCAACTATATAATTTAGATCCAAAATTATAATCAGCATTAACTGCATGTATGATATTTAGCAGTTCACCAATACAAACTAAAAAAAAATTACACAGAACAATAAAAAGAAATAAATTCCAATTCACTAACAAATAATAAATCAGATTATAGTAATAAAAATGTCCTGCAATACAATTCCTAATATATATTTAACCTACCACTCCATTTTTTTGCCATCTTGAACATATTGGCAGCACGAGTATACATCTCACATGCTTCATCAATTTTTGAGGATGATCTGAAAAACAGGCATAAAATTTCTTCAATTAAGTTTCTAAATAATCTTATCTGATAATTACATTAATTATCAAATGACATTTCATTGGATGTATCAATTACTTCAATCATTATCCCATCAAAGAAATGCAACATTAGGAAATTAACTTTTAAATGGATCTATTGGGCATATTGCATCCACCAATTTTTGAGAAAAAGTAAAAATTAAAAAAATGTTTTATTGCACAAAAAATTGCATTATGCAAATAGATGGTAAATGCAAACTATTTGCATTAATTAGATTATTTTACATTATCTAGATTATTTTACAAAAGCTATATTTTTTTTATTGGAGAAGTATCGTTGGAAAAAAGTTCTTTAAAACTCCATTAATTATTTATTAATAGGTTTAATATTTACAACACTTATTTATTATGATAATAAATAGTGTTAATTTTCTATAGAACTGTCAGTCAAGAAGCAGGTAAAAACTGACTTAAGGTGAATTTTTAATTATGAGAATTGTTTTTTTTTTTTTTTTTTTTGAATAACAAGAATGTTGTTTGCTATTATCTATTTGTATCATAATAATATGATATTATTATCTAATCAATATCAAATAATGATATTATATGACCTACTGCTATATTAGCATTAGCATTAGTAGAGGCATTTGATGCAAGAAAGCAAGCTTATGCAGCATCAGCCAAAAAAAAAAAAAAAAAAACCCACTTCCACTTCACCCCTCTGTTCGTTCAAAATACCTGTCCAGCTGAGCCTTAAACTTATTTAGGCTATCAACCTCCACCACAAGGGATGGCAGTCTGTTCCACCAACCGACCACCCGCTGGCTAAAGGCAAATTTCCGCACGTCTATCCTACATCTGTCTTTCCTCAATTTGAATTTATGCCCTCTCAGGTGATTTTTCTGAGCTAGAGGAAGAATCCCATCAGCATTGAGCATGCTTAAACCATTCAAGGCTTTATACACCTCTATCAGATCACCTCGCTGGTGCCTAGTCTCCAGACACTGTAATTTGCAAAACTTAAGCCTTTCCTCGTAAGAGCACCCCTTTGTTCCATTCACTAATCTTGTTGCCCTTCTCTGTACTCGTTCCAGCAGCTCTACATCCTTCTTGAAATGAGGCCTCCAGACCTGTATACAGTACTCTAGGTGTGGCCTGACCATTGCCTTATACAATGGAATAATCACCTCATTGTCCCTGCTAGAAAAATTCCTGTATATCATTGACAATACTCCATGAGCTACTCTTGCAGCCCATCTGCACTGCTCAGAGAACTTCATATCTGCCTGCACAATCACCCCCAAGTCCCTTTCATTCTCTACCACTGTCAGTGTAGTACCACAGAGTTGATACGTTGCCCTGGGGTTGCTGTTTCCCATGTGTAGTACTTTACATTTGTCAATGTTAAACTTCATTTGCCACCTCTCAGCCCATCTGCTCAACCTTTCCAGATCCTGTTGCAGCAGTGTAGTGTCAGTAGTATCCTTGACAACCCTGCCAACCTTTGTATCATCTGCAAACTTGGACATTAAGCTTGATATACCATCATCAATATCATTTATAAATACAGAAAACAATAGCTCCAATTTGTGTAGCAGTCTTCCATGTGCAACAGTATCAAAAGCCTTTCTAAGATCCAAGTATATAATATCAAAGTTATTCCCTGCATCCAGTTCTTTTGTGACTGCATCATAGTATCCAATCAAGTTGGTCAGGCAAGACTTCCCCTTAACAAAACCATGCTGTGTCTGAGCTATAACTGAAGTCTTGTCTAAATGATCCTGCAGTGCTTCTTTAACCAGTGCCTCCATTAATTTTCCTGGAACAGAAGTTAAGCTCACAGGTCTATAGTTACTTGTGTCAGCCTTTGATCCTCCTTTGTGAATTGGGGTCACATTTGCACATTTCCAGTCTATGGGTACCTCCCCTGAGTCCAAGGAAGCTCTCATAATTATGGCTAAGGGTTTGCTTACTTCCTTTGCTGCCTCCTTTAATATAACTGGATAGATCCCATCCACCCCGGGTATATAAATTAAATTGGAGCAGCATGGCATTAAGGGCAAGTTACCACTATGGATAACAGGATGGTTGGGTGGGAAAAGACAGAGTTGCTCCCAGTGGAAACTGCTCTTCATGAATAAAAGTTATTGGTGGAGTCCCCCAACATTTAGTGCTGAGCCTGCTTTTGTTTTCAGTATTTATTAATAATAATGATGATAAAAGCATATCAGGAATAAAGTCTAAATGTGCAGTGATGTGAAGGTTGGCACCTCAATTCTGCAAAATTGCAGTAAACTTAGCACGAGTGAAATCCTTCATCTTGCTCAGACTATGCACAAGGGCCATAAATTCAAATTGAGGATGGGTTGCAGGATAGATGTGTGAAAATTTATCTTCTGCCATTGGACAGTTGATTGCTGAAACTACTTCTATAACACCATTTGGCTCTACAGCATCATATGGTGTTATAGAAATATAGGAATAATTTTTTAAAGTTTTTCATTTTTAATTATTTCTTGCTACTTATCCCAAATCACTTCCTTGAATGATAAAAAAGTCTGTATACTGATGTACCTACTGTTGTGACTTTAAAAATAGTTTTATATGCAGGCATAAATAGGGATATTGGAGATATGGTATCACTAAGAATTTGAATATGGGGAGTACAATGAGTACAGAAAGGACAGACAGGACAGTGGGGGGGGGGGGGGGGGGGGGGGGGGGGAAGAGAGCAGTTATGCTTTTAGCTAAGAAAAATGTATGATATAAGGTGGTGCATCCATTTTATATGGGTGACCACTGCCACACTGAGTCAGTTTGGTGTAACAAAAGCATCTGGAAAACAAAAATAAGAATAGGAATGTGATATAGATAAATGACTGTGAAGAGTATAATGAACCATTTATACAGACAGAGTGGGTCAGTAAATCAGAATGCCTAACAATGAAGAAATTTTAGCTTTCCAGATATCACCTGGAACTTGTGAGTATGCTACCGCAACAAGCCCTAGAAAAATTAGGCAGATGGGCTAAGAAGTGGCAAGTGAAGTTGTAATATTGATAAATGCAAGGTACTATATATGGGAAGCAAGAATTCCAGATTAACATATCATCTGTGTGGTATGTTAATCTGGTGGTAATTATGCAGTCAGACATGAAGTTCTCTGAGCAGTGTAGAGAGGACCAGAGCAAATCATGGGGTTTTTGTCAATGAGACACAGAAACTTTGCTAGCAGGGATAAGGAGGTAATTATCCCTTTGTACAAGACCATGGTTAGGTTGCATCTTGATTACTGTATTCAGGTCTGGAGGCCTCATTTTAGGAAGGATGTAGATTTGCTGGAATGGGTGCAGAGAAGAGCGACCAGATTGGTGAAGGGAACAAGACTACTCTTACCAAGAAAGGCTTCATTTTTATAAATTGCAGCATCTGGAGACTAGGCCATTGTAAAGCAGTCTGATTTGTGTTTAAGGCTTTGAAGGGCTTGAGCAAACTTCATACTGATGGGATTCTTCCTGTTGCTCAGACTACACACAAGGGTGCATAAATTCGAACTGAGGAAGGACAGTTGCAGAATAGATGTGCAGAAGTTTGCCTTCAGCCTATAGGTGGTTGATTGCTGGAATAAACTTCCATCTGCTGTTATAGAAATGGATACTTAGAATTAATTCAAGGATGAACTAGACAAACTACAGGAGTGGATGGATCAGTAAAGTGTGGTTTGCTTTTTTTTGGCTGATGCTTTATGAGATTGCTTTCTTGCATCATTTGCCATTACTAATACAGCAACTCAGGTCCTTGAGGTTGCCACAGACATTTTCTCAGATATGCCAGACAAGCTGTACTTGCTACCTGGGAGTCTAAAACGCTGATGGAACTGATATTCAGGTGACATTCAAGTCAAGTGGACCCAATTTCGGAGAAGTCTGGAAGGTCTGTGACAGCCAAATCAAATGAAAATCAGAGGCATACCATCCTGACTGCATAACACTGACTGTAAAGTTCCCCACCAGTCAGATGGTCTGGGGATGCATAACAAGCAGGGTGAAACAAGGTGGGGCAAATTAAGTTTATTAATGGAACAGTGAATGCAGAAAACCTACAATGCTATCTTGGAGGAGTGCCTGAAACCTGTTATTAGGGATCACCACACAGACGTCCAAAACTGCATTTTTCAACAGGACTCAGCAGCTTGCCACACAGCAAAATTGGTAAGGTTTATGCTATTTAGATTTAATGATGAGTTTGTCTTCTTGTCTCACAAGGCTTAAAACCTACTTACACCAATATTTTCCCTCATTTTTCTTCCTTAAGGTGCAGAAAGGTACCTCAGAAATGCTGGTATTACGATGTCGGACTGGACCACCAACAGTCCAGATTTGAGCCCTACTGAAATTGCTGGTACATAATGTTGTCTAAAATTGCTCAGAAGAAGCCAACACGTAAGATTCAGCTGCTGGAGAGCATTGTAAGGGTGTGGTACCATGAAATTGGGCAACCGTATATCCAGAAGGTGATCAACTCTATGCCAGATCGTTAATCAATGTAACTACAGCTCGAGAAGGAATAACAAAATATTGAGGACTTATTTTGCTAGTTTCCAGTACATAATACTATTACATTAACTTGTCATTTTAGTTTGTACACAAATGCAATAAAATGTAAGTTTGGTTGTCACGATTGCCATTTGCATGATTTCTCATATTTCCATTAATTATGCATTTTACCCTTTGGTAAGATATTTATGGCAATTAGGTGGAGTCTTTTTATTGGATTTCATTCACAGAGATATATATATATATACACACACACACACACACACACACACACACACACACACACACACACACACACACACACACACACACACACACACACACACACACACACCATCTAACAAATGCATTTCGAACATTTCTGCAACCCACAATGCAGCGCAAAACATTATTTGCAAAATTCACAAGTCATGCAGTTTTTTTGTCGACCACTGTATACTTTCATATACATCAATGCTAGAAGAATAGCAAATAAATTTGATGAATTTGAAATGCTGATCAAGACCAAATGCGGTCACTGTTGGGATATCAGCAACATGGTATCATACAGATGTAGGTGGTAGATGACTTATCAACCGGTGAAATACCACCACTTTGCTTATTGGAGGCTTGAAGTGGTGAAACCCATGTTTAGTCTCTAGAGCAAAGTTTCCAGAATCCCCCTCTCCCCATACTTCTCCTTCAACCCATGCACGGTACTAAGTACTATAGGTTTTGATACCTTTCGTGTTTGGGGTTCTCATAAAAAAAAAAAAAAAAAAAAGATGGCAGAATTTGAATATGGGGAGTACAGTGTGTACAGAAAGGATAGGAATGGAGGAGGTGCATTTCCAATGCATTCAGTTGACATGGCTGGCCAGCACAATGTTGAGTCAGTTTGGTGGGACATGAGGATTGAGAAAGGAAAAATGAGATTAGGAGTGTGTTATAGGCCTAATGGTTCTGATGAGTACAACAAATAACTATACAGGGCAATACTGGGCCAGTAAACCAGAATATCTTATAATAGGAGATTTTAACTTCCAGATATTGACTATAATTTGTTGACTGGTCACTCGCATACTAGCAAAACTTTTGTAGATTTATTGGATGACTGCTTTCTACATCAGCATGTTCAAGAGGCAACCAGAGGGGGATGATACTCTTGATCTGATTATCAACAGTGATCACCGTGTGTTGATGTGGGATTTACTTAGATGTAACTACCATCAGGGGTAAAGGGAAGGGTTTTGCTTTCATAAACGTGACTACAGGGTTCTCACAGTTTTTAAATTTTATACAATGGAACCAGCTGATGATATTATCAACAGCAAATTCTAAATGAGAAGCATTCAAGGAAGGAATTAATCATGGAAGCTACTAGGGTTTCATACCAACTAAGAAATACTGTTCGAGGTTTAGGCTTTTGTGGATATCAGATGAACAAATGAGACTCACAACAGAGAAGAAAAATGAAGAGATGCATATAAATTATCAGGCAACACAGTAGCCTATGATAGATATAATCTAGTCTGTAATCAAGTCACAAAGAAGGAAAGGCAAGCAAAGGCAAATTATGAGAAATCTTTGGCAAAGAATTCAAAGAAAAACAGGAAAGAAGTCTTTACTTATGTTAAACCTAGAAGGAATTGGATGAATCAAAATATGTCCACTTGACGTTGATGGTTTAACTGTTGACAAACTGAACGAGTATTTTGAATCTACATTCATACATGAGGAATTCTTTATGGACATGGAGGCCAGATGTTTATCAAACTAACAGGGAGCTAAATGATTTTGGAATAACCGAGAGGAAAGTGGAAGAGAAATCGTTGAAGTTAAACGTAAGAAAGGCACCTGAGGTGGATGAGATCTATCTAATTATATTAAGAGGCAGCAAAGGAATAAGCAAAATCTTAGCCATAATTATGAGAGCATCCTTGGATTCAGGGGAGTTCCCCGTGGACTGGAGAAATGTGAATGTATCCCCAATTCACAAAGGGGAGGATTAAAGGATAACATGAGTAATTACAGAACGGTTAGTTTAACTTCTGTTGAAGGGAAAATAATGGAGTCACTGGTTAAAGAAGTAATGTAGGATGATCTAGACAAAACAGCAGTTATACTTCAGACACAGCATGAGTTTGTTAATGGAAAATCTTGTCTGATCAATTTCACTGGATACTTTTTTTTTTTTTTTTTTTTTGTTTATGTAAACCCCAAACATGAGGTATTAGAACCTATAGTACTTAGTACCGTGCTTTGGTTGGAGGTTGAGAAGCCGAAAGAAGATATTTGTTGACACTGGACTTGAACTTCTATAGACTGTAATTTTCAGGAAATACTACAATGTTGTCAGAAAAGAACTGGATGCAAAAAATAATTCTGATATCATATAGTTGGATTTCAGGAAAGCTTTTGATACATTACACATAAAAGACTGCTGTACAAATTGAAGCACTGTGGCATTAAGTGCAAGTCACTGCTATGAATAAAGGGATGGCTGATTAGGAGAAGACAGAGAGTGGTAATTAATGGACACTGCTCTTCATGAACTAATGTTATTAGTGGAGTTCACCAGGGTTCTGTGTTGAATCCAATTTGTTTTCTATATTTAGCAATGATATGGATGAAGGTATATCAGGCTTAATGATATACCAAGTTTGCAGATAATAGAAAGGTTGGCAGGGTTATTAATGATGTAATGACAATATGCTACTGCATCAGGATCTAGAAAAGTTAAGCAGATGGGCTGAGAAGTGGCAGCTGAAGTTTTAACTTTGACAAATGCAAAGTACTGCATATGGGTAGCAGTAACCCCAAAGTAACATACCAACTGTGTGGTACTATACACAGGGTAGTGGAGAATGAAAAGACCTTGGGTAATTTGCAGTAAGTCATGAAGTTCCCTAAGCAGTACAGATAGGCTTCAAGGACAGCTCATGGAGTTTTGTCAATGATATACAGTAATTTTGCTAACAGGATAAGGGGGTGTTATCCCTTTGTATATGGCAATGGGAAGGCCACACCTTGAGTACAGCATACAGGTCTGGAGGCCTCATTTTAGGAAGGATGTAGAGCTGCTGGAATGAGTACAGAGAACAGCAACGAGATTGGTGAGGGGAACAAAGGAGTGCTCTTATTAAGAAAGGCTTCTATTCTGCAAATTTCAGCACCTGGAAGCTCGGCACCTGCAAGGTGATCTGATTGAGGTGTTTAAGGTTTTGAATGGTTTGAGCAAGCTCAAAGCTGATGGGATTCTTTCTCTTGCTCAGATTACACACTTGAGGGGGCATAAATTCAAATTCAGGAAAGTTGGTTGGAGAATAGAGCTGTGGAAATTTTCTTTTACTCAAGGAGTGGTTGATTTCTGGAACAAACTTCCATCTGTCGTGGAACTTGACAGTTTAAATAAATTGAAGGAAGTAGACAAATTTTTGGAAAGAATGAATAGGTGAAATGGGAAGTGGTTTTTTTTTCTTTTTTCTTTTGCTGTATAAGCTTGTTTTCTTATGCCACTACTAATGCTAATGTTTACTAACTGCCCAAATAAAACTCAGCCCCCATGTTGTATTAACTGTAAATGCCAAAGAAAGATGTTTCATTATTTCATCAGAAATGTATATTGCTCTGTATTCCTAAAAGCACTAGAACTGGCATATTCTAGAATCGATAATGAATAGTCACAATTTATCATCTCCTTCACTATCTCCAGCTCCACAGTTAAGTTCTCAGTCTACTCCTGGATATCTCAAAATATCACAGATAAATGCTCATATAACCGCTTTATTGACTAATTGTTATATTAAATTATTTTCTATAAGTAACTTATAGACCTAGTCAAGATCCTTGGTTTATTCTGAATCGAGACAGCAAGATTTCGGAAGTTAATTACCGTATTTCCCCATGTATAAGACGCAACCTTTTTCGAAAAATTTGGGGCCTAAAAACTGGGTGCATCTTATACAGTGATTGTAGATTTTTTTTACATGCATTTCCTGCTTTTTCGCACTTGTTACCAGTATATTAGATTACGTTTTGCCAAGTTCTGCCAAGAAATGGCTCAGAAAAGATTTTCATACAGTGCTGAATTCAAGTTAAAAGTGATCCAGTTTGCAAAAGTGAATGGAAATCATGCTGCTGAACGTAAGTTTGGTCCTCCTCCAACTGAGAGAGCAATCCGAGACTGGCTACGGGAAGAAGAAACCCTACTGAAAATGCCACTGCAGAAAAAGGCCATGAAAGGCAAGTCAGCAAAATGGCCTGATTTAGAGAGGGAATTGAAGATGGATTGAAGAGCAAAGGGCAATTGGAATTCCTGTGTCCACAAAGATGGTTCAGCATGAGGCAAGAAGAATTGCTGATGAAAAAAAGTTACTGATTTCAAAAGGAGTACACAATTGGTGCTTTAGGTTCATGAAACGGAATGGACTAAGCATGCGTACACGCACCAGACTTGCCCAAAAGATGCCTGAAAGCTATGAGCAGAAGGTCCTTGAATTTCATCATTTTGTCATTCAATGTCAGAAGACATCAGTTTGAGCTGGGACAGATTGCAAATATGGATGAAGTCCCCTTTCAATTTGATGTCCCAAGTAACAGAACTGTTGATAAGAAGGGGATGAAAACTGTAACTGTGAAGAAAAGTGGACATGAAAAGAGCCATTATACAATTGTTCTAGCTTGTTGTGCCGACGGAACCAAGCTGCCTCCTATGCTGATTTTCAAACGCAAAACAATGCCAAAAGAAGACATTCCTCGAGAAGTGATTGTCCACATTCATGACAAGGGTTGGATGGATCAGGATGGGATGAAGATCTGGTTTGAGAAAGTTTGGAGCAGGAGACCAGGTGGGCTCTTACACAAACCTGCCCTATTGGTGCTTAATCAGTTCAGGGCACACATAACAAAAAATACAAAGAAGATTGCTGCAGAGCAAAAACAAAACTTGCCATCATACCTGGAGGCTTGACATCCCAGCTCCAACCACTTGATGTCAGCATTAACAAACCCTTCAAAGCTGCCATGAGAGACGAATGGAACCAATGGATGAAGTCTTCTGGGGACAATTTGACACCAGCAGGAAGAGTGAAGAAACCAACTATAGGAGAGAAGTTTGTACCTGAGTGAAAAGATCCTGGGATAATATTAAGATTGAGATCGTTGTCAAGTCATTTAAGAAGTGTGGCCTTTCAAATGTGGCCTTTCAAATGGAACTGAGGACGAGGCAATACATGAAGATAGTGATTCGTCATCAGACACAGATGAGGACGGATAATGGATGGGAGTTCTGACAGTGATGAAGAGTTGTTTGAATTTTATGATGAATAAAACTTGAGTTCAATAACTTTATGTAATATATTTTTTTTCAAATTTCGGGCTCCAAAATTAAGGTGTGTCTTATACATGGGGAAATACAGTAATACTTAAAGTGTCCGTAGATTTACTATTCGTAACTTGCCACCATTGTTATACGATACGTTATATCCCGAACTGGATAGCGTTAGCTTAGTATAGTACAGTATATAATATTATCAATTATTCAGTAAAATTTATTAATCTTGTTGAACTTCATTGTCAATTAAATTGTACTTTTTAACTAAATACATATAACGACTTAGATTTTACAAACGTAACATAATTAATTAATACATAACTGATACGGAAGTTATATAAAGAAACTCGAAGATAATACTTGATACTGAAAAAATATATATAGATATATAGTGTTACAACTGCGTTGGAATACAAGTTTAGGGTTATAGTTTTTGTACTGAAATTGAAAATTTTATTGAAATTGAATTGAAACCATGACTCAGACCAGAGCAGCAAAGCAGAAGGCTCAAGCTAAATGGAGTGCTGTGGCTCAGGGGAGAACTGAGGGGGGGGGGCAGTTTCCCTCTGAATCACAGCCTTTTAAAATGTACTGCTTGCTTGATATTTGTGAAGAACCAGGTACGGGACATGATAATGCCAAGAGGGATGTCTTTATGTGTGCGCGATGTAAGGAGTGTAAGGAAATGAGGCGACAACTCAGCATTGTTATGGGCCTATATGAGAGCTTGAAGGACCGAGTCGATGCCCTCGAAGGATCTAAATTGAGTGGCCCATCAAGCTCTCAGCTGCCCACATCAATGCTAGAGCTTCCACTTGATGATCACACAACACAGCGGCAACCCCCAAGGCAGAATGTGCTGGTCCCACAGGAACTAATAGTTGTTGGTGACTATTGTGAGGGAAATGAGGAATATGCTATGTAAAAAGGATAGGTGGAACAGGACCAGGGTATGTCTGCCAGGGGCAAAGGTTGATTATACGTTGAAGATCGAATATAATTTTTTAAGGGCACAAAAGGTGATATTGTTGTACACATTGACACTAATGATATTAAGAGTAGAAGACCAGCAGAATTACTTAAGAAGTATAGGTCACTGCTGAAAAAAAAGCTGTGAATTAGGGTTGAATTTGAAAGTGTCTGTAATTCTGCCCAGACACGATAGGAAGGAGTATATGATGAGAGCCTTGTCGATCAATTCAGCCCTGGAAAGACTGTGCAAGGCTCAAGGAGTAGAATTTTTTTCAGCCTGGCCTGTACTTGTTAACAGGAGAGGCTGCTTCTACAGGGATCGGATACACCTAAATAGAAAGGGTGCAAGAATATTTGCTGATGCTATCGAGGTAGTGTTAGGTGGGTCAAAAAACTGCTAGCTTGGGGAGGATACACGGATTAATAGATAAACAGTAGCTGCTGGCAGAGGTGAAAGTGATTCTTGCACTGCTTCTATTGGAATGAGCAGCAGCCTGGAAAACAAGATGCAGGGTATTTCACAGACTGCTGGGAATCACTGTGGTACAAGTAAACACATGGGTTGTGTTAGGGTTGCTAAGAATAGGAACAGGTGCAAGTATACTTGCATATACACCAATGCTAGGAGTCGAGTAAATAAATTTGATGAATTTGAGGTATTGCTCAAAACATCAACGGCAGATATTGTTGGGATATCAGAGACGTGGTGTCACACAGATATAAGGAATGCAGAACTGGAATTTGGGGAGTACAATGTGTACAGAAAGGATAGACAGGATAGGAAGGGAGGAGGGGTTATGTTATTAGTTAAGAAACACATAAAATCCAAGGAAGTGAAGCCAGCAGACATCACTGGACAGTGCAGTGTCGAGCGAGTTTTGTGTGACATAAGCATTGGGAGATCAAAATTGAGAGTAGGAGTGTGTTATAGGCCTAATAACTCTGATGAGTATAATAAGAAACTGTACAGGGAAATAGAGTGGGCCAGTAAATCAGAGAGTCTTATAATGGGGAATTTTAATTTCCCAGATATGAAGTTTTCTGAGCAGTGCAGATGGTCTGCAAGAATAGCTCAGTGTCTTGTCAATGATATACAGGAATTTTTCTAGCAGGGATAAGGAGGTGATTATTCCCTTGTATAAGGCAATGGTCAGGCCACACCTTGAGCACTGTATACAGGTCTTAAGGCATCATTTTAAGAAGGATGTAGAGTTGTTGGAACAAGTACAGAGAATTGCAACAAGATTAGTTAAAGGAACAAAGGGTTGCTCTTACGAAGAAAGGCTTAAATTTTGCAAATTAGTGTCTGGAGACTAGGCACCTGCGAGGTGATCTGATTGAGGTGTATAAAGCCTTGAATGGTTTGAGCATCTCAATGCTGATGGGAATCTTCCTCTTGCTCAGAATAATCACCTGAGAGGGCATAAATTCAAATTGAGGAAAGACAGATGTAGGATAGATGTTTGGAAGTTTGTTTTAGCCAGCGGGTAGTTGGTTGCTGGAACAGACTTCCATCCTTTATTGTGGAAGTTGATAGCCTAAATAAATTTAAAGCTGAGCTGGACAGGTATTTGGAACGAATGGAGGGGTAATATGGGATCAGTTTTTTTTCTTCTTTTTTTGGCTGATGCTGCATAAGCTTGCTTTCTTGCATCATATGCCTCTACTAATGCTAATATCCAGAACCATTAGATGAAATTATACATACTGATTTTTAACAGTCAATTGATGTTGCACTCATCTATGAACCATATTATGTTAAAGTAAAAGTTATTGGTTTTTCCTCTTTAAACAAAGTTATATAGTCTAATCAGTCATCTGAGATCAGCCATAATTATTTTTAACTATTCATTACTTGTAACTGTAATCTCTAGTTTATGCATCCAATTATAACCTGTATCTATATTACTGGCACCTTTGGCTTTACATGTCTATTGTGCCCATATGCTGACTTTGAACAAACATTAAACTTACTGAACCATGCTTTAATGTATTTAAATTTCCCTAACTTTATTATCTATAGTAACGAATGGGCCTGGAGTACTGGGGTCCATAGTTTAACATACACTTAAGTTAGTTATAAACCAGTTATACAAATATATTAACAAAAATCGGTAGCTTTCGGGACGCGTGTCCCTTTGTCAACTGATAAATTAAATACAAATTTAAATACAATACAACGAGCTGAGTGAGGCACGTTAATCATGCGTCGTTGTTGCGCGGACGTGTGCTGCTCTCTATGCCACTGATCATCCAGCAATAAAACGGTTGTCTCCAGAATGGAATGTAGACGTATGCCTTTCTGGCGATTTAATGCCTTTGGATTGCTTACTATGTTGAGTGACTCTAGCCATAGGCGGTGGCGAGAGTGCCGTGAGTGGTCTATATTTCAAAGTCATGTTTGGGGTCAAGATTGTGGTTGGTGGCCCAGAAATGTTCCGCAACCGCGGACTGGTCAGTTTTGGCAAGCCAAATTGCTCTGTCGTGTTCCGTGAGGAGAAACACATAGGAGAAACATACATAGGAGAAACACCTTGATGTTTCTCCTATGTAGCAACTGTTACAGTCTCTACAGGTGATGCGATATACCACATTGCTGTGCAAGACAGGTGTGACAGGGGTCTTCACGCTGGAGACAAGTGAACGTAGGTTCCTGCAGGGTAATTGCACACATTTGATGTAACTTCTAAGGACCTTCGAGATCCGTCCTGACACGCCTGGATAATAGGGAATGTAGGCGGCGATATACCGACTTGGTTTGGTGGTCTTGGGTTGGATGTGAGTTCTTCTGCCTGTAATAGGCATCTGCTTAGTACATGGGATGGATAACCACATTTGGTTAGGTCCGCCTTCACACGGGAGATCTCGTTACGCCTAATTGTGTCGGTGCTGGAATGGCTCCAAGCCCTGGAGAATAGGGTGCGGGCAGTGCTATTGAGATGGCTTGGTGCGTGGCCGGACCTGTAGTTAGTGAATTGACCGCACCACATGGGTTTGCGGTATACTGAGATCTCTAGATGTGGGCCTACGCGATGCACTTCGACGTCCAGGAACGTGAGCATACCATTCACCTCTGATTTATGGTAAACTTGATGAAATTAGATAGGGAATTGAGGTATTCCAGCAGTGCAGTTTCAGAACCACGTGGTATTACGGTAAAAATATCGTCAACGTATCTACACCATGTTGTAATAGGTGTAGGTGGGTTGTGGTGTATCTGCTCCTCCAGATCTTCCATGGCGATGTTAGCTACCACGGAACTGACAGGGGCACCCATAGCAGTGCCATGTACCTGCTGGTAGAGTGAATCCTCAAAAGTGAAGATACTGCTTGATATGCATAAGTTGAGGGCGGTACAGATGTCATCAGTGGATAGTGATGTCCTGGATTGGAGGCTTAAGTCGTTCTCGAGGAGCCTTCTGGCGCAGTGCACGGCCTGTTGGACGGGAATTGAAGTGAATAAAGAAACCACATCAAATGATGCCATGACAGTGTTGTCAGGGATTGAAAGGTCCTTAATGAGGTGGATGAATTCATTGCTGTTTTTAACGGTGTGCGATGTATTACCTATAAGAGGTGAGAGGAGGCGCGTGATATGTTTGGACAGTTCATACGTTGGGGCACTGCAGGAAAGACTTCGAATATGTGGATTACACAGCTTGAAAACTAGGCACCTTAGAGGAGACTTCATTGAAGAGTTTAAGGGCTCTGAGAGGCAAAAGTAAAATGAATGAGGCCAAAATTTTCAGTTATAAATGACTCTAGAACTAGGGGTCATAAATTCAAGTTAGAGGGAGGGGATGATGTTTAGACTGAACTGCAGGATGTTTTATTTTTGCCAGTAAGTTATAAATTAGTGGAATAAATTACCTACATGGGTGGTTGATGCTGACAGTTTTGTGATTCAAAGGTCAGCTGGATAGTTACCTACGGGAGGAGGGAAATGCATAGGTTGTCTATTTCATTTTCTTTTATTATTTATTAATTTTATTTTTTTTATTATTATTTTACTCTTTTTTTTCCTTTCTTTTTTGGCTGATGCAGTATAAGTCTTAGGATTCCTTGCACCATATGGCCATTACTAATACTAATTATCACTATTAGCAAAATTCCTGTACATCGGTGACAAAATCACATCAGATATGAAGTTTCCTAGCACTGCTCAGGAAACTTCATATCTGCTCGCACAATTATTCCAGGTCTTTTTCATTTTCCACTACCCTAAACATAGTACCATACAATTGGTACCCATTTGCAGTACCTTGCATTTGTGAATATAAATTTCAACTTTCATTCTTTCCATTTTTCTGCCCATCTGCTAATTTTTCTGGTTCTTGTTGCAGTAGCCTACCTTGATTACTTCATTAACCACCTTGCCATCATCTGCAAACTTAGATATCAAGCATGATATACTTTCATCAGTATCAATATTAAATATAGAAAAGAACAATGGGGCCAGCACTGAAACCTGGGGTACTCAACTAGTCCAAAAAGAGCAATGTCCATTATAAACCATTCATCTCTCTCCCCCCCCCCTACTCAATATATCAAACTTTATAAGTCGCATATTTTAAAACTCAAACAACACTGAGATAAGTGGGTCAGTCTGGATTACTGTATTACCTGTCAAGAATTAGGTGAGAAAATGTACTTTTACTTGAACTTTCGAATTTTGTCACTCATTCAATAAATGTAATTTTTTTGAAGAAAAGCCATAACTGATCAATCAGTCCTTGTGTTCCTTGATAAACTACAGTAATGTCAGTGTGTTGAGCAATTTATCATAATCAAATTTAATCATTGCAACAGGTGACAGTTCAATATTCATAAATAAATAACTTCGGTAACATGTTAGGTTATCTTGTAGAAGTAATCATACAACAGCAATTATAGACAATATCATTAAGTATGTAGGTTTATATATATATACACTGTGCTGCCACTTTATTAGGTACACCCCAGCTGTGCACACAAATGGTTTGTCCCACAACGTTACAAGTCACATGACCACAGTTGTGAATATAAATGCAGCAAAACAATCTTTCTAGTATCAGTTAAGCGTACAAACCTTAGCAAGAATGGGGAAAAGGAGTGAGTTAATGGACTTTGAACATGGCATGGTAGTAGGTGCAAGACATGCTAGACCAAGCATCTCTGAAACGGCAGTTCTCCTGAACTCTTCACGCACCAGTTTCAAGGGTTTATCGAGAATGGTGCAATGAACAGAAAACATCCTCTCAACAGCACTCCTGTGGAAGAAAATTGCTTGTTGATGAGAGAGGTCAGAGGAGGATGGCTAGAATTGTGCAAGCAAAGACGGACCACAATGTTGCACATCACGTCAGAATACAACCTTGGTGCGCAGAACAAAATATCGCAACGGACCACTAGTTGCACTTTGTCGCGAATTGGCTACAACAGCCGATGACCACATCGCATCTTTGTTATAAATGAAGAACAAGAGAGCACACCTCCTGTGGTCACAGCAACACCAGCATTTGACTATCGAGGATTGGAAAACAGTTGCTTGGTCTGACGAGTCGAAGTTCCTGGTGAATCATGTTGATGGAAGGCTCAGAATTTGGCAAAAACAACATGAATCCACGGACCCGTCATGCCTGACAACTACTGTGCAAGGTGGTGGAGGCAGTGTTCCTTGGACTTATACCAAACAGGACGTATACCAAACAAATTTTTCCCATAAGAAATAAAGGGAAAATAATTAATCCGTTGCCATGAAAAAAAAAATCCTATTGTTATTGGCATATTATACAATGTCCCTAATCTTTGTTTGTTAATCGATTTCACCTCTTTCGCAACATTAGCAGATTTAATAACGTCTTTGTTTTTCACAATCGTAGATACCGTCGTTCTCGGCATATGGTATGCAGTAGCCAAGTCCTGGATACGTATGCCACCTTCATACTTATCAACAATCTCTTTTTTCACCTCCAGGTGATCCTAACCATTTTCTTCGTTGCTTGGCTCTTCTCATTAACTTTCTTAGAACTCATGGTTAATGAATTTACAAAAAAATTTACACGAAAAAACACAAAATCACATGAAAATTCGCAGAGAGTTATAGCGCGGGTTGTTCACTGAATGGTAGAAACTGTCGTACTGACTCTCGTGGGCATTCATGGCAGAGATGCCAGATCTTATCCCATCTCCAAAAACTGAATTCAGTCGATCAAGGATGTAAGCACGCACCGTGCGTGCATGCATCCTCAGTCGGTTTTATTAGGAAAGCCGAGTGAAGATGGATGTGCGTACTTTGCTAGCAACTGTCCTTGGTCGGATTTTATTCGGTTTTTGGAGAGGGGGTAAGATCTGGCATCTGAGTCGTGGCTTTGTCTTGAGAGAGGTAAACAAGGGTAGCGCACGGTGTCATGACTCATTTTGACGCACACGAGTCGTATTCCAAACAAAGGTCATAAACAAAACAAAATTTTTCATGTCCAAACAGTATTTATATCAAGTTGGACCAATTCCAAAGCGGACATATACCGAGGTACCAATGTATATGACATCAAAATTATTTTTTGCGTCCAGTTCCTTTGTAATCACATCATAATATCCTATCAAATTTGTAAGACAAGACTTTCCCTTAACAAACCCATGCTGTGTCTGAATTATTGCTGCAGTCTTGTCTAGATGAACCTGCAATGCATCTTTAACCAGCGACTCGCTTATTTTACCCGGAACAGAAGTTAAACTAACTGGTCTGTAATGGAATAAGTTTCTTAATTGTAGTTATATGTTATTGGAATTAATCTGTGAGAGTAACAACTCATTTAAAGGCATGAATAAGATACCATAGGAGTGGTTTGACAAGATGGAGATGATGAGGATGACTTGATGATGAAAATGGAGCTTGATACAGTGTTGCAACGTAAATATAGTGTTGCACTACTTTTTAGAAGTAATGTAAACTATAAAGATTAAATTTTGTGCAATTACTATTCAATAGAGCCTGCTGCTGGTAACCCATGGCCAGAGCACTCACCAGGAAACTTCATTTCTTGGCAGCCCAATATTTTATGCAAGTGTTTATGCAATAAAAAAAAATAAAAGACCATATAAGAGATATAAATGTAGCTAAAAAATACTAATGCTCCAAGATTCCAGATGATGATGTTACAGGACTTATACCAATCCCTTGACCACGTGCAAATTCCTCCCAGTGGTAAGTCCAGATAAAAAATGAAAAGGGAGGAAAATAATATTTCATGTCATAGTGATTTGTGGACTGACTAGATCCAGTCCATATCAAATCTTTTGATGTGGATCTAGTAATTAGCTGTTTAGAAGAAAAACTGCTGGGAGTCATTGCGGTACAAGTAAACACATGGGTTGTGTTAGGGTAGCCAAGAATAGAAACAGGTGCATGTATACCTGCGTGTACACCAATGCTAGGAGTTTGGTAAATAAATTTGATGAATTTGAGGTATTGCTCAAAACATCAAAGGCAGATATTGTTGGGATATCAGAGACGTGGTGTCACACAGATATAAGGAATGCGGAACTGGAATTTGGGGAATACAATGTGTATAGAAAGGATAGACAGGACAGGAGGGGAGGAGGGGTTATGCTATTAGTTAAGAAACACAAAGTCCAAGGAAGTGAAGCCAGTCGACATCGATGGACAGGGCAGTGTCGAGTCAGTTTGGTGTGACATAAGCATAGGGAAATCAAAATTGAGAGTAGGAGTGTGCTATAGGCCTAATGACACTGATGAGTATAATAAGACATTGTACAGGGAAATAGAGTGGGCCAGTAAATCAGACAGTCTTATAATGGGGGATTTTAATTTCCCAGATATTGACTGGAATTTGTGGGTTGGTCACTCGCACACTAGCAAGGCTTTTGTGGATTTATTAGATGACTGTTTTCTACATCAGCATGTTCGTGACGCAACAAGAGGGAGCAATACTCTTGATCTGATTATCAGTAGTGATTCTTCATGCATTAAGAATCTGCAGATAAATGAACCACTAGGTGGCAGTGATCACAGTGTGTTGAAGTGGGATTTACTCAAGGAGGTAACTACCATCAGAGGTAAAGGGAAGGGTTTTTGTTTTCGTAAAGGCGACTATGATGGTCTGAGACAGTATTTAAATTCTAAACAATGGGACCAACTGATGATGTTACCAACAGCAAACTCAAAATGGGAAGCATTCAAGGAACTAATCTTGGAGGCTACCAGGCTTTACATACCAACTAAGAAATATTGTTCAAGGTTTAGGCCTAAATGGTTGTCAGATGAACTAATGAGACATGTGGCAGAGAAGAAAAATGCATGGGATACATAGAAATTAATGGGTGACATGGAAGCCTATGATAGATATAAGTTGGTCTGTAACCAAGTCACAAAGGAGATTAGGCAGGCAAAGGCAGACTACGAAAAATCCTTGGCAAAGGATGCAAAGAAAAACAGAAAAGAGTTCTTTACCTATTTAAACTCAAGAAGGAAAGGGTTGAATCAGATTGGTCCACTGGATATTGATGGTTCAACAGTTGAGGATCCTGCTCAGGTGGCTAACAATGTAAACGAGTATTTTGCATCTACATTCACGCATGAGGAGTTATTCAGGAAGGAGAATGATGTAGGTAAAGCAAACATTGGCAGTGAGCTGGATGATTTTGTAATAACTGAAAGGAAAGTGGAGGAGAGATTGTTGAGGATAAACATAAAAAAGGCACCTGGGGTGGATGGGATCTATCCAGTTATATTAAAGGAGGCAGCAAAGGAAGTAAGCAAACCCCTATCCATAATTATGAGAGCTTCTTTGGACTCAGGGGAGGTACCCATAGACTGGAGAAGTGCAAATGTAACCCCAATTCACAAAGGGGGATCAAAGGCTGACACAAGTAATTATAGACCTGTTAGTTTAACTTCTGTTCCAGGTAAATTAATGGAGGCACTGGTTAAAGAAGCACTGCAGGATCATCTAGACAAGAATTCAGTTATAGCTCAGACGCAGCATGGTTTTGTTAAGGGCAGGTCTTGCCAGACCAATTTGATTGGATACTATGATGTAGTCACAAAAGAACTGGATGCAGGGAATAACTTTGATATTATATATTTGGATCTTAGAAAGGCTTTTGATACTGTTGCACATGGAAGACTGCTGCACAAATTGGAGCAGTGTGGCATTGGAGGCAAATTGCTGCTATGGATAAGGGGATGGTTGAGTGGCAGAAGACAGAGAGTGGTAATCAATGGACACTGCTCAACGTGGACTAATGTTATTAGTGGAGTTCCTCAGATTTCAGTGTTGGGTCCGTTGTTGTTTTCGGTGTTTATGAATGATATTGATGATGGGATATCAAGTTTAATGTCCAAGTTTGCAGATGATACAAAGGTTGGCAGGGCTGTTAAGGATACCACTGACGCGATGCTGCTGCAACAGGATCTGGAAAGGTTGAACAGATGGGCTGAGAGGTGGCAAATGAAGTTTAACATTGACAAATGTAAAGTACTACATATGGGAAACAGTAATCTCAGAGCAACGTATCAACTCTGCGGTACTACACTGACAGTGGTGGAGAATGAAAAGGACCTGGGGGTAATTGTGCAGGCAGATATGAAGTTCTCTGAGCAGTGCAGACGAGCTGCAAGAGTAGCTCATGGTGTCTTGTCAATGATATACAGGAATTTTTCTAGCAGGGATAAGGAGGTGATTATTCCCTTGTATAAGGCAATGGTTAGGCCACATCTTGAGTACTGTATACAGGTCTGGAGGCCTCATTTCAAGAAGGATGTAGAGCTGCTGGAACGGGTACAGAGAAGGGCAACAAGATTAGTGAATGGAACAAAGGGTTGCTCTTACGAAGAAAGGCTTAAGTTTTCCAAATTACAGAGTCTGGAGACTAGGCACCGGCGAGGTGATCTGATAGAGGTGTATAAGGCTTTGAATGATTCGAGCATGCTCAATGCCAATGGGATTCTTCATCTTGCTCAGAATAAGCAGCTCAGAGGGCATAAATTCAAATTGAGGAAGGACGGATGTCAGACAGATGTGCGGAAATTTGCCTTTGGCCAGCGGGTGGTTGGTTGGTGGAACCGACTTCCATCACTTGTTGTTGAAGTTGATAGCCTAAACAAATTTAAGGCTCAACTGGACAGGTATTTCGAGCGAACGGAGGGGTGAAATGGGAGTGGTGTGTTTTTTTTTTTTTTTTTTTTGGCTGATGCTGAATAAGCTTGCTTTCTTGCATCATATGCCTCTACTAATGCTAATGCTAAAACAATGCCGAACAAAAACGGTAAACCTAGTTTTTCAATGCAGAGCAAGCAATTGTGTCCTTTCCTATAAATCTGAGTATTGTTGAAGCTAAGCAGCACAGGTGCAACAGACTCTTTCTTACACGTGTCAAATTGCATAACAGAAGAAATGAGAAAATGCTGAAGCGTTTTTGCCATTTCAAGTTTCTGTTATTCAAATTATCAGTATTGCACTTGATCAGCAGTTCCCAACCAGTGGTTCACAAACCTCTGGGGGTTCACGAAAGTGTTCCAGGGGGTACACACTAAAAATTCTATAATAGCATCTGCTTAGATTTACATAGGTATATTATTGTAAACTACAAAATATAACTAATAATAAACAATAAAGTAAAATCAAATTAAATAAAAAGTAAATAATTGCCAAAGAAAGAAACCACATCTCCCACAATTCCTTATAATTAGTTTACTATCTTATATCACGTTAAATAAATGTGTTTTCCATACTAATTTTTTTTTGATTCTCAAGGACCATTGTTATGTACAGATACTTTTTTTTTTTTTTTTAGAACCTATAGTTCTTAGTACTGTGCATGGGTTGAAGGTTGAAAGATACTTGTTGACATTAGACTTGAACTTCTGTTGATTGTAATTTTCAGGAAATACATAAGAAGGAAGGTTGTTCCAGAAAATGGAAATTGAATGAATAAATGATGAAGAAGAAAAGTTGGTTCTGTGAGTTTGAACTTGGATAGTAAAAGGATGTTGACTGGTTGCGGCAGGTGTTCGGACTGTTTTGAACGAGAGAGCGGAAATTATAGAAGCCAATTCAGAAGAACAGTGCCCATGGAAGTATCTGTAGAAAAGGCATGCAGCAGAAACAGTACATCTATGACACAGCGAGGGGAGAGACTGTTAGAGAAGAGTCATTAATTAACCTAACTGCTCTCTTCTGAATGGAATCTAGAAGCCTGAGAGAGGTTTTGGGGACACTGCCCCAGATGTGGGAACAATATTCCATGGTAGGGCAGATTTGTGATTTGTGCAGAGTGAACAGCTGTTTGGAAGAAAAGCAAAGTAAGAGAGCGGGAATTATAGAAGCCAATTCAGAAGAACAGTACCTGTGAAAGTATCTATACGAAGGTCTATGAGACAGAGAATGGAGCAATGGAGCGTCTCTGTTAGAGATGACACGGTTGCACATTAGCACAGTGGTATCGTCACGGTCCTCCCCACACCTGGTGCTTCCGTAGCCAGGTGGGCAAGAGCAGCAGTGCATAGCACACGGTTCTTGATTAGACTGGGGTTCGAGCCCATGACCACCAAATACGGA
Organism: Mastigoproctus giganteus; assembly: GCF_048544385.1. Lineage (NCBI taxonomy): Eukaryota > Metazoa > Arthropoda > Arachnida > Uropygi > Thelyphonidae > Mastigoproctus > Mastigoproctus giganteus. The sequence goes on from NC_143577.1 coordinate 168,737,283, forward strand.
GGATGCAGAAAGGTCAGGGAATGACCACCGCTATTTCCCAGAGCAATATGGCCTTAGTTGCTAATGCTGCTAAAAACCAAATAATAACAATAACTCCCTACACCCGGTGGAAAAGGCCTAGGTTCAAATCCTGGCTGAGTTAATCGGTTTCAGACAATAAATATATGGGTAGATATAATCATTTACAGGTGACCCTAATTATCATAATTTGGTTTTTTTTTTTTTTTTTTTTTTGTTAGAGATGAGACATCAATTAACCTAACTGCCCTCTTCTGAATGGAATCTAGAAGCCTGAGAGAGGTTTTGGGGGCAACGCCCAAGATGTGAGAACAATATTCCGTCGTAGGCCAGATTTGCGATTTCTACAGGGTCAACAACAGTTTGGAAGAAAACTAACACCAAGAGAAAAAGAGAAAACCAAGTTTTTTAGATGCAGAGGAAACAATATGTAATTTGCTCTATGCACGGAGAGATTAGAAGTCAGGGTAATCCCCAAGTTCTTGCCTAGAAGTCGGAACGTCATAAGATAAACACAGGAGTAGAAGAATCCTTTTTTGAGATATAAGACATGACTGAGTTTTACAAGGATTGAAATTAAGTTACCTTTGCCCCACTGGAGAATTAACTAGAGATCAGCATTTAAGGAAATGGTGGTGGATATTCGAGAAGTTGAAGCTGTTTGATCAGGGCAAGATTTCTCAAACTGGAAGCTGGAATGCAATGTGCTATCATCAGCAAAACTATGGATAGGATTTCCAGTCAATGGAAGAAAAGGTCATTAATATACAAGAGGAAAAGAGTGGGGGAAAGAACTGAATCTTGGGGAACACCAGCATTAGTGGAGAAGTTAGAAGCCAGAGAGCTGTCTGCCACTGACCAGTCAGAGATAAAACTGGATACTCAATTACAAAAAACAGCTGGAAAACCATAGGATGGAAGCTTATTTAGAGGACCTTTATGCCAAACATGAACGAAAGCTTTGGAGATGTCAAGAGCAACTTCTTGTGTTTCACCGAACTTTTCCATAAATGAGTAACATAAGCCAGATATATCCAGTTGATCAACACTGCCGGAATCCATACTGGCAACCGTTGATCAGACGGAATGTTTCTAGATAGTCTAAGAATTGGCTACTAATTGATTTCTCCATTACTTTAGAAAAAGTAGAAGTAATTGCAATGGGACAAAAATTGTATGGGAGGGATTTGTCACGCTTTTTAGGAACTGTCTAGATATGAGCAAATTTCCAAGCAGAAGGAAAAACACCTTTGGAAACGAAAGTGAAAACAGTGGCAAAGAACAGAAGTTCAGGAGCTCAGGTTTTGAGAACAAGTGGAGAGATACCATCAGGACTTGGAGCTTTCTTGGCATCGGATTCATCAAAATCCTCTGACATCCTTTTGACGGAAGACCACAAGAAGCAATGAATGGGGTGTACTGAGAATGATCTGAGGTGATTTACCAAGACCATTAATACATGAGTTGGAAGAAAAATAGAATGCTGGCAGGTCAGCTTTATCTTTGGCTGATGTTGCCACTGAACCATCTGGTTTTGACGGAAGTGGAAACGGAGATTTTTTTTTATTTTTGGTAGTTGGCACATCGGCTTCTGTGGCCATAATGCACCTCAAAAGGTTTTTGCAGTACTTTGATTCAAGCCCGAGGTGGGCAAAACTTGCAGCCAATAGTTCTGACAAGAGACCAGAATGGTCGGTTACCATTGGACAAGAAGCAAGTTTTGTTTTCTACTCTTAGCCTGTTCAAAATCTAGTTTGGACTGATTAATAACTGCTTTACAAAAATCTAAATGATAATTAATAATAAAAATTATTATTATTATGCTATGTCGCTTATAAAAATGTAGTACTAGAAATATTTTGTAATAAAAATTCAAAAATTTCCGATTTAAGAGAATATAGGATTAGTGGTTCACTTTAAAAATATTATGTTGAAAGGGGTTCACTAACAAAAAATTTTACGTTGAAAGGGTTTTGTAATAAAAAGCATTATGTTGAAAGGGGTTTGCAAAAAAAAATTTTACATTGAAAGGGTTTCGTGATAAAAAATATTATGTTGAAAGGAGTTCACGAGTCAAAAAAAGATTGGGAACTGCTGCACTAGATGATACCTTATCTACACCAAGCTTTGCCTAGTGTCAAAGAGGGTTTGCCATTCCTCTCTGTTGGGGTGATTGCTACCACAGAACCATAGCTTATATTGGTTCACATTGTGGTGGTCAACTCCAGGATACTACATAGAGAATTTTTAAATCATCACATAAGGGTTACATATAGCCAACAATCCAACAATTGTGAAGATGTGGCCAGAGGATTCGGCCATCAAAATATCAGACTTATCCAAAACTGGGAGTACCTGACTAACAAATGGACACTCAGTATCAGCGTTTTAGCCTCCAAAGTGGTAGCTTCACTTTCACAGCTGGAATATATAATATAATCGTTATCCACGACAACAATTATATCAGAGTAACAATCCGATCATTTTTTTTTTTTTTTATGAAAACCCCAAACTGAGAGGTATTAGAACCTATAGTGCTTAGTACTGTGCTTGGGTTGGAGGTTGAGAAGACGAAAGAAATTGTTGACATTAGACTTGAACTTCTGTAGACTGTAATTTTCAGGAAATACATAAGGAAGGCTGTTCCAGAAAACAGCTAAATGAATTCAACTGTTTTCCAGAAGCAGTTGAATGAATAAATGAGGAAGATGAAGAGTTGGTTCTGCGAGATAGAAGTTGGACAGTAAATGGATGTTGGCTGGTGGCAGCATGTGTTCGGACTGTTTTGAAAGAGAGGGTGGGAGAATTGGTAGAAGCCAATTCAGAATAACACTACCCATGGAATAATCTGTAGAAAAGCTATGCAGAAGAAACAGTACATCTATGAGACAGTGAGTGGAGAGACTCTGTTAGAGAGGAGTCATGAATTAACCTAACTGCCCTCATCTGAATGGAATCTAGAAGCCTGAGAGTTTTGGGGGCACCGCCGCAGATGTGGGAATAATATTCCATGGTAGGGCAGATTTGCAATTTGTACAGAGTGAAAAGTAACGCCGAGAGCGAAAGAGAAAACAAAGTTTTTTTTTATGCAGAGGAAGCAATATTTGTAATGTGCTTGTGCCAAGAGAGATTAGAATTCAGGGTAATCCCCAAAAGGGATATATCGTTTTTCCTAGAAATCAGAGTGTCACCAAAGATAAGCATAGGAGCAGAAGAATCTTTTTTGCGAGATATAAGACAAGACTGAGTTTTAGAAGCATTGAAATCAACAAAGTTGTCTTTGCCCCACTGGAGAATTACCCAGAGATCGGCATTTAAGGAATTTGTAGAAGATATTCGAGAAGTTGAAGCTGATTGAGCAGGGCAAGGCATCTCAAAATGGAAAGTGGAATGCAATGTACTATCATTGGCAAAACTATGAATAGGATTTCCAATCAATGAAAAAAGGTCATTAATATACAAGAGAAAAAGTGTGGGGGAAAGAATTGAACCTTGGACACCAGCATTAGTGGAGAAGTTAGAAGACAGAAAGCCATCTATCATCACTCTCAGTGAGCGATCACAGAGAAAATTGGATAACCAATTACAAAAAACAGTTGGCAAACAATAAGATGGAAGCTTGTTTAGAAGCCCTTTATGCTAAACACGATGGAAAGCCTTTGAGATGTCAAGAACAACTGTTGTGTTTCACGGAACGTTTCCATTGAATTTGTCCATAAATGGGTAACATAAGCAGAATATCACCAATGGATCGACACTGACGGAATCCATACTGGCAATCATTGATCAGACAGAAGGTTTCTAGGTAGTTTTAAGAGTTGGAGGTTAATTGATTTAGCATTAGTAGAGGCATTTGATGCAAGAAAGCAAGCTTATGCAGCATCAGCCAAAAAAAAAAAAAAACCCACTTCCACTTCACCCCTCTGTTCGTTCAAAATACCTGTCCAGCTGAGCCTTAAACTTATTTAGGCTATCAACTTCCACTACAAGGGATGGAAGTCTGTTCCACCAACCAACCAACCGCTGGCTAAAGGCAAATTTCCGTCTATCCTACATCTGTCTTTCCTCAATTTGAATTTATGCCCTCTCAGGTGATTATTCTGAGCTAGAGGAAGAATCCCATCAGCATTGAGCATGCTCAAACCATTCAAGGCTTTATACACCTCTATCAGATCACCTCACTGGTGCCTAGTCTCCAGACACTGTAATTTGCAAAACTTAAGCCTTTCTTCGTAAGAGCACCCCTTTGTTCCATTCACTAATCTTGTTGCCCTTCTCTGTACTCGTTCCAGCAGCTCTACATCCTTCTTGAAATGAGGCCTCCAGACCTGTATACAGTACTCTAGGTGTGGCCTGACCCATTACTTTAGAAATTTCTCCATTACTTTAGAAAGAGTAGAAGTAAATGCAAAGTGATGATAATTGGATGGAGGGATTTGGCATCCTTCTTAAGGAACTGGCTGGATATGAGCAAATTTTCAAGCAGAAGGAAAAACACCTTTGGAATATGAAAGTGAAAAAAAGTGGCAAAGAACAGGAGTAAGTTCAGGAGTACAGGTTTTGAGAACAAGTGGAGAAATACCATCAGGACCTGGAGCTTTCTTTGAATCAAAATTCGTCAAAATCCTTCTGACATCCTTTTGAAGGAAGACCACAGGAGGCATTGAATGGAGCTGTTGGGAATGGTGGAAGGTGTTTTACAAAGATCATTAATACATTAGTTGGAAGAAAAATGGGATGCTAGCTGGTTAGTTTTATCCTTTGCTGAAGTGACAACAGAACCATCTGGTTTTCACAGAAGTGGGAGCAGAGATGGGCAAAAGTTGTGGCCAATAGCTTTGGCAAGAGACCAGAATGCTCGGCTACCATTAGGACAAGAAGCAAGTTTTCTAATCTTAGTCTGTTCAAAATCTAGTTTGGACTGATTAATAACTACTTTACAATTGTTGCAAGCTTTGGTGTAGGCCAAAAATGAAACTGAAGGATTGGAAACAAGCAAATTACAATATGCAACATTCTTCTCTTGAACAGTCTTAGCACATTTATTGGAAAACCAAGGTTTAGATAAAGGATGAGATTTTAAAGTGGAGTGTGGAAATAAGGATTCCAGTCCTCCAAAAATAATTTCACTGACACGATTTGAGCAAACGTTGACATCAGAAGTTTTGAAACAGTAATCTGACCAAGGAAAAGAAGAAAAGAAAACTCGCAGGTCATCCCATTTTGCATTCTCATAATACCCAACAGTACGAGGTCAGGAATAGCCATGAGATAGTCTCCATTGGAGAAGAGATCAATCGTGATCGGAGGTGCCTAAAGGACCACTTACTTCAACTGTGTATTTAGAAGGGTTGTTTGTGAGAAAAATATCAAGCGTGTTGGCTGTATAGTTAGGATTGTCCGGTATTCTTGTAAATGATTGATCTGTGCAAGATCATTAGTAATTTCAAAAGCCTCAGCATCTGGACCAGCGGGTCGGTGTGATTAGAAAATGGAAGCCAGCTGGAATTGTGAACATTAAAATCACTAAGGAAAATTACCTCACTCTTAGGAAAGTTGGACTGGAGAACATAAAGTTGCAAAGAGAGGATGTCAAAGAGTCCAAGTGATTAGTAGAGTTGGGAGAACGGTAGAGACAACAGATCAATTTGACACAATGAGGTAGAGAGATTTTATGACAAAGATCGAAAAGAGGAGATTCCAAATTACCAAGTCTCTGACAGGGAATATAGGAACAGACATATGCACAAGTACCACCTTTGAGGTGAAAGGAATCATACAGCAAATAATTTGGGCAACTGAGATGAGCAGTAGTTGAATCAACTGATAACTGAGATTCTGTTAGAAAAAGTGCACAGGTTTGGCAGACTGCAAGTGGAAATGGCCATCATTGTGATTAGAATTGAGACCACATATATCTGTGAAATGAACTAGGAAGTGTTTTGGGAGATTTAGATCTTTTCGCAGATAAACTTACTCTATTGGTTTGACAATTCATGGTGTATTCAATAGTAAGAAAAAGTGTGTGTGGGGGGGGACATGCCTGGGAACACCATTTTTGAGCTGTACTCTCGAAATGTAAGGAAGATTGGATCTCGCCATGATGTTCATCATAACCTTAAAAGTTATCAGTCATACTGCATAATGGAAAAATGGGGAACAGTTGATCTGAGCAAAAAAGGGTGAGAAGTGATGTATATCAGAGTAACACCTAGGCCATTCCATACTGGGAGTCTATGTAAGAATAAAGTTCAGTAAAAGTGCGGAAATGCACCATCCTCCCTACAGAATTGCCAAAATGGACAATTTTTGCAAGCACTACAACTTGGAATGGGCCAGAGCACATCAGAATGCCGATCCGGTTCGGTACAAGCATTGGTAATATTGCGTGTATAATTTATTAAAATATTATAATTTATTAATTAACGAGCGTTCCGTTCCGTAGAATTTTCCAAAGCAAATCTTTTGATGTGGATCTAACCTCCGTAGCCAGGTGGGCAGGAGCAGCAGTGCGTAGTGCACGCTTCTTAATTAGATCGGGGTTCGAGCCTGTTTGGTTTGGTTTTGGTTTTATTGGCGCATTAGCTACTAAGGCTATAATGCGCCGGGTTCGAGCCTGTGACCACCAAATACGGATGATGCGGAAAGGTGAGAGAATTACCACCCCAAATCCCCAGAGCAATATGGCCTTAGTTGCTAATGCTCCTAAAAAAAAACCAATGACAACAAACGGATCTAACCCTCCATCAAAAGTTGCCAATCTCTACAACCCTACTCCAAACCTTAGATTTCTAAATGTCTGCTGCAACATCGGGTGCACAAGAGCAAATGCACACTATGAACTAACAGCACAAGAAACTAAAATAATTTTGCCGGCGAATAAGATCACATGTACTAATACACGATTATCAACGCCTGCACAGTTCCATGTTAAATAAACATGTTATTTTCTTACCGAAAAAGCGAACCTAAAAAACCTTGTGATCCTTTTAGCTTCTTTTCGGCATCAGCTATCAACTGCATTGCTTTTTGCTCATTATCAGCCATTGTGCTGCTAGATTATTTTCAGTTCAATTTAAAACTTCGTTAAATGATGACTGATGTTTTTATATTTTAAATATCACCCAATCTGAACTCTGCGTCACAAACACTGCGGTGAACAACTTCTACCCTCTCTAACGGCATAAAAGCTCATCATTTCCTAATAACGGAAGGCCGACATACAAAATTTACTAACAGATTCAAGCCTAAATGGAGCGCTTAATTTTGAATAACTAGAGAAAAAAAGAAAAACTCATCTAAACGCCATTTCTTCAAAAACAAAAATAAAAAAAAAAATTCCATTCAAACTACAAAATCTGGATCATCCAGACCTGGATGATCACAACATGAAATACAGTTGAAATGATGCTTTACATTACCATTGCAGTTTTCGTTTATTGTGTAATTTTTGTGTAATTTATCAGTGTAATTTTTAGCTCTTATTTATTGTTCCATTTATATTTTTTATAATTTAAACTATGAGTACAGTTTATAGTTGTACAAATAATTCACGGTGCTAGATGACTAACACCAACCAGTGTACCGCCACTTCACTTATTGGACGCTTGAAGTGGCGAAAACTATGTTTAGTATCCAAAGAAGAGCTCCTGCAACCCTCACATCTTCAATCATGCAATTTGGCTGATACCTATTGAGATTATGGTGGGCATCATCGCGATATCCAATCTTCCTTATATTTCGAAGGTAGAACTCTAAAACGGTGTTCGCTGGCTGACCACCAGACAGAACCCATTGGTAACTCCGTAGAAGGTGCGGATAAGCTAACGTATAATCTCGCTACCTCTATTCTAGCAGACAGTACCAGAATAGATGCAGCGAGATTATATGCCTGCCCCTGTGACACTTGATTCCTCTCCTCATCCCCTATTTCTCCTTACTCGGGTGGACTGCCTTCTCTATCTGTCCACTTTAGTTTGTTCCTCACATTCAGACCCCTCTTGTTTCCCAGGCCTTCTCTTCTCTTCTTTTCTCTTCCTCTTTTTTTTTTTTTTTTTTTTTTTTTTTTTGTTAACTTGGACGCTCAGGCGACCCTGGCGGAGACCAGCCAGAGAATAAAGGGCAACCTGGCTACCTCCTATCGGTGTGTGCGGTCAACGTGAGGTACCACCAGGGGCCCTGCGGCCAAATGTCAGGACACCCAACAGAACCTAACGCAATATGTCATATACAACAGACAACACCTTTCTGGCATTTACAGTATTATTATTCACCATATGATGCAAGGAAGCCTGAGACTTATGCTGCACCAGCCAAAAAAATTTCCAAGTTACCTTGAGAGAGAGAGAGAGAGAAAGAGAGAGAGAGAGAGAGAGAGAGAGAGAAGGGAATCACCAAGAAAGAGAAGAATAATGATATCCAGATCAGTAGTTCTGTATTTCTTCACAGAACTACTGATCTGTGCGCAGATGTGAGAAATCACAGGTGGCGCCCGACCCTAACACTATGCACACTCTGCCTCCCCATCACTACCGCTGCAGCAGCACTCATTAAAAATAAAAAATAAAATGCTCAGGGACAGATCTTCTGGAGCCGGAAATAATAAAAAACACTATTGAATTCTGCCGGCGAGTAAAAGTAGTGTGTTTGCGGGAGGCATAGCCGAGGCCACCTTATAACAAGAGGATAGGCATATTCTTGCTGTGCATACACCATATTCAAAAATTCATTACTTCATACATGTTCCCCTCTACTTTCCTTTACTCCAGAATTCATCATTAATAATCAAGCTTAATTATAAAAGAAAGGTCTAAATCCCCTGCAAAAAATCAATTTCCTCATTCATTTCAAAAATACACGCGATCTCAAATCCAATTTGAACTATCTCCATTTCCGCTTATAGTCTGCGAAGACACACTGTATTTTTCGGACAGAATCACAATTATCGAGCCATCATGGGTATCACAGTCAGCAGAAACGGCTTCTTTCCCACGCCGGGTGTAAAAACATGAGTTCAAGTCCCGTCGATGACGAGTGGACTTTTTATAAACTTTATCATTATTATTATGAACCATATAGTGCAAGGAAGCCTGAAGCTTTTGCTGCACCAACCAAAAATAAAAAAAAATTCTGAGTTACCCTGCGACAGAGAGAGAGAGAGAGAGAGAGAGAGAGAGAGAGAGAGAGAGAGAGAGAGAGAGAGAGAGGTGGAGGGAGAAAAAATAGAGAGAGAGAGAGAGAAAACAAGAGTCAGAAGTAGAAGGGAATCACCAAAAATGAGAAGAAGGATGATATCCAGCTTAGGACCCTACTGACATAGTCACCAGGTAACCACTTTTTCACAACATGGCTGGGTTAGTCGGTTTCGGGCGAGTGAGCATAGTATTTCTTCCCGAAAACTAGAGTTTTTCGTCCAGTAAACAGAAAATCGACCACAGAACACACGCAATTTACAGACAGTAATTAGTAGCAAAATGGACTTAGTAGCTGATGCATCTAAATACCAAAAACAGAAATACACAATTATCAATTGCTCCAACCACATCTTATCTCAGTTATCTTAATTATTAGCTGGGTGTGCCTTTCGCCCTCGTGGATAGCATATACCTATAACCACCAGTGTCCAGAAAAAGGGTAAAATTGAATTCAGATAAAATCCGGCCAATGATGCTAGGAATTTTCATAGTCTTTTTCACAACGAGGATTCAGTTAGTCACTCATAGACGAGGGCATCATAGTTTTTCTTAAGAAACTCATCATTATCCGCCGCTAAACAGCAAACCAACCACAGGGGACAAGCAATTTACACACATATTAAAAGCGATGCAATATGGTCTAAGTCACTGTAAAGACGCATCTAAGTCGCGACTTTATTATTAGCATTCGTTAAGGCATATGATGCAAGAAAGCAAGAAATACATAAAAGCAAAAAAAAAAACTTTTCCATTTCATCCATCCAGTCACTCCAAATGTTTGTCTAGTTCAGCCTTACATACATCTAAACTATCAACTTAAACAACAACAGATAGAATTTGTTCCAGAAATAAACCACGCTGTCTAAAGGCAAACTTACGCACATCTATTCGACACCTGTCTTTCCTCAATTTGAATCTATTGTCCCTCAGGTTTTTAATCTGACGAAGCGGAAGTATCTCATTAGAATTCAGTGTGCTCAAACCATTCAATGCCTTATACACCACAAGCAAATCACCTCGCAGGTGCTTAGTCTCTAGCCGCTGAAATTTGCAGATTTAAGCCTCTCTTGGAAAGAGCACCCCATTGTTCCTCTCACCAATTTTGTTGCCCTTCTCTGTACTCGTCCAAGCAACTCTATCCTTCCTAAAACGGGGTATCCAGACCTGTACGCAGTACTAAAGGTAAACCTTTAGTACTGCGTACAGGTCTGGATACAACAAACAAGGAAGTGATTATCCCTTAAACAAAGGGATAATCACTTCCTTGTCTCTGCCAGCAAAATTCCTATATATCATTAAAAAATTCCATGATCTGTTCTGGGCAGAGAACCTCATATCTCACTGCACAATTCCTGGCGGGGATTTTTCATTCTCCACTTCTCTCACTGTAGTAACACACAGTTGGTACATTTCTCTTGGGTTACTGCTACACATATGCAGTACTTGGCATTTGTCAATGTTAAACTTCAATTGCAATTTATCAGCCCATCTGACTAATTTTTCTAGATTCTGTTCAAATAGCAACTGACCTTACTGTCATTAACAAAGCTATCAACCTTTGTATCATCTACAAACTTGGACATTACGTCTGATATATCTTTATCGATAGCATTGATAAATACACAAAACAACAATGGGCCAGTACCGAACCCTGGGGAGACTCCACTAATGATATTAATCCACGTAGAACGGTGTCCATTTATTACCACTCTCTGGGATCTCCCACTCAACCATCCCTTTATCCATTGCAGCAACTTGCCCTTAATGCCATTATCGCTCCAATTTGTACGGTAGTCTTCCATGGGGAACAGTGACAAAAGCTTTCCTGAAATACAAGAATATGATATGAAAATTATTTTTTGCATCCAGCTCATTTGTGGCCACCTTGTAGTATCCAATCAAATTAGTCAGAGAAGACTCCCCCCCCCCTTAACAAATTCCCCATGCTGTGTTTCAACTATTACAGCAGTCTTGTCTAGTTGATCCTGCATCACTTCTTTAACCAGTGACGCCATATAATTCCCTTCCCAGGAACGGAATTTAAACTAGCAGACCTATAATTATTTGTGTCACATTGTCAACCCCCCCCCCATTTGTGAATTGGGGATACTTTTGCACATCTCCAGTCCATGGGGACCTCCTCTGACTTTAAGTATGCTCTCATAATTATAGCTTAGAATTTGATTACTTCCCTCGCTGCCTCCTTCAATATAACTGGATAGATTTTATCCAACCCAAGTGCCTTTTTTTTTGTTTAACTTCAACAATTTCCCCTCCACACTGCTCTCCATTATTACAAAGTCATTCAGCTCCTGCTAGAGTTTAGTTAACTTCTTTTTTCCCATTCCTTACCGAATTGCTCATTGTGTGAATGTAGATGCAAAATGCTCATTCAGTTTTCAGCTATCTGAGCAGGATCGATCATCAACAGTCGAACCACCAACATCACGTGGACCAATCTGATTCTTCCCATTCCTTCTACAGTTTACATAGATAAAGAAATCTTTACTGTTTTTCTTTGCATCCATTCTCAAGGATTTCTCGTAATCAGCCTTAACTTGCCTAACCTCATTTTTACTTGATTACAAACCAGCTTATATCTGCCATAGGCTTTTGTATCACCTGATAATTTATATGCATCCCAAGCATTTTTCGTCTCTGCCACGAGCCTCATTGGTTCATCTGACATCCATTTAGATCTTTATATCTTGAACACTATTTCTTAGTTGGCAGGAAAAGCCTAGTAGTTTCAAAGATTAATTCCTTGAAGGCTTCCCATTTAGAATGCGCTGTTTTCAACATCAACAGTTGATCCCACGTATAGAATTTAAAAACTGTCTGAGACCACTGTAGTCACCTATCATAAATTATGATATTAGGGTTCTCCGTCAATGATTAAATCTACACATATATTTATTTTGTCTGTAAATTGCGTGTGTTCTCTGGTCGAAAGAACCCCAATTTCTTGGGGAAGAAAACCTTGCCATCTATGCCTGAGACCGTCTAACTCAGCCACGCAGTGAAAAAAGCTCAATAAAGTTGCTCACGTCATCGACGGGATTCGAACCCGGGCCTTTTCCACCCGGTGTGTGGATGCCGGCGACGATACTACTGTGATACAGCGCGGACACAAAAAAAAGCAAAAAAAAATATTCTTTTTAGGCCACCCGAATAATTAAATTCACGTGCCATGCTGTGTCTCATGTCTGTAAATTGTATGCGTTATACGGTCCATTTTCTCTTTTGCTGGACGAAAAACTCAGTTTCTTAGGGAAATATCTTGCTATCGACGCCTCAGACCGACTAACTCATCCACAGAGTGAAACAAGAAAAGAGCAACAGCGAATCTAAGTAAAGGAATGGTGCCCCTATCAACAAATCCTTACTGATTGAACACCCAGAAATGACTTACCTAAACTTGACGCTACTAAATAGAGAAGGCAATGAACAAAGAGGACATGTGGACATGTGGACATGTGTTTTTGTAAAGGGCGGCTCCTAGAACGTGAGTTCAACTCCGCCTCGTATCTCTGTGAAGAACAGTATCACTACAAATGGGCCAGATGTGTGTGACGTCGGTTTGTGTGTATTATGTGTGTGTTCTGTTGTTATGTTCTGACCGCTTGGCTACCCAGAAGCATCAGTCACGTGGACAGATGATTCTGGGTACTCGTCCACACCACGGGAAGGTGGGCCAGTCCCAATGGAGCACGTACTGTCTCGATACGAGACTCTGAACCACCTGATGTTGCCAAAAGGTGGGCCAGATTTCTCTGGGGGCCCACTCCAGAGAGGGAAAAAAAAAAAAAATAAATAAATAAAATAAAAATTAAACTAAAAACAGAAACAAAATGTATTTCCCGTGGTGCAAAAAAAAAAAAAAAAAAAAAAAAAAATAATAATAATAAAAAATAAAAAATAAATAAATAAAATAAAAAAATAATAATAAATAAATAAATAAATTTTAAAAAAATAATAAAATAAATAATTAAATAAAATAAGAAAAATAAAATAAATTCCCTGTGATGAAAAAAAAAAAAAAAAAAAAAAGGGAGAGCTGTCTGGCACCAATGATAGTCCACATCCCAGTTGTCAGAACAGAGCACGAGTAAAAAAAAAAAAAAATGAAGCTAAGTAAATGAAAAAAAAAAAAAAATGAAGCTAGGTAAATGAAAAAAAAAAAAAATGAAGCTAAGTAAATGAAAAAAAAAAAATACTAATAATAATAATAATTACAGAATAATTAAATAATTTTAATCCCACAGTGAAGAGGAAGATGTAAGTCGGGGTGCCAGCAGAGAGAGAGTAAGAGGAAAAAAAAAAATGTGAGAGTGGTTATCTATCCTGCACAGAGGGAGAAAGAAGAAAAGGTGAGCCAAGGCTGCTCCTAGTTCCAGGGCAGGACCCGGAAACAGTGCAGGATGCAGGTTTGAGGAAAAATAAAAAAGAATAAATAAAAATAATAATAAAATAAAAATAAATAAAAAATAAAAATAATTAAAGAATAAATAAATAATTTTAATCCCACACCCTGGCTACAGTGAAGAGAAAGATGTAAATCGGGTGCCAGCAGAGAGAGAATGAAATGAAAAAAAAAAAAAATGGGAGAGTGGTTATCTATCCTGCACAGAGTGGGAAAGAAGAAAAGGTGAGCCAAAGCTGCTCCTAGTTCCAGGGCAGGACCCGGAAACAATGCAGAACGGAGGTTAGAAAAAAAAAAAAAAAAAAAATAGTCAGTAGAAGGGGTGACTTTCAGTTGGCAGTGAAATTGTTAATGATCGGCATTTCCACGTCGGCGATTGATGAACAAAGAGGAGGATGCCTAGGCTATGCGACACTGATTATAGATACGTCCGAAAGCAGCCTCATGTCTGCTGGACCAGAATTGACTATTCACAATGCGCCGAGTAGCAGTAGAAGATTCCCCACCAAAACCAAAACTAGCAAACGGAAGAACTGGATACACAACTGAAGAACGACAAATACCAACATATGGAATGACCTTCTAGTTCTCCCAGCCAGGGTTGGGAACCGCATCCTGAATATGACCTTCCGCCATTTGGCCATCTAAACCGGGTGCCCTCACCCAGTTTCTTTAAATCCCCATCCCCTGGCAGGGAAGAGGGCACTGGTTCCCGTCTCCTCCACTGGAATCGTGTTGGCGGTGAGTGTGTCAGTCTAGTGATTTTGTGCTCTTACATTTACTTTAATTTCAAGTGCAATTATGCAACCAAGTGTAGATTATTTCGGATATCCTGAAAGCTAAAGATGTCATCTATACAAAAGTTCCAACTATCGGCCCCGAATTTTTGAGGTAAACTTACATTTTGATAATTTTAGATAGACATAATTATATGCTTTAGCAGTAGTGATCGGATGCACGTGTATCCTAGCACTTAGAGCGAATTCCACCCTGCTGCACGAACTTGCAATTAGGCTAATCCCTGCCTCGAGCAACAATGCTCCAATCCAACGATGTCAGATGAACCATGATTTCTCAGGAAAGAGAAAGTATTTAATAGTGCACCCTGTTTGTTGTTTACATGTTTGAACTTAAGAAGAGCAAGCTATATCCAGAGCTAATAAATGTACCCTACTTGATCATTTATATTTTCAATGTATGTAAATATATTTTTCTAAAGCATTGAAGTCAGCCTGCAAAAAATCGCCAACTTAGTTTAGCCCCTATTTCACCACTTACTTGTGGTTTTTTGGCAATTACAACGAGCTCTGCTTCAACTTACTACCAGTAGATAATCGTTTATCAGTATTCCTCTCGTTAATCCAGATACCCACTAAAACAACATGAGCGACGCTGAAGTTGAACTGATAGTTAAGAGACAGGCGGATTACCCAATCCGCTCAAGGAGTGAGGACCCGGCAACTGGGGAAGGTACGAATAAACTTACAAAGACCAAGGCCAAGAATAAAGAGAAGGGTCTCCGCTTTGGCCATACCTCACATACTTGCAATCAGCGTGAATCCACATGTGGCCACTGTGCCCAAAAGGGACACGACTATAAGGATTGCCTGTCAGAGATCAGCCGCCAAGCTGGGCAAATTGCAAGGCTGCAAAGGCTCCACACCAACATTCCATCCGAGATACCAACTGCCCTTTCTATCTAAAAGTAAAGAGTCTCTACCAAATGCGGATAAATTATGGATAGAATTCCTTCTCCCAATTACCAACTAGAGATAAGAATTGTAGAATTAAATGTGCAGAGAACAAGAGTGGTTGCAGACCAGCTGAAGATAAAGGCTGAGGAAAAACAAATAGATATAATCCTGCTATAGGAGCCCTATGTTCGCTCTGGGGGTGGTTACGGGCTACCCCTCATCGTATAAAATTGTCCACTGTACAAATGACCAACCATGGGCTGCGATTGTCATCAGATACCCTGATATCACAGCAACCAAGACCACCCCACTATGCACTTCCATCAGTGCCTGTGCCCAAATCATGACATCTCTTGGATCACTGTTCATCCTCTCTCTCTCTCTACAGCCATCCAGGTGAAGACATTGCTGTTGGGATCTCTCTGATTGAAATGGCACTCGAGCTCCTCCTGGGTGGGCAGCTACTGATAGGCATGGACTCAAACTGTCGCTCACTAATCTTGCACAGTCAGGCACCAGATAGGAATGCCCTAAGAAATGGCTCAAGACTTGAGGACCTTATTCTCACATCAGGCTTATAAATCTTAAACCGCCCAGGACATCTACGCACTTACAGTGGCCCACACTGGGAGAGCGAAATTGATATTACAATGGTTACGCCTGACTTAGCCAACAAACTTTCCGGCTGGACGGTCCAGGAGTCTTGGACCACTTCAGACCACAGAGCGATCGCATTCTCCCTTGTTCGCTCTGTGGAACGCGTCGCATCGATTCCAAAGGCCATTGTGCGTTGTAGCACCAAAAAAGCGGATTGGCAACGCTTCCTTGTGGAACTGTCCAGAAGGCTATCGGATGATGTTCCTCTACCGGCTTCACTCTCGCCGGATCACTGTGTACGCAATATTACTGCCATCATCAAAAGTGCCTGTGATCTGTCCATTCCGCGTAGGAGGCCATACCGCTATGCTGTCGCCCTGGTGGAATACAGACCTTCGCGACTTAAGAAAGAGGGCACAACAAGCCAGGAAAACTTACCAACGTGCACGTGCCCATTTTCCCCCACGTGAGGTTGAATCTGCCCGGGAGGCATATCGGGTGGTTACAAACATGTACACCAACGAAATTCGTAAGTGTAAGCAGGGATCGTGGCATACCCTGGTCTCTACTATTGGCAATGAAGACTCATGGGGCATCGTGTTCCGCATCGTCACCATTAGGCTGCCTAGAGGTGAGGTTCTTAGTACAACTCTCAAACCGGATGGCTCTTCAACCTTTACCTGGTCTGACTCAATAAACAATATTCTTGATTCCATTTACCCTACTGAAGTTACAGCGATGTTACTGAAGCAACAGCAGTTCATTGACACTAATCAAACTTATCAGCCAGAGGCTACGGAACCGCCCTTCACTATGTTAGAGATGAATATCGCTCTGGCTAAAATGAAAGATGGCAAAACGCCAGGTGCTGACTTACTCGAAGTCGATGTAGTCAAGAAATTCGCTGAAGGCAACCCCACCACACTCTTGAGCCTCCTCAACAGGTGCCTTGCTGAAGGAACTTTCCCTGTACTGGAAGAATGCTACTCTCAAGCTGATCCTGAAAAATCCAGATAAACCGCCCCAACTTCCTGCCTCCTACTGACCAATTATTCTGCTCTCCGTTTTGGCCAAGCTTCTAGAACGACTTCTGCTGTATCGCCTCTCCACCTACTATACCGATAAGAACTCACCTCACCATGTCAATTTGGATTCAAGACAGGCTCCAGCATTGAAGACGCTATACACAAAACTTGATTACCCAGGCCACACATACAACTTCAAAGTATTCTCTAGCCATCATGGTGGACTATACTGGTGCTTTCGATTGACTGTGGTGCCCAGTGTCCTTCGGAGGCTTCGGCAGGGAACCACGTCCAAAAACCTATACAATAGTCTAAAATCCTATCTCAGCAATAGAAAATTACAAGTTGTAAACAAATACCAGACTATCACCAGATGCGTTCACCGTGGTTGCCCTCAGGGCTTTGTCCTATCCACTGGTCCATTGTTCTGGACGAGTTCCTTGGGTTTGACCTGGGTGGGGCCAGACCTTTAACCTTCGCTGATGATCTTGTCCTGGTGGTTCAAGGTGACACAAGAGCGGCACTGGAAGAAAAAGCAAATACAGCTCTGGAAAATCTCCAAAACTGAGCAGCATTCCACAACCTCTCAATTTCTGGTGAGGAACCAAAATCCATTCTCCTCAAGGGAAAGCTACAAATACGCAGGCCTCCAACGATGACGTTAAATAACATCCCTATATGTCTCTACACAGAAGTCATACCTGGGAATCTACATTTGACACCGGTCTTACCTTTCACTCTCATCTGAAGTACTTATCCACAAAAATCTGAAAGTATAGGGCCACGATAAGAAGAGCAGCCTGGGGCTTGAAGCATAAAGCACTGTCTGTCATCTGTAAAGCGGCGTTTCTCCCAATTGTGTGTTATGGAGCCTCAGTTTGGTGTACAAAGGCCATCCTGGAAAAGAAGAAGCGTAAACTTGACTCTATACAAAGATGCATGCTATTGTCTATCTGCAGGGCATGTCGCGCTGTCAAGCACCCCTGCCCTAAAGGTTATTACTGGATGTTTGCCTCTCTATCTTTAGGTGATTAAAAGGGGACTTTACCATTGATTAAAGAAGAGAATTCCGACACAGTTGTTAATTCTTCAACTGCATTTACCAATGACCTGAAACAAGAAAGAAAACGTATCTTCAAACACCTTCAAGGACTTTGGCAGCATTTATGGGAAATCAGACGGGAAAAGTTTGCTGAACTTAGAGCTGCTCAGAACAACGACCCTCAATTGCAAACACAAGCTGGGGTCGGATAGCATTTCTCCTCCAATCCATTGACGTGACTTTCCCAAAGTCTCCTTCCTGGTTTTCACCTGGTCTGCAAATTACATTCCTGATTACAGGACATGGGCCCTTTCAACAGAAATTGACAGCAATGGGAATTGAAAGCAATCCATTCTGCGACTGTGGCAAAGAGGAGTCATGGGGGCATCTCATGTATGAGTGCCCTGCTTACGATGATTGCAGGGTCAAATATTTTACTGAAATCCAGGGGAACCCTTGTAACCATGAAACATACCTGCTTCAGAATGAAACAACATACAAAGCCCTAACGAGTTACGCGCAAGCTGTCTTTACCATCAGACGGGAAAAGTTTGCTGAACTTAGAGCTGCTCAGAACAACGGCCCTCAATTGCAAACACAAGCTGGGGTCGGATAGCATTTTCTCAACTAATAAAAGAGTAAGACTGAAGATTAAAATACTATGCTGGCATCATCATGGTTGGCACTCCTTGGAAAGCTGACTCCCAGAGAGTTCTTGGCCTTTGGCACTGGCACAGTGACGCCTGCCCCTGTGACTTTTGATTCCTCTCCCCATCCCCTATTTCTCCTTACTCGGGTGGACTGCCTTCTCTACCTGTCCACTTTAGTTTGTTCCTCACATTCAGGCCCCGCTTGTTTCCCAGGCCTTCTCTTCTCTTCCTCTTTTTTTTTTTTTTTTTTTGTTAACTTGGTCTTCGTCCAGGACGCTCAGGCGAAGCTGACAGAGACCAGCCAGAGAATAAAGGGCAGCCTGGCTACCTCCTAGCGGTGTGAGCCAGCAACGTGAGGTCCCACCAGGGTCCATGCGGCCAAATTCCAGGACACCCAACAGAACCTAACGCAATATGTAATATACAACAGACAACACTTTTCTGGCATTTACAGTAGTTCTGTATTTCTTCACAGCGTACATATGGCGCAGATGTGAGAAATCACATGTGGCGCCCGACCCTAACACTATGCACACTATGCACACTATGCCTCCCCATGACTACCGCTGCAGCAGCAGCAGCAGCAGCACTCATTAAAAATAAAAAATGCCCAGGGACAGATCTTCTGGAGCCGGAAATAATAAAAAAGACCATTGAATTCTGCCGGGAGATGATTCTGGATTTCTTCATCCGCTGCCTACTAGCTGGAATTTTTCCCAATGACTGGAAAGTTGCAAACTTAAAACTAATTCGAAAGAATCCGAACAAGCCGCCTGACTTACCACAATCCTACAGGCCAATCGCTTTACTTCCTGTTATAAGTAAGCTCTTTGAAAGACTCCTATACCAAAGAATCCTCTTGCACTATGTAATGCTAACCTTGCAGCTATAAACCAATTTGGATTTAAACCTGAACTTTCTACTGTGGACGCCCATCACAACCTGCTCACATCGACTGCCAACTGTGACAAAAAGTATTTTTTGCTGATTTCTGTCGACTTCGCCGGGGCGTTCGTCACCGTCTGGTGCCTGAGCATCCTCGGCAGGTTGGCAGAGCCACCTTACCAAGGAACCACTATCAAAACATACCTCTCAAACAGGAAAGTAGTGGTTAAAGCACCATACCAGAGTGTTTCTAGAACATTTCTCCAGGGCTGCCCAAAGGGCTCGGTTTTGGGTCTCCTGCTCTGGAACATTGTCATGGATAGTTTCCTCAACAAGGACCTGAGGGAGGTAAATGCCAATGATCTCATCATAAATGTGGCTGCTGAGAGCAGAGCCCGCTTCAAGGCCCTGGCAAATCAATACTCTCCATACTCTCCAAGAATGGATCTCAGACAACAATCTCCATCTATCCCGAAATAAAACCAATTCTCTCCTTCTCAAACGCAAGCTGGATATCAGAAGACCCCCGCTGATCAGAATCAATGGAACAACTATGACGTTCTCAACAGAATTAAAGTACCTTGGAGTCATTCTCGGCACAATATGCTCATTCCAACCTCATCTGAAATACCTCAGGAAAAAGGTACGAAATTATGCACCGTGGTTGCCAGGGTTTCACGTCGTGACTGGGGACTTAACCAGAAGACCTTATCTTTATTCTTCAAAATTGCTTTCACACAGATAATAACATATGCTTCTGTTGGTATACCAAAGCTACCACTGCCACCAACAGAAGGACGCTGGATGCCATCCAACGCTCCATACTGCTCGTCACCTGCCGTGCTTGCCGCACAGTGAGAATTCACGCCTTCCAGGTCCTGGCTGGTGCCTTACCTCTCGACCTCGAGGTCGTTAGAACTGGTCTACTGCACCACCTTTCTAAGGGAAACCCACAAGCCTTCCTCAACTTTACAATTAATCCAACAAATGGCAAGACAGCTGAAAAATATCGCCTCCGTGCCCATCTGCAGCAGAAATGGCAAAGCAGGTGGTGAAACTCGACCAAGGGAGAGATCACTAGAAAATTCCTACCAGATGTCAAGTGAACCTTCCTCAGAATCCAACCATGGTTCTTTGCAGGCCTATACACAACATTTTTACTTCTGGCCACGGTTCTATAAATGCTAAACTCGTCGCTCTCGGCATCACGGAGGACCAAACATGTACCTGCAGGGGGCTTAAGAGCTGGCATCACCTTGCCTACGACTGCCAGCTATATGAGTACCTTCGTTGTTTCTTCATTACGAAGATCAGATATATTCCAAAGGATCAAAAATCTCACCTCTTAGACACTCAGGTTGAATACAGTGCCTTCTCTTGCTTTGCAAAGGATCTCTTCACAAGACGAAGAACCCTCCTGGCACAACAAAAGTAGATTTGAACAAGATGATCCACAATAGCGATAGATATATCCACCGAACCAATATGCCCATTAGTAAAATAGTACATTTAATAACAGAACTGTAAGAACAATTCTTACCCCCTCCAGGCAAACCTGATGAAATCGACAACCACTAATTTGGACTTTACCAACTGGAATGACAACACCAAAGGCCTTTTGGCAACCTACACCAGTGATCCCTTGTATGGTACCTTCTTTACCACTTCGCGGGGGGAGAGCACAGTCCCTGTCCCTCCCCTCCTGGCCTCCCCACTTTTCCTTCTGATGGGACATGGGCCGGTCCAATGTTAATTGCATGGTATGCAATTAACATTGACAGCGAATGCCCCACACAGTCGAAACTTAAAAGTACTAAAATTCTGTTCGCCCAAATTTTCGGTCTTGTAAGCCTTTCTGCATATAACCGCTACAGAGTCGTTATTTTTTATTTATTTTTATTTATTTATTTATTTATTTATTTATTTTTAGACCCCTGCCATTGAAATCCCAGGAAATTAGGTGGCAGGGCTTGCCAGAGTACAAATTATGTGCTGGTGTACCTGGTCTGCCTCCACGGGGCGAAGTGTGGGCAACGTTGGGTCCCATTAGGGGCTCAGTGGCTAATTGACCAGATGAACAAAGGTACACAACACTACAATGTACAATATCCATACACTTTTAAATCTCTCGCATTTACAGTGTACTGTATCACACGACAATGTAAATTCGCGGTGATGGGAGAAACCTCTAGTACCGTTTGACGTCTGAACTGAACACTGATAACGAACTGATTTCGAGAGACCTGGATATGCATTGTTCGCACCTGTGGCCTTTAGGCAATAAAGCTGATGATGTAGAAAGCACGAATTAAGAGCTACAAGGATCAAGCATTAATCCATTTAGCTTTTAATAGCTAAAGGCTTGAATTCCACGAATTAAGAGCTAAAACATTTTACAATTAAATTATGCCTGTAAAATCCCACTGGAGGAAACTGGCCAAACAAGGCGCGAGATAGAAAAGGAAGGAATTTTGGGAGAGACCTTTGCCCAGCAGTGGGTCAGTAATGGCTAAAAAGAATAAAACATATACAGCTTATACACTATTATGCCAAGATGTCCCGCCGATCAGCTTTCTACTGCCATTGGCAAAGATTACCGTATATTACCAAAGCGCGCATTGGCTCTGGCCAACCTATTTTCTACCCTAAGCATTCTATTAGAGAATTAGAAGACAGTGATTTTTTTTAACACGGAAATTCATCTGTTGTTTCGAAGAAATGAGTCCTCAACACTTTCACTGAATTTCACCTGTCTCTGTTTACATGGTAGCTACAAGTGGTCCGTAATTTCAACTTTGTTTTAAATGCTGTGCAAGTAACCTTACAGTGAATAAGAGGAAATCCTTGAGTGTTGTGTGAAAAAGTGAAAGTGCTAAATAATAAAGATCGCGGCGTTAAAAAAAAAAAAGGAATCGCTTTAAAATTTTATATCCCTGCAAGTAGTGCGTCAACCATTCTGAAAAACCCTGTTTCGATTCTCAAACTGTTTGAGGAACCGAGACCCAGTCCGAAGCGTGCGAAATTATGTCTTAGGAAGATGTAGATGAAGTTGATTCGAGACCAAAACAACCCGATATCAGGGCTATTAACAAAAGAAAAGGCTATAGAGTACATATCTTTTCTGGGGCACAAAACATTCCAAGCCAGTTGTGGTTGGCTGGAGAAATTTAAAGAGCGTCATGGCTTACTCGAAAAAGTTGTTAATGATGAAAGTGAAGTTACAATAGATCAAGACTATACCCGTTGGAAAGAAACAGTTTTGAGAAAAAATTAAGGGAGACTACTAGTCCAAAGAAATATTCAACGTTGAAGAAACATGTCTATTTTTTAAATGTTTGTCCAACAAGACACCGACTTTTAAAGGGGATAAATGTTTAGGTGGTAAGGAGAGAATGGTTGAAAATATGGCTGATAATGAAAAACTGAAGCTTTTGGTAATAGGCAAAAGTAAATAACCCCGATGTTTCAAAAGAATAAAATCTTTAGAGTTGAATTACAACTACAGAAAAAAAACCTTGAATGACAAGCGATATTTTTGAGCAGTGGATTTTAAATTTCGATAGAAAGATAACAAAAGGAAAAGAGAAAAATCGCTTTAATTGTCGACAACTGCCAATCTTCACTCGGCGATTTCGAAATTCACAAGTGTGAATCTTGTTTTCTTTCCTCCGAATACCTCATCTAAACTACAACCAATGCACCAAGACATTATCAAGAATTTGAAAATGCACTACAAAAAATTCTACTGCGAATAGAAACCAACCAACATATAGATCCTGAAATGCGGAAGAACGGACATGCATATCAGAGTTTGCGAAAGGGTGAGGCAAGATACGACGGAAAAAAATGATTAAGAATTGTTTCGAAAAAAAATTCTAAAACGCTAATTAACAATTACGAGAGGGATGAACTACTACAAGACATTGAAAAATCTTGGGAAGGGTTCCATGCGAGGTTTATCAGTGGAGAAATTGTTCTTGACGAATTTTTATGAGTTGATAATGAGGTCATATTAGCTGAATATCTGAGTGACTCCAACGTTTTGGAGCATATTTCGTAGCAAATCGACGATGAGTTGGATGAGAGCCTTGTCAATGAATTCGGCCCTGGAAAGATTGGCAAGGCTCAAGGGGTAGAATTTTTTTCAGCCAGGTCTGTGCTTGTTAACAAGAAAGACTGCTTCTGCAGGGATGGGATACACTTAAATACAAAGAGTGCAAGAATATTGGCTGATGCTATCAAGGCAGTGTTAGGTGGATTGGAAAACTGCTAGCTTGGAGAATACACGGATTAATAGATTAACAGTAGCTGCTGGCAGAGGTGAAAGTGATTCTTGCACTGCTTCTATTGGAATAGCCTGAAAAATATTATGCAGGGTATTTCAGGGACTGCTGCGAGTCATTGCAGTCCAAGTAAATACATGGATTGTGTTAGAGTAGCTAAAATAGGAACAGGTGCACGTATACTTGCATATACACCAATGCTGGGAGCCGGGTAAACAAATTTAATCAATTTCAGTTGTTGATCAAAACATCAAAGGCAGATATTGTTGGGATATCAGAGACGTAGTTTCACACAGATACATGTATATGGAATGCAAATTTGGTGAGTACAATGTGTACAGGAAGAACAGACAGGATAGGAAGGGAGGAGGAGGGGTTATACTATTAGTTAAGAAACATAAAATCCAAGGAAGTGCAGCCAATCGACATCGCTAGACAGTGCAGTGTTGAGTCAGTTTGGTGTGACATAAGCACTGGGAGATCAAAATTGAGAGTAGGAGCGTGTTATAGGCCTAATGACTCTGATGAGTACAATACGAAACTGTACAAGGAAATAGAGTGGGCCAGTAAATCAAAGAGTCTTATAATGGGGGATTTCAATTTCCCGGATATTGATTGGAATTTGAGGGTTGGTCATTCACACATTAGCAAAGCTTTTGTGGATTTAGTGGCTGATTGTTTTCTTCATCAGCATGTTTGGGAGGCAACTAGAGGGAGTAATAATCTTGATCTGATTATCAGTAGTGATTCTTCATGCATTAAGAATCTGCAGATAAAGGATCCGCTAGGTGGCATTGATCACAGTGTGTTGAAGTGGGATTTACTCAAAGAGGTAACTACCATCAGGGTAATTATAGACCTGTTTATTTAAATTCTGTTCCAGGAAAATTAATGGAGGTATTGATTAAAGAAGCACTGCAGGATCATCTAGAAAAGACTTCAGTTATAGCTCGGACACAACATGGTTTTGTTAAGGAAAAGTCTAGCCTGACCAATTTGATTGGATACTATGATGTGGTCACAAAGGAACTGGATGCAGGGAATAATTTTGATATCATATATTTGGATCTTATAAAAGGCTTTTGATACTGTTGCACATGGAAGACTGCTGCACAAATTGGAGTAGTATGGCATTGGAGGCAAATTGCTCCTATGGTTAACAGGATGGTTGAGTGAGAGAAGACGGAGAGTGGTAATCAATGGACACTGCAAATCGTGGAGTAATGTTATTAGTGGAGTCCCTCAGGTTTCACTGTTGGGTCCATTGTTGTTTCTGAATTTATAAATGAAAATGATTTGTATGCAATAAAGAGTTCTTCTATGATGGTATATCAAGCTTAATGTCCAAGTTTGCAGACAATATGAAGGTTGGCAGGATTGTTAAGGACACTAATGACAGTACGCTGCTGCAACAGTATCTATAAAAGTTGAGTCGTTGGGCTGAGAGGTGGCAAATAAAGTTTAATATTGACAAATGTAAAGTACTACAACTGGGAAAGAGTAACGCATCAACACTGTGGTACTACACTGACAGTGCTAGAGAACGAAAAGGACGTGGGGATAATTGTGCAGGCAGATATGAAGTATTCTGATCAGTGCAGACGGTCTGCAAGAGTAGCTCATTTTGTCTTGTGAATGATATACAGGAGTTTTTCTAGCATGGATAAGGAGGTGATTATCCCCTTGTATAATGCAATGGTCAGGCCACACCTTGAGTACTGTATACAGGTCTGGAGGCCTCATTTGAAGAAGGTTATAGAGCTGTTGGAACGAATACAGAGAAGGGGAACAAGATTAGTGAATGGAAGAAAGGGTTACTCTTCCGAAGACAGGGTTAAGTTTTGCAAATTACAGTGTCCTGCGACTAGGCACTTGCGAGGTGATCTCATTGATGTGTATAAAGCCTTGAATGGTTTGTGCATGCTCAATACCGATGGAATTCTTTCACTTGCTCAGAATAATCATATGAGAGGGCATAAATTCAAATTGAGGAAAGACAGATGTATGATAGATGTGCGGAAGTTTGCCTTTAGCCAGCGGGTAGTTAGCTGGGGGGAACGGACTTCCATCTTTTGTTGTTGAAGTTGATAGCCTAAATAAATTTAAGGTTGAGCTGGACAGGTATTTGGAACGAATGGAGGTGTGAAATGGGAGCGTTTTTGGTTTTTTTCCCCGCACATGCTGCAAAACTTGCTTTCTCTGCATCATGTGCCTGTACTAATGCTAATACCGAAATGCTAATCTCTTTGATCTCCTGTCTTAGGTAAGTAAGTGTAAGTGTTTTCAGTGTCTAACGGCACTAGGGGTTTCCCCCATCTCCGCGTTGCTTTTATTGTGGGTGTTACCAGTTCACTGGGAAGGCCAGAGATTTAAAAGTGTATGGATTATGGAAGTGTGGTGTTTTGTTCTGTTGTTCCTCTGGCCATATAGCCGCTGGACCTCTTATGAGGCCCAACGTTGCCCCACTTACGCGCCGCGGAGGCAGACCAGGTACCTGATAGTCTTTAGTTCACTCTGGCAGGTCCTGCCACCTAATTTCCTGAGATTTCAGTGGCTAGGACCTTAAAAAAAAAAAAAAAAATTTTTTTTTACACAATAGGTATAGATATATGTGTCATATCTCTCGATTACGTAGGGTGATGTCGCTTGAATAAGGATAGACCGAAAAATGGGCGTGTCTTAGGTATTATACATCAGGCTTCTGATGTATTATACTGGCTACCTTGTTAGGTCGATGAGTGAACTCAGTCTGGGTGATTATCTTGCACCCCGCGGTGATGTGTTGGATCGTTTCTGAGACCAGGTGGCATCGTCGACATGGGTCATCGGACACTCCGGGCTCCTTCGCAATGTGTTTTCTTTGTTTCTAGTGTTCATCACCTAGTCTTGGATGGCGACCATGAAACCTTCAGTCTCGGGAAAGAGCGTCCCGCTCGTGAACCGTGCATTAAAAGAAATTTTATTTATGTGATCTTAGATGGAGATCATTGTATTGTCTGCCATGGATTGTCTTCTCTGCCCATCTTTCTAGCTTCGTTTGTGCCTCCTCGTTGGGAGATGACTCTTCACTTAGGTTGATGCGGTACAGTGCTTGTCTATTTTCTTTATGGCTTGCTGGAGCCCTGCTGTGTGTTTCTTCTTCTTCTTCTTCTTCTTGTTCTTCTTCTTCTTCTTCTTCTTCTTGTTCTTCTTCTTCTTCTTCTTCTTATTGTTATTATTATTATTATTATTATTATGATTATTATTATTATTTCTCCCTGATTTGGGGACTCCACTCCGCGCCGGGTACTGCTACCAAGTACAGAGAATGGTTGTAATGTCTGATGTTACTGTTGGTCGAGGAAATCACTGACTACAGGTGTTCAGGATTGCGACTTTCTGGAGTTCCTTGTAGGTGTTCTCTAGTATACCTATTGCTGCTAGGCTGCTATGTAGAGTCATTGGTACCATACCGGTGGTTGACAAGATGATTGGGATGGTTGATAAGTCTTGCATATGCCATATTTCCTTGATCTCATGTCTCAGGTTCGTGTTTTTTTCCTCATTTTTTCCTCATGGGTTCAGCACCGCTATGTCAATCAGGTAGGTAGCCTTTTCCATCTTGTCCACAAAGGTTATGTCCGGTCTGTTGTGCGGGATTGTCTTATCCGTTATTATGGCGCGGTCCCAGTACAATTTGTGGGTTCGGGTCTGTAGTACTGCCTGGGGTTCGTACTTGTAGTATGGTATTTCCTCGCTAGCTTCTTATGTATTCAACTGGTATTTCCTCGCTAACTTCTGATGTATTATCCTGGTTACCTGGTCGTGTCTATGATTGTACTCAGTCTAGGTGATCACTTTGCATCCCGCGGTGATATAGTGGATCGTTTCTGAGGCCAGGTGGCATCGTCGACTGTGTCATCTAACATTCCAAGCTCCTTTGCGATGTATTTTCTATAGTTTCTGCTTTTGATTACTGCTGCTGGTCTTGGATGGCCAGCATGAATCCTTCAGTCTCGGGGAAGAACATCCCGCTTGTAAGTCATGCTTTGGAAACAATGTTATCAATGTGATTTTGATGGAGATCATTGTAGTCTCTGCCATGGAGTGGCTTCTTTGCCCCTCTTTCTAATTTCGTTTCTTGTACCATCTGGGCGGGAGAGGTTTCCTCGCTTAGGTCGAGTGGGGTATATCACTTATCTATCTTCCTTATGGCCTGGTGGAATGATGCTGGGTTTTTCTCGAAGTAATCCTTCAGGTTAGCTATCGCTGTTTTTTGTTGTTCCATCAGGTCTATCATGCCACTGCCTCCAGCTTTCCGTTATTCTCTCTTTCTGTTATTCTCTGCATTGCTGACTTTAGGTGGTGTGGGCGACTCTTGGACATCATTGTCCCTGTCTTTCGTATGATATCTTCTAGCTCGGTGTTAGTCCAATCTATGACCCCGAAGGTGTATGTTAGTACGGGCGCTGCATAGGTGTTTATGGGCTTTAATTGTTTCCTCCGTTCAATTTTGCTTTCAGCAGGCTTGTGAGTCTCTGATGATATTTTTCTGTCACGCACTTCTTGATTTCATTGTGTTCTAACTGCTCAGCCTGCATCATCCCTAGGAATTTGTAGGTTTCTCCTTCTGTCGTACCTTCAATCTCTTTACCAGTCAGCAACTGGTAGTTTCGGCCAACTAATTTTCCCTTGTGCAGTGTGTGGATCTTGCATTTTTCTAGGCCAAATTCCATCCTGATGTCCTTGCTGAATTCTTCGGTGATCCCGAGTAGTTGCTGGAGTTGTTTCTCGGTTGCTGCGTAGAGCCTGATGTCATCCATGTAAGTCATAGCGGGTTGAGTGCTAAACAGAACCATAGTGGGCTCAGAGCATCTCCCTGAAATATTCCTCTTCTAATGGGGATTGCCCTGGTTGTGAAGTTCTCTACCTTAATCGCCATTGTTGCTCCTAGGAAGTTTGTCACTATCTGATTGACCTTATAGATCTTCAGGGTCTCTATTAGCCAGCGATGAGGCACGGAGTCGAAGGCCTTGCGGTAATCGATGTAAGCTGTGTATAGGTTGCAGTGCTTCTTGAAGGCTTGCTCCGTAACTGCGGCATCTATGGTTCATTGCTCCTTGCTTCCTTTGCTCCTCCGCTTGCATCCTATCTGCTGTTCGGCTATTATATTCTGACTCTCAAAGTGGTCAGATATCTTTTTAGTTATGCAGCTGATCAGGATCTTGTACCTGGCGAAATACAGGCCAATCTTGTGATTGGTCTGCATTTCGCCAGGTTTCTTGTATCTTCATCTTTTGGTTTCAGATGTGTGAAATGATAAGGCACCTGGAATTCTCTCCGGGTGCCTTATCATTCGAGTGAACTGCTCTGCTAGGTGCTTGTATGTGCAGGTGAGCTTCTTATACCAGTAGTTGTGGATGTTATCAATTCCCGGGGTTCGTCAGTTCTGGATGTTCCTGATCGACTGTTTTACTTCATCTTCTCGAATCTCCCACTTTCTCATCTCTTGTATGTCCTTCATTTTCTTCCGTTCTACTTTTATCCAGGGTACTCTGCTGTTATGTCTTACTTCACTGCTCCAGATAATTCCCCAGAATTCTTCGATCGTCTTCTTCTTGGGTGGTCCGTTTCCTGCTTTCTCATCTTCACCCAGTTTCTTGTAGAAGGCTCTTTGATCCTCAATGAAGATTCAGTTGTTTAGTTTCCTCTGGGAGCTCTCTTTGTATCAATGTAGTCTCTTGCTGAGTTCACGGAGGTTCTGCTTCAGTGTGTCCAAGTATTCTTTGATTTCTAGTCCCATGTTTGCTGTGGACGCTATCTCTCTTGAGGACACTCTTCACCTTTCTAGTCAATTTCTTACTTATATTACCCTGTTGATACTGGGTCAACTGACCTATCTTGACTCTTAATTCATTCTTCTATCTTCTGCTGAAGTCTTCTTTCCCAAGCTGGTGGTTCCTTCTGTTTTCGGTTCTTCTGCTGCTGGTCTCTCGTTTCTTTTCTATTAATCCTAGTGGCTGCTACGGCAGCACAGTGTTCGGCGGTGTGGATAGCGTACAGCGTTGCACCATTGTTGTCAATGTAATGTGGCATTATTTGCCGATTGAGGTGTTCTGTTAATCTCCAGAGGATTTTATTTGGCCTCTGCTTTGGCATCATGTGGGTTCGTGTGGGATCCATTCTTTCGAATTCTGTTAGGGCCTTCTTCCGCTCGTCTTCTATTCTGGATAGCATCACTTCGTCTCTTTCCACTGCAGCTACTCTGGGTTGTATACCATGAGTAGAATGGGATGTACAGCCCACAGCATGGTATGCTGTAGAAGAACGATCCCGTGACGATGGTTCTTCTTTGGTCTGCTAATCGCTGTTCGGTGACCTGAATAGCCGGGTATCGTTCCAACCACTTGATATGTAGTCGCGATCTGTACGTTGTCATATCGGTCTCTAGCCTGGTTATTTCATAGTATGCTCGCATGATGTATGTATTCATTTCAATGCCCACTTCATGCGTTGGCGTTTTCTTCCTTACTGGATGGTCGCCAGTGCAGTTGCGCAGGAAAAACTTCCAGTTGGTGGATGGTCTTGCCCTTCTCCTGTGGCAGCCTTACGGGGGACAGCGCCACTTGCCCCACTGTCTTGCTCGGGAGACTGTCTCCAACTTTTCCAACCGGCCCCTCTGCCTAAGGCCTGAACACGAGTGACTTTATCCTGCGCCACACTCGATGCAATATAAATATTTATCTGCGATATCGTCCATCTATGGTGGCGGACTTGTTTAGCTTCGGCTTATGTCCAGTGGTTTATTTATTTTGTTCTGGTGAGTGAAACCAGATGGCGCCACTATCTGCCCCCACCGTCACTCCGACCTTGGGAAGGTAAGTCCAATGCGGTAACTTTCGTCATGTTTTTTTTTTTAATCATTAGTATTATTATATCGGTCTCTCAGGGTAACAGAGCCGCATTCGCTCCACCAATGCGGGATTCGAACCCGTGTTCATCAAGGTGGTAGTCCAGTGTCTTAATCACTGGGCCATTACGCCCCCTTAATTATTATTATTTATTATTATTATTTTTTATCCATATGGTGCAAGGAAGCCTGAGTCTTATGCTGTACCAGCCAAATAAATTATCCAAGTTACTCTGAGAGAGAGAGAGACAATCAGAAGTAGAAATGAATCACCAAGAAAGAGAAGAATGATGATATCCAGCTCAGGACCCTGGGTGTGCCAAGCCCATACTCACCAGATGTTGAGCCCCTGGGGTTAAATTACTCCCCATATAAGGATTTAGCACAAAAGCTGGCTTTTTCCTTCGTCCTCCTTCCATATATTTGCAATTTCAACACCTGAATTACACCTCACCCAGATGCAGCCATTCCTGAAGAAAACTCCAGATAAGAGTATTCTCCTGCCTTAAAATCAAATATATAATGTTTCTTTAAAATTTCCAAAAATAGCCCATGTACACTTTTCAAAAAAATCCACAAAGTTTATTTTAAAATAAACTTTTGAAAAGTGTAAATTTTCCTCTACAAGGAAAAATTACAATAAATTATTCGCATTTGTCCGACTTTACGAAAATCAGCGTGTCTCGACTACTCAAGTTGTCTGTCCAACTGACTAATAGAGTTTTCAGACTGTAGTACCTCCACATATTTTTTTACTCTATGTCTGTAATGTCTGTCACTCTTTGATCCTACTTTGTGAATTGGGGTCATATTTCCACATCTTCATTCCATGGGTACCTCTCTGGCATCCAAATAGCTCTCATAATTCTGGCTAAGGGTTTGCATACTTCCTTTGGTGCGTTCTTTAATGTAATTGGATAGATCCCATCCACCCCAGTTGCCTTTCTTTTGTTTATCTTCAACAATTTCTCCTTCTTTTACTCTCAGTTATTACAAAATCATCCAGCTCACTGCCAGAGTATAATTCACCTCTCTGCACTTCTTGATTAACTCCGCATGTGTAAATATAGATGCAAAATACTCATTCAATTTGTTAGCTGCCTGAGCAGGATCATCAACAGTTGAGCCCTCTATATCAAGTGGATGAATGTGATTCATCCCCTTCCTTCTAGAGTTTACATAAGTAAAAAACTCCTTGCTGTTTTTCTTTGCATCCTTTGCCAAAGATCTCTTAATTTGCATTTGCCTGCCTAACCACCTTTGTGACTTTGTTACAGACAAGCTTAAATCTATCATAGGCTTCCGTGCAGACTCAACAACAAAACAACAGAGCAAGACCCACACTTCGCAGACATAAAATGTAAAGTCTAATGTATTTAGGATCCAACATCACCAGGGTTTCCCGTATCTCGGGGTGGTATGCATTTTTTGTGAAACAGTACTCTGTGGAAAGCAGAGATTTAAAAAGTATGTGGGTATTGTTCTGTAGTGTAATTTGGTGGTGCGTTGTATCTTCTGACCATTTAGCCATTGGGCCCCTAATGGGACCTACTGTTGTCCACGAGAAGGCAGGTCAGGTACCCAGTAGATTATATTACGTCCTTTGGCAGGCCCTGTCACCTAGTTTTCGAAGATTTCAGTGGCAAGGGCCTATTGTAAAAAAAACGGATAAGCGCTAAAGTTTGATTAGGCCTAAATGGTTTAATAAGAGTGGGTTTGGAATTTTAACGCTAGTAATTTGGCTATATTAATTTAGAGGGCGTACTCTGTCGGTTTAGTTAGAGTGGGGGAGACTGAAGACTGGGGGGGAAGACAAACAGAAATATGGGGACTATAGAGAATGCTACTCCTGGCAAATCAATTGGAACAGGCCCCGCCAGGGGCACGCTCCACCAGAGGAAGAAGGGGGATGCCCGGAAGGGAGGTGACAGAGTGGGAATCCCTTCCCCTGGACGGGAAGGGATTCCCTCCCTTCCCACCCTGGGGAAGGAATAAAGGTACCGAGCGGGTGAATCGGTACGGATCTCTAGAATACCGCTGGCAGGAAAGCTGTAGCAGTCATAGTCAAATCAAGTAGGCCAAGTCCGGTCGTAGGTCCTGGGACTGTGCAGTCCCATCCAAGAGTTGTCAAGTTGGTTTTTGGTCATACATGGGAAAGTTGTCCCGTCTATAGAGTCCATTCTTGTGGCATTGCTGAGTCATCTAGGCCGTTGTGCTACCACCATTATAATGGGCAGGGTAACGTTTGGAGTCGGAGTAGTCCAGTGTTGAGTCCTCTTTGGTTAATCAACAGCTGACATAAACAGGGCTGTCGTTTTTGGGAGTTACGAGTTTGCCACCATGAGGACTTTTCTTCGCGTAAATAGTGTTTCGCAAACTTCGTAAAGGCTTTATATTCATCTGCTGTGTCCAGTAGGTGCGATTCCATGGTTCGTGGCAGGTATGTTATTTTTGTGATGAGAATGCATCTGATGTCCTCGTAGAGTTCGCAGTCAAACTCAGATGATGCCATCTCTCCTCTTCTCCGCAGATACATAGAGGGTCCTGGGTGATCCCAAAGTAGGTGAGGTTGGTGTTAAATGCACCATGGCACATGAGGCGGAACGTCGCGTGGAGTCCTAGGTGGAACAAGGTCGGGGAGCTGGAGTAAAACCTGTCAGTTGTCGGGATGAACTTTTTAGTGATCTCCCCCTTCGTCGAGGCCTTCCATATGGTCTGCCATGCCTGCTGCAATTGTCTTTGCAGTCTTACGTTTTCCAGTTTTCGGTATAACACCACACTCGTACCTTGCCATTTCACAGAGCTCTGTATTCATCAAGTGTACCATACATCAAGCTGACACCGTGCATAAGATACAACACATGTCCACAGGTATTTGTTTCCGGTCTGCGCGGGCAGCACAGTGGTATCGTCCTCGTCCTGCCCACACCAGGTGGAAAGGCCCGGGTTGGAACCCGTCGATGACGCGAGTAATTTTAATGGGTTTTTTTTCACGTCGTAGTTAGTCGGTCTCAGGCGTAGTTAGTCGGTCTCAGGCGAAAATCCCCTGGCAACTGGGGTTTTTCGTCCTGCAAAACAGGCAAATCGACCAGAGAACACACGCACAATCTGCGGACATAATACACAATGCACGGCAGATGAATAAAAAAATATTCGTGTGGCCTAATATAATAGTTTGTATTTGTTTCCGGCTGCGCGAGTAGCACAGTGGTATCGTCACCTCCTGCTCATACCGGGTGTAAAAGTCCGGGTTCGAATCCCGTCAATGATGCGTGGAATTTTTAATGGCTTTTTCACTCCTTGGCTGAGTCAGTCGGTCTCGGCCATAGATATCAAGGTTTTTCCCCAGAAACTGGAGATTTCTCGTCCAGCAAGACAGGCAAATTGACCAGAGAACACACTCAATTTACAGACATGCACTAGCGTAGCTGTCCTTTTTCGGGCCCGGAGGCAAAGAACATGATCGGGCCCCTACTGAATTAATGAAAATGGCAAAGGCAAGAGACAGCCAAATACGCCGGGCCTCTAAAGGGTCCGGGCCCGGTGGCAATTGCCTTGCCTGTCTACATGGTAGCTACGCCACTGCAGACATGGGTATATGTAATTACTTATCGGGTGACTCTAATATAATATGTAATAACTTATCGGGTGACTCTAATATAATAGTTTTTGTATTTCTTTCATCCTATGCGCAGTAGCACAGTGGCATCGTCGCGTTTTTCCCACACCCGGTGGAAAAGGCCTCGGTTCGACTCTCGCCAATGACGCGAGGAACTGTTATGGGCTTTTTTCACTCTATGCCTGAATTAATCGGTCTCAGGCATAGATAGCAAAGTTTTCCACCCAAAAATCGGGTTTTTACGTCCAGCAAAACAGGCAATCGACCAGAGAACACACTCGCAATTCACAAACATAATGTACAGATGAATATATATTCATGGTGGCCCTGGCGTGACGTTTGTTCCCTCTATTTTCTTGCATCCTAGAGAAATGCCCTAGTGATTATTGATAAATCCTGCTCTGAATTTGAATTTTCCTGATTTGATTTAGCTATCAGCCTTAAAAGAATTTCGAGAAAGAATTCAAATTGATTGGAAAATGAATGAACTCTATTGGGCTTCTTTTAGCTATTTATCTTTAATATTGAATAAGAAAACTGCTATGCACTTGTAGGGCGCGAATATCAATCTCCGGCATGAACTTTAATTTTTTGATAGGTGTCTGCAGCTGAAAATATGTATTGTTTGATTTGTATAAGAGTTTTTGTAGTTTTGTGTACAAAATTCGTGCATGTGAATCTTTAAATTTTGATATATAAATTTGCATTTAGAAGATGAATTCCAGGTTTCTTACATATCCGAGATATCTATTGATCTATCTTGTGAGAGCAACCAGAAATTAAAAATCATTTTTTTTTTTTCTCCATCTTACCCACGTCTTTAATTTCTCGAATTAGGAGAAACAACTGATTTACCATTCCTGATATGTGTCTAATTATGGCTTTTGCACCAGATCTCTTTAATGCTGGTGATGGAAATTCTTGTGACGTTTTGCAAGGACATATATTTTTCTTATCTATAGCCAACTTATCGAATACCAAAGAAGAGCGGCTGAAAAATGGCATTTGCAAACTAGGAGGGAAAGTGGATAGATTTTTTAGCAAAGATATTACATGTCTTTTGATAGAAGATAAATACTTACTTCAGGAGCAGAAAGTAAAGGAACAAAAGGTAGGTGTGAAAAAGTCAAGCCATGTGAATCGCGAAGGAAGCGACATCAGTAAAGCCAAACGGAGTCAAGAAACGTTTGCAGCCGAACCCGGTTCGTCTAAATCCCAAGTAAGCACGTTTTCTTCGAGTAGGGGATTATCTTTATTAATGCGTGCCAAAACGGACGATTTTGGAAAAAAGCCCGACAAGATTCGCATACCTAACGTTATACAGAAAGCGCAACAATGGGGTATAAGAGTAATGGGAATCACGATGTTTATGGGTTGGTTGAACTCGAAATTTCCTAGTGTAATGTGTGAAACAGTAAAGCAAAAGAAAGCTAATAAAGCACAAGACAGTGGCAATAATAGAGAAGAAGTACTTAAATTCGATGATTGTTTTATTAAAGTTGAGGATCTATCTAGCCAGTACAAAACTCTGTACAAGGTATTTTCCCAGGAGATTGGGGTGAATTTTACTCCTCCAGAAACGACCAAGAATTCAAGTATTCATCAAAAGCCTATTAAAAAAATAAGCAGGACATCACATAAAAGAAACAGATTAAAGTTAGCAGAGCATCATTTAAAAGCAAAACGAAGCCAAAGGCATTTTTGTGAATGTTGTAATACAAACTTTAACAACATGACTCATCATGTTGAAGGAGTGAGGCATAAACGATTTGTAAAAGAAGAAAAAAATTATGATTGTGTTAAAGATATGATTAATGGTTTCCCTTCCCTACACGATTTTCTACAGAACCATCAGAAACCCCCAGTCTCTGATGTGAGCAGTGAGAAAGTAACAGAAATATCAGGTAAGCCCATAAAACATGAAAGTAACGAACCCAATTCTGAACATCTTGTAAAAATTTTTAGATGCAAAAATTCTGTGACACTTAACTCCCCGGGCAAGAAGATAAAGGAAGAGTCATATATTCCTTCACATAGCAGTTCAAAAATTGAAGTAGGTTTGAATGAAAATTTAAATTTTGTGAGGTCTTCTGGTTATAGGAAAATTATCTTTCCACTTATTAACAAGAATGATTATAAGAAATGCAATGATATC
Organism: Mastigoproctus giganteus; assembly: GCF_048544385.1. Classification (NCBI taxonomy): domain Eukaryota; kingdom Metazoa; phylum Arthropoda; class Arachnida; order Uropygi; family Thelyphonidae; genus Mastigoproctus; species Mastigoproctus giganteus. The sequence continues at coordinate 168,773,757 of NC_143577.1, forward strand.
TGTGAAGATATAACACACAGCAATGTTATGGATAATGAAAGTAGTGTTCTTGTAAACAAAATTGAAAAGGATATTGGTGGTGGGTCACTAGTTTTTGATGATGTAAAAGTGGAGAAATCTGATCAGATTCTGAAAATGAATGTCAGTAAAGATGACAATTATTCACATATATGTGATAATACAACTGATAAATATTTAAAAAATCCTGCTGTGAATAGCATTAGTAGCAATAGTGATCCAGAATTTGAAATAAAGTGTGAGAACATTACAGGTACTATATGTAATGTTTCTAAAGAAACCTGCAATAAGGCAACAGATAGTAATGTTAAACATTACGGTAATGTAATAAGTGGTGAAAAGTGTGAAACCAGTACAAACTTCGAAAACAGCAATGTGGCTTCAAGTATTGTGAATTCAGAAACCGTTTTAGATATTTTTTCTAAAAATAGTAATGTTGCTGAAATAAATGTTAAAGGAGATACTGGCAGTTCAGAGTCTGAAAGGTTTGCTATTGAAACGGATGTTAACAAGCCAGTTATATCTGTAGATTCACATTCAAGAAACCATGGTAGTAATACAAAGTTTAAGGCTGATAAATGTGAAATTATCAACACTGAGATCAAAATGCAGTGCAGTAATGTTGATTCTCAAAGCCATGAAATAGCTTTGGATTTGAGTAGAGATAAAGCAGATAGTAGCTTAAGTGTAGTTAAAAAATCAGAAGCTATTCTTAATTGTATTAAAATTTGCAATTATAGTTTAAACTCAAATAATAAAATATGTGACAGTGGTAAAAACATTGATATTAAAAATTATGAAAATATTAATATAAACGTTAAAATGAAGCATAGTAGTTCAAATTCTGATAATTCAGGATGTCAATATGTGATAGCAAACAAAATTTCTAATCCTCAAAATATAACTATTCAAGATGAGCATTGTTGTTTTGAAGAAAATTTGTCAGTAATTAAATTTCCTGAAATGGCCATTGAAGATTACAAAACACATAAAAATTGCCAAAAAATTAAGGCAGAGATATGTGTTGAAAAGAGAGACAAAATGTTAATTAGTAAATGCTTATCAGAAAATGAGCTAAAGATTGCTGAATGTGATGATTCCACTATGTGCGATGTTGATGTATGTTCTGTGCAGTCTAGTTTAATACAAGAACAAATCAATGCAAAAAAACACGAAACGTGTATTTTAAGCAAGCCTTGCACCAATTCTAACAAATGTCCTTTGAATGAAGCAAATGTTAAAATTATGATGGATGATGGAGTTTCAGAAGGAGCAGAACAGATTCCTAGGAGTAATTCACAATATGAATTATATGAAAGTATGCCACTTAATTTTACATGTGGAATGTTTAACACAGAGAGTAGCGATTCATTTTCCGTACACAAATCAGTTAAATCTGAAGAATCATCCATCAGTAATAGTGATAATAACAATTGCACACCACATAGAGATAATCAAATGCATACTCTTCCACCAGAAACAGGATCAGAGCAGTCTGGTAAAAATAATCTAAATAATTTCATAGAAAATCAATCCTACAGTGATAATCCTTTTTCTAATGAAGGTGTTCAAATTGTGATTGACAAAGATCTCAAGGAATTAAAAAGCTTAACTGAGAAATCCCATGAATCTGCTACATTTTCTCCAGAACTTATTCAAGAAGTTAATATTCAACCATTATTAAATAAAAAAAATTTTACCGAACTGTTCTGTGAAAATCGCTCAGATATTTCTTCAAGCTGTATACCAAAAGTTATAAAAAGTCCACATTTAAGCCAGATTAGTGCAAAGACTGAATCATTGTCAGCCATATATTTTCAGGAAGATTGTACCGTGCATAAAGAGGAATTGGATTTATATGACTTTCTTGACAATATTAAATTTGATAGTGATATAAAACCAAACGATACATTATCACAGCCAGAAACAAATGTGTGCAATTATAGAACAGAACAATGTGAAGTTAACAGTGATTTTAATAGAAACAGAAGTTCTGTGTATTTGACATGTGATGATGATGTACATGGTGAATTATTGACTGAAAATTTTGATGACATAGTTAATCTCAACTCAGGAAGCTATTTTCCTCGCTCATCATATGATTCTGGTAGTACAATAGTGATGGAATTAAAAAAATGTGATCATATTTCACAAAACGAAAATCTTTCTTCCAAAAGTGATTTAATTACAGAAGTGGAGGAAGATAAATCTCATAATGCTCAAGATGACAATACACATATGGAAGAGGATGCTAAATGCATAAGTGAAACAGTGTGCGAAGCATATGAAAACTGTCTACAGTCAAGTTTTGAAGAATTAGATAATACAAACAAAACTAACTTCAAATTGTCTAATTGCTTTCCGCAGGATCTAGAAATGAAAACTGAAAAACTTTTTTCTAGTGATGACAGCCAAGAACCCAGTGAACACCAAATGGTACAAAATGTTTTAAACTTAATAAATATTTCTTCTGATTCTGAGACTGTACAGTTCCATATTAAAGTTGAAGAAGAAATTAGAACTACTAGGCATAATCAAATAGTTTCTCAAGATTTTCCAGTTCTGATGCAAGCTCAGAAAGAGTTGTTGGTTGAATTTGATACAAATAGTCACATAACTAGCAAATTTCCAGAAATGTTAAATACACGGTCATTTCCTCATGATGTTGAGATGGAGGATGAAAGATTACCTGAGGTAAGTGAAATTACTATGAATATTTATATATACACAGACACCCACACACACACATACATATTAACTTCAATGAAAAGAATATAATAGTAGATTAGGAGAAAATAATATAAATAAATAGCAGTAATAGTGATATATTATATTTTATTATATTGATGATAATAATACCTAGGCTAGGTGCATTATAGCCTAAGCTGCTCTTGCGCCAATAGCTTTCAAATAACAACAACAATAATAATAATGATAGATATAAAAATAGTAATGAATGTTATTCAATGTTATAAATAAATAGAAAATAATAGAAGTTGATATTTACATTATGGCACCAGAAATTACCCAGAAGTGGTATAACTGAAAACTTTCAATGTGACTGTATATTTTTTGGGATTTTTAAAGGTCTGATACACAAATTTGCATGTTTTTTCCCTCCCTCTTTGGGTTGTTTGTGTGTGTATGTAAAATACACTCTTTAAAAAGCTAATGGAGGATATTAAATTTCGAGGTAAGGTAAAAATTATATGTAAAATTTCCTCTCTGCCAGTTTTGGATCAACGAGTTTTGTAGGTGTATGAAATATGCTGTAAATTTTGTACCTACAGCAGTCAAAGTATGAGATCCATCCATTGTTTTTTATCTAATATACAGGGTGTTAGAAAATTGTTCACAATCACATTGTGGAATGAAATGCTGTTTGGTGAGAGACTGTTGCAAACAGTATAAACAGCATTGTTCTGTGAGGCCATATTGTAGAGAAAAACATTTGACAGTATGTGATTTTGCATGAAATATAACCCTGTACTTGTGTACAACAGGGAAAGGAACCATGATCAAGATGTAGTATAATAAGTTTGAGATAATTTAACAAAGTGTACATATGGCAAAACCCCTGTGGCAGTGTCATTGAGTTAATACATTCATACTTAACCTGACATTAGTAGTGCTCCAAGTTGTTGCAAACACAGTAGTGTGGTCCACGACAGTTACAAATTTCCTTTTTAATTTTTGGAAAAAATTATTATTTTTTTTTTTTAGGATAATGTATAGACAATACCAGTATTTCAACTTTTCTTTAGGGACATGCAAATGGGAGATGCATTGCACCTGGGCCCCCCATCTAGGGGGGCTCTAATCAAGGGAACCATCAAAGTCTCAACATAAATAAACGAGGTCCCTTAACCTCTTTTGTATCCAGGCCCCCAAGTGCCTTTGCATGGCCCTGCTTTTTTTTAATGAAAAACCCAAACAAAAAAAGGTTTGTTTGTTTGTTATTTGGTTTTTAGGAGCATTAGCAACTAAGGCCATATTGCTGTGGGATATGCGGTGGTCATTCCCTGACCTTTCCGCATCCTACATATTTGGTGGTGACGGGCTCGAACCCCGGTCTAATCAAGAAGCATGTGCTATGCACTGCTGCCCCTTCCCACCTGGCTACGGAGACGCCTCCACACAAAAAAGGTAATAGAACCTGTAATATTTAGTACCTTGAATGGGTTGAAGGTTGAGAGAATGAAAATAATTTTTGACATGAGACTTCAATTTCTGTCGATTGTAATTTTCAGGAAATACATGTGAAGGAAGGTTCCAGAAAACTGAAGCTGGAAGGATAAATGAAAGAGAAGAAAAGTTGATTCTGTGAGTTCGAAGTTGGACACTAAGTGGATGCTGACTGGTTGTGGTGTGATATGACTGGTTTGGAAGAGAGTGGGAAATTACAAATACCAGTTCAGAATAACAGTACCCTTGGAAGTACCTATAGAAAAGATATACAGCAGAAACAGTGGAGAGACTTTGTAACAGATGGGGCATTAGTTAACCCAACTGCCTTTTTTGAGTGAAGTCTAGAAGTCAGAGAGGATTGGGGGGCACTGCTTCAGATGTGGAACAATATTCCATGGTAGGATGGATTTGACATTTGTACAGAATGAGTAGTTTAAAAGAAAAGTGCCACTGACAGTGAAAGAGAAAATTCCGGTTTTTTGAATGCAGAGGAAGCAATATTTGTGATATGTTTATGCCAACTTTAGATTAGACATTAGGGTAATCTCTCATAGAGATATGAAATCTTGTCTAGGAATCTGATTGTTATTGAAGATAAGCATAGGAGCAGTAGACTCTTTTATGAGGGGACTGATTTTTAGAATGCTTGCCCACATTGGAAATTACCTAGAGATCTGCATTTAAGGAATTGTTTGTGGATATTTGAGAAGTTGAAGCTGTTTGAGCAGAACAAGGTTTCTCAAACTGGAAGGTGGAATGCAATGTACTATCATCAGCAGAATTATGCATAAGATTTTCCAGTCAGTGGAAAGGAAAAGAATGGGAGAAAGGACTGAACCTTGGGGAATATCAGAATTAGTGGAGAAGTTAGAAGACAGAGAGTCAATTACCAAAAATTGGTCAGATAAAATTAGTCAGAGAGAAAACCAGATATCCAATTGCAAAAAACTTTTGCAATTCATAAGAGACAGGAGCTTGTTTAGAGAATACCTTTATGCCAGACACGAACAAAAGCCTTAGAAATGTCAAGAGAAACTTCTTGGATTGCAATACTTATTTTATTTAACTTTTTAATTTTTATAAATTAAAATTACATATTTAAAAAAATTATTTTTTACATCTTTTATTTTGAAAAAAACATTAATTCTGTTAAAATTAAAAAAGAAACATTTTAGGTGTAAAATATAAATGTGAATCTGTTTTTCTCTTTCACTTTCCAGTTTAAAATCCAATATTTTTTCATATTATTTACACAAATACTTAAATTTTTTTAAAAATATGTGTGTGTGTATATATATATATATATATATATGGCAAAATTTATTTAAAATTTGTCACACCGTTGAAACATGCCAAATTTGAAACATACATATCTTGCTTCCCACAGAATAGTAAACATCTTTAGTGAATATCATGTTTTGTGTTCTTGTCTTTATTTATTTGAGAAAACAATAACAAATTTTTCAAAACAATTGTCTGAGACTGTTCATGTTTGTATAATTAGTTGTAGAGGAAAAACAAGTAACTTTGCACTATAAACGGATGCTATTGTGCATAACTGAAAATTTTGTTGTTGTTGTTATTTGGTTTTTAGGAGCATTAGCAACTAAGGCCATATTGCTCCGGGGATATGCGGTGGTCATTCCCTGACCTTTCCGCATTCTCCATATTTGGTGGCTCACGGTCTCGAACCCAGGTCTAATCAAGAAGTGTGTGCTACGCACTGCTGCTCCTACCCACCTGGCTACGGAGGCGCCTGAAAATTTTGTAGTGTTGGCAAGGATGAGATGCCTTGTCACTGTGATTTTCCCTTAGAGTTGCAAAGAGCATAATCTGGCACCAGATTTATTCACATACTCAATTATCAATTATTCTGCATAAACTCTACAAAGAAATTCATGAGCTCTTGATAAAAGTTTGACTGCATTTAAGAAAAATTTCAGATTTTTAAAATTGATCAGCTGTTAATGTGGGGGTCATTATTTTGTAGAGGCACCTGTCAGGTGCAGTGCTACCACTGCCAGGTTAAAAACTGATTTGACAAAATATATAGCAAAAACTTGTTATATAAACAAACAGTGCATAAGATACAAGATTTCATTATTGTTCAATCAGTCACAAAAGCAGACGTTCAAAATATTCACCTTTCATTATGCATCATTTTGAGTGTGCCCACCTCCTCTCATGGGACACACTTGGTTGTTTTGGGTGCACGTGCTCTTTTTATGCAGCAGTTTTTTAATGAAATATGGACACACCATCCCACTAATCCAGGTACAAAACATGTTTTATTTCATTCTTTGAGATTAAGTGTATTCATTTATAAAAAGTATGTATACTTTTATAAATTATGTACAGTATTTGCACTTGTTCTGGAAGATGAGGAGGGGGGGCCTGTGAAATGTATGAAATGTTTTAAGGGGGTGCAAGGCAAAAAGTTTGAGAACCTCTGCTATAATGATAATCTTTTTTTCTTATGAAATTGATCAAATTATAATTGATATAAGACTGAAGGAGCTTAAAGTCCTGTGGATCTGCTATATTTTAAACTCATAAGCTAAAATCAGCTATTATTAACTAAGAAAAATTTTACTGGTCTATTCTGTGAAAATCACTAATATTCTCACCCATACTTTTTATCAGGCATTATTCCATGTCATGATCATATATGATTTACCTAACACTGTATAAAGAAGAACCTCATCTGTCTAATTTTTTCTTACATCATTCCTATTCAAGGAACCATTGCAACCTAACAGCTCACTCTTTCATCCAGGGGAATTTGAAAGCTGTTTGGATTCAAAATAGGCTTCCTTTCACCTTGTGGCCATTGCTAATACTAATAATGGCTTCATTTCCATTGGAAGTAAGCATAATCATCACCAAATGTGCCATGCATAATGCAACAGTGGAATCAAATGACACATTGAAACATATACCTGTAAATCTGACTACCATTCCAGATGGCTTGCCTGACTCCTTCAGACTGTATTTTTGAAGGAGTTACAGAACAAGGATTTTGATTTTTCTGAATGGCCTAGCTATGCCACCACATAAACCATCTGAAATCCATTATGCACTACTAAACCACTTCACACTACCACTCTAAGGCATATGGCCTTAGTAGCCCTTGTGCCATTAAACAACATATCAACCAACCAACCACTACCACTCTACTTGCAACAAATCCAGAAAGGCAGACAAGTAGCATCTTGTCTGCCTTTGAACAGAGAGAACAGCTCACAGTAGACCTCAAGGCAGCATTTGAAGTAATTCAAGTGTCAGCACTCCTGAGTCCCTCAAGTCTCAATGTAATGGTTCGGATTGCAGGTGTTTTTTTTTGTCTCTCCTCTGAATTAACCAACTTAATGTGAATGGAAAACCCTTGATCATTGGCGGTGGGGCCTCTCAGGGAGGCATTATTGCTGGGATATTATTCGCTACTGATTCATTGCACCACTGATTCGTAATAGCCACAATATCCTCAGTTACACTGACAGTTTAAAGATTCCTACCCCACCCCAAACACTGCTCTAATAAATGCCAGTCTTGTAAAAATTGTTTCTCATCTCAGGCAATTCGGCTTTCATGTCAATCTGATGAAATCAGAAGTTGTCTTCTCTCTCAAGTCATTTCCATCAGTAGGTGCCCCAATATAGAACATCTCCCAAAATAGTCAGAAGATATTTGTCATTTCAGTGAACTTTGTCAAACAGCCATCTGGGATCCTGCTCATATGCTGTTGATGCTCAGCTTCAGCTACATCATAACCGTTAATGTTTAATTTAGGTTCTAACAAATAAAACTTCATGACTTAGGAAGCAACGACCTTTGGCCTCGTGATGGGGATGGCATCTCCACCCCTCGTGATGAAGTTACTGTTTTTATCACGAGGATGTAGGTTGCCCCATCCAGAAAACCTTTTTCCAAAATGATCAACAACTAGTTGATTAAAACAAGTCAACCACATTTAAGCTTAGTAGAGCGAGCATCTCTTACCCCCACAAACCCAAGGCCAATTCAGGTACAGTGTAAAGAGATCTCGCTCCCCTGTGACACAATCTCAGTTCAGTTATCATGATGTTGATAACAGCAGTTTACAATTCCTTATCAAACAGATTAATAACATTAACTCACACTTAAACATAAAGAGCCATCTCTCATTAATCACCACAAGGCAAGGGATGCCGACACTGATCCAACATCTGCTACTGGGTTACATCCAGGCACCAGAGAGAGAGAGAGAGAGAGAGAGCAGCCATCCACAAGTCTTGTAGCAGTCACACAGGATATTCTTCCTGCATATCAACCAAGGGTCTCTTGAGTACATCCTCAATATCTCAGGTATCATAGTCCATTCTCCATCTTACGATATCAATTGCTCTGAGATAGTCTGGACACTTCTTCTCCACAGCGGGGTGTCCAGAGGGACATTTTCGCCTCACACAATTAATACACTGTGGTGACTCATCCTTTCTGCTGCACTCTCAGCAGAGTGACCACAGGTAACATCAGCTACACAGTACCTTGCCACATGGCCGTAATTCACACATTTGTGGCATTGAATCGGCATCAAAAGATCCCTCACCCCATGAGAGGAAAAGTCAATAAAAGCTCTTTCCTGAGCCTAATGGTTCCTGGAACTTCAATTATAAAATTAAAGCCAGAGGACTCTCTGGCTTTATTCTTAGTAAAAATAACCACCTCACTGAGCAAGCAACTGCGTCTGTGAAATCCCACTGTCCGCTAGATTTCTATCATATGGCTCCTGCAGGAAATGTTCTTTAGTGATTTCTTTATTACTGTCAAAAACTACAAGTTTTGGAAATTTCCTTGAAGGCTTTTCAACTTCCAAGCCCATCTCTCTAACTTGTGGACATTCGGCAATTTGAGCTGCATCCTGATTCATTGCCACCTCAATAGCAACATGGCAGTTTCTGATGGGCTTTACAGCAACAACTTTCAATTTGGAAAGAGTAGGCCTAACTTCATCAACCAAAGATTCTTTTATTTGGTCACTAGAGACACTCTCAGATATCGCCTTCACGATAATGGTTCTTGACTTGTCACTTTGATTAATAGAGGGCTTAACCGCCTGTGCCTATGACTTTATCTTCTCACTCAATTCTCGAGTGCCACCGCTCTTTCAGTCACATCCCTATCATAATCAGTAAAACGTGAAGGTCCTTGACCTTCCTGACCTCCACTCTGGATCTTAATGCTTGAGACTCAGCGTGTACTACATATACAGCTTCTTCCATATAATGCCAGTAGCGTAAGACATTTTTCACCCCTCTGAATAGGAGTTTTAAGAGGGGTTTTTCTCTTCTATAAGAAGCTTCTGAAACTTTCTTCTCACATCCCTTACAAGATGATGTAAGCTATAGAAAACTGCTCCCGAATCTTCTGTCTGAGAAGCCCCATCTACAGGTTCATATGTGCACTTCGTTGATGGCACAGCATCCTCATCTTCAGTCTCTTCTTCTTCTATCGAAGACACAGATTGAGAGTCTTTTATTATCATCTCTTTTGAGCGGGATCTTGTTGCTCTTCCAGAGGTCCGGGAAATCCCTCAAACCCCTCCAATATCCTGGAGTACCACAACAGGAGTCAATTGGTCTTCTTCCAAAGCCTCATTCTGTGTCTTCTACATCCCCATAGAACTGGAAGTAATTCTCTTCCATCTAGTCATAATCTAATTAAACTAATATGAAACTAAATTAATACTAATTTAGCTGAAGTGAGAAAAAGCTCAAACAAAATCACTGTGCACCTAACAAGACTCCCAATTTTGAATCACAACCAAAAATAGCTCACTATGCCAACGGTGGATTCACCCCAGCTGCCTGGCCCAGACCACGGGGAGGTAGTAGTAGTGGCATGTGATGCAACAAAGCAAGTGTATGAGCTTATGCAGCATCAGCCAAAAAAAAAAAAAAAAAAAAAAAAAAAATTTACAAAACAATCCCCTCTAAATATTTGTCCAGTTCCTCCTTAAATTTATTTAACCTATCAACTTCCACAATGACAGATGGAAGTTTGTTCCGGCAAATAACCACCCGCTGGCTAAAGGCAAATTTCCGCACATCTATTCTACATTTGTCCTTCCTCAGTTTCAGTTTATGCCCCCTTAAGTTCGTAATCTGAACAAATGGAAGAATCCCATCAGAATTCAGCATGCTAACCCATTCAAGGCCTTATACACCTCAATCAGATCACCTCGCAGGTGCCTAGTCTCCAGCTGCTGCAATTTGCAGAACTTAAGCCTCTCCTGGTAAGAGGATCCCTTCATTCCCCTCACCAATCTTGTTGCCTTTCTCTATACACGCTCAAGCAAATCTACATCCTTCCTAAAATGAGGCCTCCAGCCTTGCACGCAGTACTTAAGGCGTGGCCTGACCATTGCCTTATACAGAGGGACAATCACCTCCTTTTCCCTGCTAGCAAAATTCCTGTATATCATTGACAAAACCCCATGACCTGCCCTGGCAGCCTGTCTGCATTGCTCAGAAAACTTCATATCTGACTGCATACAATTACTCCCAGGTCTTTTTCATTTTCTACTACCTTAAGTGTAGTACCACACAATTGGTATGTTTCTCTGGGGTTACTTCTACCCATATGCAATACTTTGCGTTTGTCAAGGTTAAACTTCAGTTGCCACTTCTCAGCCCATCTGCCCAAATTTTCTAGATCCTGTTGCAGTAACACACTGCCATTACTGTCATTAACAACCCTGCCAACCTTTGTATCATCTGCAAACTTCGATACTAAGCCTGATATACCTTCATCAATATCATTGATAAATATACAAAACAACAGTGGACCCAACACTGAACCCTGTGGGACTCCACTAATAACATTAGTCCACGAAGAGCAGCACCCATTGATTACCACCCTCTCTTCTCCCACTCAACCATCCTTTTATTCATTGTAGCAACTTACCCTTAATACCATTCTGCTCTAATTTGTACAGTAGTCTTCCATGAACAACAGTTTCAAAAGCTTTCCTGAAATCCAAGTATATGATATCAAAATTATTTTTTGCATCCAGTTCCTTTGTAACCACATCATAATAACCAATCAAATTTGTCAGACAAGACTTTCCCTTAACAAACCCATGCTGTGTCTGAATTATTGCTGAAGTCTTGTCTAGATGATCCTGCAATGCATCTTTAACCAGTAACTCTATTATTTTACCCGGAACAGAAGTTAACTAATTGGTCTGTAATTACTCGTGTCACCCTTCGATTCCACTTTGCGAATTGGGGATACATTTGCACATCTCCAGTTCATGGGGATCTCCCCTGAGTCCAAGGATGCTCTCATAATTATGGCTAAGGGTTTGTTAACTTCCTTTGCCACCTCCTTTAAAATAACTGGATAGATCCCATCAACCCCAGGTGCCTTTCTTATGTTTAACTTCAACAATTTCTCCTCCACTTTGTTCTCAGTTATTACAAAATCATTAAGCTCCCTGTTACAATTTGATAACCTTATGGCATTTTCAAACCTTAATAACTCCTCATGTGTGAATGTAAATGCAAAATACTCATTCAGTTTGTTTGCTGTCTGAGCAGGATCATCAACAGTCGAACCATCAATATCAAGTGGACCAATCAGATTCATTCCCTTCCTTTTAGAGTTTATATAAGTAAAGAAATCCTTGCTGTTTTTCTTAGCATCCTTTGCCAAAGATTTCTCGTAATCTGTCTTCGCTTGCCTAACCTCCTTTGTGACTTGATTACAAACTAGCTTATATACATGTATATCATAGGCTTCTGTGTCGCCTGATAATTTATATGCATCCTATGCATTTTTCTTCTCTGCCACGAGTCTCATTAGTTCATTTGACAACCATTTAGGCCTAAACCTTGAACAATATTTCTTGATAGGTATGAAACGGTTAGTAGCTTCCACTATTAATTCCTTGTAGAATTAATAGTGGAAGCAACTAACTTAGAATTTGCTGTTGGTAACATCATCTGTTGGTCCCACTGTAGTCACCTTTAAGGAAGCAAAAACCCCTTCCTTTACTCCTGATGGTAATTATATCTTTAAGTAAATCCCACATCAGTACACTGTGATCACTGCCACCTAATGGTTCCTTTATCTGCAAATTCTTAATACACGAATGAGCACTGCTGATAACCAGATCAAGAGTATTACTCTCTCTGGTTGCCTCTCGAACATGCTGCTGCAGAAAACAATCATCCAATAAATTCATAAAAGTCTTACTAGTGTGCAATTGACCAACCCATAAGTTCCAGTCTGTATCTGGGAAGTTAAAATCCCCCATTATAAAGCATTCTGATTTACTAGCCCACTCTATTTCTCTGTACAATTGTTCATTGTACTCATTCGAGTCATTAGGCCTATAACACACTCCTACTCTTATTCTTGCTTTCGCAGTGCTTATGTCACGCCATACTGACTCAACAGTGCACTGTTCATCTATATCAACTGGATGCACTTCTTTTGATTTTATGTTTTTCTTAATTAACAGCATAACACCTCCTTCCTTCCTATCCTATCTGTCCTTTTTGTACACATTGTACTCCCCAAATTCCAGTTCTGCATTCCTTATATCTGTGTGACACCACGTCTCTGCTATCCCAACAATATCTGCCTTTGATGTCTTGACCAACAATTCAAATTCATCAAATTTATTTACTATACTTCTAGCATTGGTATACATGCAAGTATACATGTACCTATTCTTATTATTAGTTACACTAACACATCCCATATACCCATCTGTTTCACGATGACTGCCATCAGTCCCTGAAACCCCCAATACCCTCGTTCCAGGCCGCTGCTTATTCTAATAGAAGTAGTGAAAGAATCACCTACACCTCTGCCTATGGCTACTTTTAATCTTTTAGTCTGTGAATCCCCCCTCCCAAGCAAGCAGTTTTCCGACACACCTAGCACTGCCTCGATGGCATCAGCAAATAGTCTTGCACCCTTTCTATTTAAGTATCCCATCCCTGTAGAAGCAGTCTCTCCTCTTACTAGTTATTACTAGTAAGACTTTTGTGGATTTATTGGATGATTGTTTTCTGCAGCAGCATGTTTGAAAGGTAACCAGAGAGGGTAATACTCTTGATCTTGTTATCAGCAGGAGGTAGAGCTCTTCAAAGGATTGTAACCTGGAGAAAACCTAAACTGCAAAAATTATATTTATCTGAGCACCAAATAAGACACTGAGACGAACAAAACCAAACAGTTTACAATTCTCTTTGGCACCTGGGCCAGTCAGAAAGTATATCAGAACCAATAGTCAACCTAGCTCTTTCATATCAGAAATCTGGGCATCTGTAGTTCCTTCTACAATTAAGCTCATCCATGCTGCTGAGTTCTACTTGGAAGTACTAGGCTTTTCATACCAACTAAGAAATACGTGCAAGGTTTAGGACTAAATGGACATCAGATGAATTAATGTGGCTCATGGCAGAGAAGAAAAATGCATGGTATGCATATTAGCATTAGTAGAGGCATACGATGCAAGAGAGCAAGCTTATGCAGCATCAGCCAAAAAAAAAAAAAAAAAAGCCCTTTCACTTCACCCCTGCGTTCGTTCGAAATACCTGTCCAGCTGAGCCTTAAATTTATTTAGGCTATCAACTTCCACAACAAGGGATGGAAGTCTGTTCCACCAACCAACTACCCGCTGGCTAAAGGCAAATTTCCGCACATCTCTCCTACATCTGTCTTTCCTCAATTTGAATTTATGCCCTCTCAGGTGACTATTCTGAGCAAGAGGCAGTATCCCATCAGCATTGAGCATGCTCAAACAATTCAAGGCTTTGTACACCTCTATCAGATCACCTCGCCGGTGCCTAGTCTTTTTATTGGATGATTGTTTTCTATATCAGCATGTTCGGGAGGCAACTAGAGGGAGTAATACTCTTGATTTGATTATCAGTAGTGATTCTTCATGCATTAAGAATCTGCAGGTAAATGAACCACTAGGTGGCGCTGATCACAGTGTGCTGAAGTGGGATTTACTCAAAGAGGTAACTACCATTAGGGGTAAAGCAAGGGTTATTGCTTTCGTAAAGGCGACTACGATGGACTGAGACAGTATTTAAATTCTATATGAACCAACTGATGATGTTAGCAACAGCAAATTCAAAATGGGAAGCATTCAAAGAACTTATCTTGGAAGCTACTAGGCTTTACATACCAACTAAGAAATATTGTTCAAGGTTTAGGCCTAAGTGGATGTCAGATGAACTAATGAACTAATGAGACATATGGCAGAGAAGAAAAATGCATGGGATACATACAAATTAACACGTGACACAGAAGCCTATGATAGATTCAAGTTGATCTGTAACCAAGTTACAAAGGAGGTTAGGCAGGCGAAGGCAGATTACGAGAAATCTATTGCAAGGGATGCAAAGAAAAACAGCAAAGAGTTCTTTACTTATGTAAACTCTAGAAGGAAGGGGATGAATCAGATTGGTCCACTTGATATCGATGGGTCAACTATTCATGATCCTGCTCAGGTAGCTAACAAACTAAATGAATATTTTGCATCGACATTCACACATGAGGAGTTATTCAGCGAGGGGAATGCCAGAGGTGTATTCAACTCTGGCAGTAAGCTAGAGAATCTTGTAATAACTGAGAGTAAAGTGGAGGAGAAATTGTTGAAGATAAATACAAGAAAGGCACCTGGGGTGGATGGGATCTATCCAGTTATATTAAAGGAGGCAGCAAAGGAAGTAAGCAAACCCTTAGCCATAATTATGAGAGCTTCCTTGGACTCAGGGGAGGTACCCATGGACTGGAGATGTGCAAATGTGACCCCAATTCACAAAGGAGCATCAAAGGGCGACACAAGTAATTATAGACCTGTTAGTTTAACTTCTGTTCCTGGAAAATTAATGGAGGCACTGGTTAAAGAAGCACTGCAGGATCATCTAGTCAAGACTTCAGTTATAGCTCAGACACAGCATGGTTTTGTTAAGGGGGAAGTCGTCTTGCCTGACCAATTTGATTGGATACTATGATGTGGTCACAAAAGAACTGGATGCAGGGAATAACTTTGATATTATATACTTGGATCTTAGAAAGGCTTTTGATACTGTTGCACATGGAAGACTGCTGCACAAATTGGAGCAGTGTGGCATTGGAGGCAAATTGCTGCTATGGATAAAGGGGTGGTTGAGGGGGAGAAGACAGAGAGTGGTAATCAATGGACACTGCTCATCATGGACTAATGTAATTAGTGGAGTCCCTCAGGGTTCAGTATTGGGTCCATTATTGTTTTCTGTATTTATAAATGATATTGATGATGGTATATCAAGCTTAATGTCCAAATTTGCAGACGATACGAAGGTTGGCAGGGTTGTCAAGGACACTACTGACACTATGCTACTGCAACAGGATCTGGAAAGGTTGAGCAGATGGGCTGAGAGGTGGCAAATGAAGTTTAACATTGACAAATGTAAAGTACTACATATGGGAAATAGCAACCCCAGAGCAACGTATCAACTCTGTGGTACTACACTGACAGTGGTAGAGAATGAAAGGGACCTGGGGGTGGTTGTGCAGGCAGATATGAAGTTTTCTGATAGTGCAGACGGGCTGCAAGAGTAGCTCATGGTGTATTGTCGATGATATATAGGAATTTTTCTAGCAGGGATAAGGAGGTGATTATTCCCTTGTATAAGGCAATGGTCAGACCACACGTAGAGTACTGTATACAGGTCTGGAGGTCTCATTTCAAGAAGGATGTAGAGATGCTGGAACGAGTACAGAGAAGGGCAACAAGATTAGTGAATGGAACAAAGGGGTGCTCTTACAAAGAAAGGCTTAAGTTTTGCAAATTACAGTGTCTGGAGACTAGGATCCGGCGAGGTGATCTGATAGAGGGGTATAAAGCCTTGAATGGTTTGAGCATGCTCAATGCTGATGGGATTCTTCCTCTTGCTCAGAATAATCACCTGAGAGGGCATAAATTCAAATTGAGAAAAGACAGATGTAGGATAGACATGAGGAAATTTACCTTTAGTCAGCGGGTGGTTGGTTGGTGGAATAGACTTCCATCCCTTGTCGTGGAAGTTGATAGCCTAAATAAGTTTAAGGCTCAGCTGGACAGGTATTTTGAACGAACAGAGGGGTGAAGTGGAAATGGTTTTTTTTTTTTTTTGGCTGATGCTGCATAAGCTTGCTTTCTTGCATCAAATGCCTCTGCTAATGTTAATGCTAAAGGTTAGATTTAGGCTGCACTATAAATTATTATTATTTTTTTTTATACAAATATGCATGTATAAAAATATTATTTTACCATATATCATGTCTTTAATATTAGTGTTGACTTCATGGGGGAAAAAAATTCATGGCAGAATTTTGGCAGTGATTGATAGATTAGAAAGAATACTTGATTAGAATCAACCGAAAGAGCAAGCTGGCTTTAGGACAGGATTCTCAACTATGGATCACCTTCACGTAATATCACAGCTAATGGAGAAAGCAAATGAATATAAAACACCATTATGCCTGGCATTTGTGGATTATGAAAAGGCATTTGACTCCATACAGCATAAGGCAATGTTTCAGGCACTGCAAAGACAAGGCATAGATACCCCATATATTATGATTTTGAAGAAAATATATGAGAGTGCTACCTCCTTTATTAGACTAGACAAAGACAGTAAGAAATTTAAAATTGAGAAAGGAGTTCGACAACGAGACACAATATCTCTGAAGCTGTTTACTGCTGCCCTTGAGGAAGCTTTCAGAAGATTAGACTGGTCGCAGAAAGGAGTCAATGTGAACAGAGAGTACCTAAACCATTTATGATTTGCAGATGACATTGTGGTCATAAGCCACGATCCCAAAGAATTAGAGGAAAATCTTAATCAGTTATGCACAGTGAGTAAGGATTTTGGACTAAAGATGAATATGGCTAAAACAAAAGTAATGTTGAACAAGTATGCCACAGAAAGGGAAATAATGACTGAAGGAGCAGTAATTGAAAAGGCTGTCATATACTTATCTGAGACAAGTTATTAACCATAATAATGATAAATGGCTGGAAGTCAAGAGAAGAATAAATTTTGGACTGATAGCATTCAGGAAATATAGTCACATACTGAAGAGCAATATCCCAGTTTGTCTGAAACGTAAAATAATGAACCAATGTATACTCCCCACTATGACTTATGGAAGTGAAACTTGGGCACTCGCCAAAAGAATGGAAGAGAAGCTGAGAACTACACATCAAAGAATGGAACGAATTATATTGGGAATCAGACTGTTAGATAAGAAGAGAAACACATGGATTAGGCAGCAAACTCAAGTAAAGGACATTCTTATCAAAACCAAAGAACTAAAATGGTCTTGGGCAGGACACATAGCTCGAAGACATGATGACAGATGGACTAAGAAAATAACAGAATGGTACCCAAGAGGAGCTAGAAGAAAACCTGGAAGACAAAGTCGGAGATGGATAGATGAAATTCATGAATTTATGGGTAGTAAATGGATGGCCAGTGCTCAAAACAGAATGAACTGGAAAGTTGCTGGAATGGCCTTCATCCTGAAGTGGATTGAAAATGGCTGATGATGACAATAGATTAAACTTGAAAATTATGTAGTATTTGGTTTTACATTTGGGAATTTAATAGTCCAAGTGATTATTATTATTATTAAGTTGGCAAAATACCAAATATCATGGGTGGCCATGATATAGGTAGAATTTTTGCAGTATAATAAATATAATCCAAAAATTTTTTTGTTTTTCAAAAATTTTGCTAAGGCTGTGCATGATAAGAAATAAGCATATCATAGTTGGCTTGCAACAGAAACTCACAATGATTGTTAAAAAGTTGTTAATGAACCTAAACTCAATTTTCAAAAGTCCAACTTGCCTACTGTCCACATGATAGCCAAGATTTCTGGACCTTTGCCATTTTGACCACAACTTTCAGCTGTCTATACTTCTACCTCTGTTATATCCTGATAGTTATATTGCACCTTCATATAAATATAAAGCTGACTTATCAACATCTTTTCCTCTAACTCTTGTATTGATGAACCTAGTTAATGCCATATGTATCCCACTCAGTCTCCTTTGGTCTTCCGACAGAAAGAAAATGGAATTATGAAAAGAAAAGGTGAATAAAAAAAAAAGATTAGAAATAAAAATGGTATCTGATGGTATCTCATCACTGTCCTTAAAACCTCTGAACCACAATTAACTCCTATTTTGTGTTGCTTTTTAACTTCCTCTTATTCCTTTGTGTTTTTCTCACTGCATGAGACCATTTTAGCCAGTTTTTGAAAAAGCTCAAATCCTTCCCCCCTCCTCCAATTTCTCCTAATTGAGCTTATCTCAACCCTTTCCAAAGTAATGTAGACATTTATCAACCTCCAAATCTTTCACTGCCGCCAAAACAATAAAATTTTAATGATGAGTAAAGTAAACTCTTATATCAGTGCTCTTTTCTTCTTGTTCTAAGAACAATCCTGTTAAGTAAAGTGTATTTTATAACATGTAGTACTTCCATTTAAAATGCTTTCCCACTTGTGTCACTCTTTTAAAGTTCCAAGAAGGAAAAATCCAGATATAACTTTTCTTCCTCTTGAGCTTTGGGTTTGGGAAATAGATGATAGAGACAAAGTCTAGGAATCATTTATGATGTAGTTTATTAAAACTGTTTTCAGTGCAGATAACATTTGTTTATTTCTTATTCAACTTGAAGCCTTGGAAGCAGAAACGCCACTTTTTACAACCCATCATCTTTTCATTTATTGGTTCATTTGCATGCTCTTTTTTTGCATCCATCCACCTGTCGTCTTCTACTGTCTCTCCATCCATCCACAAGTAATAACTTGACTCCCAATCGATGGGTTTTGTGAAATTTTATATTTGACTGTTTCAGAAAGATCTGTCAAGCCTTCTCTATTTTTATTAAAATTTGACCAATACAAATCCAGCAATTATTATTTTCTTTTTTTCATACATATCTCATAGGCTATCGATATATCATATATTCTAGCTGAAGCACTAGATATTATATTTGTTGACATGCACTAATTGGAAGAATCAATGGGCAAATGTGGTAGTGGATGCATAGAGACAAAATGTTATTGGTTTACACATAATTTTGCATTTGCTTCTTGTTAATTTTTTTGTTATCAGTTTACTAAATATATAAATAATGAAATATTATGTTTACTTATTACATTAATCACACCAGCAACATTAAATATATGTTATGTTTCATTTTATTAAAATCTAGGAAGAAATAAGTAAACTGTTGTAATATACAATTTTAAAAACAGATGTAATACATGGTTAGTTAGTTTGTTTGTTAGTTATTTGGTTTTTAGGAGCATTAGCAACTAAGGCCATATTGCTCTGGGATATGCGGTGGTCATTCCCTGACCTTTCCGCATCCTCTGTATTTGGTGGTGACGGGCCCGAACCCCAGTCTAATAAAAGCGTGTGCTACGCACTGCTGCTCCTTCCCACCTGGCTACGGAGGCACCGTAATACATGGTCAGTGCTTTTATATTACAAAAGCTTTGACAGTATATTACAATTTTGTACTTTATTAAATCACAGAGCCTGAAATACATGTTGCATTTCGTGTGATTATAAAGTATTACAAAACAGATCTCAGACTGTTTTTAAATTCTGTACAGTGGGACAGACTGCTGGTGCTACCAACAGCAAATTCTAAGTGGGAAGCAATCAAGAAACTAATCATGGAAGATACTAGGCGTTTCATACCGATTAAGAAATATTGTTCAAAGTTTAGGCCTAAATGGATGTCAGAAGAACTAATGAGACTCGTGAGAGAGAAGAAAAATGCATGGGATGTATATAAATTATCAGGCGACACATAACGCTATGGCAGATATAAGCTACTCTGTAATCAAGTCACAAAGGAGATTAGGCAAGCGAAGGCAGATTATGAGAAATCTTTAGCAAAGGATGCTAAGAAAAACAACAAGGAATTATTTTCTTATATAAACTCTAGAAGTAAGGGGTTGAATCACATCGGTCCACTTGATATCAATGGTTTGACTGTTAATGATCCTGCTCAGATAGCTGATAATCTGAATGAGTATTTTGCATCTAGTCACACATGAGGAGTTATTAAGGGAGGAAAATACCAGAAGTTTATCAAACTGTAACAGGGTGCTTAATGATTTTGTAATAACTGAGAGCAAAGTGGAGGAGAAATTGATGAAATTATACATAAGAAATGCACCTAGGGCAGATGGAATCTATCCAGTTATATTAAAGGAGGCGGCAAAGGAAGTAAGCAAACCCTTAGCCATAATTATGAGAGCATCCTTGGAATCAGGGGAAGTCCCAATGGACTGGAGATGTGCAAACGTATCCGCAATTCAGAAAGGGGATCTAAGGGTGACACGAGTAATTACAGACCAGTTTTTAACTTCTGTTCTGGGGAAAATAATGGTGCTTAAAGATGCATTGCAGGATCATCTAGACAAGACTGCAGTAATAATTCAAACACAACATGGGTTTGTTAAGGGGAAGTCTTGTCAGACAAATTTGATTGGATACTATTGTGTGGTTACAAAGGAACTGGATGCAAAAAATAATTTTGATATCATATACTTGGATTTCAGGAAAGTTTTTGACACTGTTGCACATGGAAGACTACTGTACAAATTGGAGCAGTATGGTTTTAAGGGTAAGTTGCTACAACGGATAAAAGGGTGGTTGAGAGGGAGAAGACAGGGTGGTAATCAGTAGACACTGCTCTTCGTGGACTAATGTTATTAGTGGAGTCCCCTAGGGTTCAGTGTTGGGCCCACTGTTGTTTTTTATATTTATCAATGATATTGATGAAGGTATATCAGGCTTAATGTTGAATTTTGCAGACGATACAAAGGTTGACAGGATTGTTAATGACAGTGTGCCACTGCAACAATATCTAGAAAATTTGGTTAGATGGACTGAGAAGTGGCAACTGAAGTTTAACTTTGACAATTGCAAAGTACTGCATATGGGTAGAAGTAATTCCAGAGAAACGTACCAACTGTGTGTTACTACACTTAGCTTAGGGTGGTGGAAAATGAAAAAGTTTTGGGAGTAAATTTGTAGTCAGATGTGAAGTTTTCTGAGCAATGCAGACAGGCTGCCAGAGCAAGGCATAGGGTTTTCTCAATGATATACAGGAATTTTGCTAGTAGGGAAAAGGATGTGATTATCCCTTTGTATAAGGCAATGGTCAAGCCACACCTTGAGTACTACGTACAGGTCTGGAGGCCTCATGTTAGCAAGGATATTGAGTTGCTTGAGCGTGTACAGAGAAGGGCAACAAGAGTGGTGAAGGGAACAAAGGGATCCTCTTACCAAGAAAGGTTTAAGTTCTGCAAATTGCAATGGTTGAAGACTAGGTACCTGCGAGATGATATCTGATTGAGGTGTATAAGGCCTTGAATGGGTTGAGCATGCTGAATTCTGATGGGATTCTTCTGCTTGCTTAGATTACTAACCTGAGGGGGCATAAATTTAAATTGAGGAAAGACTGTTGTAGATAGATGTGCAGAAGTTTGCCTTTAGCCAGCGGGTGGTTAATTGCTGGGGCAAACTTCCATCTGTCGTTGTGGAAGTTGATAGCTTAAATAAATTCGAGGAGGAACTGGACAAATTTTTAGAGGGAACGGATGTGTGAAATTGTTGGTTTTTTTTTTTTTTTTTTTTTTTTTTTACCCTGGCTGATGCTTTATAAGCTCATACGCTTGCTTTCTTTCATCACATGTCTCCACTACTACTACTGCTACATGGAGTGAATATTACATTGGGAAATAGTGATGCTAGAAAAAATTACTTTTATTTATTTTCAGTTGATCAATTAATAATTAATTGATAACAAGATAATTAGCTATTTACTTTTTGCTTCTATTACTCACAGAAAAATTTTAAATTCATTTAATTTAAGAAATAAAAATTAATGCACTACATATATTAGCTTGTTTTTTTAATTCAACATTGTTCAACCACTTTCCTCACTTATACAGTAAGCAGTATCTTTTGTGTGTGTCCAACATGGCATTAATAAATTTCATTAATGGCAATGTTATTATTATTATTAGAAAGGCTGCTCTTTACAACTTTGTCTTCTCATATATTAATACTTTCCATGTTCTTTTTTTTTATGGATATTTTTCTTAGGTATTGTATTCGTAATACAGTACATGATACTTTCTCTATATGCTTGATATTATCCACTTCTTAGGGATTTTTTTGAATAGATTCAGCAGCATATCTACAATATAAATAGAACATATTTTTAAAATAAAATCTGTCTAGCTTTATGATTACTCTGTTTAGGAGATCATTGATCCCTGATGTAAGGAAGTAAAGCTTATGTAGGATCTGCCATCTCCACTTAAAAAATGAAGTGTCTTTTATTACAGACCCAACAATGCAATGTTGAGTCTGTTTGATGTGACATAAGCACTGAGAAAGAAAAAATGAAAGTTGGTGTGTGTTATAGGCCTAATGAATCTGATGAGTATAATGAGCAATTGTGCAGAGAAAGAGAGTGGGCCAGTAAATTAGAGTGTCTTATAATGGGGGATTTTAATTTCCCGGATATTGACTGGAATTTGTGGATTGGTCACTCACACACTAGTAAGGCTTTTATGGATTTATTGGATGATTGTTTTCTACAGCCTAACAGAGTAATCTTTCCTAAACAGAGTAATCATAAAGCATGTTCGGGAGGCAACTAGAGGGAGTAATACTCTTGATCTGATTATCAGTAATGATTCTTCATGCATCAAGAATCTGCAGATAAAGGAACCACTAGGTGGCAGTGATCACAGTGTGCTAAAGTGGGATTTACTCAAAGAGGTAAGTACCATCAAGGGTAAAGGGAAGAGTTTTTGCTTTCGTAAAGGTGACTACGGTGGTCTGAGACAGTATTTAAATTCTATATGAACCAACTGATGATGTTAACAACAGCAAATTCAAAATGGGAAGCATTCAAAGAATTAATCTAGGAAGCTACTAGGCTTTTCATACCAACAAAGGAATATTGTTCAAGATTTAGTCCTAAATGGATGTCAGATGAACTAAGACACGTGACAGAGAAGAAGCAAAATGCATGGGATACATATAAATTAACATGTGACACAGAAGCCTATGATATATATAAGCTGGTCTGTAACCAAGTTACAAAGGAGGTTAGGCAGGCGAAGGCAGATTACGAGAAATCTTTGGCAAAGGATGCAAAGAAAAACAGCAAAGAGTTCTTTACTTATGTAAACTCTAGAAGGAAGGGGATGAATCAGATTGGTCCACATGATATCGATGGTTCAAATGTTGATGATCCTGCTCAGGTAGCTAACAAACTAAATGAATATTTTGCATCGACATTCACACATGTGGAGTTATTCAGTAAGGGAAATGCCAGAGGTGTATTCAACTCTGGCAGTAAGCTAGATAATCTTGTAATAACTGAGAGTAAAGTGGAGGAGAAATTGTTGAAGATAAACACAAGAAAGGCACCTGGGGTGGATAGAATCTATCCAGTTATATTAAAGGAGGCGGCAAAGGAAGTAAGCAAACCCTTAGCCATAATTTTGAGAGCCTCCCTGGATTCAGGGGAGGTACCCATGGACTGGAGATGTGCAAATGTGACCCCAATCCACAAAGGAGGATCAAAGGGAGACACAGGTAATTACTGACCTGCCACTTTAACTTCTGTTCCAGGGAAATTAATGGAGACACTGGTTAAAGAAGAATTGCAGGATCATTTAGACAAGGCTTCAGTTACAGCTCGGACACAGCATGGGTTTGTTAAGGGGAAGCCTTGTTTGACTAATTTGATTATGTACTATGATGTAGTAACAAAGGAACTGGATGCAAAGAATAACTTTGATATCATATATTTGGATCTTAGAAAAGCCTTTGATACTGTTGCACGTGGAAGACTGCTGCAAAAATTGGAGGAGTGTGGCATTGGAGGCAAATTGCTGCTATGGATAAAGGGATGTTTGAGTGGGAGAAGACAGACGGTGGTAATCAATGGACACTGCTCTTCGTGGACTAATGTTATTAGTGGAGTCCCTCAGGGTTCAGTGTTGGGTCCATTGTTGTTTTCTTTATTTATAAATGATATTGATGATGGTATATCGGGCTTAATGTCCAAGTTTGCAGATGATACGAAGGTTGGCAGGGTTGTTAATGACACTAATGACAGTACACTGCTGCAGCAGGGTCTAGAAAAGTTGAGCAGATAGGCTGAAAGGTGGCAAATGAAGTTTAACATTGACAAATGTAAAGTACCACATATGGGAAGCAGTAATTTCAGAGTAACGTATCAACTCTGTTGTACCACACTGACAATGGTAGAGAATGAAAAGTATCCGGGGGTAATTGTGCAGGCAGATATGAAGTTTTCTGAGCAGTGCAGACGGTCTGCAAGAGTAGCTCATGGTGTCTTGTCAGTGATATACAGGAATTTTTCTAGCAGGGATAAGGAGTAATTATTCCCTTGTATAAGGCAATGGTCAGACCACACCTTGAGTACTGTATACAGGTCTGAAGGACTCATTTTTAGAGCTGTTGGATCAACTACAGAGAAGGGCAACAAGATTAGTGAATGGAACAAAGGGTTTCTCTTATGAAGAAAGGCTTAAGTTATGCAAATTACAGTGTATGCTGACTAGGCACCTGCGAGGTGATCTAATTAAGGTGTATAAAGACTTGAATGGTTTGAGCATGCTCAATGCTGATGGGATTCTTCCTCTTGCTCATAATAATCGCCTGAGAGGGCATAAATTCAAATTGAGAAAAGATGGTTGTAGGATAGATGTGCGGAAGTTTGTGTTTAGACAGCGGGTGGTTGATAGTTGGAACAAACTTCCATCTGTTGTAGAGGAGGTCAGCAACTTAAATAAGTTCAAGGCAGAACTAGACAAACATTTTAAGTGAATGGATGGGTGAAATGGGAAGGGTGTTTTTTTTTTTGGCTAATGCTATATAAGCTTGCTTTCTTGCATCATGTGCCTTTCCTAATACTAATGCTATTGTACATTTTATTTTATTTACATTTTACTGAAGTTTCGAAATAAATCCCTAATTCATTTTCATAATCTCTCTGGCTACATGAGTGTGTCATAGCTTATTTCATTAGCTATGACATACACTAAATGCAAATTTTCTTACCTACTGTACACAATTATCTTTTCTGGATTTTAATGTCTCCATAATCGTGAAAAGAGAAAAATATATCCCCCCCCCCAACATTAAGTTTACTCAGCCCTTTTAAGGCTTTAGACATCTTAGTTAGCCCCCTTGAAATGGGTTACATTAAGACCAACATTTTAAGATGAACTAAGTTAATTGGCTAATATAAGTAATTAAGTTTAGTAACAAAAAACATTTGTCTGAGAAAAAAAGTTAACTTATAAGCCAAGTTATTTTATGAATAGTAACTAAGTAACTTTCAAATTTGTTTTCTCTTTAAATGTTATGCAGCTTTACATTGAATAACATTTTTTTAAAAAATAGTCAAGCTATTTCATGATAAGTAAGTTAATTTCAAATTTGTTTTTTGCTTTAAATCTTATGCCACTTTACATTGAATAAATTTTAAAATAAAGAATATTAAAACTGTCGGAGGAACATGTGAATTGAATAATGTGTTTATTATGTTGTATTTGACTATAATTAAAAATAGCAAGAGCTTAAAATGCCAAAAGTTAAGACGGAAAATATGCACTTTAGTCAAAGCTTAAATAAAATAAAACCATCACTCACCTCGTGATCCGTTTAGTTGCATGAATTATATAAAAAAAATTTTATATAATTCAAAGCTTTTATTTAAGCTTTGACTAAAGTGCATATTTTATGTTGTATTTAACTAATATATTTCAGTTGCTTAACTAATATATTTCAGTTATTTGAAATATTTATAAATTTCAATAACAGCTGCATTTAAAAATTTGCATCAGATAATTTTTGTTGTCTGTCTTGAAATAATATTCCTGCAATACTAAACATTCTCTATGGACTAATGATGGGAGTCCTGTATTAAAGTCTAAAAATGAAGATTTGATAAGCTGAACTGACAGAGAGGGAGTATATTCATGTGAAAATATAAAAGTAATTTTATTCCCTTCCTTTTAATATTTTCATCTATGTCAAGAATTCTTGATTATTTTTCTTGGCAAAGTACCTTATGTTGATTGACTTTATACATTACACTGCCACTGAATAGGGTTAATATTGGCAAAATGATGCAAGGAAGCAAGATATTCAATGTAAGTAAAAAAAAAAAAGATTGTCTGCTTCATTTATTCAAACTGCCCACTTCTAAGCACTACTGAGAGTTTATTCCAGCAATCAGTTACTCTCTGTCTCAAGTCAAATTTATTCACATGTACATATTTTATAACCATCTTTTTCCAATTTAAAATTATGTCCCTATTTGTGTGTTGTCTGATGCCAATAGCATTTAAACCCTCTTAATACCTTAACTGCTTCAATTAGGTCACCACATACCCATCTTAATTTCCAGATGCTGCAGTTTACAGAACCCTAAGTGTTCTTGATAAAAATACCCTTTGTATTCTCACCAACAACCCTTTGTACCTGCAGCTAATCTTTGATAATCTGTAATTATCCAACTAGTTTTCTTTTTTGATGCGAATTTCATGATATCTTTTGTCATTCATTTTGGTTTCTACCCTAAGCCTTGCCTTTTTTTTTTTTTTTTTTTTTAAGGTCGTGATTATTACTTGAAACATTTTCATTTAGTATGTATTCAGCACACAGCCACTCCACTGAATTGGGTGAAATGATGTCTAAGGATAACATAACAACAAAAACAATTATTAATAAAGGGAGGGGATTTCATTTTTAAATAAATGAAACCTCTTCCCTTGATAACTGTAATTTGCTTAGATGCTTTCCATCCAATATGTTATGGTCATTTTTGGCTTCTGTGATTTTTAATGAGATAAATATTTAGGTACAATCATGTTAAAAATATTGATCCCTGGTAGCATCCCTAACAAGTTGTAGAAAGCAATCATCGAGATGGTCCAAGAATCAATTGCTATTTAGATAAGTATCTTACTCACAGGTTCCAATCAGCAGTCCGATAAAGTCTCCCATAATGAGACAGCTATTGCTCTCCCATTCCAGTTGTGCCTATAGCTGAGTGTCATATTCATTGCATTTATTAGGTTTATAGCAAACATTCCTACTCTCAATTTTGTTGTTCCACTCTTTAACCCCATGGGCTCGCATCTGGTGAGTATGGGCTTGGCACACACACAGAGTCCTGAGCTGGATATCATCATTCTTCTCTTTCTTGGTGATTCCCTTCTCTCTCTCTCTCTCTCTCTCTCTCTCTCTCTCTCTCTCTCTCTCTCTCAGGGTAATTCAGAATTTTTTTTTTTCTTTTTTTTTTTTTTTGGCTGGTGCAGCATAAGCCTCAGGCTTCCTTGCACCATATAGATAATAATAATAATTATATCACACCAGACTGATTCAGTGTTATTCTAACGTTCTCCATCCATCCAATATGAGGTGTGGCAATAAAGTTCCTGAGCTAGTACAATAAAAAGATCACAAAGTGAAGGAGCTCAAAAATGGTTTCATTTTTATTCAAAGTAATCCCCATTTGATTGAGTGCACTTATTACACCATTATAAAAGTTTCTGAAAAGAGTCAGCCAAGGCATCCAAAGAGATCATGTTCAGTTTATTAGTTACATTTTTTGTCCTCAACATCTATAAATCTCTTTTCAGGGCAGTTTTCACCAGAAATTTTGTCAAAAATACCTTTAGAACAAGTGCAGAATGGGCAGGGCATTGCATACAACAAGAACCAACTGCCTTTCTCTCAAAATTGCAACATCACCCAGGAAATACACTTCAGTAGTCTTTGAAACACCTGCACGTATAATGCAGCATTGACATTCTCCCTTTCAGGTATAAATTCCTTGTGAATTACATATTGTTTATCAAAAAACATGATCAACAACATATTGATCCTGGACTTTTGTAAATGAAACTTTTTGGGCATTAGTGATGATTTTAAAGTCTACTGCATGCTCTGATGCTTTATCTCTGGGTTGTACTGGAACACCCAATGCTCATCTCCAGTTACAGTACAGTTAAAGAAATTACGGCCTCCGTAGCCGAGTGGTCAGGAGCGGGGGTGCAGTAGCATGTGCTCTTTGAGTAGACCGGGGTTCAAGCCCCTGACTGCTGAATACAGTCGATCTGCCAACCTGCACTGGACCAGCGTGGCAGATTATGGTCTATTTCTCTCAGCATGAATTGTTGAGGAGGCTTCAATCCTGCAGTGGGTTGATAATGGATGCACTTTACTTTTTTTTTTAAAATAAATTAGGATTGTCTCGACAAGTCTGAATAAGGTCTTTGCATGATGCTCTTTGTTGCTTCTGCCCATCCATAAAGCTGTGCGGCACAAATTTTGCACAGACCTTTGTCCCTAAATCTTCATGCAGAATTTGACAAATCATCACCTTATTCATATGCAACTCATCAGCCATCATTCTGAGGGTCAAACAGTGATCTCTTGCCACAATTTTGCAAATTGGTTCTTGAGGCTGTCACAGACATTCTCTCAGGTATGTGAAGCTGGGCTTGCTATCAGGGAGTCTAAAATGCTGATGGAACTGATATTTGGGCGACACACGTTAAGTGGGCCTAATTTCAACAAAGTCCGGTTGGTCTGTGATAGCCAAATCCTCTGCTTGCACCTTCACAATGGTGAGACTGTTAATAACCCTGGGTACCTATATGCAAATCCTGAAATATGGCACCTAATATACTGGAGGTGTGGCACCCATACCACACAAAGTGTTACCAGGCAATACTAGGTGGTAGATCACTCTCATCAACTGGTACAATGCCACCATTTTGCTTATTGGAGGCTTAGTCTCTAGAGCAAAGCTCTGGCAACCCCCCCCCCCTCCCCATCTCTTCCATCATGCCCGGCCACAAGATAGTCCACCAGACTGAACCTGTTGGTAGCGCTCTAGAAGGCTTCCAGATCAGATACTGTATAATATTGCTGCCTCTACTCTGCCAGATAGTGACTGGAGGGAGACTGAGTAGTATGTATGTTGGTGGGGGAACATTGCCGAGGCCATATTATTTCGAGGAGCTAGATGTATTCTTGTCATTTGTACGCCATATCCAAGAATTTCATTACCTCATACAGCATGCCCCCCCCCCCAACTACTATTGAATAAATCATGAATTGTCAAACTAATAGAACTTATCAGTGAAAAGATGTACATTTTCTAAACACTTCTTCTTTCATTTTACAAATATAATGGTCTCATTTCCAATCTCAATGATGTCCATTTCAACTTACAGTCTGTACTCTTTCTGGCAGAATTCCATTTATCAGTTGATTCAACCACTGCCCATCTCAGTTGTCCAAATTATTCATTGTGTGATTCCTTTTGCTTCAAAGGTGATACTTGTGCATATGTCCAATCTAATATTTGCTGTCAAAGATTAGTGATATGGAATCTCCTCTTTTCGATCTTCTTTGGCTTAAAATCTCTCTACCACATTCTGTCAAATTCATCTGTTGCTTCTATTGTTTTCCCAACCACACTAATCACTTGGAACTCTTTGACTTCCTCTCTTTGAAACTTGAGTTTCTCCAGTCCAACTTTCCTAATAGTGAGGTAAATTTCCTTGATGATTTTAATGTTCACAACTCCTGGCTTCCGTTTTCTAGTCACATGGATCCAGCTGGTCAAGATGCTGAGTCTTTTGCAAATATTAATGACCTCTCACAGATTGTTCATTTACATACCAGAATACAATCCTAACCATGAGGCTAACACGCTTGATCTTTTTCTTACAAACATGGATAAAGGGATGGTTGATTGGGAGAAGACAGAGGGTAGTTATAAATAGGCACTACTTTTTTTTTTTTTTTTTTTTTTTTTTAAGTAATGTTATTAGTGTAGTCTCTTGTGGTTTGGTACAGGACTCCTTACTCTTCAGTATTTATTAATGCTATAAACTTATACGTTTGCAGATGATATAATGACAGGAATCAAGGTGTAGTACTATAACAGCACATCTCTTTATCTCACGAGGTTCATATATGTGCAGCAGGATGTTGAACATTGGAATAAGTTGTCTCCCAATGTGGTGGAGACAGTGAATTTGACAAAGTATGAAGCAAAATGGGGTTTAGAGGGGAACAGGCATTCTGTGTGTTATCAGACACCCAGCCTAAACCACTGATGGATCTAATATCTTTCTATCTCAGAAGATTTAGGAGAAGTCTGGTTGGCCTGCCTCCCTAAAATCCACTGATGCACACCTCTCAACGTTGACCTGTAACAAGTACAGGTCAACGTTGAGAAAAAAGTCGTGAATCAGGGTTAAAATTGAAAGTTTCTGCAGTTCTGCCCAGTCACGATAGGTGGGAGTATATGATGAGAGCCTTGTCAATCAATTTTGCCCTGGAGAGATTGTGCAAGACTCACAGGGTAAAATTTTTTTCAGCATGGTCTGTACTTGCTAACAGGAGAAACTTCTACGCTGGTCCAGTGCAGGTTGGCAGATTGACCGTATTTAGCAGTCAGGGGTTTGAACCCCGGTCTACTCAAAGAGCGTGTGCTACTGCACTCCTGCTCCCGACACTCGGCTACGGAGGCCTTAAATTTGATGAATTTCAGGTGCTGGTTCAAGGCATCAGGGATGGGATACACTTAAATAGAAAGGGTGTAAGAATATTTGCTAATGCTATTGAGCCAGTGTTAGGTGGATCAGGAAACTGCTAGCTTGGGAGGGGATTCACAGACTAATAGATTAACAGTAGCCACTGGCAGAGGTGAAAGTGATTCTTGCATTGCTTCTATTAAAATGAGCAGTAGCCTGGAAAGCAAGGACCTGGAGATTTCCAGGACTGCTGGCAGTTATCACAGAACAAGTGAATACATGGACTGTATTAGGATAACTAAGAGTAAGAACAGGTGCATGTATATTTGCATGTACACCAAAGCTAAAAAAAAAAAAACTGCAGGATGGAAGCCTCCTCAACAATTCATGCTGAGGGAAATGGCCATAATCTGCCATACTGGTCTGGGGCAGGTTTGCAAATTGACCGTATTTAGCAGTCAGGGGTTTGAACTCCAGTCTACTCAAAGAGCGTGTGCTACTGCACTCCCGCTCCTGACCACTCAGCTATGGAGGCCTTAAATTTGATGAATTTCAGGTGCTGGTCAAGGCATCAATGGCAGATATTGTTGGAATATCAGAGACTTGGTGTCACAGATATAAGGAATGCAGAATTGGAATTCGGGGAGTACAAGGTGTACAGAAAGGACAGGAAGAGAGGAAGTGTTAGCTGTTAGTTAAGAAGCAGAAATTCTAAGGAAGTGCATCCAGCTGAAATGGGTGAACAGTGAATGTTGAATCAGTTTGGTGTGACATAAGCACTAGGAAAGCAAAAATGAGAGTAGGATTGTGTTATAGGCCTAATGACTGAGTACAACAAAGAATTGTACAGAGAAATATTAACCAGTAAATCAGAATGTCTTATAAAGGCAAGGGGGAGGGATTTTAACTTCCCAGATATTGACTTGGACTTGTGGGTTGGTCACTTGCACATTAGAAAGGCTTTTGTGGATTTATTGGATGATAGTTCCTAGGAACCACTAGGTGGCAGTGACCACAGTGTGCTAATGTTGGATTTGCTCAAAGATGTAACTACCATCAGAAGGGAAGGGTTTTTGCTTTCGTAAAGGTGACTACAGTGGTCTGAGACAGTTTTTAAATTGTATACTGTGAGACCAACTAATGATGACCAACAGCAAATTCTAAATGGGAAGCATTCAAGAAATTAATGTTGTGAACTGCTAGGCTTTTAATACCAACTAAGAAATACTGTTCAATGTTTAGGCCTAAATGGATGGCAGATGAACTAATGAGGCTCATCGCAGAGAAGAAAAATGCATGAATATAAATTATCAGGTGACACAAAAGCCTATGGCAGATATAAGCTAGTCTGTAATCAAGTCACAAAGGAGGTTAGGAAAGTGAAGGCAGATTATGAGAAATGTTTGGCAAAGAATGCAAAGAAAAACAACAAAAACCTTTACTTATACAAACTCTAAAAGGAAGGGGTGAATCAGATTTGTCTGCTTGATATTGATGGTTTGACTGTAGATGATCATGCTCAGATAACTTCCAAACTGAATGAAATTTCCATCTACATTCACAGATGAGGAATTCTGTAGTGAAGTGCAGAACAGAAGTTTATTAAACTCTAATAGGGATCTAATCTAAATGTAATAATTGGGAAAAAAGTGAAAGAGAAATTGTTGAAACTGAACATAAGAAAGGTGCCTGGGGTGGATGGGATCTATCCAGTTATATTAAAGGAGGCAGCAAAGGTAGTAAGCAAACCCTTAGCCATAATTATGAAAGCT
Source organism: Mastigoproctus giganteus (assembly GCF_048544385.1). Taxonomy (NCBI): domain Eukaryota; kingdom Metazoa; phylum Arthropoda; class Arachnida; order Uropygi; family Thelyphonidae; genus Mastigoproctus; species Mastigoproctus giganteus. The sequence continues at coordinate 168,806,417 of NC_143577.1, forward strand.
TCCTTGGACTCAGAGGAGGTCCCCATGGACTGGAGATGTGCAAACGTGTCTACAATACACAAAGGGAGGTCAAAGGGTGACATGAGTAATTACAGACCTGTTAGTTTAACTTCTGTTCCGGAAAAAATAATGGAGTCACTGGTTAAAAAAGCAAAAGCAATGCAGGATCACCTAGACAAGACTGCAGTTATAGTTCAGACACAGCATGGGCTTGATAAGGGGAAGTCTTGTCTGACAAATTTGATTGAATACTACGAAAAAAATAAATTTGATATCATATACTTGGATTTTAGGAAAGCTTTTGATACTGTTGCACATGCAAGACTACTGTACAAATTGGAGTAGTATAGCATTAAGAGCAAGTTGCTATAGTGGATAAAAGCATGGTTGAGTGGGAGAAGACAAGAGAGTGATAATCAATGGACAGTGCTCTTTGTAGACTAAGGTTATTAGTGGATTCCTCCAGTGTTCGGTGTTGGGCCCATTGTTGTTTTGTGTATTCATCAACGATATTGATGAGGATATATCAGCTTTAATGTCTAAGTTTGTAGACAATACGAAGGTTGGCAGGGTTGTTAATGACAGTAATGATAGTGCACTACTGCAACAGGATTTAGAAAAGTTGAGCAGGTGGGCTGAGAGGTAGCAGTTTTCTGATCCACCTAGCACTGCCTCGATAGCATTAATCACTGAGGAAAATTCTACCCCATGAGCTTTGAACAAACTCCAGAGTTGAATTGATTGACAATGCTCTCCTACCTTGTCTAGGCAGAATTGTAGACGCTTTGAATTTTAACCCTAACTCCTTACTTTTTTCTAACATTGCCCTTGTTAAGTAGGTCTGCAAACCTACTCATAAGGTCATTAGTGTACAATATCACCTTTTGTGCCCTTAAAATAGTAGTTACCAAATTTTTTTGGTGGCGGCCCTATGTTTTTTTTTCTCATTCCCTGCAACCATTAGAGAATATAATTCTTACAATGACAAATTAAAATGCAAGGCTATACAGGGTGTATTTAAAATGGTGTCAGATATTCTAAGGGCATATTCCCATCAACCAAACATTAAAAAAAATTCACATAAACATGGGTCTAGAAACACTTAGTTTGTGAGGTGGGAGGAATTTTATTGTTTAACAATATCAAACAAGACTATGTATATATATTAAGTGCAATAGCATCATTAACACAGCCATTTCTGAATAAACAGAATATTTATAAGGCGGCATCGTTTTAAGTTATATCTCATATTGTGAATACCTTCACAACGAGTTGCCATGATATTGCACTACTTCGAATAAGTAATGCTTCACCTAAGGAGAAGACTAATGTTACTTATTCTCAGATAGGTACCACCACCCAGACGGCACCGTTTCAGGGCTGTTTTGTATTTGTGTGGGATAATAACTCGACTATCCATTTGTCCCTATTAGACTTAGAAAAGCAAAAAGGTAGTAGTAGTGGCATGTGATGCAAGAAAGCAAGTGTATGAGCTTATGCAACATCAGCCAAAAAAAAAAAAAAAAAAATCACACCATTCCCCCCCAAATGCCTGTCCAGTTCCTCCTTAAATTTATTCAACCTATCAACTTCCACAACGAAAGATGGAAGTTTGTTCCAGCAATTAACCACCCGCTGGCTAAAGGCAAAATTTCCGCACATCTATTCTACATCTGTCTTTTCTTAATTTGAATTTATGCACCCTTAGGTTCGTAATCTGAACAAGTGGAAGGATCCCATCAGAATTCAGCGTGCTCAACCCATTCAAGGTCTTATACACCTCAATCAGATCACCACGCAGGTACCTAGTCTCCAGCCACTGCAATTTGCAGAACTTTAGCCTTTCTTGGTAAGAGGATCCCTTCATTCCCCTCACCAATCTTGTTGCTCTTCTCTGTACACACTCAAGCAAATCAACATCCTTCCTAAAATGAGGCCTCCAGACCTATACGCAGTACTCAAGGCGTGGCCTGACCATTGCCTTATACAGAGGGACAATCACCTCATTTTCCCTGCTAGCAAAATTCCTATATATCATTGACAAAACCCCATGACCTGCCCTGGCAGCCTGTCTGCATTGCTCAGAAAACTTCATATCTGACTGCACAATTACTCCCAGGTCTTTTTCATTTTCTACCACCTTAAGTGTAGTACCACTTAGTTGGTACTACACTTAGTACCAACTGTGAATGAAAGGGACAGTAACTCCTTCAACTCACACCACTCAAAAACTCATAAACTCCTCGAATAGGCAATGCTTCCCCAGTGGAGAAGGCTGTTGTTACCTATTCTTGGAAACTCCGGACATCATCAGGCTCCCCCTGGTGCCGTTTCAGGGCTATTTGGCCCTTCTTCGATGATGGCAAAACAATTATGAAGTATAACTCCACAATATGAGAGATGTCTGATGGTGTATGATGTATTTAGACTCAGATGCATTTAGGGCTAAAGCCTCAAGCTGCAATCAAATTTAGACTATGTATATATTAAGTGCAATAGCATCATTAATACACAGCCATTTCTGAATAAACAGAATATTTATAAGGCGGCATCGTTTTAAGTTATATCCCATATACCTAAAACGGTGCCATCTGGGTGGTGGTACCTATCTGAGAATAAGTAATTATGAAGAACTCTTTCCTCAAAGTCAGCATTTCGTACCTCTCTTGATTTTCCAGTGTCAAAAGATCTTCTCTCAAATAAGCTCATCTCTCGCAAACATTGGTGGATTCGCGTGAATGTTCTTGGACAAGGTAAATGCCTGTCCGGGTACCTTTCTGAATAAAGTTCACGTGCTCTTAATGCATTCCCATCTGCAAGACCATAAGTGTAGTGCATCTCTGCCATTTCATTCACCGAATACATTTTCTTTACGATTTCTTTAATCCAAAGTAATCTGCATTATCTTCTACAACTAACTAACGTTTGTAAACAACAAAGCAAAATCCAATCAGCAAAACAAAACATTGCTACCCGTTGCAGATATCTTTTCCACTGAGCGGTGGAGTCTCTACTAGTATCGTGTTTACACGACTTGATAGAGGTATCGAGATGTGCGGGGAAGAAACTAAGTGTTTCCAGACCCATGTTTATATGAACTTTTTTTAATGTTTGGTCGATGGGAATACGCCCCTAGAATATTTGACACCAATTTAAATACACTCTGTATAAGCTTATTCATGCAACTAGCATTAAATAAACTTTAATTTATGTAGAGATTTTTTCATCCGAGTATAAAATATATAAAGTTATATATTTCTATAACTATAACCTTTTATTTCTTATTTTTGGAATTTTAAAAAAAAGGAAAAAATACTTGATGAAAATTATCATACTGATTAACATTGAATTAAAACATTTTTTTTTTAAATCAAAGTCTTCAGTGACTATCATGATGCTGTTTCATTTTGCTTATGAGTTCTTGAAGTTGAGACAGGGCACATTGCAAATCATGCTGAGGATCCATACAGTTTCTTGGTTTAGCCTTGGTTAGAACAAGACTTGATATTCTTTTTTCATTAAGGCATATCATTGGAAAAAGTAGAAGAGTCTTTTCAGCTTCTTGAAATAGAATGACATTATCTTTGAGCTGTGCCCAAAATTTTGAAAGAGAGAACCATTCAAAACATTCCTATTTGCACTTTGTTTTCTTGGAGATCTAAAAGCTCTTCTTGAAATCCTGGTTTATCTTCTCCAGTGTCACTAACCTTCACAGAATATGCATTTCTGCCCTAACTATATATTGTTGAAGGTTGATATTTTCTGGTATATGTTCATTGCTTTCTGAAGATTCTTCAGATGACTCTCAAAAACAGACTGAACATCCTAAGGGTGATATCTGTGATGCATCTTCCAGCAACACACTCAATTCTGGGAAGGCAGCTGTTTTTCCTTGGTTATTTTTTCTTTCCAGAGGCCAAGCTTTTTCGTAAAAGAAGCAATCATTTCACCATATCAACCATGGTTTTATTTCGGCCCCCTGCATCTGTAAATTCAGTTCATTCAAGTGAATACAGTGTCACCTAGGTATGCCAAATTTGTCAGCCAAGCAGCATCCTTAATTTTCTGACAAGGGATGCTTCTTCTCTGCGAGGAAAACGTCTACTTCAGTCCTCAATTCAAGAATTCGTTTCAGGATCTTGCCTCGAGAAGGCCAACAGACTTCAGAGTGAAACAACAAATCTTGGTGATGTGATCTCATATCTTCACTCATTTTATGGAAAATATACGATTTCAAAGCATTGGCCTTTATAAAATTCACAACATGGATAGCATCATTAAGACCCATATAGTTCAATCTGGGATCTGGAAAAGTGGCCCCTCTTATTTTGCCCCCCATAATTTGCCCCCCGTAGATAATGAGTAGGTTACAAAAATGTAAATAATACACTTAATTTTTTAATAATTCTAATTTATTTTGTTTTAATAGAATAAATGCACATTATTATTGTTTAAAGTTGTATGCAATACCTCTAAGGTAATCAATCACATTACAATTTTGAAAATCTTGGACTATTCTTTTGATTCTAGCAGAAATTGCAGCATACTCCTTCGGCGCATTATAGCCATAGTAGCTTATGCGCCATTAAACTCCCATTACAACAACAGCATACTCCTTGTTTCTTTGATTGCCTGAATTACCGGCAATTAGTTGTGTAATTTCGAAATTGTGCAGCCCTTGTTGTTTCTTTAAAGAATCAATGAATTAGAAATATTTGGGAATAAAGTAGCACAAGTGTCCTGAAATCCCCTGTGCCACCCCTCCACGCCGTTGTTGGTACGTTGCTGATCATTCAGTGTTCGTGTGTAAACATTCCACAATTCGATGGCAAAAATGGGTAATTGCCGGCCTCTCCATTGTTCTTCTTCCAATATATGTATCTTCAAATGCTTGAATAACGTTAGCAGGAGGAATAAATGCCAATGCTGGAATCATTCGGATCCAACGAGCAAATTCATGGTCTTGTTCGTATCGGGCTTTTAAACGTTCATTCTGTACCTTTCGCCAAACGCTTTGGGAAAGATGAAAAAAAAAAACAACCGGTATTTACAATACCAGGAAATTCTTGTTGGATGGCTTGCGAGGCACTTTGTTTGAAATCTGTCATAAGTCGCTGGGGTTGGAGACTCGGTTGTAGATTTTTAACTTCTTGAAGCAACTTGACATATGTGGCATGAGTTGTGTTTGGCAGAAGCATGTAGACCACTGGAATAACTGCATTGAATTGAACCACATGAATTGTATAAAGCTGCTTGAAAAGCGTGGGTACTGTGCTAAAAGTTCCATTAGAAAACCACTCCTGGCTACATGCCAATAACTGAAGATTGTTACTAGTGGAAAAAATAAGCATGCGGCCCGGGAGCAGTTCGTCCTGAAAATCATACATCAAAAACTGTTGTACATTGCCATCAATAATAATTTCTTGATAATTTTGTGGAATTACTAGGTCCTGGAGATTGCTCGGTAAAGCAGGAGTACCATTGTTGCATCGAACATGACGAATGGTTCGTTTAAGTGAATCCTTTTTAGGAAGTAATGCCGTGACATTGGCATGAGCCTCTGCAATTACTGATGCAACAATTTGCTGTGGCCGTTCGTTCGTGGTTGTTGCATGTTGCCATATTTGACCAATCAATTGCAATGCTTCTGACCTTGCAGCTTGAACTGCATGGTTATGTTTAGTTACGACTTTCACAACTGGGCCTTCCAAACCCTCTGTCCAAACATGCCCTTTGCAGTTGGAACGTTTTTCACAAACCCAGATTCCATGTTCATCTACAGTTCTCTTTGAAAACACGTAAATGTGGTTGTCATCATCTACCAATTTTCTTTTGCCTCTTATTTATGGAACGTTTTTTGCCATTGTACACACAGGATTAATCAGTCAAGATGCAAAAATAATATGCAGATATTGCACTGCCTGCGACGCTCAGCTTGTTCACGCGATGCACCGCCAATAATGAGGTGGCGAAAACAGCAAACGCGCGCTGTCCACTGTGCCAGGAAATGTGAGGAGAGCCAGATGCAGGAACTTTTATTGTTTGAATTTAGACAAATCAGAACAAGATTCCCTTGTTACTGAAAAGACTCCTATAAGATTAGTCACTGTTCCCCCCCCCAATGTCCATCACTAATCATGTGACTATCGCCCTCATGGTCGAGTATGTATTCTTTCCATTGTGAAAGGATTAACAGTTCCAGTTAATCCTTTCACAATGAAAAGAGAATCCTGAAGACATACAGAAGGGGAGAAATTAGCTTAAAAGCTATGTGACAATTTGTACACGAATGTAATTTTGAAAATTTGTTCGGAAAAGTTAGAGTTATCGGAAGTTAAGTTCGAGTAATCGAGAGAGCTTAACATTGAATCTCCACTAAAGGGGCTGGGACTTCAATAAAATTCGAGTTATCGAGAGTTGACTGTATTTACATTTTTGTAACTTACTCATTATCTACAGGGGCAAATTGTGCTGGGCCACTTTTCCGTAAATCGTTCCATCTGCAACCGTTTTGAGAAGACAGATTTTCCCAATGTGAAAAACAGTGAATTCTGTTAACGTCAGGATTTTCTAACTTAACTCTGCCTGCAAATCCTATACAACTTCCCATCATAGATAGAGTTTCATCGGTGCAAACAGCTCAACCATCAATGCAATGTTCCTTGCGAAAACCATTCACCTTATTACAAATGCCTTCTCCAGTGGTGGTCATTGACATCCCCAGGCAGAAGAGAAATTCCTCCACAAAGACACTCTTTCCTTTGTACCACATGAAAACCATGAGTTGAAGATCATTTGCAATGTCAACAGCTTCATTAATCTTCAATGAAAATTTTCCAGCTTTTTCCAGAGCCACAACTAGTTGAGCTAAAATATCCTCTGACACGAGATCCAATTTGTCAAAAATTGGGAAGTGGTACTGGTACTGCTTCTAGTTTTTTTGCCTGTATCTACTCCATGAACAGTTTTCACCATTGCTGTTGCTGCTGGCTTTAACAACTCTTCTCCAACGTTGTGAGGCTTTTTGCATCTAGCAATATGCCTCTTCATAGAAAACTTCCTTTTAAAGGAAGTTTTCTATAAAGATTTCTAAATCGTTATGACTTTTTTTTTTTTTTTTTTTTTTTTTAACCTGTCATTCTTTATCTTTCCAATAGCTGAGTGGCTTATCAATGAGTTAAGAATGAACCAAAGGCAAATGATATTTCAGTTCATTTTCTTTTAATGGATTCAGTTGCCATACTTCTAGGGCCTCCATAGCCAAATGGTCAGCAGCGGGAGTGCAGTAGCACATGTTCTTTGAGTAGACCTGGGTTCAGGCTCCTGACTGCTAAAATATGGTCAATTTGCCAACCCGCATTGGACCAATGTGGCAGATTATGGTCCATTTCCCTCAAATGGACCATATGAGGGAATTGTTGAGGAGACTTCTATCCTGCAGTGAATTAAAAATGGCTGCTACTTGCCTTTTACTTGTAGGCATTGAACACATTGGGATCTGATATTTCCAGATTGTTCTTGCAGCTGTTGAAGCCGTATTTTAAATATTCTGTCTTTATACTGTAATTTTTAACCTAAACAAAGAAAAAAAAATTGACACCATATTTCAAAAAAAGAAAATAATTATTATCAAATTTAAAATAATTGTAAATATATTTTAAAATTTTTTGTTTAAAAATTATGAAAAAACTCTTATTTCCAAAAAATTACCAACATTTTGAAAGTAAAAAAATTTGTATTTATTTAGTATTTAGTAACGGCCGCATGGTGCAAGAAAGCCTATGGCTTATGCTGCACCAGCCAAAAAAAAAAAAAAAAAAATCCAAACAAAACAATGATAAAAACAAAAAATAAATAAATAGATAAATAAAATAAATAACTAATTAATAATAATTAATAAATAAAAAAAAATAAAATAAAAAGGAAATTAAACCTATCATCCTATGCGCTTCCCTTACCCGAAAGTACTATCCAGATGACCTTTGAATTTCCCCAAACTGTCAGCCTCTACCACCCATGAAGGCAACTTATTCCAGTAATTTATAACTCGCTGGCTAAAATAAAACTTCCTGCAGTCCAATCTAAACATTTCCCCCCGTAACTTGAATTTATGTCCCCTAGTTCTAGCATCATTCATAATCTTGAAAATTTTGTCCTCATTCATTTTACTGATGCCTCTCAGAGCCTTAAACACCTCAATCAAATCTCCTCTAAGGTGTCTAGTTTCCCAACTCCGCAACCCACATATTCAAAGTCTTTCATCATAAGGACGCCCTTTTGCCGATCTCACCAGGCGAGTTACCCTTCTTTGCACCCTTTTAAGAAGCTCAATGTCTTTCTTTAGGTGCAGTCTCCATACTTGAACATAGTATTCCAAGTGTGGTCTAACATAAGCCTTATATAATGGGATTATCACGTCCCTATCTCTACTTGCAAAAGTTCGATAGATCATCGATAGGACACCATGGGCCTTCCTTGCAACCTGTTTACAATGATCAGAGAATTTCATGTCTGACCGTATCTTAACACCCAAGTCCCTTTCCTCCAGTACTGGGTTTAGTTGAACTCCACCAAGTGAATAAGTTATTTTGGGAGTACTGTTTCCCAGGTGTAATACCTTACACTTTGTTGGATTAAAGCACAGCTGCCATTTTTCTGACCATTCCTGAAGTCTATCTAGGTCTCTCTGAAGAAGCTCAGCTTGACAGTGATCATTAACTACTCTACCAATTTTAACATCATCTGCAAATTTAGACATCACGCCCTCTATCCCTTCATCAATGTCGTTTATGAAAATTAAAAACAACAGTGGTCCTAATACTGATCCTTGGGGAACCCCGCTTCTTACATCAACCCAATCTGAGGAATAGCCATTTATCACAACCCTCTGCCTCCTGCCCTGAAGCCATCCTTCTATCCATCTAAGGATTTTCCCAGTGATTCCAACCTGTTCCAGCTTATAAAGCAACCGCTCATGTGGGACTGAGTCAAAAGCTTTGCTGAAATCTAAATAAACAATGTCGAAATTATTCCCTAAATCCAGCTCGTGAGTGACCCTTTCGAAATAGCGAACCAGATTTGTTAAACATGATTTTCCCTTTACAAAACCATGCTGAGTATCCTTGAGAATTTCAATTCGATCCAAATGATCCTGAATTCCACCCTTGATCATTGCCTCCATGATTTTCCCTACTACTGAAGTCAGACTGACAGGTCGATAATTTCCAACTTCACTTTTTAGGTTTGATTCGGACTTGTTTAAATGAAATATTTAGATATAAGAAAAATTTTTAGAGAAAAATTAAAATTTTTGAATATTTTATTTCTTTTAACTTATAATATTTTATTATAGAATAGAAATTTCTCAAGATTCGAGAAAGAAAAACAAAAGTCAAATTCTTGAGACAGAACCTCTATGCAAAAGCATATACAGTATACGCTATGTTCACAATGTTAAAACAGCATGAACAGGTATGCACGCACACACATATGAAACTATGCCAGTACCAGCACCAAAGTAAATCTTAGCACACATCTTACTCTTGCCTAGTTTGATAGTTCTTCACATCTAATTTGGATTTCTGAGTTTAATTGTGGGGGGGGGGAAGAACTTGCACAATTCCCTTCTTAAATTTTTGGGGATTATCAAACCCCTTGTTAAGAAAATTAGTTTAATAAGATATAACAGACTATTTTAACCAGTTATGACTCATAACTGAAATTCTTCTTGAACAATCTCCTTGTTAACAAATTGGCAGCATACCTCTGGCCCATCCTAGTTGTGGAACAACTGTGTGCCAAGCTTGAATTGGAACATATACAAGTAAATCAGTAAATTTTTCTGTATTCTAAGTGAGAGTATTACTTGCTCCAGCAGATATGCAGTTTGATCAGCATCCAGTTCTGTGTTGCATCTGGGAAATACTATATTCTATGTGATTTCATGTTGATATCTTCTTCTTTGGATCCTTGCAAGCAATTCAGAGATCAGTGTAGATAAATAAGTTGCCAAATCAGGTCACTAAATCAGCAGTACTTCTGAGAACAGCTGTGTTGGACCCTTATACTGATTTCTGACAGGTGATTTTTGATAAATGATTCTCACTTTGGAAAACAGTATGGCACAAGGATAAACAGAATATATCAGATTAAACTAATGATTAGACTTTGGGAATCTAGCCTACATAGTCTTACAGGAGGGGAAGGTTACCACAATCCATGGTCAAAATTCTATGTAGATCGTGTGAATCCCATCACGATGAGCAGTTTTTATGGGTTTTTTCATACTGTTGCTGAGTCAGTCATGCTGAAGTGAGGGGGTGAAAGTATATTCCCTCTTGAACTGTGGTTTTTCATCCCACAAAACAATTAAACTAACTGCAGAATACACCCTATTTACAGATATTGTGACTTTAGTTGCTTCAGTAGAAAAACTGAGCAACAGCCACAGTCATTTACAATGACATCAAATTGATGAATCTGTTCCTAGCACACCACAAACTTTGAGAGACAATGAGGTCCTCTGACAAAGCACCTATAGTACCATAACATTGCAAGATGGTAGACTTCAGGTGCGGTGAATAAGATTTGTCAAAATTAGCTTTCTTTTTAGGGAGGTGGATAACGCTGGTGCATCATGACATTTGCCATATTCGTGGTGTGGAGTGAACCTCAGCATCATATTAACGACTTACTTTTGTTCTGTAAATGTAGCAGGTTATGATGTGAAGAAAAAGCAGAGCATTGTGTACCCCAACAAAATTACTTCAACTGTGGAAGGCTAGTAGTCCATTGACCTGAAATAGTGATACTACCTCCATCAGTTCTTCCTGAACATATGCCATCACATTCTGGATCTGACATTCATGATCTAGAGGATGATTTAAACTAACTATTCTGATGAAGAAATTCACAACTATGTACCATAGCTCTTTACAGAAGGGGAACCTTGACAGTCTCTGAGAAATTTAAATCTACCCACTACACACAGCTTTTAGGATAAAGACTGAAATTCAAGAATCTGCTTGCCTAGGAATAGTCTTTTCGTAGTTTAGATGTCATGAAAAGAATCAGTTTCTCATTTTTCCAAAGATAATATAATACAACATTCCTGCAGTTGTGAACTGTTTTGGAATTTCTTTCAGCCAATAGAGTGGAGACTGTTAATGACTCATCCATTTTCATTATGAATGTAAACTCCTTTGAAGCAAAGCCTCAAATTAGTTTACGTTCATAATGAAAACAAGTATTTATCCATTCCTCTAGTCCATTAAGCAACTTAAAAGAAAACTATGAAAACGTTAAGCTTCTTTTGGAAAAAAATTCAGTACAAGGATCATGCTGGCTAGTGTGTGTAGAGATTTTAAAGTTATTGGTGTATTATTCAGCCAGCTACTGATTTATACAAACCTCCCTTGCTTTCAGTGCAAGTTGGATAGGTGAGCAAGAAATGAGCATTGGGAAAAGAAAGTGTAGCCACCAAGACAATTTCTGACAGCAGGTTCAATGTACATTGAAGACGAGCCACTAGTAGATCGAAGTAAGTACTGTTACTTCCCCTGCATATAAAGCTAGGTTAAATGAAGCAGTTCATCCAAGCCCAGAATAAGGAAGGAAATTGTTTAAACTATGTTAAGGAAGGATGGTTGCAGGATAGATGTGCAGGTTTGCTTTCAGCCACCGAGTGGTTGATTGTTGGAATAGGCTTTCATCTGTTGTTGTGGAAGTGAATGGTTTGAATAAATTCAAGGAAGAACTAGACAGATTCTTGCAGAGTAAGGATGTGTGTGGTGGGGCATTTTTTTTCTTCGGCTGATGCTTGCTTTCTTGCATCATTTGCTACTACTACTACTACTGTATATACATGATACTGAGTACTATAGGTTCTAATAGCTTTTGTGTTTGTGTACTTTGTTTCATTAAAAAAAAGATAGCATGTGGACCAATGTGTCAGTGTTTGGAGAAACAAGGGAACTAAGTGGAAAAGTACTGCTAAAATTTGGCATATTTCCTTTCTTAATGTAATCAAAAATAAACTAGCTTTATTTTGTGATTTGTCCTCATAACAGGATTTAGTGAGCTGGTATGTCATTTTTCTGAGTACTCATTTAGTATATGTATTAAAATGTACAACACCTTCATATTGTACCAAAGCCTTTTGCATGGCTCCTTCTTGATCCTCTTCATTTTTTTTCTTCATCATGTTAATTTGCCATTTATAATTTTGCTTTCAATCACAAAATCATTTTCATTTTTACTGTTAATGAGTCATTTACAGTAAAAATGAACTTTACTGTTAATCCATAGTCTGTTCTTATGCTTTCACCAATATTTTCATTTTTTTAAAATAGTTCTGATATAATAGAGCAAATTCCAAGTAATTTTCAAAATTTCCATTAAAAATGTAGTTTATATTTCTTATCAGCAGTGAAACATCAAAAAACATTTCATAAAATGCAGAGTGGTGTAATCTGATATAACACTCTTAGTTATGTGTGGTGATTTATTTTCTTAGGATAGATGCACTGTTACATTTATTCATCTAATTTCAGCATTAATTGTCAGTACCACATAGTAGGACAGTGACAATTAAAAGTTGGCAATTAATAATTGTTTATCAATCAATAACACTAGTTTACAAATTTAAGTTTGTTCACTGAGGTTTGAATTTCAATAGGTCCTACTGCCGAAATATGTTGCTATGATTTCAATTATGACTTAGATTTTTTTCTATCACATCCAGATACATCACAATTTAAGAAATAAAAAAGGATTGTTTTTTACCAAATTATATAACTTTATTGTATTTAGTAATGACAAATTGATAGGATTACATTTTCATATATAAAAAAATACATAAATACTAACAAGTATTAATCAAAATTCTGAAACTTTCATTAATCAGACCTTCGTCTCTTTGTTTGAAAAGAATGTTTATTCATTTTTCTTTTATGTACAGTGCCAGGTTTCTTTCTTTTTAAACACCAGCAGTAGTTGGCCTTCATGCTTGTATTCCACCTTCCCTGTTATCTCTGTTCCATTTCCTTTATGTCCTGATGGAATCTCTCCCCTTGTTCTTCGCTCATCTGTGCAAGAATTTTGGGGGAAAAAATCACGGGCATGCAAAAAGTGAATTTTGATACTCATATTGCAACCTAAATTGCGAAGATTTTCGAGCATAATTTGGACAATTTTCTTATAATCCTGTGATTTATGATTTCCTAGAAAGTTTTTCATTACACTTTTGAAAGCAATCCAGGCTTCCCTCAGTTATAGTAGTATCAAACTGACCATCTAAAACCAATTTTCTAATTTAGGGACCAATGAAGATACCCTCCTTAAGTTTTGCATCAGATAAACAGGGAAATTTACTGCAAAGGTACTTAAAGCAGTTGCCATCCTTATTTAATGCTTTAACAAATTGCTTCATTATGCCTAACTTGATATGCAGTGGAGGTAAAAGTATTTTATCTGGCTTCACCAAACTTTTGTGCACAATATTTTTTGACCCGGTGTAAGATTGTGCCCCGAGGCTATTGCTTCTTTGTCCAATGCAGCGCTTTAGCTCTGCTATTCCATTCACAAATAAAGCATGGCATTTTAGTGTACCCATCCTGTAGCCCCAACAACATACATAACATTTTTAAGTCTCCACATAGTTGCCATTCGTGATCTTGATATTTAATTTTCTCCAGAAGCAACTTTAGATTGTCATAAGTTTATTTTAAGTAGACTGAATGAGCAACTGGCACAGATGTGTACTTATCTCCATTATACAAGAGAGCACCTTTTAAACTAGTCTTAGACGAGTCTGTAAATAGTCTCCATTCACTAGGAACATATGATGGAGCTCCTAAGGCACTTATTAAACCAGCGATATCACTGCAATATAGAGAGGACCTTCTTGTGAAAAACACTGTATAAACTCCCTTTCACGATTTCTGTACCAGGAAAATGATGTACCTGGAGCAAGTAAGTTCTTCACTTGAAGTCTGGATCCCAGAATTTCAGCAGCATACTTTGGAAGACCTAAGTCCCTTACTAAATCGTTCAGTTCGACTTGCATGAATTGCTGTGGCATTAAAATATTTTCTGGTTGATAATATTCCTCTTCACTAACCTATTTAACTTCTGCTTCGGTGGAAGAAAATGTGGACTCCAAAGTTTCTGGTGGAGGTTTTACAGGCAGATCAGGTCCATGCGGAACTGGTCTTATGGCTGACGGTAGATCTGGATATTTGATGTCCTTTTTATTTTTTGAATTGTAACCTTTAACATCACGTACACAAAAGTAAGGCTTACTGGCTCGCGCCACACCATAGGAATAGCAAATGGCAAGTACACCTTTTTTCTTTGACTCCATTTTCTAAGATGTTCGACACATGTATGGCATACTTTATGCTGTGCCCATGATTTATCCTGATCGCCTAGTTTTATGTCAAAGTATGCATAATATGATTTTTTTTACAAAATTGGTAATATTTCGCCTCTGCTTTACAGGAACAAAACAACCACGTATGTAACAAAATATTTCGGGACTGTTTATACACCTTCTGGTTGCCATGCTAAAAGAAAACTAACACACAATGAGATCTCACGACGATTTTTACAGGAGTACTGTGACCGCATAAGGGATGTGCCACTTATATAGGCTTCTTGATTAGACCGGGGTTCGAGCCCATCACCACCAAATACGGAAGATGCGGAAAGGTCAGGGAATGACCACCGCATATCCCGGAGCAATATGGCCTTAGTTGCTAATGCTCCTAAAAACCAAAATAACAACAATAACAACTTATATAGGCTCTGTGGTTGAGAGGACTGTACAAACGAGTGAGTGCATGTTCAGACAAGTTTAACCCATAACTACACACAGGAGTCTCCCAGACTCCACTCAGAAAATAAAATTCTGGGAATCACAGATGGGCCGAAAGAGTGGGGTGGGGGGCTATCTTACCTTCCTGGGTCAAGGTCATTCTATACAGGTTTCCTCTATAGAATGATAAACCAATAGCCCAACTGGTTGATAGGAGCAGTATTTGCAGAAATAGGAGCAGTCTTGCAGAAATAAATCATTTACACGTAGCTGAGTGTTGTTTTCGTTCTGGTCTATTAGATAGGACTATGACATGTATTTGTTGTTTTCAAAACATCTCTTGAAATAATCACCAGGATAAAAATACAAACAGTATGTTTGACATAATCAGTATCACAGTCATCTCTGGTATAAGAAACTGTAGTTAAATGGTTGTATGGCCATCCCTAATGTGTTTCTCTGATTTCTGTATTTTTCATGTGTTTACCTCCCTAACCAAATCACCCCTTCACATCTCACAAAGAAACTGCTGATGATAACTCATTGTCCTGGGCAGTTCAAAAAGTGAACAAGAGGTATATCCCAAAACAAATTTTAAATGTGGACAAAACCAGTTTATTCAATAAAAAGTGAGTGATAGATAATTCATTGCTCAACAAAAATCTATAGATTGGTTAACTCTTATTAGGAGAGAATGCTACAGAAGATTTCAAACTAGGTCATTGCTAGTTTACTACTTCCATTAAAGCTAACTGAAATCAGGATTGCCCATTATTTTGAAAGCAGACAGGAAGGTCTGGGTTACACAGTTTTACAAGAGTGGTGTGTGGATTATTTTCACCCAAACATCGAAAATAACTTTTCAAATTGCTGCTAGTAAAAGATATTCTCTTGGATAATGTTTCAGGACATAAGGTCTGAAAGCAAAGTTAAGATTGTTTTCAAACTACTAAATACAAATGCACTGTAACATCTTATGGATCAGGGTGTCATCACTAATTTCAAGTACAGTACCAGATGCAATAATTTTCCAGAGCAGTTAGTGAAATGGCTCCAACACTAACAATTTTGAAAGTAATTCAACGTCCTTAAAGCCATAAATGTTATTAATGTAGCGTGGAATGAAGTTTCTTCCAACTTTTTGGATGGCATCTGTGATGTCATCCAAACAGTTGTAAGCCATTGACAAATGAAGAGCTCATTCATCCAGATCAGTGTGTTTCAACTGGGGTGCCACGTGATTTGGGTTTAAGTTACTTAAACTTTTTTTATTTTTTTTTATTTATATATTTATTTCATTATAAAAAGGTGTAGGGGGGGTCTTTTTAATTTAGTGGTGATCTATAATTGATGTTTATTTAGTACCTCTATATAAAGAATAAAATTATTATATGTACGAGGTGTGACAATAAAGTTTCGAGAATAATTCATTTAAAATTTTATTTTGAAAATTATACAGATGTGAGGCCATTGCCTTTGGAGTAGTCCCCTTCAGACTGTACACACGCATTCCAGCGTAGGATCCATTAATCGTAACATTTCTGATATCTGTTTTAATACCCATACATTACTCTGAATTTCAGAAACTGACTGAAAATGCATTCCTTTCAAGACTCCTTTTAGTCAAGGAAATAAAAAGAAGTCACAAGGAGACAAATCAGGTGAATACGGAGGGTGTGCAACGTTGTGATTGATTTTGAAGTTAAAAACTCGTTCACTACAATGGCGGAATGTGTGGGAGCATTGTCATGACATGATGCAAAATCCACGACGAAGGTCGAACCCGGTTGACTCGCTTGCGAAGCCTTTCCAAAACTTGAAGGTAAAATTGTCGATTGACAGTTTCATTAGGTGGAACAAACTCTTTGTGGACGATTCCTTTTCGATCAAAAAAGCAAATTAACATGGTTTTCACTTTTGACTTTGACATTCTCACTTTTTTGAGTCTTGACGAGGAAACTCCCTTCCATTGTTGATTTTGCTTTTTTGTTTCGGGGTCGTAAGCAAATACCCAGCTTTCATCCCCTGTAATCACATGAGAAAGCAAATCTGGAACATCTTCAGTGCTTTCCAACATCTCCTGAGAATGTTGCAACCGAATTTCTTTCTGCTCGTGAGAGAGGTTTTTCGGTACCAGCTTTGCACACACTTTCCTCATCAACAAATTTTCAGTCAAAATTAATCTAACACTTTCCCAATTAATGTTTAGTTTTTCGGTAACTGTTCTTGTGGTTAACCACCTATCTCTTCGAATAAGATTATGCACATGAACAATGTTTTTGTCATGTCGAGTTGTAGAAGGACGCCCTGAATGGTCAGCATCTTCGACGGATTCACATCCTTCTTGAAATTGTTTTGCCCAATTGAAAATGCAGCTTCGACATGGTATCATTTCCATAAACTCTGGTCAACTTTTCATAAATATCCGTTCACAATTCGCCACTTTTCACCAAAAATTTTATCACAACTGTTTGCTCTAAATTTTATTCAATTTTTCACGTAACATGGAACTCAAACATGTCTTTACACGAACCAACTTGTACAATGACTGAAACAACTGATGACGTTTACCCTTTGCATGCAGATAGAGGGGGGGGGGGTTAGGGCTACATAGCGGGAGAATTTAATAGTTTACAGGATGGCTACTTTTACAGAAACAAAATTATTCTCAAAACTTTGTCACACCTCGTATATATGTAATTTGTATTATGAATTGTAATTTTTTTTACAGTTGTATTATTGTAATAATTATCATATTACATACTTTTTTAATATTATATATATGTGTACACACACACACACACACACACAGAGAATCGTATCTAACAGGCAGAAAATTGAGTAGGGGTGCTATGCCACAAAATAAAATAAATTACCTAGGGGTGCCATTATTAAAAAAGGTCAAAACCACTGATCCAGATAAATGATTCAGCCTCTGAACAAAGTGATAAAGAAGTATAAGTTTGGAGATACTATAAAATGATACAGGGAGCTCTCTGCAAAAAAAAAAAAAAAAAAAAAAAAAAAAAAAACCAAGAAAGATGTAGCCCCATGAGTTCAACTGAATAATTTTTAAAGCCTACCCACATAGCAAAAATTCCAAGTGGAAGCACATCTTGCATTTTAATTGTACACTTTGATTTCATTGCATATTTTTAATATTCTTGTAGTAATCTAAATACTGTATTTATGCTGCCAATAACTATTTTTAAAAATAGGGTAATACCAAAATATGATCTAATTTTTGATGTCCAGAATGAATTACCTATTTATAGCATTAAGTTTATGGGAAAATACCCTCTATATACATCTTTTCATTTAAAGTCTGCCTCCAAAGAACCAGTTAGAGGATGTAAATAAAATAAAGTTACCAATATTGTTTTGGATTAAGTGACTGTATGTTATGTAACACTTAACCAGTTTGTGTGGGATGTTGACTTTTTAAAGATTTTTGCTGTTAGGCATTTTTGAAAGCATACTTATTGATTGCAGCAGTATAACTTTATTTTTATTTAATATTTTTATCAGGTAATGCTTCATCTAGAAACTGAGCAAGAGAAGGAAAATGAGGTGGACTTTCTCCTGAAGTATAATGAGACTGTAGAAGAAGAGATGTATCATTTAAAGAAAACTAGTGACATATGGACAGTTCAGCAAATTCCTGGAGATGGAATACGGTTATTATTTACACGTTCAAGATTGAAATTATCTGTACCTAATGCTGAAGTAAAAGGCTTTCAGTCTTCACATGAAGCACATGCTAGCCGACACATTCCAAATGTTGAAAATTTCAGTGATATTTCTAAGTATTCCCATCAGATGAGATCACCTTTCTCATCTGAAGTAGATTTGATTTCATCTGAATATGACTTTAGTAGTGATGATGGAAATTCTTTTGTAAATGAAACTCTGCATAATAGTAAATTTATTGAGTGAAAACAACTGTAAGTTGTAAAAATGACACTGTAAATATAATAGTGTTTCCTTACGTAAGGGATTTCATGAACTGTACTGTGATATTTTTATTTGCACATACAATCATACAGGTATTTGTGTGTATGTGTATATACACATACATACCCATCCATTTAATATAATTGATTCTTATTTATCATTGTAAGTCTTATTTATGAAAATAAGCTTTTACTTCATTTAAATAATCTCTTAAAACTCCAAAGATAAGTAATTTACTATGAGGGAAAAACATGGCTATAGTGCTAAAACTATTAAAATATATAGAGAACACTTAAACCATGAAATTAATACTGCAAATCAATGCTGCTAATTGGGTAATAGAGGCAAGGTGCCATTTTGCTCCTGTGAACCTAACCATTCTTATTTCAAAATAAAATTATAAATATAAAACAATGAAATAAAGAATGGAAAGAAAAGACCATGCAACACCCACCTCCAGAAGAGTGAACATATGGCTCCTTGCCCAAAAAAGATACACGCCCATGCTACCAATGAACGAGTGCTATTTAAATCTCTTTATCTCTTCAAAGGAACACCATCACTTTGTGAACTCCTAAAAGAGGTCATATGTCAATCAACAATCTCTATCACAGCTAATATCAGTGAGTGTCTCAATATATCTCCTGGACACAGAGGGAGAAACAGTGAATCAGCTAAACATTAAAAAATATGCTATGGCCACCAACATCTATAGAATAAATAAGGAAACTTAACAGACAAAATGCAATAGATGAATCAAAATAACATGCAAATATGCAACGCAAAATTAAAAAACCATGATAAATGGAATTAAACTTAAATAATTGACTTATTAACATAAACAATGACAGAGTAAATTAAAAATAATAAAGAATTCATATAGTGTTATGAGTATTAAAACTAAACAAATGGGACAGAAGAACCCAATCAGTATAAAGGCAGGACAGGAATATATCAGACCATGTTATGTCCATGTCCAAATCCAAAGTAACATTTATTATGGGAGAAAAACATGGTTATAATGCTAAAGTTATTAAAAAATATATATATATAGAGAGAGAACAGTTAAATCACAAAATAAATACAGTAAATTAATGTTGCTCCTGTGAACCTAACTATCCCTGTTTCAAAATATTTAATTTTTTAACTTTGAGTTGTATATTTGTATGTTTTTTTGATTCATCTATTACATTTTGTCTGTTAAATTTCTTTATTTATTCTATAGATGTTGGGGGGGGGCATAGCATATTTTTTACTTTTCTTTTTATTCTGTAGAGAGCTGTAGCCAGAACATATATTTAGTTGGTTCATTATTTCTCTCTGTGTTTGAGGCGTACTGAACACCATTTAAATTTGACTGTGATCAAAACATGATCCCTTTTTAGGAGTTCATAAGTGCTGATGTCCTTTTGAAGAGATAGTGTTATGAGCTCCCCATTTATATTTTGTGGTATTTTATATTATTATTTAAGTATCACTCGGTCTTTGGTGGTAGGTGTTGCTTTGGTCTTTTCTTTCTCTTTATTTCATTACTTTATATTTATAATTCTGTTTTGCAATAGGGATGGTTAGGTTCATAGGAGCAAAATGGTATCTTGCCTAACCTATTACCCTATTAGCAGCATTAATTTGCTGTATTGATTTTGTGGTTTAAGTATTTTCTATATATTTTAATATCCTAAGATAAGGTTTTAAGATATTTCCTGAAGCCATTAATAGTTTATTTTATTAAAAATCATATTTAGATAAGAATTAATAAGAACAATCTATAATAATTAGAATATGAGCTGATAATTAAAGCTAGTGATTAATAAAACTGATTACACATGGTTTTAATTGTCAGATTTCATTATCATATTTTATTCATAATATTTCCAATTTTTGACTAATTTGATCAAAGTTAATTTACTGCTGTTGAAGCATGCTTCAGTGTCCACACCATGTACAAAAATGTGCTTGTGCAGGAGAAATTTAAATTACTAAAGGATGATATGGTGACCCACACTAAATGTCATTTGCAACCCATTTTTGAATCATGGTCATCTATAGATTAAGAACTCCTGTTCTAGGTGTATTTATTTTCCCTTCTAGGACATCATCTGTATCCTTGAGTTTGAACTACCTTCCTAATTTTGCTTCCTAATGTAATTATGAATGTAAATTTATAACCTGTTCAAACTTTATTGCAGTCCGTAATTCCTTAGTTGTTTACACTGAAACAGGTGCATTGATACCTCACTACACTTTTGTTTGAACCACTAGAACTTATTATTTTATAACAGTCTCTCAATATATATACTTCTGACTATGTGGTGATTGAAGAGCACTATTACTAAAGGGTCTGACATCGAATATCACAGAAAATTTTTAAAATTTTATGTTTTCTGAATAGTTCTTATACCTAATTACTGTTTTTGCTGTTACTACTGTTATTATTGCTAATAACTTATCTTAGGTGGTTGTAAAAAAAGCATCTTACGACTGGGCATACAAAATATACTGTGAACCCATTCTTATGATTTTTTTCAGGACAGACAGTTTTATTAAAATGCTAAAATAATGAATAGAAAAAAAATTACATTTATTATTACACCTGCTCATGTAATTTGATGTATAAGATATGGCAAGTTACAATTAGTGCTCCATTAAAAAAAAATAATTAAATATATATATTTTTTAAATTCATAATTGTATCTCTTATAGTATTAAAATAATGGGCGACATATTAGGGTGTGCAATTTTAAACTATATGTAACCTTTATTCCAAAAATATTGAATGGCTTATAAAGTGTGCCCTGCCTGTTCATATAATTTAACCCCCCCCCCAAGGGTTAAAGCTTTGTTATTTTAATGGACTGTTAAAATAAAAAATTCTCTAGTATTTAACAAATTGTTATACTATGAATAATTTTTTCATAAATGTATTTTTTCTCAGTTGACTACAATGCTTAAGTAATTTTTTCTCAGTTGACTACAATGCACCTTCAGAACTTTTCTTTTCTGTGGTGCAACCTTTTTTTGATTTAAAAGAATCTATTTCTACTGGCATAATAATAATGATATAAATTTTTTCATTAATCTTATAAAAATGTGTTATAAATATTCAAGCTTAAAAGCTTTTATAACATTAATTATATTCAGTATAAAAACACCTCATACTAAAGTTTTAATTTCTAAAAAGTTTGATTTTTGAACTATTTTAACAGAATTACCATTGGTACAATTATCATTTTCCCTTTAAAATTCAACTCATTATAGTGCAACTCTGATATCTGCAAAAACAAAAAGTGTAGCCTGCAATGAGAGTTTGTAACCACTTTCAGAAAGTACTGGGTATAGAATGGAGATCAGATTAGAAATTTAAAAGAAAAGTAATTCACGTGAATAATTCATATATCTTATGTACATTTTTTTATTTTATTAAAATAGAGACAAAGGCTAGTTCTATAGCAATAAAACACAATAATTTTTTTTTTTAAAAATTACATGCATACTGTAAAGAAAGTGTCGAAAATATAAGAAACAATGGACATGCAATTAAACCACCCTTTTTTTAATTTAAAGTAGTTTTATTCTTAGGCATTATATAATTTTACCCTAGGACTTGTTAAAATCTTTGTAGAAAAATATTCCCCAATTAAAAAAAATTTAAATATCTTTAAATGATGGAGACAAGTGGAATCTAAAACTTTCTGCATATTATATCATATAGGTTGAGTTTTTTTATTTCATGTCATTTCCTTTAAAAAAAAAATTAGTTTTGTGTTAGAAAGATGCTTAAGCATTTTGGTGCAAAAACAGGACCTTCTGAGATTAATACATTAATGAAATATGTTGTTGTGAGGAGGAAGGCCAATTTAATAAAGTGCATATTGTGTTCAAAGAAATTGCATCACCTCTGAAAATTAATTTATTCTATATTCTGCAATAAAATTATATAATAATTTTATTGCAGAATATAGAATAAATTTAAAATGTAATTATGGATGGATCTTACATCAGACACTTCTCATTGCGCATAATATGGTATTATTATTTATTGTATCATCTTGGCTTGTATCCAGGGGTGCACTGCTAATTTATTAAAAAGGGGCTTGCTCAAGAAGAATTTCATCTAAGGGTAATCCTGGTTAAAATAGTCAGTTAAATTTTATCAAACTAATTCTTTTAACAAGGGGCTTCTCTGAACCTCCCATCCCCAGTGCCTCTTGTAGTACACTCCTCCTTGTATTTAAAAAAACAAGTTAAGGTGGTTCTGATTTTGGTTTGTATTTGAGCTGTAATAGGAAAGTGCATGCAATCAAACCATACAAAAAAAATATGTGGCTGTTGTATTGAGTAAAGAATGATTTTATGTGTGAAATAGTTTTTGTCTTCTTTGTAATCAGTTTACAATTACACAACGGTTTTCTGAACTTTCCAAAACAGGCTCTATTGACAAGAAAAGCAGAATGGATGTCTGTAGTATCAGGGACAAGTGAAAAAAGTGTTTTTGCCCAAAAGGCCTAAAAGCATCATAGGAAAGGCAGACTACAGGAAAGATATGCCCGACTATTAAAATGTGATTATTTCAACAAGATTTTGTGCCCATCATCATTACTACTAGCTTAATTAGGCTAAAGAGAGGCAAAGCAGTGTAAAATTTATTTTCCCTGATGAGTCAGAATCTATTTCATATGATATGTGTCTGCAGTGAACCTCCAATAATTTGTCTACTTCTTCCTTGAAACTTCCACAACAACAATAAATGGAAATTTGTTCCAACAGTTAATTGCCACTGGCTGAAGGCAAACTTTCAACCGTTCTTCCTCAGTTTAAATTTATGCCCCCTCGTGTGTGTAATCTGAAATTCCATCTGCATTGAGCTTTCTCAATCCATTCAAGGCTTTAAACACCTCAATCATATCGCCTTGCAGGTTCCTAAGTTTCAAATGCTACAGTTTGCAGAATGGAAGTATTTCTTGTTATGACTATCCTTTTGTTCATTTCATCAATCTCCTTGCCCTTTGCTGCACCTGTTCCAGCAAATTTACAGCCTTCCTAAATTAAGACCTACAGACCTGTATTCAGTACTTAAGATGCTGCCTAACCACTGCCTTGTACAATTCGATAATCACCTCCTTGTCCCTGCTAGAAAAGTTGCTGTATATCATTGGCAAAAACCCAATGGGCTTTCCTAGCAGCCTGTGTGTACTGCTCAGAGAATTTCATATCTGACTGCACAATTACTACCAGGTCTTTTTCATTTTCTTCTACCCTGAATGTAATACCACACAGATGGTACATTAATTTGGGAGTACTGCTACAGATATGCAGTACCTTGCATTTGTCAGTGTTAAATTTAAACTGCCATTTCATAGCCCAATCTGCCTATTTCTAGATCTTGTTGCAGTTACCTTGATTACTGTCATTAACTATGCCGCCAACCATTGTATAATCTGCAGACTTAGACATTAAGCCTGATATATCTTCATCATTATCAATAATAATTATAGAAAACAACAATGGGCCCACATCACTGAACCCCTGGGGGACTCCAATAATAACATTAGTCCAGAAGAGGTGTTCATTAATAACCACTCTCTGTCTTCTCCCAATCAACCATCCCTTTATCAGTAGCAGCAACTTGCCTTTAATGGCACACTGCTCGAATTTATACAACAGTCTTTTATGTGCAACAGTATCAAAAGCTTTCCTGAAATACAAGTATGATATCAAAATTATTTCTTGCATCCAATTCCTTTGTTGCTAGATCATAGTAAAGGTGACAGCAGTAGTAGTCATCCTTATAAAAGCAAAAGCCCTTCCCTTGACTCTCAATAGGAAAAAAAAAAAAAAAAAAAAAAAAAAACATGATTGGGAAAAGTCCATCAAGAGACATTTTTGGCTGGAAATAGATTGATCCCCTTAACAAATCTATGCTGTGACTGCAGTAGAATTGCATTCCTGTCTAGATGGTCCTGCATTACTTCTTTAACCAGTGATTCCAATATATTCCCTGGAAGACAAGTTAAGCTAACAGGGCTGTAATTACTCATATCACTTTATGAACCCCCTTTTGTTAATTTGGGATACATTCTGATATCTCTAGGCCATAGGGAGCACCCCTGCATCCAAAGGTGAACTCATAATTATGCACAAGGCTTTGCTTGTTTTGCTGCCTCCCTTAATAGAATTGGATAGAACTTATCTGCCCCAGGCATCTTTTTTTATGTTTAGCTTCAGGAATTTTTCTTCCACTCTCCATTCAGTTATTACACAATCAGTTAGCTCCCTGTTAGAGTTTGATAAACTTTTGGCGTCCCCTTTGCTAAAGAATTCCTCATCTGTAAATTGTAGATGCAAAATACCTGTTCAGTTTGTCAGCAAACTTGCTAGGATCATCAACAGCTAAACCATTGAACCAATTTGATTAAACCCCTTCCTTCTATTGTTAATATAAATAAAGATGTCTTTGCTGCTTTTCTTTGCCCAAGACTTCTCAAAATCTGCCTTTACTTAACCTCCTTTGTGACATAATTAGTCTAGTTTATATCAACCATAGTCTTCTGTATCACCTGATAATATATATGCATCTTTTGTCTCTGCCACAAGTCTCATCAGTTCATCTGACACCCATTTGGGAGTAAACTTTAGAACATTATATCTTAGTTGGTATGAAAAAAAAAAAAAAAAAAAAAAACACAGACGTCCTGAAAAGCCTAGTAGCTTCTATGATTACTTCCCTGAATACTTCACATTTAGAATTTGCTGTTGGTTCCATCTGCTTAGAATTTAAAAACTGTCTGAGACAAAATCCCCTACAAAAGCCCTTCTCCTAACCTTCAGTAGAAAGAAAACATGAGGGGGAAAGTCCATTAAGAGACTTCCTTGGCCTGGAAATATACCTGATCTTAACTCATTTGAAAATTATTGGGTAATGTCACAGGAAGGAAACCCAAGACTCCCAACAACTTAGATAGCCTTGATTTGTTCATCCTACCAGATCATATCCAGAATCTGATTTCTGAATATGATTATTGCCTTGTCATTGTGCAGTAATTATAAGGTGGGGATAGGGGAACAAAAATTTTATTGAACTATGATACCCAAAATTATGTTATATTAGCCAAACATGGTTTAATCTGTTTTTGATTAATAATATCAGTGTGATTTATTTTACAGTTTTGTAATAATTTGCCTTTAAAATTGTTTCTTTGTATTCAGAGAAAAAAAAAAATTATAGTTTTTAGTTAATTAAAGAGAAAAAAAATTAGAAAAAGAATATTGTATTTGAATATATGACTTCATACCTTTTCTAACTAATTACTTTATTTTTAGTGCAGTAGCATTCTAATTTTTTTAATTTTTTTTTTTTTGAAGCTTCCACAAAATATCAGAAAACAGCATCCTCCACAGAGGAGGTTGGTTATATTCTTCACCAAAAAACAAAATCTGTGTGATGCAGTTTCCTTGAGCATCATTGTATTTCTTACAGCTGCTTGCAACCTTTATAAGTGCAGCTGGGAAACTTGTGCAATTCTTGAAATCCTAACATAATAGCATATCTTGGGATATTTCAGAAGAGGTATCCAAGTAATTGATTGAATTCTACAATCTATAATAATAGATTTTTTTTTTTAAATCTATTCCTAAAGAACATATTCTAAGAATATGTTCTACAGCAACAATACATTCCAGTATTCCAAAAATTATACTGAATCATAAAGAACATGAGAAATCTGTTTAATGAAAATACTAATTGAATATTCAGAATACTTTTAAAAGAGTTTTATTCCAATTGGATAATTGTGTACCAAGTTACTGTTGAAATACCTCAAAATCAGCAGGTGGTTAATCTTTGGAACACACTTCCATCTGTTTTTGCAGAAGTTGCTAGTTTGAATAAATTCAAAGAAGAAGTAGACAAGCTAATTAGATAAATGCTTCTTTGCATTCTATTTTTCTGTCTCTGGCTTGGAGGTACTGTGTTCCTTTCAGTAACAGTGATAGGCCTGTGGTCATTTTAGAAATGACTGATTGGAGGGGATAGAAAAGTAATGTAGGAATTTTATTTTATTTTATTTTATTTTATTTTTTTTTGGCTGATGCTTTATAACAGGGGGGGATTGGCAACCTGCAGCTCGCGGGCTGCATGTGGCTCTTTGAGCATCTAACTGCAGCTCTTTGAGCAAGTAATTACAGCTCTTTAACTTTTAGCCCACATGAAGCAAAGTTTGAAATGAAATTATAGGACTTAAAAATCAAGGACATGATTTTTTGTCTTTGAACTGAAATTGAGGATTTGGAGAGGCAAAAGGCTGCCCTTGCAATTCTACATAAATGGATGCTGATAGATGAGTTGAAAAAGCAAGACGAAATTGTGTTCAATGCATGGTGTAGCTTACCAGACACGTATATAAATTTGAAAATATTTACGTTTGAACTTCTCTCGGTTTTTGGTTCGACAAATTTCTGCGGGCAAATATTTTCAAACGTGAACTATATTAAAAATAAATCAAGAAACCATCTGAACAATGCGAGTCTCTCAGCACATGCTTAAAGTTAAAAATTGCAGCATAATTCCCTGATGTTGAGAGACTCGCTCAAGAAGTTCAGCAGAAAAAAGTCACATTAATTAGAAATATTATTAATGAATAATATTTCAAAATATATGTTTTTTTAATAAAACACCTTCCCACTCTATTCCATTTCTTAAACTCCCCCTATCGAAGCTGAAGTGCGGCTCTTTGGATTCTCTTTTTCTTTTTTTTTAATTAGATCAAAAATGGCTCCTCACTCAAAAGGTTGCCGATCCCTGCTTTATAAGCTTGTTTTCTTGCATCATTTGCCACTGCTAATACTAAAAGTCAAAACTTGTTTAGGCACCTGTACTGAATTATTTATTTTATTTTACTTTACTTTATTTTTTCAAATTTTCAAGTTTAAACTTTAAAAAATTAATGATGTTTGCTCAGTTCTTATATCTAGTAATATATGTAGAGTGGGTTGAAACTAGGATGTGGCATAATTCCGTGATGATTCTCTGTAAAATTACTTTTGAGCTCAAAATATATCTCACTT
Organism: Mastigoproctus giganteus; assembly: GCF_048544385.1. Taxonomy (NCBI): domain Eukaryota; kingdom Metazoa; phylum Arthropoda; class Arachnida; order Uropygi; family Thelyphonidae; genus Mastigoproctus; species Mastigoproctus giganteus. The sequence continues at coordinate 168,834,249 of NC_143577.1, forward strand.
TAACCAAATGCTTAATATAACTGAAGAAAGTATTGCTTATAAATATCTGTTATTGCTGAATTACATTATTGTTTATAAATATCTGTTATTGCTGTAAACAGTGAGTCATTATAAGCTTAGCTAACTAAGCTACAATTTTGTTAAATTGAGAATGCTTACCTAAGAATTCACAATTTAAAAAACGTTTTACTTTGTGCCTCATGTTCACATGAAATGTAATTAATTTCATCCAAAATTGAATTTTCAGAAGCAGTACAAGTGAAACCAAATACAGATAGTTATTACAAACTTTTCAATGTAAAAATTAAGAACAACAGATTTTCTATCATTTAAAATGAGTGTCTGAGCAAGTTGCCTTGATTCAGATTCCTTGTCACCTTTTAATGACCCAGTTTAATATGTGTTAGCAACTCTCTTAACCTTCTCCCAATGCATAAGATATCTGCTATTTGAAATATTTATTGTAGTAGTATGCCAAATATTATGTGGTAATTAGATAAATGCTTCTTTGCATTCTAATTTTCTCTCTCTCTCTCTCTGGCTTGGAGATACTGTGTTCTCTCCAATAACAGTGACAGGCCTGTGGTCATTTTGGAATTGACTGATTATATATCCATGAGTTGACCTAAAATTACCAATATCATTTTTAATTAAATATTATCACCAAAAAAGATGAATCCATTATTCATTAACAACTTTAGCATACCACTGTTATAGCTATCTCAGGTATTACTGGACCCTCACATTGCATGTGGTCTCAATTAGCAACTTCATGTCTTAATGTTGACTGCTCATTAAGTCTAAATGAGCAGTCAAGCAGTGCGTGGAAGGAAAATTTTGGCTAAACATGTAACAAAAGTTACGTGTTACCTCGTACTTTGCAAATGTAATATATATATTTGCTGTCTTGAGTAAACACAGCCCCACTACTAGCAGTTATATATTCACACTTAACTTTCATTGTGTTTAATCATAAGTTTCTTCCATGCAGAAACAAAGTTGTTATTTGAGGTTGCTTGATACCTAATAAGGGTCCATAAGAATCTAAACAGATTAATAGCAGTGCCCTAGAGTTTTTAATGAATAATGAATTTGTCTCTTTTGGTAATGTTTTTCAATTAAAAACGATAATAATTTTAGGTTGTACGATAATAATTTTAAAAATGTTTTCATAGATAATGAAGTTATTTCTAAAATTAACGTAACCTAAAGCCTGTCACTGGAGCAAACACAGTGTCCCTAAGACAGCTAGACAGAAAAATGGATCCCTGCATTGAAATAAAAACTCCACTCCTTTATTTATTTCATCACATATTAAGTAGTTTATCAAGTATACTACTTCAGAATCATATGCACTATTATTTTATTAATAGATAAAATTGTGGTAAGGCATTTGTATATTTATATTTAAAATGTTCACAGTTTTGCTTTTAACACTGACTTCATTTTAGTAATATAAAAATGGATTAAATATGCTTATTTAAAATTAGTTATTAAAAAAAAGACCAATCTATAAAAATATATATTTTTATAGATTGGTCTTTTTTTTAATAACTAATTTTCAGAGACACTTTATTTATGTTACAAACCACACATTATATATATATATATATAATGTGTGGTTTGTAACATAAATAAAGTGTCTGTGAAAATGGAAATGAAAAATACACAAAGTGCCTGAACTAAGAGAAGTTTAAAGGATAATAGAAACTGGAAGTGAAGTAGTGGTAAAAAGGTGAAAGAATTTGAAAGACCTAGTATTGTTTGCTTCCTCAGTCCCAGTTCATTTTTCAAATTCTTTCACTTTTTCACCACTACTTCACTTCTAGTTTCTACTATCCCTTAAACTTCTCTTAGTTCAGGCACTTTGTGTATTTTTCATTTCCACTTTCACAGACACTTTTTATGTTACAAACCACACATTATTTATATCCTTTTGCTTCCTTTACTGCTGCACTGTGCATTTTGGAGCATTAGATATATGATAACTTTTGTTATTTTTCTTTTTCTGCTTATTTTGCTTCTTAACAGTCTAATATTACTACTATATATATATAAACTATAAAACTAAAGTAAAATAAATGCCAGTACTATGGCAAACCAGTCAAACGAAATAATTACTAAACCCATAAAATAATACATAAAGAAAAGAACGTGGGGGGAACATAATGAAGACAAGGGTATTGTGGGAGGAACGCTCCTAATATAATTTACAATTTGGAAGTCAATTACTAAGCAATATATAAAGGCCAATTATAAAGAAATTTAATGGCGCCCCTGACAGCACCAATGTCCGAATTGCATGAAATATCACCAAATTGGAAATGTGCACTACCGACAATACATGACCAGTTAAACTTATAAATAATAAATTAAAATAGACTGACTATTATGACCCATCTCGACAGAGGACCACAAGGCCAATAATGGTCAGGAAATCACTTCATTTCGAACATCACTATATATATATATATATATATATATATATATATAGTGACGTTGACCTTATCCATTATATTTGAATAGAATCTGTGTAGGTAATCTGCACAGTTTCATTTATTTGCGCTTTACTTTTGCTGGTATTACATGTATATGAATTCATTTGTGAGGGTTGGAGCCTCTGCAATTTGATTTTTGTCTGTTGTTAAGAAATATTCATTATTGTTATGTTAAACATTTCTAATGCTGTTAAATTTTCCTGATTATTATTTTTTTATTATTATTTTTTTTTTTTCCATTATTTTATATCAGGGTGTGTATTTCTTAGCCTCAGTGTGTGGTAATCTAAAATATTCCTCTTGCATTCAAATTTTGTTAGAATGTCAGAGATACTTCATTAGATGATCAACTTTTTAATTATATTACTTTTCAAGTTATGTGCTATCTGCTAGTCAAATTTTAAACCAAATCAAAGTCATAATTGTATTCATAATGTGCTGGATACTATATACCTGTTTGTACTACACCATCTTTAAACTCTACTTCAGTTTTAACTTCTGATTTAGCTTTTCTCCTAATGCTATACTTACCCTCTCCTATCCGATCAGTAAACTTCACAACTGATGCCTTCCATGCCACGACCCTCTTAATAATACTTCAATTTTTGAACTATTCGGTATATGCTATGTAATTACATAGCATATACTGAATCTTGTTTAAGAAAAACTATGTAATTAATTTTTCTTACATGAGAAATTTACAGATAAATGAAAAGTTAATAGCTATAAATATTGCTCCTTATATTTGAGTATACAAGTATATTATTTCATGTTAATCATAGAATGTGGAAGAATAGTTTGATAAATTAATAAAATTTTAGAAGTAATTTAAATATTTTTCCATAGTTTTCTGTGGAAAATATTTTTTCCATAGTCTTTTCCATAGAAAACTTTGATTTCCTAAGAACCTGTTTTATATTGAATTTAAAAATTATGTAAGTGTAATTGAAATCAGAAGTTTGAATACAATATAAGAGGTTATATTGTGCATTTGAAAGGAATAGGATTAGATTATTTAGTGATTAAAAAATATGACTTTTCATTTGAAGCCTTTTCAAAGGAAAATAGAGAAAACTGTATGCAGTTTAGCTGAATAAGATGCATTCTCTCTCTCCCCCCCCCCTACAAACTTTTCTGTTATTCATATCATTGAGAGGAATCGACATTTCTCATACAGTTGACTACAAATTACAGCATTATCATATACAACTACTGATATCAATGTTTGATGATATGAGACTACACACAAAGGATTTTTTTTAAAGGTTACCACCCTTAAAAAAAATCATTTATGTGTAGTAATTGTAAGAAGATACTGGAACAGTTTGGAGGAGAGAGTTTGAAAATGTCTTGAAATGAAGTTTATTAGTTTATTACAGTTTATGGAATGACACATGAATAGCTTGTTGGTTGAGAAAATTATAATGTTATACTTTGAAACTTGACTTTGTCTGATTATCAAGATTATGAAACGTTTTTCTTTTTTTTTTTGTTTCTCTTTGTACACTAGAACTTAAATATTTTAAATTCAGTCCATATCATCACAGTACAGTATCCACCAATGAATTATTTTATTATGCAACTGTTTGTTATGTACATTAAGCCAAATGTATTATATTGCCATAAATGTAATTTTAGGTTTTTGTAAGGATGAAGTTATCTGCATTGTGGTTGATAAATTATACTCAGGTTGTTGCAGTTTTCTTGAAAGGTCAGTATACTCACCTATATACTTTCAGGAGGGAAAAGAGAACTGCTAGGTTGCTAACATGACACTGAATTCATTTTATACTTAGAAATCATATGGACTGTTAATATATGCTATTACACTGTCAAAAAACAAAAATTGTGATTTGGCTGAATTAGTTCTTGAAATGATCATGCTTATTGATAAAATTTTGTTAATTTGAGTAATAAAAAATGGGGCAAATTGCTATGTTGGATTATTATACCAGTTTTCCTCCTTTTTTCTGTAATATTTATTATTGTATATATAGTTCTAGCAGATTTATTCCTAGTCTGAATGTAATTTAAATATAAAACTGTAAATTTAACTTAAATACATGAATATGAAGCTTATTTGTAAGCTTCATTGTTGCAAAATACAAACCTGATTTAATTTATAATTCAGGATGTAAAGTGTATGTAATGTATATAATATATATGTATATTGAATACCAGAGGTTATTGTACAAACAGAGTCCTTGTACAGCACTATTTATTTTTATATTTTCTTTAATAAAAGTTTTCAATGAAATGAGTGATCCTGATTTTAATATACATGGAAATAAAAAGAGAAAGAAGCAAAAAGATAGTGCATATTCTGAAACAAAATATTTCCTACTTCTTTTCTTCCTTACTTTCTTATCTATCTCTGTATGTTTCAAAGAGACATTTCGTAATGATTTACAAAATTAATTGTCCTAGCTGCCAATTTTCTGGATTTATAAAGAAAGTTGAAGAATGTTTCTCTCTCTCTCTCTCTCTCTCTCTCTTTCTTACTGAATATGACCCCACTCATCATAATATAGTATTACAAAGGATTTTTTTTTTTTTTTTTTTGAAAAATCAGTTTACCCTCTATCTTTTTTTTAAAAAAAAAGATGTTTTTTAAAGTTGTAATTTTTTTAAAAATTCTTCAGATCTCTGCTTATTTTCAATAAATTGACCCTCAGGTGTGTCAATATACACTACAAAATAAAATGCTAGATATTAGAGTCTTATTCTCTGTAATGTACAACTATTACACATAATTTACCATTATCATCATATTTGTGCAAAGCTTAGTAACAAGGTCTTTCATTAAGATGCCAAAATGTAAGGAAAATAACCAATAAAACACTAAGATAAAAAGTAAAAAATAAAATCAGAAAACAATATAAAATATAACCTGTTAATGAATGGATATATAATAGAAAAAAATAATGTGAAAAACATAAACAGGATGGATAATGACAGGTGGGCAGAAATAGTAAAGAACTGGAGACTCATTGGTAAATGAAGTAGAGAAAGCCAAGAAGCAGATGGGAGGATGATCAATCCTAACCCAACAATCATGCATCTATTCATTATTATTTGTACCAATATCATAGATATACTAAGGATAAGAATATTCTGGACCTCATCATTACTCACGAATCAGATGACATCACAGGGCTTAAAAGTAGAACCATTGACAAGTAGTGGTTATGCAGTCAGTTAAAAGATGAAAGATGTTGCAATAGTTAAAGGGAGGGACTATGGCAATTAAAGGTACTACGTGGCATCTGTTAATTGGGCAAATACATTACAATCATGATCTTCCTTGGAGTTGTGCCAATCATGCAGATGCATTGTTCAGAAATATGATTCCTTATAACGAAAGAGTAAAAAAAAGTGGAAAAACAAAAAAGCTGCATCTCAATACGAGCATCAGGAAGTGATGTTACAGGATGCAACATTGGACATCTTATGAACAACCTTAAAGCATGTTGGATTCCTTTAAAAAAAATTTTCTGGTATTTTGTGATCGATGATAATGCAGCTGTTAAAGTAGGCCTAAAAAACTGGAGTAGCAATGGTATTAAAAAAGGAGATAGAGTATTTGGTGGTAATAGGCTATCCATGTTATCTTATTGTGTGCTGAAAAGGGGTTGCATGTTCTCTGAAAGTGGATGAATATCTGTTGGAAATTTACTATCTAGAAGTGCTAAAAAGGAAAGATATATTTAAGCAATTTCAGTTGATGCATACTACTGAAGTAAAAAAAAGATTTTGAAGCTATGTACACATCAGCTGTCCTTGATTAAATGGGTAACTAGACTGTTAGAATGGTAACCTTTGCCAAATCTAAAGTTAAAAGCAGTGAGAAAGCCATATGAGCGCTTTTGAACTTGTCAAATTGAAAGTACAATACAATGAGCATGAGTCTTTCATGCTCATTGTGTTGTACTTTTTATTAGTACTAACTCATGTTCAAATCTAGTTTGTGATCCAAAAGTTTTGATCTTTCAAAACTGATGAACTGAAAAAAAAATAACAACTGCAAACTTTGGTAAAAGCAATGAATAAAGCAATTTGCTTGTTTCAATTAAATGTTACTCCAATCTTTGAAAATCTAACCATAGATCTTTAGTCCAATGTGTTTCACATTCTAAGGCTATTACTCCTGAATATGTTGAATGTTATGTTTAAGATTATTATACAAACAGCAGACCAAATGAGAAGAATGATTCTGATTAAGTCATAGGCATTTCTTCTGCTTAGAGGGGAACAGGCATTCTGTGTGTTATCAGACACTCAGTCTAAAACACTGATGGATCCAATATTTTTCTATTTCAGAAGATTTAGAAGTCCGGTTGGCCTGCCTCCCTAAAATCCACTCATGCACACCTCGATGGTAAGCCCTGTTACATCACTTAGGTGGCAATGAACATGTAGAGTGGTTCTCTTCGAGACTCCTGGTTAGTGTGAAGAGGAAAAGACCAAACCTCCAGCACATGACTAAGACAAAACAAATGGCCCTCAGTCCCCAGCGGCTTTCACTCCCCCTCTTACAGCAGCGAGAGGATCAGTGTGAAGGTAGAGGGTGCTAAGAATCTCTGGGTACGACCAGGCTGCCATGCACGGAAACTGAACTTGGTCTGTTACAACGTAAGGTCACTCATCGGTGAAGACAGGATATTAGAGTTGGAAAGAGAATTAGAAAATGTGAATTGGAATATCCGGTTTGGCTGAAACAAGAAGAAGAAATGAATCACTTATAAGTTTATCAAATGGAAATCTGTACACCAATGGAAACAGTGAAAGGAACAAAGGTGGACTTGACTTTCTGATCCATAAAGATATAAAAAACAACACTTTGGAATACAAAAGTACATCACCAACAGCGTCAAGAATACTATTCAGGATTTCTAAGAGGTATGAGCTAAAGGTTATAATGATTTATGCACCAACATCAAGCCATGATGATGAAGAGGTTGAAGAAATGTACACTGAAATTGAAAGTCTTCTAGATGAACAGAAAACTCATTGCCTTATCATTATGGGGGACTTCAATGCTAAGGTTGGAAAGAGACAAAACAGCACAGGAAGGGGAACTATAGGAAATTTTGGAATTGGTGAAAGACTTGTGGAATTTGCAGAATCTCGAGGAATGTCAGTAATGAACACTTTTTCAAGAAAAGTGTGAACAGAAAGTTGACATGGAAGAGCCCAAGTGGATTAAATGAAATTGACTTCATCCTCACTAACAGAAGATATATTGTGCATGATGTTACTGTCCTTGTCAAGGTAAATGTTGGAAGTGATCACAGAATGGTAAGATGCACACTTGATATAGATATAAGAAAAGAAAGGAAAAAACTAACTCAAGTAAATAATACAAAGGTCTTTGAGATAACAGAAGAGGAGAAAAAGCAGTATGTACTGAAACTTAACAAGTTTGAGCGTCTGCAGACTGCTTAGGACCAAGATATTGACGAGGAATATTACAACTTTCTGAGCCCAAGAAACCTATAGGTAAAAAGAAATCCAAAGAAGAAAAAATTAGTCAAGAAACACTTGTCATGATGAACCAAAGATGACAAATGAAGAGCAAGAAAAACACTGACAATGCGAAAATTGAGTACTGAGTTATGCAGACATTAGAAAGATACTCAGAAAAGACAAGAAAAGTAGAACAAGCATTAAGGGAAAACAAAAGATAAATCAGCAGCCACGAGCAGTAATACAGAAAGACAAATGATACTGAAACTGAAGAATAGTGATGTACTTATAAATAGCAGAGAAAGCATAATTCAAATAGCAGAAGACTACTATAGAGAATTATACAAGGAACGAGGTCATGATGCCAGCAGTGGGGAAGAATCGCAAATTAGTAACACCTGATAGCCTTCCTGATGAGGTAGAACATGCATTGAAGAAAATGAAGAATCAGAAAGCCCCGGGGGGAAGATAAAGTTACTGTAAAGTTGTTAAAATTGGGAGGAAGAGACATGACACAAAAGCTGGCAAGACTTCACAAAATGCATTAGAAAAGGTGTGACACCTAAGGAGTGGAATAATGCAATCATAGTTTTGCTGCATAAGAAAGGAGATAAATGAGAAATTGGAAATTATAGACAAATTAGCTTGTTATCCTACATCTACAAGTTGCTCACAAGGGTCATTATAAACAGATTAGAAAGAATCTGTTTGTAATAGCCACAACTGAGGTTGGCCATGGTTCATGGCCAACCTCAGTTGTGGCCTATCTCCCCGTGGTGTAGACTGACACTGGGCAGGCTTTCCAGGTGATCGCCTGCCTGGTGACAAAATGGCCAGGAACAAATAAGCAACACAACAACACACACTGCACGAACATAATATTACACACATTTCTGGCCTGTTACCTCTATAACCATCACAGCGTACAAAGGCGGAGTTGAACTTTCGTTCAGGTGCCGTCCTACATGAGATACTATACATGTTTCAGAGATACTGTACACCTCTGACCCAGTTGTCTGGCCATTACAATTTGGCTTTTGTCAAACTCGCTTAAGTCTGCTGCCTTTCCCATCTGAAGAACTGATTAGCTCAGTATCAGGTGTTTTTTATACTGTGTCCCGACCCGCGCACGCGCTGTAATTCACCTGCATTCGATTTGCATAATGTTTTGGCTTATTGGTGTATGTATGTTTTATGGTCGATTTGCTTGTTTTGCTGGACGAAAAACCCAAGTTTCCTCTGAAAACCATGAAAACCACTTCAACTTCAAGGGGAAATTAATTATGGTGATAGACTGCAAACGCGTATTAAAAGCTTTCACTGAAAAACGTGGAAATATTTGAAAGCAATTTAATGAGAAAACAGTTTCATGGTATGCAATAGTTAGATGAAATCAATGAATCTCTCACAAGAATGATCTTAAGAATTATTCAGATCATTTGTGTTCTTTAAAAGGTGAAATGAAAAATAGATTTTCGGATTTATTTTCTTTTGAAGTAAAGCTATGGATGTTATATCCAATTGGATGTGATGAGGACCGGATTTCCCATTTGGCACCATAGGCACAGTGCCTAGGGCCAGCGAAATTTTTAGGGCCTACGAAAGAAGGCAAAAAAAAAAAAAACACCAGCAGTTCACTCTTCACTATGACTAACGAAAAACGAGCTGAGAAAACATGTGCGCAATTGACTCTAGGAGCTTCAATTCAATATGCATATGCTATCTAGTGACTGTTCTCGAAACTAGAAAAATCTAAGTGATGGTCGCGCCATCAATTGAGGTGGTTTATCATTTATTATAATTGAAACTTGAGTTGCGTTAATTGACATGAAGGCGCTTCCGTAGCCAGGTGGGAAGGAGCAGCAGTGCGTAGCACACGCTTCTTGATTAGATCGGTGTTCGAGCCCGTCACCACCAAATACGGAGGATACGGAAAGGTCAGGGAATGACCACCGCATATCCCGGAGCAATATGGCCTTAGTTGCTAATGCTCCTAAAAACCAAATAACAAACAAACAAAACAATTGACATGATTCGCAGCCAAAGTGTTAAAATAGAAGAAACATCCCCCCCCCCTTTTTAGCACATTTCGGAATAAAAGTGCCTAGGGCCTACGGATACCAAAATTCAGCCCTGTATGAGATTCCAGGTCTGCTATTGAAGAAATTCAAGAAGAACTCATTGAATTAAAATGTAACGAATAATGTAAATACAAACCCAAAAAAGGTGAATTTGGCTGAGATGTGGGGATCAAAAACAACTAAACTTCTTTATCCAACAATGTGGACTGAAATGAGCAAAGTACTTCTTTGTTTTCTAACATCTTATATGGTTGAAAGTGGTTTTGGTTCAGTAAATAAAATATTAACAAAAGAAAGAAACAGAACTGATATAAGTTCAAGAGGAGACATTAGAATTAAACTTTACTACATCATACCGAACATTGAACTTTTAGCTATGAAGCATCAGGCTCAGGGATCCCATCAAATAAAAAGAGTAAGTATAAAGTATTTTCTTGTTTAAAATTTAATGGGGGGAGATTAGGAAAAAAATTATCTAAAAAACCCTTTAGGGAGCGATAATTAAAAAAAGGTTGGGAAACACTGACCTATAGCAATTACTTGCTCTTAATGCTATACTACTCCAATTTGTATAGCAGTCTTTTATGTGCAACAATACTAAACGTTTTCCTGAAATCCAAGTATATGATATCAAGATTATTTTTTTGCATGAAGTTTCTTTTGTTACTGCATCGAAGTATCCAGTAAAATTGGTTAGACAAGATCTCCCCTTGACCATCCCATGCTCTGACTGAAGTATTAACCCCGGGGGCTCACATCTGGTGAGTATGGGCTTGGCACACCCAGGGTCCTGAGTTGGATATCATCATTCTTCTCTTTCTTGGTGATTCCCTTCTACTTTTGACTCTCTCTCTCTCTCTCTCTCTCTCTCTCTCTCTCTCTCTCTCTCTCTCTCTCTCTCTCTCTCTCAGGGTTACTCGGGAACTTTTTTTTTTTCTGGTGCAGCATAAGCCTCAGGCTTCCTTGCATCATATAGATATTAATAATAACTGCACTTCTGCCCGAGTAATTACAGACGATACTGCATTACTTCTTTAACTAGTGTTCCATTTTTCCAGGGGAAAATGGAACACTGGTTAAAGAAGTTAAGCTAACACATCTGTAATTACTTGGGTCGCCCATTGATCACCCCCCTTTGTGAATTGGGGATAAATTCGATATCTCTAGTCCACAGTGGGGGGGGGGGAATCTCCTCACGGAACTCATAATTATGACTGAGTGTTTGCTTACCTCATTGTCGCCTCCATTCATATAACTGGATAGATCCCATCCACCCCAGGTGCCTTTTATGTTTAACTTCCAAAATTTCTTCTTCACTCTCAGTTATTGCAAAATCCCTGAACAATTCCTCTAGTGTGAACGTAGATGCAAAATGCCTTTTTAGTTTGTCAGCACCTTAAAAGGATCATAAAGAGTTAAACCATCGATATTAAATGTACCAGTATGATTCGTCTCCTTTTTTTCTACTGTTTACGTAAATATAGAGGTCTTTGCCAAGGATTTCTCATAATCTGCCTTGGCTCGCTTAATCTCCTTTGTGACTTGATTGCAGACTAGTTTATATCAACCATAGGCTTCTCTATCATCTGATAATGTATAAGTTAAACTCAATGCAACAAGGCATCATAGGTTTAAGGGTATAAATAATCTATATAATATTGTGTAAACACACCGTAGATCACTCTTAAAGGCACTGAGAATAAGTCCCCACTGAGAATAAGTAACAACAGTCTTCTCTTTTAGTGAAGAGTTACTTATTCGAGGTGCATTACATGGCAACTAGTTGTGAAAGAGGAGCACAATATGAGATACAGATAAAATGATGCCCTTTTACACTACAAATGTAGTTTTTTGCCTTTAAGAGTGATCTGTGGTGTGTTTACACCATAGATCACTCAAACCTATGATGCCTTGTTGCATTGAGTTTAATTGAAGAAATTTTGGAAGTATACATTATCACGTACACCTTTTAGCATCTCTCATATTGTGTGATTATCTTCACAACTGGATTGTCATGTCTGCAATACCAGGGTACCTGTCCACCCACCGATGAAGGGCCAACAAACCTTGACACGGTGCCGTCTGGGTGGTGGTCCCACTGAGAATAAGGGCAGAAACACACTATTATCACGTCACGTGAATCTCGTCATATCCCTGTCACAGAGTAGTACTTTGTGGTCCCTGTTTAGTGTAAACTGCGAAGTCGGTCGGAGAAGAAGCCCCGTCACTGTAACGTACGGTGGCAGCCAGAGGCGGATTTAACGGCAGGCGCACCGGGCGCGCGCCCTGGGCCCCGACTTCTGAAGGGCCCACGCAAAACCCCAACAAATTAGTTCAACTATTAGTTCAAAACTTTGTGATTATTATTATGAATAAAGAAGAATTTAATTTCCTATATAATCCAATTAAGGATGACATTCAAAGGCAAAATACGCAATTTCGAAATTGAATCAGCGCTAAGGAAAAATTAGTTATATGTTAAAGCAAAGTTAAAATATTGCAAGTTTAATTTTGAATAAGGAATTATTCGGTCAAAATACGAAACGAAAATTTTTAATGAAATTTAATAACAACAAAAAACTATTTCTCAACCCTAAAAATTGAACTTGTAACAAATTGTTGAGTTGTGCAAATTGAAATGATCGACTTGTTCGTCCTTTCAATTTGTAGGTCTATTTTCCTCCTTTGGCCATTTTTGAGCGTCCCTGTGAGTGGACATTTTGCGGTGAGTGGTCGAAGTGGAGGGTGCTTCGGAATAGGCACAGGAGCAACATCCTTGATGTTGTTGTTATTTGTTTTCAGATATTCTTACTTGTGCGCTCAAAACAGATTATTTACTTCTAATTTAATTTTCTATTGCATTTCCTCCATTATATAATTGGATTATATAAGAAATTAAAATCTTCTTTATTCATCAGTAAGCAGATCGTCAAACGATTTTCATCTTCTTCAAGTCCTGCAGTAAATGATGGAATTCGCCTTTTTCTGTTCTCTTCCAGTTGATGTCGTGTATCCATTGCGTACTCTCTTTTGTTTTCTCGGCTATAAGAGAACCGCATGCATTTTCTAAATCTTCTTCAAAATCTGAAGAGGAGGATGAACTGTGGCAATTCACTTCGCTTCAGCTTTCCTCAAAGAAAATGACACGTATACAACGTTACAGGTTGCCAGACGTACCCCTTTTGGAAGTATAATAAAATTTCCAAGGTATCCCTTTTTTAACATTTGAAATGGGGAATTTGAAAAGAGCAGAAATCATAAAACAACCTGTTGGGATGATTATTTAGGAAGAAAGAATTAACTGACGATAAAGTTGTTGTTGAAATGCTTTAAATTCAAAAAACAACATTCTATCCTATTTACAAAAGGGATTACAGAATATTTATATTATGCTCACTTTGTAACCTTTTACATTCTACTTGACTTCTTTTTTATTTCGTTGTAATGGTTTAAGGCTCAGGCAACAAATTTTTTAATTTAAAATTCCCAATATCGATTTGCTATATGAAGAATATGTTCTGTTGAAATCATTCCGTAGAAATATAGACACAAAATACCTCAGAAATACCACAGATGTTTGGTTAAAAATTTTAAATGCGTACGAAGTACGTAATACAGAAAAAAATATTTTGTCTTTGCTTTTCCTCACTCAAATGTAATGCGTGAGCGAGTATTTAGCTCAATGTTTAATGCGTGGAAAAAGGATAGAAATCAGAATGTTGAAGGAGAACTGTTGCAGAAAACCAATCCCAAAATGTCATTGCAAAGAATTTTACGCATGTGCACTAAAAAATGAAAAACTGTTAAATAAAATTCGATCAAATGAAAAGTATTGCTAGGTAAATATTTTCTTTTTGATAAAATAAATCAGGTTTATTGAATATGTATTGTAAACAATTATGTAAAACATTTGATGTTAATATTTATAAAAAGTTTCCTTTAGTGTTTTATAACTCTTGCAATAAAATTTTCCGAATAAAACGAATTAAAGCACGGGCTATAATTCGGTTAATTTTATTTAAATTTGACTAATTTTGCATTCCACGAACTTGTAAAAATCAACAAAATATAGAAATAAAATGGTTGTTATTAAATTTTTTCGGTTTTCTTAAGATATAATGCGAGTACCCCTAAATGAGGATGAATACCCCAAACATAAGCATGAATACCTAGAGATAAAATTTTTAATCTGGCCAACCTACGTTACAGTTTCTTCTCCGACCGACTTGGCGCTTTACACTAAACAGGGACCACAGAGCACCACTCTGCGACAGGGATATGACGAGATTCACGTGAAGTGATAATAGTGTTCCTGCCCTATGTCACATCAAACTACCTCAACATTGCACTGATTACCCATGTCAACTGGATATACTGCCTTAGATATTATGTGCTTCTTAACTAAGAGCAAAAAAAAAAAATCTCTCCTGTGCTTTCTGTATACATATACATTGCCCTCCCCATACGCAAATTTGGAATCCCTAATGGCTGAGTGACACCACGTCTCAGATATCCCCACATTTGATGACTTCCCCAGCACTTCAAATTCACCAAATTTATTTAATCTGCTCCTAGCATTGGTGTTCATGCACCTGTTCCTGCGCAGCCGATGTATTTACTTGTTCAAAGATGACCCACAGCAGGTTCCTTGCTTTCCGGGCTGCTGCATGTTCTAATAGAAACAGTACAAGAATCACTTTCACCCCACTGCCTGTGGCAATTGTTAATGTACAGTGTTAATCTGTGTAACACCTACCCCCAAGCTACCAGTTTTTCAACCCAGCTAACACTCCATCGATATATAAAATTTAAAAAAAATGTTTTTGTTTATACTCCGGCACGAACACAATGTCAGTGGAGTTTACAATAAATGATCAATACAAACGTTAATCGTATTTAGCAGTCACGCGCCTGAACCACACTCCACTCAAAGAACGCGTGCTACCCTCCTGACCACGCGTCTACTTCATATCATCAACAAATGTTCTCGCACCCTTTCTATTTAAGTTACACAAAAAATACAACAATAATAAGACAAAATAATAATAATAATAATAATAATAATAAATAAAATAAATATATAAATATAAATAAATAAATAATATTTATATACAAAAAAAATAAAATAAAAATAGGTATTTGGTCGCGTGGATAAGTCAGCATGAGTTATATAAACATTCAATCTTTAAGCTACCAAAAAGAACCGACGAGTCATGTGTCCCACAGTAATAGCAGCTACAGTAGTCACGTGATGGATTACTATTATTATTATTAGCCATATGGTACAAGGAAGCCTGAGGCTTATGCTGCACCAGCCAAAAGAAAAAAAAAAAAAAAAAAAAAATTCTCCGAGTTACACCGTGAGAGAGAGAGAGAAGTTGAAAGGAATCACCAAGAAAGAGAAGAATGGTGATATCCAGCTCAGGACCCTGGGTTTGCCAAGCCCAAACTCACCAGATTATCACAGAGTAATAAGATATATCTTACTATCTTACTACTTTGTGACTATTTTATTTATTTTATATCTTATATTATAGTATAATATCCTATATAAGATATTATATATAGATAGTATATAAGATATTATGTATAGATAGTACATAAAATATTATATATCTTACCAGTAGCGTAGCTACCCTTTTTTCGGGCTCGGAGGTAAAGAATATGTTCGGGGCCCCTACTTAATTAATGAAAATTGCAAAAGAGGAAACAGCCAAAGACGCCGAGGCAATTGCATTGCCTGCCTACATGGTAGCTACGCCACTGTATCTTACTACTCTGTGACTATTATAGTCCGCGCGCGAGCAATGGAGGGTAAGCACGATTCAAGCCAAAAAGAAGTTAACGCTTACGCAGTAATATGTGGTATATAAGAAATTATTCGAATGAAGAAAACAATTGAATTACTAAGAAAAAATAAATAAAAAAAAGTATTCCGCCTATCTCCAGATGACTGAGAAAGGACAGTTTCTCTAGCTAGAATTTGATAAAATAAAATTATATAGCCTATTATTATAATTAAAATGATTTTTAAATTATGTTTATTATAAAGGAATATTTTATATACAGTACCTAAAAGTTTCATAACAAGCCGATTGTTTTAAAAAATTTAGATGCTGTTGATAAAGCCTCGTGTTTTTTTTTTTTTTTCTCTCAAGAAATTTTTTGTTGACATTCCCCTGCTACTCCAGGGGGGGGGGGGGTTGCAGGGGAATGTCAACATCTGGTGAGTATGGGCTTGGCACACCCAGGGTCTCTCTCTCTCTGTTTCTCAGGGTAACTCAAAAATTATTTTTGGCTGGTGCAGCATAAGCCTCAGGCTTCCTTGCACCATATGGCTAATATTATTAATAATAATAACAATAATAATACACTAACCCTTCGCATTTATTTCAAATCCTCATCACCTTTTAGGAATACTTCATTAGCCCATCAGATGGCGCCACATACATTACAGTATTCGTATCATCAACACGTGTTAATATATGTAAACACCCATAAGAATGCCTGTTATTATTGTTAATGTGTCTGGAAACAGGTATACGTATATGTAATCAAATTCGCGCCCTCGCCCAACAGAAGAGAAATTAATATGCCCATTTCGAACGAGTTAAATATGCAGACTAATATTGTCAGCAGTTCTTCTGAAAATAAGTGGCGTATTGCTCATGTAATATCTTATTTAATTGCACTTTTTGGTTCACTGGGTAGCTGTGTAGCCTTTTCCTATAACGTAAGAAAATTTGAAGGGCATTGTCCATTATTTGCGACCATTATTGTTAGAGAAAATGGAAATGTCTTTTCTTTTGAAAGTAGTAAATCGCCCAACAATACTTTATGGGGATCAAGTCATATATGCTCCTATTGTATATATGCTCCAATCGCATCAATAGCATATGCCATAATTTGGACATGGTTTTTCATAATATGTACCAGTGGTAGAAGCAGAGGAGGTTTCATGAGGTAAGATCTAGAGTGAACGAATTCAGTTATCATTTATTACGCATTGCCAATAGTGCCCTGTTGCTTAAAACGCGAGTTTGGCGATAATTCATTAACCTGTAATAAACATAGGTAGACAATGTAATTACTTCTTTTGTAGTTTTCTGTAGAATAAAATTAATCAACAGTGCAAATCCGCAGTAAACTACTGGTTTACGTAAATTGTTTATCATATGTAACTATGTAATCTTTTTTTTTTGTTTGTTTTTTTGGCAGATTCAGAAAACGCTTCCTTGCACCATTTAGCCATTATAATACTAAATGCGAAAATGCTTCTTGCACCACTTGTTACCAACTAATTCAGCTCAGCTCGAAATGACTTCGATAATTTCTTGCTTTATCGCAGGGATTCGAACTCGGCTTTCAGATGGGTGCAGAGTGACCGGCATTACCATGAACACTTGTAACCCGTCTCAAGATAATGTATATCTACGTTGCCACTGAATAAGTGCTTTAGTTTTACTGTAAGTGATTTATGAGTTTTTAATTTGTAATACTCATTAAAAATTTAAAAGAAATTTTAGAGTAAAACTCATTGAAAGCTTAAAAGAGAATTTGTAGTGAAACGTAATGAAAGCTTAAAAAAATTTTGATGCTAATATCGGTAGAGAATTAGACTTGTTGCGTAATTTTAAGAGTATAAAGATTTCATGGAAATAATTTTAAAACCTCTTCTCGTTTATTATTATTATTATTATTATTATTGTTGTTGTTGTTGCTCTTATATTATTTCTCCCTGATTATTATTATTATTATTATTATTATTATTATTGCTGCTCTTATATTATTTCTCCCTGATTGGGGGTTCCACCTCGTGACGGGTATTGCTACCAAGTACACTGGGTGGTTGTTGTTATGTCTGATGTTACCGTTGGTCGAGGAACTCTCAGACAAGTGGTATACCTCACTCAATTAGGTTGAGTGAGGTATACCACTTGTCTATCTTCCTTATGGCCTGGTGGAGTGGTACTGTATTGTTCTCGAAGTAATCCTTCAGGTTAATTATCGCTGTTTTATCGCAGGGATTCGAACTCGGCTTTCAGATGGGTGCAGAGTGACCGGCATTACCATGAACACTTGTAACCCGTCTCAAGATAATGTATATCTACGTTGCCACTGAATAAGTGCTTTAGTTTTACTGTAAGTGATTTATGAGTTTTTAATTTGTAATACTCATTAAAAATTTAAAAGAAATTTTAAAAGAAACCAAGGAAGTGAAGCCAGTCGACATCGCTGGACAGTGCAGTGTGGAGTCAGTTTGGTGTGACATAAACATTGGGAGATCAAAATTGAGAGTCGGAGTGTGCTATAGGCCTAATGACTCTGATGAGTATAATAAGGAACTGTACAGGGAAATAGAGTGGGCCAGTAAATCAGAGTGTCTTATAATGGGAGATTTTAATTTCCCAGATATTGACTGGAATTTGGGGACTGGTTACTCACACACTAGCAGGACTTTTGTGGATTTATTGGATGATTGTTTTCTACATCATCATGTTCGGGAGGCAACTAGAGGGAGTAATACTCTTGATTTGATTATCAGCAGTGATTCTTCATGCATTAAGAATCTGCAGATAAATGAACCACTAGGTGGCAGTGATCACAGTGTGCTGAAGTGGGATTTACTCAAAGAGGTAACTACCATTAGGGGTAAAGGGAAGGGTTATTGCTTCCGTAAAGGCGACTACGATGGACTGAGACAGTATTTAAATTCTATACAGTGGGACCAACTGATGATGTTACCAACAGCAAATTCAAAATGGGAAGCATTCAAAGAACTTATCTTGGAAGCTACTAGGCTTTACATACCAACTAAGAAATATTGTTCAAGGTTTAGGCCAAAATGGATGTCAGATGAACTAATAAGGCATATGGCAGAGAAGAAAAATGCATGGGATACTTACAAATTAACACATGACACAGAAGCCTATGATAGATACAAGTTGATATGCAACCAAGTTACAAAGGAGGTTAGGCAGGCGAAGGCAGATTACGAGAAATCCTTGGCAAGGGATGCAAAGAAAAACAGCAAAGAGTTCTTTACTTATGTAAACTCTAGAAGGAAGGGGATGAATCAGATTGGTCCACTTGATATTGATGGGTCAAGTGTTGATGATCCTGCTCAGGTAGCTAACAAACTAAATGAATATTTTGCATCGACATTCACACATGAGGAGTTATTCAGCGAGGGGAATGCCAGAGGTGTATTCAACTCTAGCAGTAAGCTACAGAATCTTGAAATAACTGGGAGTAAAGTGGAGGAGAAACTGTTGAAGATAAACACAAGAAAGGCACCCGGGGTGGATGGGATCTATCCAGTTATATTAAAGGAGGCAGCAAAGAAAGTAAGCAAACCCTTAGCCATAATTATGAGAGCTTCCTTGGACTCAGGGGAGGTACCCATAGACTGGAAACGTGCAAATGTGACCCCAATTCACAAAGGAGGATCAAAGGCTGACACAAGTAATTATAGACCTGTGAGCTTAACTTCTGTTCCAGGAAAATTAATGGAGGCACTGGTTAAAGAAGCACTGCAGGATCATTTAGACAAGACTTCAGTTATAGCTCAGACACAGCATGGTTTTGTTAAGGGGAAGTCTTGCCTAACCAACTTGATTGGATACTATGATGCAGTCACAAAAGAACTGGATGCAGGGAATAACTTTGATATTATATACTTGGATCTTAGAAAGGCTTTTGATACTGTTGCACATGGAAGACTGCTACACAAATTGGAGCAGTGTGACATTGGAGGCAAATTGCTGCTATGGATAAAGGGGTGGTTGAGGGGGAGAAGACAGAGAGTGGTAATCAATGGACACTGCTCATCGTGGACTGATGTTATTAGTGGAGTCCCTCAGGGCTCAGTGTTGGGTCCATTATTGTTTTCTGTATTTATAAATGATATTGATGATGGTATATCGGGCTTAATGTCCAAGTTTGCAGACGATACAAAGGTTGGAAGGGTTGTCAAGGACACTACTGACACTATGCTGCTGCAACAGGATCTGGAAAGGTTGAGCAGATGGGCTGAGAGGTGGCAAATGAAGTTTAACATTGATAAATGTAAAGTACTACACATGGGAAACAGCAACCCGAGAGCAACGTATCAACTCTGTGGTACTACACTGACAGTGGTAGAGAATGAAAGGGACTTGGGGGTGGTTGTGCAGGCAGATATGAAGTTCTCTGAGCAGTGCAGACGGGCTGCAAGAGTAGCTCATGGAGTATTGTCAATGATATACAGGAATTTTTCCAGCAGGGATAAGGAGGTGATTATTCCATTGTATAAGGCGATGGTCAGGCCACACCTAGAGTACTGTATACAGGTCTGGAGACCTCATTTCAAGAAGGATGTAGAGCTGCTGGAACGAGTACAGAGAAGGGCAACAAGATTAGTGAATGGAACAAAGGGGTGCTCTTACGAAGAAAGGCTTAAGTTTTTCAAATTACAGTGTCTGGAGACTAGGCACCAGCGAGGTGATCTGATAGAGGTGTATAAAGCCTTGAATGGTTTAAGCATGCTCAATGCTGATGGGATTCTTCATCTTGCTCAGAATAATCACCTGAGAGGGCATAAATTCAAATTGAGGAAAGACAGATGTAGGATAGACGTGCGGAAATTTGCCTTTAGCCAGCGGGTGGTTGGTTGGTGGAACAGACTTCCATCCCTTGTTGTGGAAGTTGATAGCCTAAATAAGTTTAAGGCTCAGCTGGACAGGTATTTTGAACGAACAGAGGGGTGAAGTGGAAGTGGGTTTTTTTTTTTTTTTTGGCTGATGCTGCATAAGCTTGCTTTCTTGCATCAAATGCCTCTACTAATGCTAATGTTAATGCTAATGTTTTCTGTTCCTCTATCATGTCTATCAGGCCCCTTCCTTTCCGAGAGACTAACAATAGCTCTTTCCGAGCTATTGTTAGTCTCTCACTGCTGACTTCGGGTGGTGTTGGCGGCTCTTTGCTATCATTGTCCTTGTCTTTCGCATGATATCCTCTTGCCTAGTGTTGGTCCAATCTATGAACCCGAAGGTGTATGTCAGTACTTGAGCTGCGTAGGTGTTTATGGCTTTCACTGTGTTCCCTCCGTTCAATTTTGCTTTCAGCAGGCTTCTGAGTCGCTGATGATATTTTTCGGTCAGGCACTTCTTGATTTCCTTGTGCTCTAATTGCTGAGCCTGCATCATCTCTAGGTATTTGTAGGTATCTCCTTCTATCATAGTTTCGATCACTTTTGTACAGGTTCTTTCTTTATTCTTTGAGGTTATATCCATACAGGTGTTCAGGATTGCGACTTTCTGGAGTTCCTTGTAGGTGTTCGCTGGGAGACCTACTGCTGCTAGGCAGTTATGTAGGGTCTTTGGCACCATACCTGTGGTTGACACAATGATCGAGATGGTCGTTACTTGTTGCATTTGCCACACATCTTTGATCTCCTGTCTTAGGTTCGTGTACTTCCTGATTTTTTCCCCATGGGGAAAAAATCAGTAAGTACACGGGTTTTTTGCAGGAAGTACATGGGTTTTTTGCAGGAAGTACATGGGTTTTTTGCAGGTTGCCAGTGTTGGGTACCGCTATGTCAATCAGATAGGTAGCCTTTTCCTCCCTGTCCACAAGGGTTATGTCAGGGCTGTTGTGCGGGATTGTCTTATCCGTTATTATGGCGCGGTCCCAGTACAGCTTGTGAGTTGGGGTCTCTAGTACTGCCTGGGGTTCGTACTTGTAGTACGAACTTGCTAACTTCTGATGTATTATCCTGGCTACAAGGTCGTGTCTCTGAGTGTATTCTGTCTGGGTGATCACCTTGCATACCGCGGTGATGTGTTGGATCGTTTCTGAGGCCAGGTGGCATCGTCAACTACACCAGATTCCCGTCTGGTGTAGTCGGGGCCGTATAGGCTTTGGTTGCACTTGAGGTGCGGTCTCATCCATTTGTAGGTGGAGTCATCTTCATCTGTGTGGACGTATTGGTGGTAGGTGAGGCCTGGGAGGTTCTTTGTCCTCGTGCTGGTGCACCCCCCCCCATCCAGTTCTCACTTGAATGTGGGTGGAGGTCAGAGCTCTGTTATAGCTCAGTGAAAGACAAAGTTCAGTGAGGGTGTCTTGTCGTTCGTGGGACCTTTGTCCTTTCAGTTCATTGGTGTATTGTCAATGAGGTGGGTGCACTTTAATCCTTAGCCATTGGGTTTGTGGTTCTGCTTCGTGGTTCCCTTTGTCATCAGGTAGCAGTTTCTGTCAGCTCCGTGGTTCTGTCTCCTTTACTTGCCTGTGTCCGTCCGTGTGCTGTTAGCATGCTCTGTATGCTGTTTTATGGGCCACTCGCTCTCTTCTTCTTGCAAATGGTTTTGTGCATATTTACTGAAGGCTTTATATTCATCCTCAGATTCGAGGAGTTGGTGTTCCCAGTTTTTAGACAAGTACATGATTTGCGTAATAAGTATATATCTTAGGTCTTCATATAATGTGCATTCATACATCAAGAGTTTCCATGATTCTTCTTTTCTGCAGGTGCATGCTCCATCTTCAGTAATCCCAATCAGTAATCAGTCCATGCCCCATCAACAAGAAGGTTGCATTTAACTCTAGGGAAAACCGGGGGGGGGGATTGGGATACACTCAGTCTACATGTGGTATGAATTTTTTTGTAACTTCTCCTTTTGTGGATGCAGACCAACGGTTCTGCCACATGTGCTGTAAATGTGTCAGCAGTCGCTTCTTTTCTGTGTTGCAGGCATTTTCCAGGTCTGATATATCCATCAGGTTTGTTGTTTTCCCTTTGGAAAGTTGGTGTAACATACCACAGCACACGTCCTCCAGATCCAGCGGCAGGGTCCCAGCCAGGACCTGCAGGCGTGTGTGCTCACTGTCCTGCAGGCTGTTGTTATGGTAAGGAGTATGGTTAACTGTATAGTGTCAAGAAGTTTTCTATTAACCACAGTGATCACTTTCTTGTACCAGATGGGTGATGCATAGGTGATCACATGGATGAAAACCGCCTTGTTGTACAGAGACAGGGTGCGTCTCTGTACTACAAGTACAGAGATACACACCCAGTCTTGTTTCATCAGCTTTAATTTGTTCCCTTGGAGCTTAATTTGGGGTGGTCTTCTGACATCAAGTGTGCCCTTCCGTAGGATTGAGCAAGTCTTCGTGGATGATATGGACTAGTGCTGCTGTGAAGTAATCTTTCATACAATTTACTTAGGGTTGAGAGAAGGACTATAAGATGGTATGATTCTGGTTGGTCAGGTTGCTTGGCTGGATTTTTTAAGATCAGCTTCAGTTTGGCTGTATTCCAGTGTGTTGGATATTTCCCTTCCTGTAGGCAGGTGTTAAAGAGATAGATGAGTAGTTCAAGCTCATATTCCACAGTCTTTTTGAGTACCTTTGGTTATATCAAGTCCGGGGCAGGACATCTTTTGTTCCTAATTTTCAGTGCCGTGGCCCTTAGCTCATCCATAGTGAAAGGATGCTCCTCCCGTTGCGTTGTGTAATTTTGATTTGCATCACATATTTCCTGCTGCTTAGGCAGCATTATTGTAGGTAGTTCCTGGAATATTACATTTAGGATATTGGCGGTGGACTCCCTCCATGTCTTTGTTATTGTCCCTTGTGGCATTGTTCATCTCCCTCCTGGGGAACTTGTTTGTGATGATTTTGTATACCACTCCCCAGGGATCAGCCTTGCCTGTTGTGGAGACGAGATTCTTCCAGGATTGCCTCTTATTTTTCTTGATTTTTTCGGTGCATGCTTTTCTCAGTAGCGCTGGCGCAAGATTTTTTGTCTGTGCGGTTAGCACAGTGGTATCGTCGCCGTCGTCCCCACACTGGGTGGAAAAGGCCCGGGTTCGAATCTCGTCGATGACGCGAGGAACTTTAATGGGCTTTTTTCACTCCATGGCTGAGTTAGTCGGTCTCAGACGTAGATAGCAATGTTTTCCCCCCAGAAACGGGAGTTTTTCATCCAGCAAGATAGGAAAATCGACCAGAGAATACACGCAATTTACAGACACAAATACGGGTTTATGTAGTCATTTACGGGAAACCCTAATATAGTAATATTTTTATTTATTTTTTTTTTGTCGCAAGATTTCCACTTCCTCTGGCGGCCACATCCTTCTTCCCCTTTGGAATTCTTTCCTTTTCGTCTGAGCTTCCGCATTCTTCTAGATTCAGGAGTCCACCAGGGCTTCTCTCCGGTGACCTGTTTTTCCCTTCTCATCGCTATCTTCGATGGGGATGTTATGAGATGTGTTATGTCCTTCTGCAAGATATCTGGATCAGGTACGCCGGCAGCGTGATTTGTTCCGGTTTGTATGGTTATCCTGTTCTTCAGTTGGTTCGCGCTTGACTGTAAGTGTTTCCCTATAAAGTTCCCAGTTTGCTGTTTCTACCTTGAATCTGTTCAACAGCAATCTGCTTATTGGGTTTCTTGCCATTGTTATCGTTATCCAGTAGGTTATTGTCCGGAGTTCCGATGTTTCCCAGGCGTCTTGCACCCGCCAAATCAGTGATGTATGCTGCAATATTGCTTGTGGGTATGGTGATATGTATTGTTGCTTCCCATAGTGTTGCAGTAGGTAAGTAGTTGGAAGGGTTGGTTCAGAACAGTGAAGGATGCGGTTGAGCGGAATCCTTCTAGTTGGATTTCATTGTTGGTGCCCCGCCGAGCCTGCGGGAGTGTATTCTTCTAAGTTCTGCTGTGCCACGCCGCCGACCTGAAGTTGACATCGGCTCCAACGATGACTCTACGGCCCTGGAGGATATTTTGGGCTGCCTGTAGGTATGTTATGATCAGTTTTATGTCTTCTCTTGGTCGACTGTAGAGTGAAATAACAAAGGTTTCTCCCACTAAACTGATGATGTGTTCACATGCCGCCCAAGCTGTGGTAAGTTGTGGAATCTTAGTGAAAGTTATCTCCGGGTTTCGAACCGTGACTGTGCCAATGGAGTACTTTCGTGTCTGTATAACTTTGTAGGCCAGTGGGTAGCCTCTGACCTTTCTAATGTGTGTAAGGCTCTTGTATTATTATTACATCTGCGTTTTCTCCATCTGCCTTAGTCTTCACTTGCTTGGCCATTGCCCAGGTTCGCTGTGCATTTATTTGGTGAATGCTTAGCACTCCGTGGTTGCAACCTTTAGGGCGTGTTGCCATAATCAGTTCTTAGTTGGTATGTGCTTCGTGCTTTTAAGTACACTGGTGTGCAAAACGTAAGGACCAACACTATTTCTAAAGGCTACAACCGCAAAATCTTCACTTAAGGTACTCTTTACTGATGAGAGTAGATTCAGTCACAGCAGCGATTCTGGACGTCAGCTAATCTGGCGAGAGGTTGACACACAGTATCATCCCGCAAATATCACTGAAAGGGATGGTGGCCGATATGGCGGTCGAGGTGTTCTCGTCTGGGGAGGCGTTATCTTGGATGGACGTACACAACTCCAGATGCTGGAAGGCGGTACTGTAACTGCTGCACGCTACTGTACTGAGGTAATCCTTCCCCATGTGCATCTGTTCCGAGGTGCCATTGGTCCCGAGTTCGTTTATGGATGATAACGCCACACCCCATCGCTGTTGATATGCTTTTGGAAAGTGAGGACATTGTTCGTATGGATTGGCCTGCCCGTTCCATCGATCTAAATCCCATTGACCACATATGGGACGCTCTGGGGAGACAACTAGCGGCACATCCACACTTACCAGGAAATGTTCACTAGCTGAAGATGGCGCTGAGATGTTACCTGTTACCGCAAGAAATTATCAACAACATAGTTCTAAGTATGTACAGGCAGTGCAAAGCCTGCATCGACATTAGAGGTGGCCATATCTCCTACTGAGGACCACCTCTTCCCTTTGTTCCATCTTTGGTAGTGATGCATCTGTATCATGGCAGCCAGTGCTATGTTGCCATTTTTGAATAAAGTCCCTCTGTACCGTTTTGTTTCCGTTGTTGTGTCGGTGTTGTTACCTTCATCATTTCTGTACCTCACGAGGTTCCTTTGGTATGCTTTTTCCATATCCAGGCCACTCCTATGAGAAGCTACAGGTGAAAACCTCACTGGTCCTTAAATTTTGCACACCAGTATATAGGGCATTTGGAATCTCTGATAGAATGCGCGTGGTATATTTTTGCAGCCCTGCAGTTGGCACATGCGGGTTAGTTAGTCTTGTTTGGGCAACTAATGTAGTGATGCCCTATCTCCGAGCAGTGACCACATGTTGGCTCCAATTGGGAACGTGTGGGAAGTGTGGCCGAATTTGCAGCACCTGTAACACTTTGGTACGACCACATGCTCCTGGAATCTATGACTTTCCAATTCAATGGAGATCCGATTTTTTCCTTTAATCACCTGCCAGGCCTCGGGAGCCAGTTCCACAATCCAGTTTATGTTTCCACTGTTATCCAATTTTGACCCTTGATCGTCTGCCAGGTCTCGGGAACCAGCTCCATGATCCAGTTCGTGTTTCCACTGTTCCTGCTTTGGTTGGAGTATCTAGTATTTATTAGTTAGCCTTGGTCATGGTCCGGTAAGGTATCTTGCAGATTTCGTCTATATATCTCATCCTTCAGTTGTTTTGGCTAAGGTAAAAAATTATCACTGTTATCCCTTTTCTCCTTGGGGGGCTCGGCAGTGAGGTCCAGTGTTGAAATTTTGGAATTTCTTATGATTTGTTGAGCTTCTTCGTTAGTTCCTGTCTCTATGACAATTCCGACACTGCGTGTTTCGCGTATTCCTTTTATTCTGGTTGTCTTTAAGTCTTCCTTCATTTTCGGTAAGACTTTTGTTTTGATTTTCTTGCTTGTAGATTTCTCTTCTGCAGCAGGTCTCAAGATGATCAGATTTGAAGTTTTCAGCAGGAATGGCTTCCTACTCTGGCTGGTTTTGTCCGCAGTTTGTTCCCTTGTTTGCTTGGTCCTCAGCATGTCAGCGTATGAGAGGGTGCGTTGTTGCATTTGTCTTGTCTCACTCTCTTTGCAGGCCTCCAGTTTGGCCTTGTTCGCTTCCACGTG
This sequence comes from Mastigoproctus giganteus, assembly GCF_048544385.1. Lineage (NCBI taxonomy): Eukaryota > Metazoa > Arthropoda > Arachnida > Uropygi > Thelyphonidae > Mastigoproctus > Mastigoproctus giganteus. The sequence goes on from NC_143577.1 coordinate 168,861,307, forward strand.
AACTTTGTGTAGGATTGTTTCCAGCGTGGTCCAAACAAAGTACACGTGGAAGCAGAAGTGAACAAGGCCAAACTGGAGGCCTACTATTTCCCCTCTGAGAGCAGCGGTTATCTTACTCGAGGATTCCTGTAGCTTATTCTCCAATTGGACTCATAGGGCTAGCATCTGGTCCAGGACCGGCCCTTCAGGGAGCGAGGGTTCTGGGGGCGAGAGACTCAGCATTTTTCTGGGTGTCATCCGTGTTTTCATTTACTTGGCTTATGTTTTCCTGAGGCTCCTTGTTTTCACTGTGCGATCGTAACTCTCTTTCAGAGTTGGGAGCGACCATTCTCTTGTTCCTCTTCTTAGAGACCAGTGTGGGTCTGATTTCTTCAGTGTCATCACGCATATCAACGGCTGGGATAGTTTCAGGCATGGAGTACTGCGATTCCCCATCAATGTTTAGTTCGGCAGTGGCCATAGCTTCCGGAGTTCGGATAATGGGAGCTTCCGGATTAGCGGGGTTCTGTAGGTAAACTCTGGCAGAGGTACAAGAGAGAAGATTTTTGTTGTGTCACACAATTCCGTGCGATTTTTGGTTTCAGCACAATGTCCTGGTGAAGGTTTGGGCTATCCCCCACAGTATGGTGAGGGGGGGGGGAACACCCAACTTGAGAAATTTCCACATAAAGATGCGGCTACTTCCTCCTGGTGTTTTTACAGCCGCGGAAGACGATGGTGTAGTCAGTTTCTCTATAGGACTTGCAGGAACAAAGATATAATCTGTCCATGGAAAGTTTTTGTTGGAGTTTTTTAAAGCCAGTTATTTGGTGGAGTCAAGAACTTACTCAACTCAGGTCTCAAACTATGAAACTGAGAAGGCAATATAAGAGGCAACGAAGGTATAGAAATTTAGATATATGTAGTATTTATTTAGAGTTATATAGAGAGCAAAGGAAATAATATGTTAAAGCTGTCAACAGGGCTAAGATTATGTCGTGGAGAAAATATGTTGAAGAGCAAGGATCTCAATATCCATGTAGTACTGTTTTTAAAGTACTAACAAATAAGAAAATTCTATCTGAAGTTGGTAATACCCTTGCAGTTGGTGAAAATCAAATGGCACGATTCTGTGGGCAGAATTCTGGAAGACCTCTTTCCTGATATTGGAATGAATCAATATCAGGAAAGAGGTATCTATCAGTGAATGAATGTGGAGCACAAGTTTTCGATTGAATAAGTTAGTGAAGCCATGGACAGCGCAAAGGATGGCAAGCCGTCGGGCCTAGATAAAATTGAAGTTACTGTTATGAAAAATAAATAAATAAATAAATAAATCTTTATTGTGAAGTAGATTTACAGCACAATATCCCATCACGGCGACGAGCGCCAGGGGTTCACATATAGATAACATAAGTACAAATTCAAATGGCTACAAAATATAGCGAACACATACAAAAGGCTACAAAATACAGATTACAAATGCAAAAAGAAATACAAATACATCATAAAAACAAGGAGCTGAACACAAATAAAGAAAAACAAATACACGTTGGCAGTGATTCAGGTTTCAAGAGCTTTGATAAACTTGTGTCTGTCCTTCTTTTTACTTATTATGGTGTCGATGTCGGCGTCCACACGGTTGAGGGCAGCGAGCATCTGCTTGGGCAGAAATCTGTCGGTGAGTACAAAAAGTCATATGAAATGAAACCTGAATTGTATGTTGAATTATTTAATAAGTGTTTAGAAGAAGGAGTCTTCCCTCAATGCTGGAAGAATGCTCGGGTGAAATTAATTGTTAAAGGCATGGATAGAATGCTTAATGAGACAGGGTCGTACCGACCTATTGCTCTTCTCCCTGTTATAGGCAAAGTGTCTGAACGGCTGTTGATCAACCGCTTAATGATCATGTATGATGCAGAAAATTTGTCCTCTAGAAATCAATTTGGTTTTAGAAAAGGATTATCCACAGTGGACGCTGTCTATCAATTGATACACACAGTGGAGCGGAGTGATACTAGGCACGTCCTTGCTATATTTGTGGTTTTCAGGGAAGCATTCGACCGGCTATGGTGGGAGGGTATCTTGAGTAGAATAAGGATTTCTAATTGCTCACAGAATTTATATTCTGTATTTAAGAGTTATTATTATTATTATTATTATTATTATTATTATTATTATTAGCCATATGGTACAAGAAAGCCTGAGGCTTATGCTGCACCAGCCAAAAAAAAAAAAAAAAATTCCCGAGTTACCCCCCCTGTGTGTGTGAGAGAGAGAGAAGTAGAAAGGCATCACCAAGAAAGAGAAGAATGATGATATCCAGCTCAGGACCCTGGGTTAGCCAAGCCCATACTCACCAGATGTGAGCCCCCGGGGTTGTTTTTGTTCTAGAGAAATAATTGTTAAGACAAGCTATACTCAAATTATTAAGAAGATTTCATGTGGATGTCCACAAGGCTCGGTGATTTGCTCCTTTGCTATTAGATGAATTTTTAAAGAAACAAATTTCCGGCATAACATTTATAGCGTATGCTGATGATTTAGCTGTATTAGTACAAGGAAACTCTCGTTCTTTGATTGAAAACAGAGCATCAGAGGTTTTAGGTATACTATAAAATTGGTGTCAAAATTACAAGTTGCAAATTTCTAAAGGAAAGACTGTTTAGATGCTTCTGAAGGGGTGCTTTAATATAAATCGTACCCCTACTGTTAGGCTTTATGGGGATGCTGTTCTGTATCGAGGTATTTAGGTTTATATCTTGAGGGGCGTCTCTTTTTTACTGAGCACGTCAATTTTTTGAAAACCAAAATTCGAACATTATATGCCAAGCTTCGGAGGATCGTTAGGACCGATTGGGGAATCAAAGGACAATCGTTAAATTTATTATATGACTGTTTGCTCCTCCCAATCGTGATCTATGCCTCTGGATCTTGGGTTCACAGAATTAATCATGTTATTATACAGAAATATTTGATTTAAGCTTAGAGATTCGCTCTTCTCGGGTGACGCGTGCATGCCCGACTGTCTCCAATGAAGCTTTACAGATTATTTCTGGACGGCTTCCTTGTTCAGTACGGAGTTTTGCTGGCTGGATTATTATATTATACAAAACATAATCTTAGAAGGACGATTCTGGGCATTACATCTTGCCCGGAGGAAAATAGGAACTATTCTGAAGTTGATTTGAAATCTGAGAAAAAAAGTCTTGCAAATAATAATTGGCATGTGGCAAGATGATTGGGAAAATGCAGAAAAAGGCCGTCAGACCTTTATGTTTTTCCCCAATAATAAAATTATCAATCCAAAGTTAAAACCATGGCTTCGATTTGGTTTTCATGCCACAAGCCTGATTACTGGACATGGATTGGCATTTAAATTGTCATTGTTAAGATTACGTAGTAGTGGTAGTAGTGGCATGTGATGCAAGAAAGCAAGTGTATGAGCTTATGCAGCATCAGCCAAAAAATTCACACAACCATTCCTTCTAAATGTATGTCTCCTTAAATTTATTTAACCTATCAACTTCCACAACGACAGATCTTTTCAATTTAGACAGCCATCTAAATTGGAAAGATCAGTTGGTGTTTTAGAGAAAGAGCAACTCTGGGTTCTGTTCACAGATCGTCGCCTATTTGCATATTTTAATGACTTCATGAGTGAAGTATTTAGAAGACGGAAAACACTAATGCGAGATAACGGTGGCCCGCCCCCTTGTAGAAGGGACGGAAATCCACCTGATTAAGATTTACAAATGGGAAATATAAAGTCGATTTTCCTCACCTGGGGCCTAGTGGCCAAATTGAAAGTTCAAAAACAAAAGAAAGGAAATTATGTATTGAGCTCTTTTCATTGTCTATATCAGGGATGGGCAACTTAAATTTGTGATGCGATCTACTTTTTTTCTTCAAAATGTGCCGCGATCTACCATCTCAAGAATTTCATTGCACATGGTTAAAAAAGTTAATCAACATATATTGAAAAATGCTGTTTATAAATTTTAAAATTAAATACAATTCAGAATTCTTATTTTAAATTCATACATATTTAAAATTTTAATTTATGCGAAGTTTGTGTCTTCATGTCATCTGCCAAGCTTTCAAAATCGGGGATATACTGTGATAAGGCCAACCGTAAAGAATCTGTATGCAAGTCCGATTCTTCGTCTTTGTTTCAAATACGAAAAGGCCGATTCACATAGATATGTGAAATCAAAACAGGAATTTAAAAGTTCACTGCATTTTTGACATCTGGGTACTTTTCTCGGCAAACATATCATCAAAAGTCTTTTTCAGATGATCTGGCTTTTAGGAAGAAATCGTTTCGCAATGTAATCATTTCATTTTTCAAGTAATATTTTCTCCATGTGAAAAATCTCAGATTTTTTCTGCAATTTGTTTCGTATCTAAGTCGACATTAAATGGATAAGAAATATATTGAACAATGTCTTCAACTGTTTTAAAATCACTGAATCTGGTTTCAAAATCATCCACAACTTTCTCAATTTCAGAAACATATTTCTCACTATTAAATTCAAAAAGAGAATATTTTTGCAAATGATCTTGCACATTTGCAAAATGATAATTTTTTTTTTCTTTGAGATCCTTAGCCATTGCCAAAAATTGATATTTATATGCAGAAATACACTAATCATGTCACCCACATTTTTATTTTTTTCTCGTAATTCCAAATTCAGATCATTTAATTTATTGGTAAAACCTGCCAAAATAGCCAGATCACACAACCACTCCGTATCTTGTAGCTGCTGATAATCATCTCCCCTTTGATCAACAATTTTTTTTGTTTCATTCAGCAAATTTCGAAATCTCTGTAGAAACTTACTCCGACTCAGCCACTTCACATCTGTGTGTAAAATCAGATCTGGTTCATTTTCATCGAGTTGCATTTTGAAAAATCTCCTTTGAAGAGATTGTCCTCTGATGGAATTCACGATTTTGAAAGCTATGTCCATAACACTTTTAGTATGTAATCTTTTGCTGGCTAACACATGTTGGTGGATGATACAGTGGTAACTCAAAAAATCAAGGAATTCAGCATCCTTTTGGCAAAATGCGATGAATCCATTAAGATGTCCCGTCATTGCTTTGGCTCCATCTATTGTTATTGATACCAGCTTAAATAGTGTTTTTTTTTTTTTTAATAAAATTTTTGAATGTGTTAAAAATATCAAGACCTCTAGTTCTTTCTTTTAACGAAACCATACCCAGCCGTTGTTCTCTAGTGGTAGAATCATCGAAACCCATACGAATAAAAACGAGCAATTGAGCTGTATCATTGACGCCTGTAGATTCATCCACTTGTAAAGAAAAGGACCCACAATTAGCAACAAGCACGCAATTGTTCGCTCACATGCTTACGCTGCATTGCAGTATTTCGAGATAATTGCAGATCTTGAAGAGCACTTTTAATTTAATTTTTGTTCTTAAATTTTTCAAAAAGAGAATCTGTTATTTCTAAAAATGCGTCTTTGATGAATCTACAAATTCGTCTTTGACCATCAGAAAATGGTTTGCATTTTTTTTGCAAGGATGACGCTACACTTTAAATGATGCTACAGTTTCTGCTTTGGATTGTAAGTTAGGTGTCATGAAGAAATTTTGTTGTGCGGATGTGAATTTAAGTTCGTTTAATTTATTTTTTCTAAGGTCACTATTAGGCGGAAAATCCGATTGGTATTTACCATGGAGTGCGTTGAAGTACCTTTCTAAATTTCCATTTTTTTTTTTTTTTTTTTTTTTTTTTTTAAGGTCCTAGCCACTGAAATCTCAGGAAATTAGGTGGCAGGACCTGCCAGAGTAAATAACTATAATACTGGTGTACCTGGTCTGCCTCCACGGGGTGAAGTGCGGGCAACGTCGGGGCTCAGCAGGGGTCTGGCGGCTAAATTGCCAGAGGAACAACGGTCCACAACACTACATATAAACAATACTCATATACTTTTAAATCTCTGACCTTTACTATGTTCTGTATCACAAGACAATGTAACCCACGCAGAGATGGGGAAAAACCCTGGTGCGTTTTACCCTAAACACACTTTACGCTTACACACTAAGGTAAATTTACATAACACTAAAAGATAAGCCACTTATTTGAAGATAATGAAGCATTCAAACCAATGTTGGTTTAATTATGTTTAATTACTTTCTGGCAACGAACTGGTCACTAGTGGGATTTTTCAAATTTTGACGCTCAAAATATGATGAATATTTTTGAGGACGACGCATTTCAGTTTTTCACGACAGAAATTCATCATACGTCATATACCTAAAATTGGTAAAAAGAACAGGGTTGTAATAAATAATCAAAATATTTGCCCTACTTGGTAGAATTGAACAGAACCGTATTTGGCAAAGGAAGTGTTCCTCGAAAGTGGATAATATGTAGCTACAAGGCTCGTTGGACAATGGACGACAACATTGTGAACAGCCATCCCCTTTCGAATCTGATATCGGGAACCAACCAGCCAACCTGTGCACCAACCTGAACAGTACGTACACGTAGGGAAGTTGATCCTCTAAAGAGCCGTTTTCGGGGCGCTGGTGAAAGACTGCCAGGTCGGACATCGGAATGAGTAGAGTCCCTAACTTAAGGATATCAAGTCATCCATTGTACATACTGAAAAGTCTGCACAGAACCTTCCTTCTGTAGTAGAAGTGTTGCACAGATGTTTATTTGTATTTACTAACATTACTTTAACTATATAATATCGGTGTAGATACACCATAGTTTACCCATAAATTTGAACTACGTATGTAGTGTAAAAGGCATCGTTTTAATTATATCTCATACTGTGGGTGCCTTCACAACGAGATTGTTGGTATTGCACTACTTCAAATAAATAACACTTCTCTAGTAGTGAAGACTACTGGTGGTATCCTCTGAAAATAAATAACAGTAGTCGTCTCTACTAGAGAAGCGTTATTTTTTCCCTCCGCACCCCCTGAAACTCAGGCTTTTCGTCCCACAAAACAGGCAAACCATCCCAGAAAACACGCAGTTTATGGACATACTACACATGGGTTCGGCCGCCGTAGCCAAAAGGGCAGCGCGAGGTTACAAACGTACACATGCTTTGAGTGGCTGAGGTTCAAGCTCGTGACTGCTAAATACGATGATGTTCCTTGTATTATTTTGATCCTGTGAACTAAGACTCCAGGGCCGGCAAACAACAACCATCACAACACACATATATACTTACACACACTTGCCGGCTACAAATAACCTACAGATGCTACAGCGGTATATAGGGGTAACCCTGGAGGCCGCAATCAACACAAGAATACCTTGTCCCTTGTCCATTGATCCTGTGAACTACTCTGACCTTGTGATCGTCTCAGAATATAAAGAAAAAATTTATTTATTTATTTTTATTTAATTCGTGGGTGGGTCTAATATATACATACTGTATATATATATATACAGGGTGTCTCAAAAATATGGGTACAAACGTTTAGGGGAGGTAGGTAACATCTAAAGGAATGTGAATCGCATACGAACCCATAACCGGAAACGTCACCGTAAGTCGGTAGACGGCGTGGTAGGCGCCGCACGAAGAGCATGCATTGATATACGATCTGTGAGCTGGCAGACATGCACCTAGTGTATGGATTAGCAGAGGGCAATGGACGAGCCGCTCAACGAATTTATGGAGAACGCTTCCCAGACAGACTTGTACTGGACCACCGTTTATTTGCACGTGTGCATCAAAATTTGTACGTTTATGGGTAATTTAGAGGTAACAGGAGTAGTGTATTTTTAGGATCATACGGCACCGGGGGTTTCCCCCATCTCCACGTTGGAGTAGGGGAAAACAGGAGTAGTGCGGGCAGACCACGTTCGACGCGAACTCCCGCCATGGAAGAAAGTGTGTTGAATGCCGTCCAGAATAATCCTACTACCAGCACACGCGCCGTTGCCTCTACCTTAGGAGGGTCTCGTTGCAGTGTACAGCGTGTCTGCCACGACGATTCCTTACACCCCTTTCATCTCCAAAGGGTTCAGTTACTGCTCCCCCAAGATCATCCTGCAGGTGTGGCTTTTGCGCAGTGGTTTCTGCAAGAAAGTGTTCTTGAATTTGAATTTTCCAGCCTATGTTTTGTTCACAGATGAGGCTTATTTCACTCGTGTATGCTTATTCAATCAGCACAATGCTCATGTGTGGGCTCATGACAACCCACACGGTGTGCACCCCCATGCGGCACAACGTCGCTTCGCAATAAATGTGTGGGCAGATATGGTCGGTGACTGCTTAGTCGGCCCATACCTGTTACCATCCCGCATGAACTCCGCTAAATATCGGATCTTTCTTGAACAAGTTCTACCAGGGTTACTTGACGATGTTCCAGCAAATGTGAGACTCAACATTTGGTTTCAACATGACCGGGCGCCTGCCTATTATGGAAGGTGTGTTTGTGACCATTTGAACAGGCGTTTTGGCCGTCGATGGATTGGCCGTGGTGGACCCGTTGCCTAGTCCCCACGCTCACCTGATTTATCGAGCCTTGATTTCTTTCTGTGGGGGGGGGGCCCTCAAATCTATCGTGTATGAATCGCTTGTGGAGACGGAAATATATCTCGTGGCGAGACTCGTCTTCGCTGCTGCTACTTTCAAATAAACTCCAGGTGTGTTCGACCGTGTCCGCCAATCCACGCTGCGTCGGTGTCACGCATGCATCGCGTCTCATGGTGGAACCTTCCAGCATCTGTTGTAACATCATGAAATGCATCCATCTCGTACTCCATTGTTAATATTATATCAAATAAATGTTTGCCACTAATTACTGTCTTGTGTGATTTCTGCTTCTTGTGCCTCTGCTACTACTTTCTCGTGACGTTTCCGGTTATGGGTTCCTATGCGACTCACATTCCTTTAGATGTTACCCACCTCCCCTAAACGTTTGTACCAATATTTTTGAGACACTGTCTTTTTTTCCATTAAGATAAACTATATATGTTATATATAATAAACTTTTTAAAATCCGTCACCCTCGGATATTATGTATTATTAGCTATATGCTGCAAGGAAGCCTGAGACTTATGCTGCACCAGCCATAGAAAAATTCCCAAGTTACCCTGAGAGAGAAATGTTAAAGGGAATCACCAAGAAAGAGAAGAATGACGATATCCAGCTCAGGACACTGGGTGTGCCGAGCCCATACTCACCAGATGTGAGCCCCTGGGGTTAGACAGGTTTTAAATTTTTTCTAGAGGTATACCTAGCGGTTGACAAGTTTGGTGAATCACATTTCAGTTTTAAATATTAAGCACTAATGACTAAATTTATATACATGTGTTTTTATATCTCTTTATTGCAATCGGTCGTAATGCGGTGCTACATTGAGAACTGATGCAATACCATAACAGCAGCAATGCTAGGAGTTTAACATATCGTTATAAAGAAGAATTATTTATAGTTTTTTTTTTTCCTCAGCAGCGAATCAGGATCTGCTTTGTACACTGTGTACAAAGCATGGTTTGGATTGCTGAGTCATGCAGTGTTACTGTTCCTTGTACCACTTTGCTGTGGCGACCACACTTCTGCTGATCTTCCAAGTGCGCAGCAGCATGCCTTGCTTCTTCAACAAAAAAAAAAAAGAAAAAAGAAAATGGTGCTAGAATATATATTTTATTGTCACTCTAAAACTCTATGCAATTCTACAGACGGCAGAATACAACCCCAACTGTATTGTAGTTATGGTTTTCCGAGCTTTTTTGCAGTTATAATAAAGGTGAATTTGATGAATTTGAGGTATTGCTCAAAACATCAAAGGCAGATATTGTTGGGATATCAGAGACGTGGTGTCACACAGATATAAGGAATGCAGAACTGGAATTTGGGGAGTACAACATCTACAGAAAGGATAGACTGGATAGGAAGGGAGGATGGGTTATGCTATTAGTTAAGAAATACATAAAATCCAAGGAAGTGAAGCCAGTGGACATCGCTGGACAGTGCAGTATCGAGTCAGTTTGGTGTGACATAAGTATTGGGAGATCAAAATTGAGAGCAGGAGTGTGCTATAGGCCTAATGACTCTGATGAGTATAATAAGAAACTGTACAGGGAAATAGAGTGGGCCAGTAAATCAGAGAGTCTTATAATAGGAGATTTTAATTTTCCAGATATTGACTGGAATTTGGGGGCTGGTCACTCACACACTAGCAAGGCTTTTGTGGATTTATTAGATGATTGTTTTCTACATCAGCATGTTCGGGAGGCAACTAGAGGGAGGAATACTCTTGATTTGATTATCAGCAGTGATTCTTCATGCATTAAGAATCTGCAGATAAATGAACCACTAAGTGGCAGTGATCACAGTGTGCTGAAGTGGGATTTACTCAAAGAGGTAACTACCATTAGGGGTAAAGGGAAGGGTTATTGCTTTCGTAAAGGCGACTACGATGGACTGGGACAGCATTTAAATTCTATACAGTGGGACCAACTGATGATGCCAACAGAAAATGCAAAATGGGAAGCATTCAAAGAACTTATCTTGGAAGCTACTAGGCTTTACATACCAACTAAGAAATATTGTTCAAGGTTTAGGCCTAAATGGATGTCAGTTGAACTGATGAGGCATATGGCAGAGAAGAAACATGCATGGGACACATACAAATTAACACATGACACAGAAGCCTATGATAGATACAAGTTGATCTGTAACCAAGCTATAAAGGAGGTTAGGCAGGCGAAGGCAGATTATGAGAAATCTTTGTCAAGGGATGCAAAGAAAAACAGCAAAGAGTTCTTTACTTATGTAAACTCTAGAAGGAAGGGGATGAATCAGATTGGTCCACTTGATATCGATGGGTCAACTGTTGATGATCCTGCTCAGGTAGCTGGCAAACTAAATGAATATTTTGCATCGACATTCACACATGAGGAGTTATTTAGCGAGGGGAAAGCCAGTGGTGTATTCAACTCTAGCAGTAAGCTAGAGAATCTTGTAATAACTGAGAGTAAAGTGGAGGAGAAATTGTTGAAGATAAACACAAGAAAGGCACCAGGGGTGGATGGGATCTATCCAGTTATATTAAAGGAGGCAGCAAAGGAAGTAAGCAAACCCTTAGCCATAATTATGAGAGCTTCCTTGGACTCAGGGAAGGTACCCACAGACTGGAGATGTGCAAATGTGACCCCAATTCACAAAGGAGGATCAAAGGCTGACACAAGTAATTATAGACCTGTGAGTTTAACTTCTGTTCCAGGAAAATTAATGGAAGCACTAGTTAAAGAAGCACTGCAGGATCATTTAGACAAGACTTCAGTTATAGCTCGGACACAGCATGGTTTTGTTAAGGGGAAGTCTTGCCTGACCAATTTGATTGGATACTATGATGCTGTCACAAAGGAACTGGATGCAGGGAATAACTTTGATATTATATACTTGGATCTTAGAAAGGCTTTTGATACTGTTGCACATGGAAGACTGCTGCACAAATTGCAGCAGTGTGACATTGGAGGCAAATTGCTGCTGTGGATAAAGGGGTGGCTGAGGGGGAGAAGACAGAGAGTGGTAATCAATGGACACTGCTCGTCGTGGACTAATGTTATTAGTGGAGTCCCTCAAGGCTCAGTGTTGGGTCCATTATTGTTTTCTGTATTCATAAATGATATTGATGATGGTATATCAAGCTTAATGTCGAAGTTTGCAGACGATACAAAGGTAGGCAGGGTTGTCAAGGACACTACTGACACTATGCTGCTGCAACAGGATCTGGAAAGGTTGAGCAGATGGGCTGAGAGGTGGCAAATGATGTTTAACATTGAAAAATGTAAAGTACTACACATGGGAAACAGCAACCCCAGAGCAACGTATCAACTCTGTGGTACTACACTGACAGTGGTAGAGAATGAAAGGGACCTGGGGGTGGTTGTGCAGGCAGATATGAAGTTCTCTGAGCAGTGCAGACGAGCTGCAAGAGTAACTCATGGTGTATTGTCAATGATATATAGGAATTTTTCTAGCAGGGATAAGGAGGTGATTATTCCCTTGTATAAGCAATGGTCATGCCACACCTAGAGTACTGTATACAGGTCTGGAGGCCTCATTTCAAGAAGGATGTAGAGCTGCTGGAACGAGTACAGAGAAGGGCAACAAGATTAGTGAATGGAACAAAGGGGTGCTCTTACGAAGAAAGGCTTAAGTTTTACAAATTACAGTGTCTGGGGACTAGGCACCAGCGAGGTGATCTGATAGAGGTGTATAAAGCCTTGAATGGTTTGAGCATGCTCAATGCTGATGGGATTCTTCATCTTGCTCAGAATAATCACCTGAGAGGGCATAAATTCAAATTGAGGAAAGACAGATGTAGGATAGACGTGCGGAAATTTGCCTTTAGCCCAGCGGGTGGTTGGTTGGTGGAACAGACTTCCATCCCTTGTTGTGGAAGTTGATAGCCTAAATAAGTTTAAGGCTCAGCTGGACAGGTATTTTGAACGAACAGAGGGATGAAGTGGAAGTGGTTTTTTTTTTTTTTTTTTGGCTGATGCTGCATACGCTTGCTTTCTTGCATCAAATGCCTCTACTAATGCTAATGCTAATGCTAATGCTAAGGTAAACTGCAGCCATTATCAACCCACCACAGGATGGAAGCCTCCTCAACAATTCATGCTGAGGGAAATGGACCATAATCTGCCACGCTGGTCCAGTGCGGGTTGGCAGATCAACCGTATTTAGCAGTCAGGGGCTTGAACCCCGGTCTACTCAAAGAGCGTGTGCTACTGCACTCCCGCTCCTGACCACGTGACTGTCTGCGTGGGTAGCACAGTGGTATCGCCACCATGCTCCCCACACCAGGTGGAAAAGGCCTGGGTTCGAATCCTGTCGATGACGGGAGGAACTTTAATGGGCTTTTTTCACTCCGTGGCTGAGTTAGTCGGTCTCAGGCGCAGATAGCAAGTTTTTTTTTTTAACCCCCAGAAACTGGGTTTTTTTCGTCCAGCAAACAGGCATATCGACCAGAGAACACACGCAATTTACAGACAAAATAAACATATGGATAGATGTAATCATTTGAGGGGATCCTAATATCATATATATATACAGGGTGATTCACTACCAGTGCGACAAACTTGCAGGAGGTGTAGGGGGCACAAAGACGAATCGGTATCACATAGCATTGCAGGGTCCGAAATGCCTTCGTCATGCGGTAGAGGACGTTGAACGGGAGGTCGCGTGATCAGCGATCCCGCTGGAAGTCAGCATTTGTGAACCGTTTCTGTTGAAGAAACCAAGTAGCAAAAGTCCTCCGGAGTGGATAATCTGCAGGCTCCAATGATTGGACGCGTTGCAGATGGTATGAACTCATTTGGTTTGTTGACAGTATCCTCCATACAGTGGATTGGGAAATACCCAATTGTAGGCCTATCGTTCGAGTACTCGTACTCGGATTGCCTTCTGCAAAACGTAGGACATTCTCCTCATTGTCTGGCGTCCTCGTCGTTCGCTCTCGATTCATGGTACCTCTCGTGAAACAACCAGTCTCACGTAACCTTCGCACACGTGCGAAAATCGTATGATGAGGAGCACGCCTGTGCGGGAAACGTTCCTGGTACAAGCGCAGAGCGGCGCGCCCGTTACAGTCCGCAGCTCCATACGCGAGGTGCATGTCTGCCAGTTGAACGTTTGAATACTCGTCCATCCTACTGCCTCGGGAACCGGTTCGCAAATGTTGACTTCCAGCGGGTTCGCTGTTCACGCGAACTCCCGCTCAACGTCCTCTACCGCATGACGAAGGCATTTCGGACCCTGCAATGCTATGTGATTCCGATTCGTCTTTGTGCCCCCTACACCTCTTGCAAGTTTGTCGCACTGGTAGTTGTTGTTGTTATTTGGCTTTTAGGAGCATTAGCAACTAAGGCCATATTGCTCCGGGATATGCGGTGGTCATTCTCTGACCTTTCCGCATCCTCCATATTTGGTGGTGACGGGCTCGCATATATACATTTGTATATATATATATATGCGGGTTACGTGTAATACGTAACACAAGCTTGTTTTACTATGGTAAAACAAGCTTCTGTTTCAGCGTGGTCTTGCACTATGTTTATCTAACGTGACCACGCGGTACCATGCTTGATTGATTTCCATTTGTAACGTATTTGTGTATTCACAGCAAAGAGACTCACGCAGTGTCGAATGCTTCTGTATTTATTTTACTTTATCAAAAGAAGCGAGCGCAGCGAGCAGGGGACGAATACCCTATTTTATTTATTAATTTTAATTCTGTAATCTTTATTTTAATTTTCGCTTGAATGCAAGTAGCAGTTGGCACCTTATCTTTATTGTTGGTTGCAGTTGTAACTGTCTCTTCAACGTGGTATTTTTGATTTCACAAAAATCATTAATTGATTACAGCAAATTTATTTTCAACATCAAGCATCCACTTTTCCAGCTTTACTGACACTCAGCATTTTGCATCTGTCTTTCGCTCAGCCGTTCTAAAATAACACCAAACTGTGATGCAAGAGCAGTTCGCGCTGTTTCGAAATTTACGGAATAAGTAGTACTAAATGAGGGAAATTCAAAAGTTATAAGATGTTTGCAGATAGTCCAGCGACCACAGGATTGATAAACTGCATTAATATTGCAAGAATAATTCTAACAAACAACAAACTTGGCTTTATAACGCGTTGCCCTCGTATTGAAAAACTACTTTCAAATAGATGGTCTCGCCCATTGGCCAGAAGGTTAATTGCTTCCTTGCCACTTGTGAGACATATGACAGCTATTTTCAGGAAAAAGGGTCTCTCACCAAATAGAGGGTGATCTCTAGTGACAACATAGCTTTAGATTTTAACTTCTCAATACTAAGGCAACGCATTGCAAAGACAAATTTGTAGTGAGGGAATTACGACAAATACATTATCTATGCTATTTAAATCCTGTTAAAATCTCATAAATAGGGAAATGTCATTTTTTTTTCTTCTTCTTTTTGCATGGATTCATAAAGATAAATGCAGTCATTCATAAGAGTACCGGGTTGTTTTTATAATCTTTTTGGATTGTATATTTCAGATTTTACAGAGTTTAGATAAAATATACTGTATATAAATAAAGATTGTTTTTTCACGTGGAATGGGAGAACAAAAATGATATCTATACTAAATTATTTTCAGATCAGTCTCAAAGCAGGAAATACTAATTTAGATAAAATTAGAACAATTATTATTTGAATACAGAAGCCGTTTTCTTGAGCCGGTCACTATGAACGATAGGCCTAATCGATCGGGCTGAAAGTGGTCTCAAATTGAAGATACATATTCCTAGGTGTGCAGAAAGATGGTAAAATTTTAAATTTCCGAATAGTTTTATTTTGCGGAACGAGCCAGCTTTGTCTACTAGCGCTGCCGACTTTAGCCCCGCTACGCCACCATGCTACTCTGACTGGTTGTGTTGAACATACCTTGCAAAGAAACGCGTTTTCGTGCTTCTGCAAATGCATCCAGGATCGGTCTGAAATGTGCATTCTAGGATCCGAAGGATTTATTATGTCACAGTATTGGCTTAACACGCAAGGTAAACACATTGTAAAGCCTTACATTTTAAGTGTGAAAAAGTCGGTGATCATTTTATTTTACTGCGGAACATGGCAATTTCAGAAGGATTGATCAGGTATGAGGTATATTGAGGGTCTAGCGGCTCCTGGGATTTCTTCCATCTCCGCGAATGTTCTATGTATCGGTGACAGTACCCTGTCAAAGCCAGAGATTTAGAAGTGTGTGGGTCATGAGTAATGTTATATGTTGTGCCCATTGTTTATCCGGCTTATTGGCCGCCAGGCCCCTAATGGGACCAGACGTTGTCCATACCTCGCCACGTGGAGGCTAGCCGGGTGTTACCATTGAGTCAATTGTACTCTGGCTGGTCCTGCCACTTACTTTCCTGGGATTTTAGTGGCTAGTACCTAAAATAAAATTGGAACGACCGCGGTTGATTTTAAATCACTTACATTAAAGCACTAATATGGGGTTGACGCTGAAAGCCTGTTTCTGAAGTGCCTAAAAGGTTGGGCGAAATTTTTTGGTGTATTTAAATTTGGACGTGTAGGGCTATACGCTGTGCAAGAAAAAGTGCTGGGAGGGGAGAATGAAGGCTGGTGGGTGAAATAGGAAGAAGAGGGTCGATAGGGTAGGTGATCCCCAATTTTTCAGTGAGGCATGCCCATGCCCCACCAGAGGGAAGAAATGGTGTGGCAGGGAAGAGAGGCGACAGCAAGCCGTCACCTCCCACCCCTGCCGGGTGTGGGAGTAAAAGAATTGCACTGCACAAGAGAGTGCAGAGCATAGAGCCAATATGGCTCCGTTGAGGCAGCAACTTGGAGTTCTCTATCTTCGTTGGTCTTCTCTGTCACTGGTAGCCATATTTTTCCTCAGCTATGAACACTGGTCAGGTCCATTGTTGGTCTGTTGGCTATGGCTGTGGTTCTCTTCATCATGGGAAGATCCGCAGCTCCATGGGGTTATTCTTGCGATCGCTGGTTTTAGATGATTAGTAGTAAGCAGGTTCCTGGGCGAGGTTCTCCTTGAGTCCTCTCCACGCATGTTCTGTGTTTTTTTTTTTTTACCTTCTGTAGATGGCTATCAATGTTTTACGCCTACCAAATAGTTTTTGGGCATATTCCTTTAGCTCCCTGTATTCCTCAAGTGAGTCCAATAGATGTGATTCCAAGTTCTTGGGGAGGTAGTGTATTGCAGTGATCAGTCTGCACCTGAGGTCCTCATAATGGGTGCAATCATACATAATGTGCTCCCAGCACTCAAGCTCCCCACAGGCACATCTCGGATCCACCTCAATCCCCAGCGCTGCCAGCTTGGCTGTAAAGGCCCCGTGACCAGTCAATAAATAGGTGGTGTATAAGCCAGGTTGAAACCAAGTTGGGGGACTGGGGTACATCCTGTCGATGTTCGGAATGAATTTCCTGGTGATATTTCCCTTATTTGAGTTGGCCCAGCGCTCCTGCCAAACTTGCATCAGGTGTTTTTGCAGCCTTGTCTTTTCATTTTTTTGTGGTGCATTAACGTCCACAGTATAGCCATGGTATGTACAAGGTATTCCTTTCTCTATGTGGTAGTTCATTCCCCTACGCATGATCTCTAAGTCAAGGGGAAGAGCCCCGGCCAAGACCTGCAGCGCGTGGGTACTGGTTGTCCTACAAGCACGTGTAACTGTCAGTAGGATTGTTCTTTGCGTTGCATCAAGGATGCGTCGGTTTACTACAGTTCCTGTTTTGGAAAACCATATTGCTGAGGCGTAAGTGATGATCGGTAGGAAGGTTGTTTTATAAAACAATGACAGGGTGCGTTGGTTTAACCCCCAGTCCCGTCTGACGATCCTAGCCACCAATCCAGAGTATCTTTTGATTTTGGCTCTGATATAAGTTAGATGGTGTTTAAAAGTAAGATTACCATCCAGTATAACTCCTAAATATTTTAACTGGGTCACTAATTTTATTGTGGTAGGTCCCACCTTTATTTGTGGCGGTCTACGTATATCAAGCTTGCCTTTTAGCAGGACGGAGGACGTCTTTGTTGTTGATATCGTCAGGCAGTGTGTTCTGGTCCAGTTTTGCAATATCAGCATTGCCTGATTGGCCTTTTCCTCTAGCTGGGCCCGGCTATCTGCAGCAATGGTGAGGACCAAATCATCAGCAAAGGCCTGGGAGCGCACATCACCAAGGTGCAAAGCCAAGAACCCATCCAAAACCATATTTCACAGGAGCGGCCCCAGAACAGAACCCTGGGGACAGCCCCTGTGGACATCACGATTCACTCTACCATAAGGTGCTTCCACGATGAGTGGTACGAGACTTATAGTCCAAGTTATGCATCAGAATCTAGAAATAATAACAGGAGAAGCTAAAGGAAAGCGGGTACGCTTACCGCGTGTAGATTTGACTTTGCCATTCTCATTTAAAAGACGATAGTTTCCTATTCGGCTGGCTTTTGCGATGACTAAATAAAAGTCAAGGGCAAACGTTTGATAGAGTCGGAATTTCGCTTACTAACCCTGTATTTAGTGACGGCCAATGGTATGTAGCAATGTCTCGGGTCAGAGCATTCCAGATAAGGTTACTAGAAGGGCACAAGAATATAAAAAATATCATTTTCAAAGAAGTATTATAGACTGTACTACATCTTGTACGTGTGAAATTGTTACGCAACGTGCATATTTTGAATAATCGGAAAGATGGTGAAGCAAAAGAAAATTTATAAGGTACCTCAGATACAAGAAATGAGAAAGGATTCGACGCGTACTGGCTTATCTGCTCACCACAAAACATGGACTACATTTCTTTAAGACAGCTAAAGAAAACTCTACTGCCAATTGCGAAATTTTCGCAACGGGTACAGCTAGTACTACATAACGCTCAATTGTGATTTGCTATACGCATCGGTAATGTCATGTGCATGCATTAACTAAATAAATAAGGTTACCGTAAATCCTCTGGGACTCACGGAGAAGTGTACAAGATAAAGCATGCAAGAAAATTACGGTACAGTATTTAGCGTTCACAGGAACTTAAACCACGGTCAACTCAGCGCATGTTTTATTGGACTCTTGAGATAATTACTCGGCTACGCCAAAATGCCTTCTGTACGTATTAAAGTATTATTTAGTACTGTATTGGCAAAATGATGCAAGGAAGCAAAGCTTATAAAGCACTATCAAAAAAAAAAAAAAACAACTTAATTTGGCCATTTCTGCTAAAAATAATATTTTCAAAGTTTTTTTTTTCTTATTGTTTTTTTATTTACTTATTCAAACTACCACTTCCAAAACACTGGGGTCAAAATTCGGTGTGGAAAGTTATTCGAACAGTTCGAATAACCTAGAATTAGATCACTACGGATCTAATTGAAGTATATTCAATTCGATCACTAGTTTCCAGTCGCAGTTTACTGAATTGCAGAGTATTTGACAAGGGTATCTTTTTTGTTCAAATAATCTTTTTTTTTCTCTTCTCTGCACTCATTCTACCAGATCTGTGTGTGCTCTTCCTGTTTTCTGGTGATTCAGTTTCGTAAACGTTTGCATTTCGAGCTCTACATATTAGCTGATTTTAATATGAAGTTTGCCATTCTTTTAAAAACACTGTAATTTTTTTAACCTCCCCAACTTTTCAGAATCACATTTTCATTATAATAGGGATTTAAAAAATAAATAAATATGCCGTCAGATATAGAAACATGACAAGCTCGTTATGTAATTCTCATTGTAGATGATTCATTTTGTCATTAGGTTCAGCGGCGATTCTATTTCTCCCTTGCGTGTTATTTCTTTCGGATTATCCACTAATGGGAATGTAGTTGTAACGTGTATAAAAGAAAAAAAAAAAAAATGCGTTTTCATTACCTGATGAATGAAACCCTCTCATTTCCAAGATGAATGCTACGTTAATTATTACGATCCACCAAATTACTGTCTGGCTATAGCATCTGACCGCTCTCTCCCCGTTCCGAAATGACACTGTTGCACAACGGTTCAGTGTGCTTTTCGTACTGAATGTTTAAATAGCAATTACTCTAGTTTGTGCGTGTAATTTATTTTATTAAATATTAGTATGAATTTATATTTAATTGTAACCCTCCCTTATGCGGCAAAATGCAATTTTGTCAGGCTGTGAATATTGATTTTATTTCTAATAACACACCGTACATGCGTAACCTAGTAATAAAGTAACAAGTAATAAAAAAAAATTAAATAAATAGGCAAAATAATACGCAAAGTGAGACCGTTTATCAGGCATACTTTGGATCTGAAGACTCCGGATACTATATTTTCTGGAATTTAGAGCGCAAGTCCTATGAATTCCATTAAAAACTTACAATATATGAATTTTAGCGCGCTCTCTCTCTCTCGTACTGCATTCTTTACTGTATGTTTAATAACGAAAATTAAGAAAAAAAAAAACCCAAAGTCCTATCATTGCTGAAAATGCACCCAAGTTTATAATTATATGGCAACACTGCTTAACTGGCCATACATCAGCTATTTGTTGTTAGTACTAATCCAGTCGTGCGCTTGTTTTTCCTGATAAAGGTCGGTAACATTGAGTATTATTAATATCTGGCTGAAAGTTAGCATTAGTAGAGGCATATGATGCAAGAAAGCAAGCTTATTCAGCATCACCTTTCACTAAGTAAGCCAATACTGTGACATAATAAATCCTTCGGATCCTAGAATGCACATTTCAGACCGATCCTGGATGCATTTGCAGAAGCACGAAAACGCATTTCTTTGCAAGGTATGTTCAACACAACCAGTCAGAGTAGCATGGCGGCGTAGCGGGGCTAAAGTCGATAGTACTGTACATTACACGTTGGGATTTTTACACGTAGTGTTCTGATTTTTATGTTTCATCTTTCTTCTAATTGCAGTACAATGACAACTTATATTTATGAAGATCAGGTAATAAGTGAAGAGGAGTTCTCAAAGTTAGTGATCGACTTGAAAAGAAGTTTGGAAGAAATTGCATTGGACTCTGAAGGGTCAGAAACTGAAGATTTGTACGAGGTCGACAAAGTAGAGAATGATTTGCAAGGATGTGATGTAGATGGAGAAAATGACGACATTCCTACAGTTCAGAGTAGCAACATTCCTGATCCTGAAAAAAATCCCGACAGCAGTGATGAGTATATTTCTGAAGAAGTAAGTTCGTCAGAATAAATCTGCTCCAACTGTTCTTGCACAAAAAGGCAAGAAAACTAGAAACATTAGGCCAAGGAAGCAAAGGAAGCCGAGTAAAAAACAAAGGTTAGTTCTGTATTATGATATTCGTAATCAGCATATTTTGCTTCCTCGCAAAAAGGTTCTCCTTGGTAAGGGAAAAAATCCAAAAAAAAAAAACAAACAAACAAAAAAAAAAAAAAAATGGTCTAGTGAATTTCCTGACAAACATAAAACTCCAGCTAGAAATATCCACGAAGCAAAGAAAGTCAAAAGTACATAACACAGAAAATAGGTTTGAGTTCCTTCAAGAATTGAGTCTGAATTTAGTTTCATCGTGGATGAAACAGCGATTGATAATAAAAAAAAGATATATATATATATATATATATATATATATATATATATATGCCCCAAAGCATCAAGATCGAGATAGAAGATATTTTTAAAACGAGGAACGAATTCGCAGCTACATCTGTGAACACTCCTAAAGAAGCACCTCAAGGCAAAGGACCAAAACAGAGAAGATGTCATTTATGTAAAAAAAGTGATAAAAAATTTGCCATTCGGTGTACAAAATGTACTAAATTTATAAGTAATAAGCACAGGACGTGCGATTTGTGCAAGCTGCTCAGACTAATTTTTTCATTTTTATAAATGAATCCTTTTGAATAAAATTTTATTTTATTCAAAAGGAACAATTTATAAAAATTGATCTGTTCTTTTTATTTATTTATTTTTTTTTTTTTTTGTGGAAATCCCTGTTTATTAACCTACAATTAATGATGGGTACTAAATAGAGGATGATAGTACTTAAGGGTTAATTTACGCAATAAGTTCTCTAAAATTTTCTCTTTTTAATGACTATTAAAATGAACTAAAAATACCTGGAAAAATGAGAAAAATAAAGAATAACATGTTATTAACTCAGCGTTTCCTTTTCTGTTTTGAGTAAAAGAATAGTGAGTTGATAAAAATCATTTATTGTATATGAATCATCTGAGGAAAATCATTTTCCCTATCTGGGAAATTTGGAGTAGCACAAGTTGAAGGTTGATGCTGAGGAATAGATATAACGTTTGTACAGATGATTTGATAAAATAAATTCTGTACACATTATTTCACATTTAGATATTTTGATCTTTCTTTTAGTAAAAGTTCTTGAATTTTATAAACAAAAATTATATGAATGACCTAAAAACACCTCTATTATATTCTGCCAATCAGTTCTTTACAATGTTTACCATGCTATCACTAGACTTATTTTTATGCTTCTAGGGGGTAGATTTGCATACACATCTTTATAACTGTCATTATCGTGATTTCTATTCATACCATATCGTATATTTCACTGTCTGTGTATTGGGGTGATTGAATCATCATTAGCAATACTGAAGCACTCTTTAACTTCCTCTTTATCCGAAAACCAGAGGCTCACATCTGGCGAGTATGGGCTTGGCAAACCCAGGGTCCTGAGCTGGATAACGTCATTCTTCCCTTTCTTGGCGATTCCCTACTACTTCTCTCTCTCTCTCTCTCTCTCTCTCTCTCTCATTGTAACTCAGGAATTTTTTTGGCTGGTGCAGAAAAGCCTCAGGCTTCTTTGCACCATATGGCTAATAATAATAATAATAATACATCAGAAATTAGCAAGGAAATACCAGTTGATCGAAGAAAGTGTACCGTACTACAAGTACAATCCCCAGGCAGTACTAGAAACCCCAACCACAAGCTGTACTGGGACCGTGCCATAATAACAGATAGGACAATCCCGCACAACAGACAGGTTATAACCCTTGTGGACAAGAAGGAAAAGGCTACCAATCTGATTGACATAGCGGTGCCCAACACTGACAACCTGCAGAAAACCCATGGGCTAAAAATCAGGAAGTACACAAACCTAAGACAGGAGATCAAAGAGATGTAGCATATGCAACAAGTAACGACCATCCCTATCATCGTGTCGCAATCCTGAACACCTGTAGGTTAGTCAGAGAGTTCCTCGACCAACAACCACCCTGTATACTTGGTAGCAATACCCGTCACGAGGTGAAACCCAATCAGGGAGAAATGATATAAGACCAATAATAATAAAATATAAACGCAAGAAGTGGAGCATTGAAATGAATACGTACATCATGCAAGCATACTCCGAAATAACGAAGCTGGAGACTCATATGACAACTTACAGGGCGAGACTACATACCAAGTGGCTGGAACGATTCCCGGATATTCAGGACAGCGAATAGCGGACCAGAGATGGACCATTGTCACGAAGAACCTGATATCTCTTGCATTCCTGGAAAAAATCAAGCAGGACGTGAGCGATCAACTACAAAGGTTAAAGAATACAGAACCACAGGATAAAGAACATGCCACCACCGAACCAGAGGAGGGAGAGCAAGAAGAAATACAACCCACAGCAACAGAAGTGGAAAGAGACCAGGTCATGATATTCAGAATAGAGGACGAGTGGAAGAAGGCCCTAACAGAATTCGAAGGAATGGACTTACGTGATACCGAAGCAGAGGCCAAATGGAACCTTGTGGAGAGTCATGGACCACCTGAATCGGCACATAATACTGCATTATCTCGACAGAAATGATGCAACACTGGAGGCCATCCACACAGCCGTGTATTGTGCTGCGGTAGCAGCCACGATGATTAACGGGAGAGAAGCGAGAGACCAGCAGCAGAAGAACCAAAAACAGAAGAAACCACCAGCTTGGGAAAGAAGACTTCAGCAGAAGATAGAAGAATTAAGAGCCAAGATAGGCCAATTGACCCAGTGTCAAAGGGGCAATAGGAGTAAAAAATTAATTGGAAAAGTGAAGAGCATCCGCAAGAGAGACAGCGTTCACAGCAAACATGAGACAAAAAAATCAGAGAATAGGAGAGTACTTGGACACATAGAAGCAGAACCTTCTTGCACTCAGCAAGAGACTACGCCAATACAAAGAGCGCCCAGAGGAAAATAAACAACGGAATCTTCGATGAGGACCAAAGAGGCTTCTACAGGAATCTGTAGAAGGAACGGACCACCCGAGCAGAAGAGGACTGAGGAATTCTGTGGAAACATATGGAGCAGGGAAGTAAGACATAAAAGCCAAGCCCACTGGATAGAACTAGAACGCAAGAAAATCAAGGACATACAAGAAATAAGAAGGTGAGAGATTTGGGAAGAAGTAAAACAGACGATCAAGAACTCTCACAACTGCCGAACTTCAGGAATAGATAACGTCCACAACTACTGGTACAAGAAGCTCACTTGCACACAAGCACCTGGTAGAGCAGTTCACTCGAATGATAAGGCGCCCAGAGACAATCCCGAAGTTTCTCACTCAAGGAATCACATATCTGAAGCCTAGACGCAGATACAAGAAACCCGGCGAAATATAGGCCAATCACCTGCCTCCAAACAATGTACAAGATCCTGACCAGCTGCATTACCAGGAAGATATCAGACCACTTGGAGAGCCAGAACATAATAGCCGAAAAGCAGAAAGGACGGAAGCGGCTGTGCAAAGGATGAAAGGAGCAATTAACCATAGATGCCATGGTTAGGGAGCAAGCCTACAAGAAGCGCCGCAACATGTATACAGCCAACATCAATTACCGCAAGGCCTTCGACTCCGTGCCTCATAGCTGACTAATAGAGGTGCTGAACATCTACAAAGTCAATCTGATAGTGACAAACTTTCTAGGAGAAATGATGGCGAAATGGAGTACCACCATTAAGGTCGAAAACAACACACCCAGGCCAATCCCCATCAGGAGAGGAATCTTTCTGGGAGATGCCCTGAGCCCATTATGGTTCTGTCTAGCACTTAACCCGCTATCCACCATGTTCAACAGTAGAAAATACAGATATAACCTCAAAGAAGGAACGAACAAACTGTACGCCCTCATCCACCTGATGTACATGGATGACATTAAGCTCTACACGGGCACAGAGAAGCACCTCCAGCAACTACTCCAGATCACCGAAGAATTCAGCAATGATATCAGGATGGAATTTGGTCTAGAAAAATTGCAAGACCCACGGATTGCACCAGGGAAAATTATTCATCTAAAACTACCAGCTGCAGACTGGTAAAGAGATCGAAGCAATGGCAGAGGGAGAGGCCTACAAATAGTTGGGGATGATGCAGGGTCAGCAGTTACAGCACAAGGAAATGAAGGGCTGTCTGACCGAAAAATACCATTAGAGACTCAGAAGCCTGTTGAATGAAAAACTGAAAGGAGGGAACACAGTTAAAGCCATAAACACCAATGCAGTCCCAGTGCTAACATACTCCTTTGGGGTAATAGATTGGACTAACACCGTGCTGGAGGATATCATGAGAAAGATAAGAACAATGATGACCAAGAGCCACCAACGCCATCTGAACTCTGCCGTGGATAGACTGACAATTTCCCGGAAAGAAGGAGGAAGGGGCATGATAGACATCACTAAGCAACAGAAGACAGCTATAGTTAACCTAAGGATTACTTCCAGAACACAGCAGCACTCCAGAAGGCCATAAGGAAGATAGAAAAATGGTATACCCCACTCAACCTAAGCGAGGAGTTCCAACCAAGAGGCACAAACGAAGCTAGAATGATGAGCAGAAAAGACACTCCACGGCAGACAATGATCTCCATCAAGATCACAAAGATAAAATTGCTTTCAATGCTTGGCTCATGAGCAGGACACTCTTCCCCGAGATTGAAGGATTCATGCTCGCCATCCAAGACCAGGTAATCAACACCAGTAACTACAGAAAATACATCGCCAAGGGGCCCGAAATGTCCGATGGCACATGTCGACGATGCCACCTGGCTTCAGCAACGATCCAACACATCACCATGGGATGCAAGGTGATAACACAGACTGAGCATACTCATAGACACGAGCAATTGGCCAGGATAATATCAGAAGCTAGCAAGAAAATACCAGGTTGATCGAAGAAAGTGTACCGTACTACAAGTACGAACCCCAGGCAGTACTAGAGACCCGAATCCACAAACTGTACTGTGACCACGCCATAATAATAGAGAGGATAATCCCGCACAGCAGACCGGACATAACCCTTGTGGACAAGAAGAAAAAGGCTACCTATTTGATTGACATAGCGGTACCCAACACTGGCAACCTGCAGAAAAGCCATGGGGAAAAATCAGGAAGTACACAAACCTAAAACAAGAGATCAAAGAGATGTGGCATATGCAACAAGTAACGACCATCCTGATTAAAGTGTCAACCACAAGTATGGTGCCAATGACCCTACATAACAGCCGAGTGGCAATACGTCTCTCAGCAGAGACCTATTGCTGCTAAGCTAGAGCTATTGAGACTTTCTGGTGTTCCTGCAAGGAACTAAAGAAATTAGAATAATAATAATAAATAAATTAATAGTAATAAAAATTAATAAATAAATAAATATCATGAAAGTCGTTTTCCTACCCATAGTTGGAGTGACGGCTAAGGCAGTTTGTGGCGCATCTGGTGTCATTACTGAGAACTACCACTGGACATTAGCCCAAGCTAAACAGGTCCACCTCTATCGATGATGATGTCGCAGAGAAATATTAATCATACTGCATCGAGTGTGGCACAGTATAAAGTCACTCGCGTTCAGGCCTTAGGCAGAGGGGTCGGTTTGAAAAATCAGAGATCTCCCAAAGAAGACAATGGAGCAAGTGGTGCTTCCCCTCTATGGCTACCACAAGAAAAGGGCAAGACCATCCAGCCCCACCAACTGGAATTGCTTCCTGTGCAACTGCACTAATGACCACCCAGGAAGGGAGAAAATGCCTACGCATGAAGTGGAGCATCAAAATGAATATGTATATCATGCAAGCATACTATGAAATCACTAAGCTGGAGACCAATATGACAACTTACAGGGGGGGGGGAATACATACCAATTGGCTGGATAATAATAATAATAATTCACAACTACTGGTATAATAAGAAATATACTGGCAAAAATTTGAAGCCTAAAGACAAAGCAACAAGAAACCCGACTAAATACAAACCAATCACCTGCCTCCCAGTGATGTACAAGATCCTGACCAGCTGCATAACTAAGAAGATATCATACCACTTAGAGAGTAGGAATATAATGGCCAAACAGCAGAAAGGATGCAAGGAGCAATTAACCATTGATGCTGCGGTTATTATTATTATTATTATTATTAGCCATATGGTACAAGGAAGCCTGAGGCTTATGCTGCACCAGCCAAAAAAAAAAAAAAAAATTCCCGAGTTACCCCCTGTGTGTGTGTGTGTGTGTGTGTGTGTGTGTGTGTGTGTGTGTGTGTGTGTGTGTGTGTGTGTGAGAGAGAGAGAGAGAGAGAGAGAAGTAGAAAGGCATCACCAAGAAAGAGAAGAATGATGATATCCAGCTCAGGACCCTAGGTTTGCCAAGCCCATACTCACCAGATGTGAGCCCCCGGGGTAACTTATGAAGTAAGCCTACAAAAAGCACATCAACCTATACATGGCCTAGATCGATTACTGCAAGGCCTTTGACTCCGTGCCTCACAGCTGGCTAATAGAGGCACTGAACATCTACAAAGTCAATCCGATAGTGACAAACTTCCTAGGAGCAACAATGACGAAATGGAGTATCACTATTAAAGGTCGAGAATATCACAACCACACCAATTCCTTTCAGAAGAGAAATCTTTCAGGGAAGTGCTCTGAGCCCATTTTGGTTCTGTCTAGCACTCAACCTGCTATCCACCATGCTTAATGGATATAGCTTGTGTGGATATAACTTGTAAGTATGGATATAACTTCAGAGAAGGAAGGATGTACGTGGATGACATCAAGATCTGTGCGGCAACCGAGAAGTAATGCCAGCAACTATTGCGGATTACTGAAGAATTCAACAAGGACATCAGGATGAAATTTGGTCTAGACAAATACAAGACCCACACACTGCACCAGTGAAAATTAGTTTGCCGAAACTACCAACTGCTGACTGGTAAAGAGATCGAAGCTATGACAGAAGGGGAGACCTACAAATACCTAGGGATGATGCAAGCTCAGCAGTTAGAGCACAAGGAAATCAAGAAGTGCCTGCTCAAAAAATATCATCAGAGACTCAGAAGTCTGCTGAAAGCAAAATGGTACGGGGGAACACAGTTAAAGCCATAAACTCAAGTACTAACATACTCCTTTGGGGTCATAGATTGGACTAACACCAAGCTAGAGGATATGTGAAAGACAAGGAGAATGATGACCAAGAGCCACCAACACCAACCGAAGTCAGTAGTGGAGAGAGAGAGAGAGAGAGAGAGAGAGAGAGTAACAATAGGGAGGAAGGGGCCTGATAAAGCAACAGAAAACAGCAAAGTTAACCTGAAGGATTACTTTGAGAACAACACAGCACTATTCCACCAAGGAGAAGTGGTATATCCCATTCAACCTAAGTGAGGATCCCCCCCCCCCTCCTGCCCAGACGGTATAAGAAACGAAGCTAGAAAGATGGACAAAGAAGACACCCCATGACAGACACTACAATGACCTCCATCAAGATCACATCGATAACATTGCTTCCAATACATTGCTCACAAGTGGGACGCTCTTCCCTGAGACTAAAGGATTCATGCTGGCCATCCAAGACCAGGTAATCAAGATCAGAAACTACAGATGAGCCTCACAAATGAGCCTCAGAAATGATCCAACACATCACTATGGGGGGTACAAGGTGATCACCCAGCTGAGTACACTCATAGACGTGACCAAGTAGCTAGGATAATACATCCGTTTACCAAAAAAAGTGTACCATACTACAAGTATAAACCCCAGGCAGTACTAGAGACCCCAACACACAAGCTGTACTGGGACTGCACCATAACAACGGATAACACCATCCCACATATCAAGCTTAATGTCCAAGTTTGCAGACGATACAAAGGTTGGCAGGGTTGTTAAGGGCACTACTGACGCTATGCTGCTGCAACAGGATCTGGAAGGGTTGAGCAGATAGGCTGAGAGGTGGCAAATGAAGTTTAACATTGACAAATGTAAAGTACTACATATGGGAAACAGCAACCCCAGAGCAACGTATCAACTCTGTGATACTACACTGACAGTGGTAGAGAATGAAAGGGATCTGGGGGTAATTGTGCAGGCAGATATGAAGTTCTCTGAGCAGTGCAGACGGGCTGTAAGAGTAGCTCATGGTGTCTTGTCAATGATATACAGAAATTTTTCTAGCAGGGATAAGGAGGTGATTATTCCCTTATATAAGGCATTGGTCAGGCCACACTTTGAGTACTGTATACAGGTCTGGAGGCCTCATTTCAAGAAGGATGTAGAGCTGCTGGAACAAGTACAGAGAAGGGCAAGAAGATTAGTGAATGGAACAAAGAGTTGGTCTTACGAAGAAAGGCTTAAGTTTTGCAAATTACAGTGTCTGGAGACTTGGCACCGGCGAGGTGATCTGATAGAAGTGTATAAAGCCTTGAATGGTTTGAGCATGCTCAATGCTGATGGGATTCTTCCTCTTGCTCAGAATAATCACCTGAGAGGGCATAAATTCAGATTGAGGAAAGACAGATGTAGGATAGATGTACGGAAATTTGCCTTTAGCCAGTGGTTGGTTGGTTGGTGGAACGGACTTCCATCCCTTGTTGTGGAAGTTAATAGCCTAAATAAATTTAAGGCTCAGTTGGACAGGTATTTCGAACGAACGGAGGGGTGAAATGGAAGTGGGTTTTTTTTTTTTTTTTTGGCTGATGCTGCACAAGCTTGCTTTCTTGCATCATATGCCTCTACTAATGCTAATGCTCTCCAGCAGCCTTATCACTTTGCCATGTTCAAAGCCTTCACCACCTCACTTTTAAGTATCAGTGGGCCATCAAGATCTGTTTCCTTCATACTTCTTTCTGTCTCTTCATCCTCATTGAACAACTGCAATATATACTTTTCTAACATGCTGGTACAAATAATAATCATCTAGTTTATTTAAAAAAGTTGATCCCCATTGTGAGTTTCTCTCCCACTTATTCCAGTCGATATGGGGCAGATTAAAGTCACGTATAATAAGACATTCACACTTGCCCATTCCATCTGCATACAAAGACTCTTGTTATATTCTTCATAATCTTCTGGTCTGAAGATTACTCATAAATAAATCACAATTTCCAAATCATGAAATGTCTTATTAGTTTTAATTGCAAAAATTTAGCCAATTTTTGTGCATTTTTCTGTTTAAAAAATTTTTCTTTTTGATACATTTTTAAACCATTTTGTGGTTCTGATATGATTGCTGTGTTGTGTTTTATTCTAGCTTACAAAATCCTTGGCGTCTTATTCCACCTGCAGCTGCTTTCAATTTCATGCTAACTATAGTGATGTTTATAGACGGAAACCTTATGACAGCAGGATATATGGCTTTCTGCTCTGGTTTTAAAAAGTCTTCTCTTGAAAGGTGAGTGGATTTTTCAAAGATTGATATATTTATGTATGTGATATTTATAGATCCAGTAATAGATAATCATGGCACACAGCAACATTTCACTCACTTTGGGTTTTATGGTAAAATACATTGGTGAAGGTAAAAGGTGGTTCCTGGGAGAATTATGCAGCACACCTGTCTGGTAATGTCCTACCCAATCAATGTATTTTGTTATTAGTGGTGCCTTAAAGGGAGATATTTTTTATTGGTAGTTTCTGGAAAAACATCGCTTAAAATCTTATAGCTAGGGTCTGTAAGAGTTTTTTATCATAATTTTTTTTTTTTGTCTATATATTTGCATGTATTCAGGGGTGTATTGTTGGATGAACCTGTGTTATATAATTGTTAGAATATGGGGGTCACTGAGCTGATTACGTCAAGTAGTTTATCTGAAGCAAAAAAAAAAAAAAATCGAGAACAGGATAAAGTGGTCTGAAAGCAGATGTAATGGTAGCACCTATGAACCTTTGTTGCACTTGGTTTTGGGCAGGTTGATTTAAAAATAAATAAAAAAATTGATAGAAAATTTGATTTGATAAATAAAAAAGTTGATTTATATATAAATAAATAAATAAATTTTCTGTTTATACCCAAATAAACTATTGTAGCAATTTTTCTGAATTCATATATGAAATTCCAACAAAGGGGTGCTCTTACCAAGAAAGGCTTAAGTTCTGCAAATTGCAGTTTCTGATGGCTGGGCACCTGCAAGGTGATCTGATTGAGGTTTATAAGGCTTTGAATGGTTTGAGCAAGTTAAGTGCTGATAGGATTCTTCCTCTTGCTAAGATTACCCATGAGGGGGGTCATAAATTCAGATTGAGGAAGGATGGCTGCAGAGTGGATGTGCAGATGTTTGCCTTTAGCCAGCAGATTAAATGGTTGATTGTTGGAACAAACTTTCATCTGTGGTTGTGGAAATTGATAGCTTAAATATATTCTTAAAGACAGAACTGAACAAACTTTTGGAGTGAATGGATAGGTGAAATGAGAAGTGGTTTTTTTTTGGCTGATATTGTATAAGTTTGCTTTCTTGCATCATATGCCACTACTAATGCTAATACTTCTAGATGACCATATAAAGTCAGAGAAGTTTCTAAGTCACAGCGAATACAGAAACATTCTACCGTATTTATATTTGCAAGATATTTTAATAAGCGAATCTGACAATCTTTATCCATACCACAGTTATTTGGCAAGGGGACATATGGCCTCTTATGTTTTAATTGTTATTTTTGTTGTTTATATATTTGGCTGTTTTACTGTTGTCTCAAATAAGTGTTCTGTTTGTTTTTTATGGTGGTGATGATGATGACCCCTCACCCTACTAGCTGAAATTGTGAACATGAGATGTCAGCACCAATCTGATTGAAAAAACACTGATATTTTCCACACAACATCATTATTATTTTATTTTTTTATTTTTTTCCTCCCAGCAGAAAGCAGTTTCCAGCTCTATGATTATTGAATTACTAGGTTTGAAAGAGCTAGGTTTGCACTTATTTCAAGAGTCCAAGTCAATCTCATGGGATAGATTCCACCTCATGTTGTAGGTCTTCTAGATAGCAGAGCATTCAACAAAAATTATGAATGAAACCCCCAAGAAACACTGCACGACATGGTGTGCTATGGTGTATAAAGACTGCATTTTTTATTATTTTTGTTGTCAGTATACAGTACGTCTGTGTTTCCCTGTACAGTTTCTTGCTCTTTCATTAATTTGAGTCAGTAACCAGCACCTGGCTACACTAGTGGTGAAGGGGAGAGAAGAGGGTCAAGCCTGTTTATCTAACACTTGCATTTTTAGAGCCATTGGTGGGTCATATTGGGGATTATTTTTTGGGACTGTATCCTCGTCTGTCAATGGGAACATGTAACTACACAAGGCTTTATTATTTATTATTTTTAATTTCTCCTTTCTTGTTGGATGTTACTTGCATTCTTTTGGTAAAGAACACACCATTTTATCTATTTATAAGGTTTAGTAAGATTGCACATTTTAAAGAAATGTGCAATCTTTGATAGATTATCAAAAAAAAAAATTCACGATATTGCTCTTGAGTTTTTCCTCTATAAAGATAAATCATATATCAGTTAGTCTCAACCAGGAATTAATTTTATACTATTAATCCAGAATTTAATGAGAGAATTTTTATGTTTTTTTATAGGTGATTTATATATTTTTTATATATTTAGATCTGCATTTATCTGATGATATGGGTCAAAGTAGTGCTTGCACTCACCTCATGAATTCTTGTTTGTTACCACAACAGCCAATGTTATTATTATTATCGCTCTTATATTATTTTTTCCTGATTGGGGGTTCCACTTTGTGACGGGTATTGCTACCAAGTACACAGGGTGGTTGTTGTTATGTCTGGTGTTACTGTTGGTCGAGGAACGCTCTCATTATCCTACAAGTGTTCAGATTTGCGACTTTTTATTATTATTATTATTATTGTTGCTCTTATATTATTTCTCCTTGATTGGGGAATTCCACTCTGTGACAGGTACTGCTATCAAGTACACAGGGTGGTTATAATGTCTGGTGTTACTGTTAGTCGAGGAAATCTCTGACTATCCTACGTGTGTTCAGGATTGCGACTTTCTGGAGTTCCTTCTAGGTGTTCTCTGGGAGACCCATTGCTGCTAGGCTGCTATGTAGAGTCTTTGGCACCATACCGGTGGTTGACACGATGATCGGGATGGTCAATACTTCTTGCATATGCCACATCTCCTTGACTTCATGTCTCAGGTTCGTGTACTTCCTAAATTTTTCCTCATGGGTTTTCTCGACATTGTAGTGTTTGGCACCGCTATGTCAATCAGATAGGTAGCCTTTTCCATCTTGTTCAAAAGGGTTATGTCCGGTCTGTTGTGTGGGATGGTCTTATCCGTTATTATGACGCGGTCCCAGTACAGCTTGTCGGTTTGGGTCTCTAGTACTGCCTGGGGCTTGTACTTGTAGTATGGTACACTTTCTTTGGTCACCTGGTATTTCCTCGCTAGCTTCTGATGTATTATCCTGGCTACCTGGTCATGTCTATGAATGTACTCAGTCTGGGTGATCACCTTGCAACCCGCGGTGATGTGTTGGATCGTTTCTGAGGCCAGGTGGCATCGTCGACATGTGTCATCTGACATTCTGGGCTCCTTTGCGATGTATTTTCTATAGTTTCTGGTGTTGATTACCTGGTCTTGGATGGCCAGCATGAATCCTTCAGTCTCAGGAAAGAGCATCCCGCTTGTGAGCCATGCATTGGAAGAAATGTTATCGATACGATCTTGATGGAGGTCATTGTAGTGTCTGCCATGGAGTGTCTTCTTTACCCATCTTTCTAACTTGGTTTCTTGTGCCGTCTGGGTGGGTTGGGGTTCCTCGCTTAGGTTGAGTGGGGTATACACTTATCTGTCTTCCTTATGGTCTGGTGGAGTGGTGCTGTGTTGTTCTTGAAGTAATCCTTCAGGTTAACTATCGCTGTTTTCTGTTGCTCTATCAGGTCTATCAGGCCTCTTCCTCCCTCTTTCCGAGCTATTGTTAGTCTCTCCACTGCTGACTTCGGGTGGCGTTGGCGGATCTTGGTCATCATGTCCTTGTCTTTCGCATGATATGTTCTAGCTTGGTGTTGGTCCAATCTATGTCCCTGAAGGTGTATGTTAGTACTGGAGCTGCATAGGTGTTTATGGCTTTAACTGTGTTCCCCCTGTTCAATTTTGCTTTCAGCAGGCTTGTGAGTCTCTGATGATATTTTTCGGTCAGGCACTTCTTAATTTCCTTGTGCTTTAACTGCTGATTCTGCATTATCCCTAGGTATTTGTAGGCCTCTACTTCTGTCATAGCTTGGATCTCTTTACCAGTCAGCAGCTGGTAGTTTTGGCCAACTAATTTTCCCTGGTGCAGTGTGTGGGTCTTGCATTTGTCTTGACCAAATTCCATCCTAATGTCCTTGATGAATTCTTCGGTGATCCGAAGTAGTTGCTGGAGTTGCTTCTCAGTTGCCACATAGAGCTTCATATCATCCATGTACATCAGGTGGGTGAAGGCGTACAAGTTCTTTCTTCCTTCTTTGAGGTTATATCCATACTTGCTGCCTTTAAGCATGGTGGATAGCAGGTTGAGTGCTAGATAGAATCACAGTGGACTCAGAGCATCTTCCTGAAAGATTCCTCTTCTAATGGGGATTGGCCTGGTTGTGATGTTCTTGCCCTTAATGGTGGTACTCCATTTCGCCATTGTAGCTCCTAGGAAGTTTGTCACTATCGGATTGACCTTGTAGATCTTCAAGGTCTCTATTAGCCAGCTATGAGGTTCGGAGTCCTTGCGGTAATCGATGTAGTATAGGTTGCAGTGCTTCTTATAGGCTTGTTCCTTAACTGCGGCATCTATGGTTAATTGCTCCTTGCATCCTTTGCTCCTCCGCTTGCATCCTTTCTGCTCCTTGGCTATTACGTTCTGACTCTCTAAGTGGTCTGATATCTTCTTGGTTATGCAGTTGATCAGGATCTCGTTCATCGCTAAGAGGCAGGTGATTGGCCTGTATTATAATAATAATAATAAATAATAATAATAATTATTATTATTATTATAATAATACAGTACAGTACAATTTATTTTTATCAAGAGAATTTGTTAATAATAATAATAATAATAATAATAATAATTATTGTTATTGTTATTGCTTTTTATGTTATTTCTCCCTGATTGGGGATTCCATCTCTTGACAGGTATTGCTACCAAGTATACAGGGTGGTTGTTGTTGTATCTGGCATTACTGATGGTCGAGGAACTCTCTGACTATCCTACAGGCATTCAGGATTGCAACTTTCTGGAGTTCCTTGTAGGTGTTCGCTGGGAGACCTATTGCTGCTAGGCTGCTATGTAGGGTCTTTGGCACCATACCGGTGGTTGACACGATGATCGTAACTTGTTGCATCTCTTTGATCTCCTGTTTTAGGTTTGTGTACTTCCTGATTTTTGCCCCATGGGTTTTCTGTAGGTTGCCAGTGTTGGGTACTGCTATGTCAATCAGACAGGTAGCCTTTTCCTTCTTGTCCACAAGAGTTATGTCCAATGTGTTGTGTGGGATTGTCTTATCTATTATTATGGCACGGTCCCAGTACAGCTTGTGGGTTGGAGTCTCTAATACTGCCTGTGGTTCATACTTGTAGTATTGTACACTTTTTTCGATCAACTGGTATTTCCTTGCTAGCTTCTTATGTATTATCCTGGCTACTTGGTCGTGTCTATATATGTACTCAGTCTGGGTGATCACCTTGCATCCCATGGTGATGTGTTGGATTGTTTCTGAGGCCAAGTGGCATCATCGACATGTGCCATCGGACACTCCGGGTTTCTTGGTAATGTATTTTCTGTAGTTTCTGGTGTTGATTACCTGGTCTTGGATGGCAAGCACATATCGTTCAGTCTCGGGGAAGAGCGTCCCACTAGTGAGCCATGCATTGGAAGCAATTTTGGAGATCATTGTCTGCCGTGGAGTGTCTTTTCTGTCCATCTTTCTAGCTTTGTTTGTGCCTCCTGGTTGGGAGGGAACTTCTCACTTAGGTTGAGTGGGGTATACCGCTTGTGTATCTTCCTTATGGTCTGGTGGAGTGCTGCTGTGTGTTTCTGGAAGTGTTCCTTCTGGTTAGCAGTTGCTTAATTGTTATGATTAGCCACACGGTGCAAGGAAGCCCGAGGCTTATGGTGCACCAGCCAAAAAAAAAATTTCTGAATTTCCCTGAGAGAGAGAGAGAGAAGTAGAAGGGATTCACCCTTCTACTTCTCTCTCTCTCTCTCTCTCTCTCTCTCTCTCTCTCTCTTTTAAACAACATGCTACATCTTCTCTTAAACAATATGCTGCATCAGTTAGGGCATTTTGAGCCACAGCGTCAGAACTGTCTTTCCATGCCATAAATGAGAATCACACTTTCCTGTTCAATGAGTCTAAAGTTTTAAACATACAACACAATTATACAAAATAACTCGATTAACATACAACATTCATTTCTTATTTTGGATTCATGAACTTTTACATGCATGCATATTAACGGGTAATCTTCCATAAATATCGTGGGAAACGCACACATATTGTGCAATAGTACTGTATTCCGACCTGTGAACACAACGGAAGTTGAAAAGCTTGGTTTGGTTTGGATTTTATTGGCGCATTAGCAACTAAGGCTGTAATGTGCCAAGACCAAGAGTCGAAAAGCTTGGTCCCCTTAAGGAAGGAAAGTTTTGGAAATTATTTCATTGTAATTTATTTTCGTCGCATTTTTTATTTAGCAGTTTATTACGTGATATATTTTTATCAGTGTCTATTTTTAAATACCTGACATTGCTTCAGTCACTTGAGGTTTCGTGGAGGGTTTTATGGGGGGTCGGGTAGGGGCTTTCAACTATAGAGCGTTGGATCATTCATGTACTAAGAGGATTGAATACATTTATTAATTTTAAAGAAGTTTTTTATGTATTTTAAATCTTCTTTTTAAAATCGGTGCTGGAGAGTTGAGCATAGAAGTCGCCCTATGAAGAAATATTGAGGTAACTCTTGTAATTTTCAAATATGAATAAAACATAGGATATATTGAGCCATTGTTGCTCTTAGATTTATAGAAATACTCTCTTTTATGTAATGCCCCTAGAGTAGTCTGCTGTGGTGGGAAATTCTATATAATAAAGATTTATTTATTTTTATAATAACACTTTATAACATACACTTTATAATAACATTTTATAATAATTAATGGTCTAGGGAAAGTAGAAAAATAAATATGGTAAAATTGACATTTTCATTCATTACATTACACTGTTCATTTTATAAATTATATAATGATATTGAAAGATGAAGGAAAAATTCTCATTACAGTATGCTATTCATTGAAATTTTGATCCTGGTAGCTGGCACAGTGGTTATGATTGCTGTTCTTCTGCATTGTGTGAAAATATTTTGTGTTCCATGCCTGTTAGGGTGGAAGGAACATTTTGGGACTTTATTTGTACTGTGACCGAGTCTGTCGTTATTATGTGCAGGTGTACTTTTTTTTTTCTCTCACCCAAAAACTTAATTTTTATCTACAATAATGAAAACCAGCCATAGATTATAGAAATAATATTCTGTAATCTATAGTTACAATAAATAATATTTGCAGAAATAATATTCAGCATCATGGGTTTAGCTGCCTCGGCACTCATCCTAAACAACCCAAACTAACTAACTGAAATGTCTTCTTAACACAGCTATTATTAGAAATTTAATAATGCCAAACTACAAGTATTATTTATCATAGCTTAGGTATGGCTTACCGTGTTTATGTGGCTGTGCTGATGACTGTTTTGCAGAAAAGTGTTGTAACAAATGTTTAAAATTATTGTTATGAAAAATTTGATCAATAGAGGAACTAAAAACTTACCTTGTAAAAAAAATTCCTAAATTATTCCTCAATACTGATATTTTATAATTGGATATGGAATAACTTCAGAATTTTACTTCTTATACATGTGCAAATTATGATTTTCCCACAGTGAAATTTCTTTCTGATTATATTATGCTATTTTATTTTAGTTTATATTTTTTCTTTCAGTTGCGGTGCTGCCCAGTACGTACAGTGGAAGAGTTTTCCTGAACTTTATGGTTTTAATAATGTACAGTCTGGTGCACAGGTAAATATATTGTCAGCATTAGCAAATATTCAACACATTTTTAATATTATCAGTACTAAACAATTACAGCAAACTTTGCTCAGTTGATTTGATTTCGATACATTCTCCCATTTATAATTTAACTCGGATAGTCTGGCAGCAGCTCAAGCAATTACTTTGACATTCGGGCATAAAAATGCCAGAAGATTTTTTTATGAGTATGAATAACTATCCTCATTCATCAACACCTTACTAGAAAGGAGTTGATGAATGGAGAAATAGACCCTTAGAAACAGAAACCTTGAGGGATAAACTGGATGATGGAATCCCAAACAAGAAATGATCCTCAGCATGAATTAGTTGCTCAGGAAGTCATACAGCAAAGCCTAACAAAAATAAGGCACATTGAGCATAACTGGGATTCTAGAATCAAGTCCTTATCTCATTATTATAAATGACAGGATATCATCCCTTCAAAAATTTTCTTTTGCATGTGCTGAATTTATTCAGAACAGAGAAATAATTTTTGTGAGTGTATTCATATTTATCATATATCGGTATTCATTTATGTCATATATATCGCAAAAATTATTTGTGTGATGCACACAAAAATTTTTTTTTTTTTTTGCTTTTTTTTTTTATTAAGACAGTGTATCATTTGAATGGCCATTCAGAATTTATTTTATTATTATTATTATTATTATTATTATTAATAGCCATATGGTGCAAGGAAGCCTGAGGCTTATGCTGCACCAGGAAAAAAAAAGTTCCCGAGTTACCCTGAGAGAGAGAGAGAGAGAGAGAGAGAGAGAGAGAGAGAGAGAGAGAGAGAGAGAGAGAGAGAGAGAGTGTCAAAAGTAGAAGGGAATCACCAAGAAAGAGAAGAAAGATGATATCCAGCTCAGGTGTGCCAATGGGCAAAATAAATTCTGGAAGGGATGATCTGAAATTGATCAATTTTCAAGAAACTGAATTAGTGATGATAAACTGAATGGAAAAGATTTCATTAATTTTTTTTTGGTTGGGGTCATCCTTTACAAATACATAGCTCTTAAAGTTGCAGCTAAGGTAAAAAAAGCAACACGAGAATCACAGAAAACTATGAGAAACTTACTGATAATGCAAGGAGAAACTTGCTGCTACTGCAGTTTCTCCTTGCATTATCAGTAAATAGACGGTGCGTGTTATTGGTAGCAGCAGTAGAAGTCGAGAATGATATATTGATTGACACGTAATAATAGAAAAAGAAAGAAAGATTCTTTATATACAGTAGAACCTGGATAAGAAGTTTTCCAAGGGACCAAGATTTTTGACCAAAGTTTAGAACTTCTTACGAGGGAAAATGACCTTATCTTATCTTATCTTCCTTTATGGATTAGGTGATCTGCCTGTTCCGATCTCGAAGAGGTCTGCCCATCTTTTCTTTGGTGTTCCTCTGTCTCTTTTTCCTACTACACAAATAAAAACAAAAAGATACACATACATGAATGATCACGTGAATTGTAGAAAAACTATCAAGAATAAACATTGTCATTTAATGCACAACAATATTTATTAGTCATGATTTAATAAGATTTCAAAACCATAACAAAGATGTAATGAGAAGAAAGGTAATGAAAATGATAAAAATCAATTACAATAATTACAAGTAGTACAAAAAAAAATAACTAAAAAATGTTTCATTTTTTCAAGTAGCTATTCAGAGAAGATTGCTTCAGATATTTTGGGGAGAGCTTCATACAGAATAAATCAGTTTCCCTAACACATTTCAACACTGGCTCAGGGCACACTATGAATGAATTTCTGCAGTGAAGAAAGCCAATCATTTCATCTGGGAATGCTAGTACAGCAGGCTCATCTTCTTCAGATGAGCAATGAAAATAAAGATGAGATTCAGTTAGTTAGTTATTTGGTTTTTAGGAGCATTAGCAACTAAGGCCATATTGCTCCGGGATATGCGGTGGTCATTCCCTGACCTTTCCGCATCCTCCGTATTTGGTGGTGACGGGCTCGAACCCCGGTCTAATCAAGAAGCGTGTGCTACGCACTGCTGCTCCTTCCCACCTGGCTACGGAGGTGCCCGATGAGATTCAGTCACTATTGATCATTGTCTGCATCAATGTAATCATAAAAATTTACTGTAAATCCCAAATACAGGCATTCCTTGACTTACGTACTTAATTAAGTTTTTTTTTTTCATGTACATAAGTCCATTTTGTATGTAAGTCCAACTTCAGTTTTGTAGATACAAAATACATGTACAGTACAGTACAATTAACTATATAGTATCGGTGTAAATACACCATAGTTAACCCATAAACTTGAACTATGTATGTAGCGTACAAGGCATCATTTTAATTGTATCTCATATTGTGGTTGTCTTCACAATGAGATAGCTGCTATTGCATTACTTCAAATAGCGCTTCCGTAGCCAGGTGGGAAGGAGCAGCAGTGCGTAGCACACGCTTCTTGATTAGACCGGTGTTTGAGCCCGTCACCACCAAATACGGAGGATGTGGAAAGGTCAGGGAATGACCACCGCATATCCCGGAGCAATATGGCCTTAGTTGCTAATGTTCCTAAAAAAAAAAAAAATTACTTCAAATAAATAACGCTTCTCTAGTAGAGAAGACTACTGTTATTTATTTTCAGTGGTACCACCACCCAGACGATCGTTTCGAAGCTACTGGGCTTCATCATCAGTGGGCGGGCAGGCACCCAGATAATGCAATAATGCAATAGCAGTAATGCAAGTAATGAAATAATGCAATAGCAGCTATCTCGTTGTGAAGGCAGTGTAGTAGGTAGGTAGGTAGGTGTAGTAGGTTTTTGTTTGGAGTATTAGCAACTAAGGCCATATTGCCCCAGGGATATGCGGTGGTCATTCCCTGACCTTTCCGCATCCTCCGTATTTGGTGGTCACAGGCTTGAACCCCGGTCTAGTCAAGAAGCGTATGCTATGCACTGCTGCTCCTGCTCACCTGGCTATGGAGGCACCAAAGTTGTGAAGGCAACCACAATATGAGATACAATTAAAACGATGCCTTCTACGCTACATACATAGTTCAAGTTTATGGGTAAACTATGGTGTATTTACACCGATACTATATAGTTAATTATCAAAACCCATAAGGATTATGCCTTGTGCATTTCGTTTTCAAAATAAAGTACAGTACAATGCACTGAGATTATAACACCCAACAAACTTCATGTACAGCATTTTACGATTTGTAACCGTGTTAAATGAGGCTGAAAAAACATACAATGAATAATAATTTAGAGTACAGTATTTATTCAAAGCTAATTTAATCTAAATACAATACATAATTTAATTTAATCTACGATCAAATCACCTTACGATGGACTCTCCAAAATAAAATACCATTCACTACAGGCACTCCCCGGCTTACATAATACTAGACTTACGGAATTTTGACTTTACTTAAGTTTTTGCCAGCCAGTGCAAACTTAAAAAAATCGTGGAAACATATTTTGCATCCCATAGGAATAAATGGAGGTATCGTGAAAATATCGTAACATGAACCCAATAACACATTGTGGTTTTTTTTTTTTTTTTTTTGGTAATTCATTCCAAGACCTCGGAAGTTGAAATTTTCACTGTATAACTCAGCTATTTAATGTGATCTCTAATGATGTCTAAAAGGTCATTTTTAAAATGGAAATTGCACTACACTTTCATCGTTATCATATGTTCCATTATAAGAATCAATTTTCAATTTGTGATATTTTTCTTTTGCCTTTGTGTTATTTTTCTAAAACACCTTTCTGGAGGTCACGACCATAAAACAATAAAAACAATTTGCACTTTCTGGTTTATTGGGCTTTTCTGTTACTGCAAGCAATTATAAACGTGTTGTAAACTCGATGTTATTGCATTTGCGAAAATACCGATAGCTGCAACTGATTGCCGACTGCATCCGATACCGATTGCACTAACTTATATGACAATAAACTGTTCTCGAATATAATTAGTCTGATACATAAATCCTATATGTCTCAGACAAAATAACTTAACAGCTGTTCTCTTTTTTTGGAACTTAAGATGTATTATTATTTCACTTTGGAGACACCCTCTTACAGCCTTTGACTAGAAGGTTTACATGTTTAGGCTTGAACAATTGAATCAGTCTGCTATTATTTCAGAAAGCTAATTTACAAAATCCTGTAACAGGTGTGTAAAATTAACAGTATTAAGCAAAACACACTTGTAAAATCCATTTATTTAATTTAGTCATTTAATCTAATAATTTTATTTTAATTTAAGATCTACTTTAAGATATTGCTGTTATCTTTGCTGTTTGTTTTCAATTTGTGCCTAATAGCTATTAACTTCTTACTTATTATGTTGATATGTATACAGTACAATATATACTGTATATACTATGCACACTGAAGTTTATCCTGTTTATTTTTAGGTTTGGGCTATTTGTTGTCTGGAACTTGTTCTGTCATACTTTGGCTAAAATTTTTGAATTTGATATTAAAATTAGTCTAAGAATTGCCATTAAAATTTTGTGATATCTAAATTTAAAATATATGTTGTTATCAGACCAATTAACTGTCAACAAGAAACAGTGAGTTCCCAAAACATAGCTTGTTTGTTTTGTTTGTTATTTGGTTTTTAGGAGCATTAGCAACTAAGGCCATATTGCTCCGGGGATATGCGGTGCTCGTTCCCTGACAAT
This sequence comes from Mastigoproctus giganteus, assembly GCF_048544385.1. Lineage (NCBI taxonomy): Eukaryota > Metazoa > Arthropoda > Arachnida > Uropygi > Thelyphonidae > Mastigoproctus > Mastigoproctus giganteus. Next base: position 168,903,782 of record NC_143577.1, read on the forward strand.
TCCGCTTCCTCCGTATTTGGTGGTCACGGGCTCGAACCCCAGTCTAATCAAGAAGCGTGTGCTACACACTGCTGCTCCTGCCCACCTGGCTACGGAGGCACCTCCAAAACATAGCCAGAATTGTTTAAGTATTTGCCATCGAGGTGTTTCAATCAGCATGGCATCAAGATGTTTCAATAGGATTGTTTCCCATCTTTGATTTAGTCTACAGATGCCATTGTTGTACTTTTGAAAAGACCATAAACAGATATTTTATTTTTTTGAAAATAAAAAACCAGTGAGGTGGTTTTAAGCATGAGGAGATGCGAACTGACGTTATAATAACAATTTGGTTGTTATTTTAACACCATTATTTGGATGTTATTTATTAAAGTATCACACCAGTCATACTAATTGCCAGATGTGGCAGGTGCTGCTACCATCTGGAATTGCTTCTCATAACTTGGATCGCTGTTTGTTGTTCTAGGTGCATTGAATTTGAATTCATTGTTCCAGGACAGTTCCAGTACTGCTTCCATAATGTAGGAACTGGAACCATTGCTGCACTGTGAAAGCAGTAATAGTAGGCTATCTTTTCTGTTTCAATGTGACAGCACACTATGCCATAGTACACAGCCTGTAGTGACTTGATTTGAAGACATTAGTATACAACAGTTTCATTAGCCTCCTGCCCAGAGCTCTGTTAAACACCTATTGAACACCTTTGGAATGTCAGCCTATAGCAACATCCCACAGTCATTAGCCAAATTAACTGCTGTGTTGAAAGAAGAATGAATTAAAATACCACCATGTTACCAAAAATTGTTTTAAAGTTTACAGTTTACTAGTTTGTAACAATGATCAAAGGTGGACTAGTACATTATTAAATATTGTATCAAAAAAAATATTCTTTTAAACATCCAGATGTTCAGTTACTTTTGGCAATATCATGAGTTGGTTTTGCATTAGCAACACCTGCCTAATTATCTCATGTCCATAATACTGCCCGTACACATCTTGGAAGACTCTACAAGATGTTTCCGGGTGTCCTGTTGCAGTGCTCCTATGTTGCACAATGTGTCCAGTAATGCCCACACAATATCAGGTGGATGTATCGAATGTCCTTTTCCAGGAGGTCACAAACATGCTCAATTGGATTGAGTTCGGTGAGTTGAGTGGCCATGGGCAGGACCGTACTTTCACTTCTCGGGACCCGAGGCACTAAGCTCTTACAGGGCCCCTTCCCTTTAAAGATACCGAAGGTCCAGAGTACAAAAAGAAAAACTTGCATATATAAATATGATCCGAAAAAAAAAATTATTTTTACTAATCTGTTTAAACACAAACTTTGCAATACGAAGATTGCTTTGAAAATTTGAGATTACAGAGGCTATGCAAGGTCCCCCCTCTATGATGAGGCCAGAGGCTAGGGCCTCATGCACCTGTTTATAAGTACAGCCCTGGCCATGAGAGGACAGGGAATTCATTGTCATGTTCTGGAAACCAGTTAGCCACCTGCCAGACCTTTTACATAGCACATTGTCTTGTTGATAGACACCAGAGTTGTCTGAATACACTATCATTGTAAGGGGTATATACTTGGTTTCTGACAAAAGAAAGGTAAGGTTCCCATTGAGCCATTGATTAACAGTGATCAGAAGACTTCAGGTATGCCACAAAAACAGTTCCCAAACCATGACACCATCATCGCCAGCCTGCTGAACACCAACAGTACATCCAGGTGCCATGGCCTCATGTTGCTTTCTCCAGATGCAGATATGTCCATTTAAGATAAAAAGAAACAGGATTCATCAAACCAGGCAACAGATATCCGTGTCTGTGGTCATGTTGGTGCTGACGTGCCCATGCAAGGCTCAGTTTCTTGTCTTGCAGCGAGCATCAGTACCCATAACTGCCATTGACTGTCACGAGTCAATGGCAGTTATGGGTACTGATACTAATAATGTTCAGGGTAAAGCCCGTGTGAATATTGGTCTTGCTATTCCTACTTTGTATTGGATGATTAGCTGGGCCACTGTACTGCATCACTGCTATGTTATGAAATGAGACACATGACTCGCCACATGTGTCAACAACATGTGGCTGTCCAACATGTGACCTTTGTTTGTTTGACTGCTGTTGAACCAGTCACAGTAGACTTGTGACACTACTGAATGGAAACACTTAATTATGTTGGCTGTTGCCAAAATACAGGCACTTGCACATTTTTCGCCTATAATCATTCCATGTTCGAAGTCAACACTGACCCGTTCTTCCTCGCAGGCTCAAAACCTGATTGCCACATGTGCAAACTATCGTCTTATATGAGCCATTGCTGACTTTGAGCCTTCACCAGCGTCACAGACCAATCCATTCCTACACAACCAGGTGTTGCTAATGCAAAATCAACTCAGAGTAAATTGCTCCAAGAAAAATTGTTCAAATCATCAATTATCTATTTGTATATATATTCTCTTAGTGAATTATGTTCTAATGCTGTTCATGTTTCACGCATTTATATGTAAACATGTTATTGAAAGAAAATAATCATCACTTTATTGACTTCTAGTATGCTACTTGGATAGCAACTGCAGGCTGGTGCCTTGCTACTTTTTTGACTTTAGTCAGAATTTGTACTGGATCAGATTTTAATGCATATCAAGCAGCTCCAAGAACAGAGACTTCTTCTTCTTCATTAGGCAAGTTATTATGATTATAATATTCTGTTTGGTGTAAGTTTGTGAATTGGATCATTTCAGGGAAAATAATTATTACTAAATACTTATTAAGTACAGAAATTTATTAAGTTAATCTCCACAGTATATATTTGTTCCATTATTACAAATGGTTTTAGACATTAAATATTATTAACTGTAACAAATAATTGTAGCAGGTTTATATGCACCTTTTGATCCATTTGATTACCCAGTGAGGTAAAATGGATTTTATGTTCAGTGAGTGGGGTGAATTGAATGGCAGCTATATTTTTTGCTATCTGCACACGTCTCACATATGAATTTAAGTTTTCCTATGTTTCCAATGACTCATGAAACCATGATTTACACAATGAGCATTGAGTATACTGGCCATATGGAATGATGGGGACAAATTTTTTTTTTTTTTTTTGTAGAAAGCACATGAGTTAATATCATTGAAATCTGATTCACTTGGTCTTTGAGATACTGCTAGCTACAGATGAATATTCAGGCAGAAAAGCTAGTTAGTGATCCAGCAGAAAACACAGAAAGGCAGTATTTTATGCCCATTGCATAGATTGCAAAGTTTTTATATTCAGTTCACTTAGCTTACTTTTGTTGCACTTAACTTAGATTATCTGGAAAAGTGATGAGCTTGACTTTTTATGCTTTTCTCGTATTTTCTTCCATACCACTGTATGGAAGAAAATGTATGTTTTCACTGGACATAGTAAAACTTTAAATATTTGATTCTTTTCAGGTTGAAACATTTGAATTTGATTGACCCGAACATTGATTCTTTCATTGCTGTCACATAGCAGTGCCTAGGCTTTTCATTTGTTGATACATCTGATGCAGGCCTAGCATATCTCAATATTTTTATCACTTTCTTCCTCTGAGCTTGAAAAACTGTGACTGTACTAGTTGGTGATCTTTTATAGTAAATCTGTTCAGTGGATAGATCCTTGTGCCTAAATTTGGAGAAAGCAGCATTCAAAACTTGCTGCTAGCCCCATCCAAACTGCCCTTTTTGAAAGAGGCTTACTTAAATTTGAAAAATGCTCACTAGTGTATTGCATTCTTGAAAAAACATATTTTAGTGGTTTGAAAATAACATTTCAAACCACTAAAATATGTTAAAACATTTATTTCATGGATTACACAAAATTCCAGAGCAGATAAGGATTTCCATGTGATGCCCACCCAGCTAGTAGAAGGGAAAATGTTCAAACCAAGCATGAAAAACGATGTCATTAATATAGCCCTGAATACAGCAGTTCCTAATGTTTCTTTTTATATTCAGCTTTCTTAACAGCTGCCAGAATATACAAACCTGTGCCACTACACAAGCTACCACTTACGCTTATCCCAGCCAGCCTACACTTTACATTAGGAGTTGGGTCAGATATTATTAAATGGCATATATTTATCATCCATATTAAAAGCAGATCTTGGATTACTTTGTAAAATCTTTCTCAAGTTTTTTATAAGCCATTTGCTGTGACTTGGAATGACCCTTAGCTTCCTGCAAAGAAAGTTTTCTGCCATTAGCTCTTTATAAAGCCTCCAAACCAGAGGAATAGTCTTTTGACATTATTTCTGTAGAATTATTTTTGTTTAAACTAAACTTTAAGCATAATTAAGTTACTTCTTAAAACTTCATATGATCCCCATGGAAAAATTAATGATCAGATATCAATTTAAATTTACAGTTAGGCAGCAAAATAATTATTTATCAATAATGTTTCATATTCAATAGGCAGCCCATTTCATTGCAGATTCACTTATCCATTTTTCTCTCCAAATATAGGCAGTTCTCGCTTTACGAATTCTCAAGTTTATGAGTTTTTTTTTTTTTTTTAAAGTATCAAGTATCAACAAAATCGAAAATATGAACATTTACTGCAAAAAATAAATGTTAAATATTCATAAATACAAATTTCACACCACGTGTGTAGCTATACAATACAGTGTACCCAGTTTTACGATATTAATCCATTTCAGAGACACTATCGTATCATGAAAATATTGTAATCTGAACACATTGTTTTTTGGTAATTCATTCTACAACCTTGGAAGTTGAAATTTTTGCTATATAACTCTCTAAAAGGTCGTTTTTATAGTGTAAATTGTATTAGTTACCAAATCAAATCATTAAAATGCACTACACTTTCATCGTTATCATATGTTCTGTTATAAAAACCAATTTTGAATGGCTTTGCGATATTTTTCTAAAGCACATTTCTGGAGGTCAGACCATAAAACAATAAAAACAATTTGCACTTTCCGGTTTATTGTTCTTTTCTGTTACTGCAAGCAGTTATAAACGGGTAGTAAACTCGATGTTATTGCATTTGCGAAAATACCAATAGCTGGAATTGTGTGGTTTTTTTGTGTTATTATTATGGTGAAATGTGTTTCTCCTTTACTGAAATTTTCAATCATATGAAAAACATAAATAAATTTTCAGACTCTTCTCTTCATTCCTTTTTTTTTTTAAACTTCGTAAACTTGTTACTCTGCGCAAATCATGTTAATTGCAATTTGTGCGGTCCATTAAAAAATGCTTATGCAGGCTATTGAAATTTATAAAGAAAATCGAAGATTATCTTGGAAACAAATGCCTCTTGAAGCATTTCTGAAGAAGACGACTCCATGTGCAACAAACCAACAAGTGCCGAACCAATAATGAGTGATCAACGAGTGTGCATTTAGTCAATGAAGAATAACCATTCTTTAAAATTTGTAAGTCATAAATAATTTCTTTATTATTATAATTTGCTTGATTTTACAGGATACATTTTAATTTCTTTGGATAAATCAATCATTGTTTAAACATAAATTAATTAGCTGACTAATTTCATTGTTGAGAACGTAACCCCTATTTTTAACATTATGTCTATGGGATTTAATTCCTGCTTTACGAGTTTTCGCTTTACAAGTGCACGCTAGGTTCGAATTAACTTGTAAAGTCGAGAACTACCTGTACACATTTGAAGAAAGAACAATGTGCTGTACCCAAACACTACTACTAGCACACGGATTATATAAAACACTTCGCCAAATGGATAACCTTCCAGCTAATCATAAATTCACTTAGGGTTAGTTGGAAGGTTAATAATGACAAATATGTGATTTCTGATATGCTTCCTGTAACTTAAAACTAAGCAAAATTGTTAAACAAGAAATGAACTCTTTCATTCCAACGGATTTTTTAATGAATTTCCAAATATATCCTAAATTGCCATTTGAATAATGTGACAATACACTATGCCTCCAACTTGTATGAAGAATGTGAAACTGTTCATTTTGTTGAAAATGTAAAGCTTAGTTCAATCTAATTCACCACTTTCCTTATTACTTAAAATATTATATTGCTGAACTGTCCACTGTTTTATTCAAATTACCAGTATTAAAATCATAGTCTGAAATTCCATTAACAGAAATGTGTGGTGTGATTGTTTATAACTAAATATGAAGAATAAATTGGATAATTATGGATGTTAATTCAGCCATTTATAACTTCAGCAAGTTATAAATGGATGAGATACACTGGGAGAGAGAGAGAGGGAGGGAGGGAGGGAATGTGTGTGTGTTTCAATTAAAATTCTACTAAAAGGGGAAAATTAATCCAAAAAAAAACCAGTTCCAGTCCAGTGCATACCAGTTGCAGTCCTCAGACAGAGGCTGTGGGGGGGGAACCACCCCAGTGATAAAAATAAAAGTTTCCTTTTTTTTTTTTCTTTTTTTTTTTCTGCTACATGAATTAAAGCTCAGTGATTCCCCAACTGGAACCCTGCTTTTGAATTTTGAAAATCTTGAGATTGTCACTGCCTATAACCCAGTCATTTCAATGAATACCTTTTCATGGCTAGAGAGAGAGAGTGTGACATCATCTTTCTTGCACCTATAATATAAATACAGAGGATGCCACTTATTGTAATCACTTTGGGATATAGGTTAATTAATAACCGATGAAACAATAGTTGAAATTTTCAGCGTTGTTTATTGATGTAGAGTTCAAATGTTTACATAAAAATTTGGAAGTGGGCAAAAAAGAAAACATGGAATTTAAGCAGTAGAATGTACTTTTATGTCATTGTCCACTGTTTCTTTGAGAAAGTCATCATCAAGGAAAATGAAACTAATAATTTAATAAATTTTAATAAATTGAATAAATTATGGTTTGTAAAAATCAAATTTGTAAGGTTAATCAACAACACAACCAAAAAAAAAAAAAAAAAAAAAACTATTTATTAGGGTCACCCGGAAAGTTATTTTATCTACCCATATGTATTGTGTCTGTAAATTGTATGATCTCTGGTCAATTTGCCTGCTTTGCTGGACAAAAAACCCCGGATTTCAAGGGAAAAACTTTGCTATCTATGCCCAATACTGGTTAATCAATAACACTAAAACTTGCTTTTGACAGGAAATGAAATACTTCTTTATTTAAGGATAAATTAACATTACAAAGATTAATTGCTCAACATGTCTGCCAAAGCAACCCTGATACACATTTCAACACAATGAAGTACAGATGTGGTTGTATTCTCCAACATCCTAGGGTTGTTTTTTGTTTCAAATTTGACGTTCAACATCTGTAATTCATTGCAAAATTGCATCTGGATTATTGGATTTTCACACATGCACTAGTGCCTTCATGTGCTCTCAAAGAAAATAATCCAGCTGATTTAAATCAGGAGGTGCTGGCCAGGGATGTGAGCCTCGGTGGCTGACCCAACAATTGAGATAATCTATCACACAATGATGAAAATGAGCTGGCATTCCATCGTGCTGCAGATATATCTTGGCTCATATTGCTAATCGAACATTGTGGCAACTGATTTTCCAGAAAGTTAATGTATGTATCCCCAGTGAGATGACCACTGAACACATGAGAGCCAATCAGCAGGTTGCCAATGGTTCCACACTAGACATTTAATGAAAAACTGTGTAGAAAGTTAGCTTTAATTACTTGATGAGGATTATCTTTGGCCCATACATGCATGTTCCTTGTATTATTCACCCCATAACTTGTGAGCATTGAACAAAATGTGAGCAAAGTTCATTGTTTGCAATTAGCCATTGACAAAAATTTAACCGACACCATAATCTACCTGTTGAAGATGCTGAACAGGTTGAGGATGATATGGATAAAACCTCTCAGAATTTAACAGTTTTCCATACTGTTACTCGGGGGATTTCTAGGCATGCAGATAACTTCCAAATACTCATTGATGGGCTGCAATGTCTTCTTGAATAGCCGGCTGGCATTCTGATTTCATTACGAATGATCCAGTCTCTTGTAGGCCCTCTGTGTATCTATAAACACTTGTTGATGGGATCCTATGGTTAGGGAAATTAGGGAAACAATAATCATAAATAAAATGTCTCCATATTCCTCCTTTGAATGGAAATGGCAGTTTTTAGCAGTGTAAAAATAAGAAATTATTTTTGCACACTTATGTAGGTAAATAACACAGTAATGAATGAAAAACAGTAAAAAGCACTGATGTAGACACATAAACATTAATTAGTAAACAAAAGACAAAAAAATGATAAACCCAACCCATGTCTACCAGTGCTACAATAATTGTTTTTTGTGTACTCTGTGTATAAATTTTTGTGTTCAAATCATTTTTGTGTACTTTGAGCACCTCTAGTGGCCAAAGGAGATGTTTCTGGACCCATGTTTATGTGCAGTTTTTTTACCTATTTTGGGCTGTAGAACATGCTCCTACAGTTTGGCAGATTCCTCCTAAAGAACCCTGTATAATATTTGAGAAACTTATTTTATTCCATTTTCCAGTTTTTTCAGCTATTTTTTAAATTAATTTTAAATTTGGCATGCTGTGAATCGCACAGAATTCAAATGTCTCTAATTCCTATCCCACATAAATATCTCCTGTGTTTTCATCTTGATTATTCAAAGTAATAACTAAAAAAATATTAACAAATCTTTTTAAAACACTTGTAAGACTGTTGATGATTATAGAACCTGGGACAGTTCTTTACTGCAGACAGTTTGTTTTACTATTCTTTACCAGCACAATGAGTTGCATTGGTATTGCACTCCTTTCAAATGAATGGGCTTGCCAATTTATTAATTTCCAGGAAACAATCATAAATCTAATGTCTCTGTCTAATTTATGATTGTTATTTGGATAACTAAAAGATTTTTAGGCAATGCCTAAGTGTATTACTCATACACAATGATTGAAAATACCAAAAGTAATACATATTTCATAAAATTCATAATAATAATAATAATCCCCACCTTTTCGTGGTAGTGGGGATATGCACTTCTGTGAGGCATGAGGCTATGCTGGTGGTAGCTTCCAGCCTCCCAGTAAGCCTCCCAAGCCAGACAGGCTTTTGCTGAGGAGCCAGACTAAAAGTGCTTAAACCCAACAACATGGTGAAATTATTATTATTATTATCATTAGCCATATGGTGCAAGAAAGCCTGAGGCTTTTGCTGCACCAGCAAAAAAAAAAAATTCTGTTACCCTAAAAGAGAGAGAGAGAGAATAGAAGGGAATCACCAAGGAAGAGAAGAATGATGATATCCAGCTCAGGACCCTGGGTGTGCCAAGCCCATACTCACCAGATGCAAGCCCCTGGAGTTTGAACAAACAGAAATCCTATACAGGATCATTCGTCACCCAGGTCAACAAGGACTGCATCAGATGTTAGAGTACCTGGACATCTAGCCTCAAGTGGGCCATGGGACCTCCAGCTGAGCAACCAGAGTTGGAGTCTACAGAAATACTGGAAGGCCAACGACAGCACTGAAAATATACAATCATAGAAAATCAACAAATGATTTGTTATTTCAGGTTGGATCCCAAAAAACATGATTACCAAAAAAAGAATGTACCAGATTTGGAATGAAATACACCCGGACTTGGAAATTACTGAACATAGACTGATAGACAGACCAACATCATTTTTTATTGAGAAATAGTCTTTATTGATGTAGATCTGTAGGAACTTCAGTAGAACATTCAAGATAAAGATATTGAAAATGAATTGCCAAGAAATACCCAGGTAGTATCAGCAAAAACAGTAGAAGAAGAGCAAATAATGTCTTAAGCCATATCCGAAGAAAGACCATTTGATCCATTGCTGTTCTCTAGCACGTCAAGATCAGCAGCCTGACTGAAGCAGAAAATTGTTGAAACAGGAATGAAGCAAAAGAAGGTCGAAGATTGCTTGCACTGTAGCTGGTTGCCAAGAAAAAATTTGTCCAAAGTCTAAGATACCTGAAAATAGCTGTAGAAGCAATACATAAATGCAGTGAACAAACCAGTTCATATACAGTGCTGCAGCAGTGTTGACACAGGAGCTTGGTTACGAAATAAGCCAAAAAAAAAAAAAAAAAAAAAGAGCAAAGCATAACATCAAAATGGAAGGCCAGATTAGGAAACAAGGTCAGCAAATTGAAGGAAATTAAAGAGAAAAAGTTGAAAAGTGAAAAGACCAAGGAATACCTAGTGAAGAAGTACAACTTGGATTTAAAGAAAATTAAAGAAGCTCTTGAACTTGTGAAACAGCAGATTACTGCTATATCAAAGAAAATCTCCAGATATGAAGCCTGAAATTCTCAGTACAAACAAATTTCTCTTTTCCAGTGAAATCAGTGGCATTTCTGCCAAAGTGTTGATGGAGAAGCAGTGAAAAGCAAGTTGAAAACAAACAAAGAAGAGATTGCCAAATTTTGGAAATCTGTGGAACAATCCAGAGGACCAACAAGAATGCAGCATACAAGAATTCAGAATACATTAAAGAAGTGGAAGCCAAACTAAAAGGAAATAATATGCAAGATCTTATAAACCCTGAACTAGTTGAGAGGCAGGCCAAGATTAAAAAGTGGATAGCAGCATCTGACCAGCTTACATAAAAAAATAGCCCAGCAATTGAATTATTTATTACAAAATTGAGAAATCAAAGAAAGGATGACAACTGGCAATGCCTACATCCTTATAAAGGACCACGAAAAAGGTGCAATTCCAAACCCCCTGTTTACCAAATATTTTTAAGCTAATGACTGGAATAATATCTGACATGATACAGGATCATTTAGAAAGGAACTTGTTCCCAGTCAAACAGAAAGGAAAAATTTAAACACAAGAGGCACTAAAGACCAGCTTCTAATGGACAAAATGATTCTGGAGAACTTCAAGTGAAGAAAAATCAATTTGCATGTTATTTGGATTGAGAAGGTTTTTGATTCACTTCTGCATAATTGGAGGTAATACTCCAGTTTATAGTGCACTTCTGTACTTTGGCAAGAAAGAGAGGAAGAAGGCAGTGATTGGCAAGTGTATGCACCTCCCATTCACTGCTTTCCCCCTCTCCTCCTCTTCGCCCACACATTACAGGTGGATGTCGCATGACATGACAATATGTCGGAGCTGAAATGAATAAAAAGGAGCAAAAAATAGGTGAATGTAAACAATTTTTTAAAAAGAGTAGAAAATAAGAACAGCAGACACAACCACTGATACATCTTGCCAGTACATTACTAGACAATTCTACATGCATTAACAATGAAATTGCTCTTTGATAATGCACAAAATGTCTACAAAAATGCTTATTTTTCAAAATTTTTGGAGGCTGCCACCCCCAAACCCCTGCTTTTGTAACCTGACATGACTACATGATTCCATATGCATATGGGAATTGCTCATGCATGTGTACAAAAATGCTTTTTTTTTCTGTGGACTGCCACCCCCCCAGACCCCTGCTTCTGCAAAACAATCTTACACTAGCAACTAATACAATAACTGCAAAAACAATCAAATTGTCAAATCTGACGATTTTATTCTCAAAGAACACTCACCTCAAGAGTCCTGTCATGTCAGCCGGTATATTTTGCGAACTCCATTCAGGAAAGCCATTGTTGGGTCTTCGCTGTCAGAGTGCTGCCACATATTTTCTGCGAGGTAGGAGTCGAACTGACCATCTACTGTTCTAGATGACAGTTGCCGTTTAATAGCACTCCATGAAGCCTCTATACTGCTGGTGTTTGCACCAGTTTCAGGATCGGTGAAGTGAAGCGAGTGGTTTAGCTATGTGCGTAAACCCTTTGTCACCTAGGCAATCGTAAGCTTCCAGCAATCCGACACTAGTAGTACCGGGCAAAATGGAAGTTTTAATGATGTCTAGGAGGACCTCTTTACTCCGATTTTCAATGACCCTGAAAAAACACCATGATGTGCTTAAATCCCACCAAACACCAGGTGCCCATTCACTCTTTTACATCTATTATACTTCCTTTTGCCAAACTTGTTCTCATCAATTTCAACACCCACACCACCAATCATAATACTTTCTTTCAAGCACAGATCTACACATACCTCTCGACAAAAACTCTTCAAATCACTCACTGTGGTTTGACTCACACACATCTCAGATATAACAAATTCACATGGTGTCTTCTCAACCCAAAAATAAGTGAAAAACAACCCAAAAATCTCAGTCATATTTAATCTACTTTCAGAAAACTACAATCCCTTTTGCATGATGAGGATTGGCCCCTTTCTTTCTACACAGCCACTGAAACTCATCCGTAATGTCCTTTTGCACAGCCAATTTCATCGAACATCTGCGCTGAAAACACTTCTACTGAGAAGCAATCAAACACTCATACACCATTCAGTTACAGCTTTTAATCTGTCCCTTTCCAAACCATACAACATATTCACAGTCACTCGCTCCATTGGATTCAACAAGGAATAAAGAATAAAGAAACACAAAAAAAAAAAACACTGATAACAAATTAAAAAAAAGGAAAAGAGTAAGTGATGGCAACAGACAAAAATGTCCGATAGAAGCATGATGGCGACAACAAAACATAACTGTGCACAAAACTAAGCAAATGATAATTTTGCATTTACTGCAACAATCAGAAGTGAATTTACATCCAATTAAACAATTGGAAAGGCAAAATTACACATTCATAGTAATCAACCAATCAGAGAACTTGACCAGACAGTCACCTCCGTTCTTCGGCCATGCCTGCAATGTGGTGACAAGGTGCACCATAAACTGGAATACAGCCTAATTGGATACTAAAGTTCTTGGAAATAATTGGAATTAGTGAAAATATTTGAAACTTCATAAAGACTGCAGTGTGTTTGTGGAGAACACAGCTAATAGCAAATGGTGGAGTAGCAGGTGATGTCGACACCTAACTCTTACCACTTTTCACTCTCACCATTATTATTTATATCAATGATACCACCTCAGAGGTATCACTGGGGCATCTAACTGTTTCTTGGAAAATTAGTGGAAATGATTATTTGAGTGAGACTCAAAGTGACATTATTATGCTTTCTCTTTTGTCTTAGAGTGAGGAAATTATATCAAGGCCGCTTGTATCTTCAAGTGGTCTTTGGTGGGCAGGCAGGGGGTGTTCTCCCTTCACTTGGCTAAAGTGAGCAGAACATTTATTTGGAGTTAATGTGTTGCATAAGGTTGATTTATATTTCCATGTTCTTGTTGGTACCAATTTTCCTCTGAGCTAATTATTATTGTGAGCATTTTAATAAGTTTTTGGTCTTTCTGTATGCAGGCTGACCCTTACTAACCTTGCATATTTGTAAATTGTTAAGAGTCTGTTAAATTTTGGCCTACTGTTTTAAATTATAAATATATTTATAGTTTTATTTATATTAACTAACAAATGGCATTGAGACTCACATTGAAGATAGGCAAATTATGTCACAAAATGTCTTTCAGGAGAATATAGCTGATGTGTCAGAAGAGGAGATTGAGGAAATTGAACAAGACATCTTTTCAGTGGTGGCTGAAATGACGATGATTCAGGCAGTAAGTGAGGGCACTGTAATTAAGATGAAAACAAGAAATGAAGGTGAGGCGATGGCTTCCAAAAAGAAGAAACAAAACAACCTAAGACCCAAAGTTTGAGTTTAAAGGAATGCTCAGTAAATATAGATCAAGATGTTATTGAAATGTACTCTAGTGACAGAAAAACAGTCTAAACCTACTTTTAAAAGGACACAAGAGAATCTGGATAGTTCTGGTGATGACTTAATTGGAACTTATGGGTATCAAGAAGTTGAAAAATACCTGTTTGAAGTTGTGTCAGATTTATTAAACAGTGGGAATAATATATCACATGAGGTTTGTGTGCAGATACTGGATTTGTGGGATGAGCTGGTGTTAACAACTATAGACTTATAAAGACTAGTTGTTAAATTAGAACAGGAGAAAATTTCCTAGCACCCAAAGGCTTATGCAAGTGTTGCTAGTTAGGAAAAGAGTGAGAAAAAAAAGATAAAACAAACCCAAAGTGATTATGGTGACATTGAAGCATGAGAACCATTGTAATAGTGATGATATGAAGCAGGACTTGTTAAAGACAGTAAGAGCTATTTTAAATGATGTCAAAGATATCTGAACTACTAGAAATAAAAGAGCTATTATGAAAACGGACACTGAGCAGAATGTGTAAAAAATTAAAAAGTGTGCAAAGTTTAAAGGCCTCAGGTTTCGATAATAGAGAAACCTCGGAAACTGAAGCCAAAGACTTGATATTGGGAAGGATGCCTCGAAAAAGGTCTTCATAGAACAATTATGGACATGAAACCGAAAAGATAATGGTTAAGTACAGAGCTGTGTTAATATAGAATTGCCATAAATAAGGTTAAAGATAAAATTCTGGAAAATTGGATATTGGAGGTTCCTGGTAAAATAAGAAAGATTCTGTTAAATATTTGAAGAATTTGTGTAAACTAGGAGTCCTGTGTAAAGGACATTATTACTCTAACTGTTTTTAGTGCATGAATTATTATTATGGACATATAGCCAAATATTGTAAAGGTGAGGTTAGTGTGGTCACTGCTCCACGTAGGGCCACTCCTACAAGAATTTCCTCTCAGAGAGGAACAACCAAGATCTGTTAATTGTTGGAAGAAGAGACTGTCTGCTGAGAATTCTGCTGCAGCTGCTCAGAGTACCTGAAGGTACTAGATCTTAACAAATGGAGAACTGACTATGACTATTTCTAGTCAAGTTTCTATATTGTATATCATATAGATAAATGAACAGCATTTGAAGTTAATCCTTCACCAGTTGACCATCATTGCTGAAGAGAGGCCATTAGATATCATGTTGGTTCAAGACCCTTACTTTTTCTTGGGGAAAGTGCAGGGATATCCGAGTACATTTCAGATCTTGCACTCAGAAGACAAACCATTCGCTGCCATTGTGGTTAGGAATGTGACTATGGTAACATCCTCATCCTTCCAGCACAGAGTGCTGCAAAATGATTTTTCCAACTGTCCCAAAGTACTTGGTTTCCTGTACTGCAAATTTAATTACTTTCTGGACCCCTGTATTGAATATCTAGAAAGTTCTGTTAGGGTATTGGGTACAAAATCCATTGTAGTCGCAGTGGATTCAAACGACGTCTCTACTCTGGGATGGCAAGAGCACTGATGATAAAGGACTTTTATTTGAAAGTTTCTTGCTGCCATTGGGTGGGAAGTGGCTAATGGTATGTCAAACATTATGTTTGATATACTTTCATCGATATCATTGATAAATACACGTGGTGAATAATTATGAGGACCAATATGTACTTGGCTTGTTCATGGACTTTAAGGGAGCATTCAGCACCCTGTGGTGGGGTAGTATCCTCTGCAGGGCTAGAGCCACCCTTTTTCCCAGAAACTTATATAAGATCTTGCAGGATTATTTCTCGAAGCGGAGAGTGGTGGTTAGGTTAAGTTTGAATGGGGAGACTCTTGTGGTGCAACACGGCTACCCAGAGGGACCAATCTCGGACCGAATATGTGGTCTTAAATGAGTTCATGGAGAGTGATATGGAGGACACGCATACCATAACCTATGCCGATGACAGTATTTATGTGCTGCATTAAAACAGCTAATGGAATGGAGTGAAATACCCGAGTTGCAGATTTTTTCTAGTAAGACTGACTATGCTTTTAAAGGGAAAGTTGAATTTGATTAGACCATCTCTTGTAAGATGTGGTATGTCTCTTAGGTATATGAATAGTGTCAGATACTTGGGTCTCTGCCTAGAAAAGAAAAGTAAAGAAAAGAAAGACTTTTCTTTACTGAGCATTCAGAATATTTAAAGCAGAAAGTTAAGCTGCTTTATGCCAAGCTCCATAGAGTGGTAAGGGTCAAGTGGGGAATAAAAGGATGTGCTTTAAATCTATTATATGAATGTATATTTATTTATTCCCATATTGACTTGTGCCTCTGGAGCTTGGTTTACAAGAACTGCAAATTCATTAATGAAGCAACATCTTTTGTCAGTTCAGAGAATTTCTCCTCTGGGCATAACCTGGGCCTGTCAGACTGTATCGACAGATGCAGTGCAGGTAGTATCTGGTAAGATCCCAGCGGACTTATTGGTAGTTCATGCAGCTTGGTATACTGTTTACAGAGAGGTATCCTCATCTACGTTTTGGGTATTCGATCATGCCTGGAAGGTGGGGCAATGCATGGACAGTAGCAGTTTACATTGGAACAGAAAAGAATTTATGATGAGATAAGGCAAGAAAGGTGGATGCTCTCTGATAAGAGTTGGCAGACTTTTGTCTTTCTCCCTTTTGTGTCCATTGTAGACTATAAAAGGAAACCATGGCTGCAGTTTAGCTTACGCTCTTGCTTTTTATTGACCAGACATGGCTTGAAGCACAGGTTAAGTCAGTTCAGCTTGGTTGAGTACTGTCCAAGTTAACTTGAGTACTTGGACAGTACTTACGTGTTGTTCATGTATGAAAAGCTGAGTGGCTGTACTCTCTTTAGTTTTAGTTCATGTTTGAGTTATTGTGTTGTGTTTAATGAATTGGTGTTAACATTTGCTGATTTGCTAGGAAAAATATAAAGATAATTAGTCAAAATTAAAGAATTTGGATATTATGTGCATGTGAGGTGTGGAACTAGATGGTACTCAAAAGTTGCAGTTTTTCTAACATGAACAATATTAATACCACTCTCAATAATTCTGAGTTTAACAGGCCACCGGTATCAAAAATTGAAAACATCAACAAAGTTTCCTACCCTTATCTGGTTAATTTGAAACTGTATGGAAAGTCACCACCTGAAATTGAATCACTACTTGTTACTGTTTGGATATACAGCTCTGATATTGCAATGGAGTTTAGTATGGATGAATGTGCAACTTTGGAAATCAATCAAGGGAAATTCACATGCTCAGAAAGAATCAAAATGCTCAATCATAATGATATTAGGTGCCTCGCACCAGGCATAGCCTACAAGTACCTGGGCATTCTTCAAGCAGATAACATTGAGATTTAAGAGCTAAATTAGCAAAAAATACATCAGAAAAGGTGAAGAAGATCCCAAATCTGAAACTCAATGGTGGTAAAATACCATCAAAGTCATTAACACCTGGGCTATCCCCCATCATTCAAATACACTGCCAGAATTATAGATTGGACTAGGGCAGAACTAGAAAGCCTTGACTGAAGGACAAGGAAGATAATGACTATCAGTGATGCTCTTTACCAACATATTGATGTGGATAGACTGTATCTCCCATTCTGTGAAGTCAGATGAGGAATTTTGCAAGTTCAACAATCTGTAGAAGAGAAGCGATCAGTAGCGGAGTAAGTCAGAAAAAGCCAGGAAGAATTCCTAAAGGAAATCAGCAAAGAAGGCATGTTGAAGGGGAAATGAAACAAAGGAGGATTATAAAAAACAGCAACTGGTGACTCAGACAAAAGTGGCATAAGAAACCAGGGCCGGATAAAGGATGAAATAGGCCACAGGCCATATTTAAATTTGAGGCCTCTTTAATATATATATATATAGAGACAGCCCCAAAATGTGTGGGGCCCTATTCAAGAATTACTTGTGAGACCCTGTTTGTTATTTCTTGACCTCCAGAAATTTTCAAGTCAACTTGCACAAGTGCTCTTGGACTGACCATAATGTGGGTAACTAGACATTAAGACAGCAGTAGGCTTGTTGATAGAAATGTGGAGAAGATGTGGATGATATTATTTTTTAGACCAGTGCTTCTCAAACAAGCTGTGGCGAAGGACCAGTTTCTTTTATTTCCAATCTGTTGCGGACCGATACTTTTGTAAAATACGATAAAAATGAATTATTAGAAATATGAAAAATTACTCGTTGCGGACCGGTAACAAATAGTTTGCAGAATGGCACCAGTCCGTGGACCACATTTTGAGTAGCACTGATTTAGACCATTTGAGCGTCGGACCCTCTTTGACAGAACCGGTTGCACATGTTTTTACCAGTTGCTACATAGGTTTTTATATTTATATTGTGAATATAATAATAATTCCTTGATAAAAATGTAAAATAAGAGGTGAAAAATGTTTTATATTTTTGACTTGAAAAATAAAGTAATAATAAAAACAATTTTAATAGAAACTTTTAACTTATTTATTGTACAATAAAAAGGTATAAGAATAAAATTTAAATACTTAACAAGTTTAGTTTAAGTATGCTTTTATATTATACAGTTTCTTGGTTTATTATTATTATTACAAGTACAAGTCAATGTTGAAAAAAAGCCATGAGTTAGGGTTAAATTTGAAAGTGTCTGCAATTCTGCCCAGACATGATAGGAGGGCGTATATATGATGACAGCCTTGTCAATCAGTTCAGCCCTGGAGAGATTGTGCAAGGCTCAAGGGGTAGAATTTTTTTCACGCTAGTGTGTGCTTGTTGACAGGAGAGACTACTTCTACAGGAATGGGATACACTTAAATAGAAAGGGTGCAAGAATATTTGCTGATGCTATCGATGCAATGTTAGATGGGTTGGAAAACTGCTAGCTTGGGGTGGGGATACACAGACTAATAGATTAACAGCAGCCGCCAGCAGAGGTGAAAGTGATACTTGCACTGCTTCTATTGGAATGAGCAACAGTGCGGGGGATTTCAGAGACTGCTGGAAGTCATCGCAGAGCAAGTAAATAGATGGGCTGTGTTAGGGTAGCTAAGAATAAGAACAAGGGTATGTATACTCGTGTGTACAACAATGTTATGAGTTTGGTAAATAAATTTGATGAATTGTGGTGTTGGTCAGAACATCAAAGGCAGATATTGTTGGAATATCACCCAGATATGAGGAATGCAGAATTGAAATTTGGGAGTACAATGTGTACAGGATAGGAAGGGAGGAGGGGTTATGCTATTAGTTAAGAAACACATGAAATCTAAGGAAGTGCAGCCAGTTGACATGGGTGGACAGTGCAGTATCGAGTCAGTGACATAAGCACTGGGAAAGCAAAATTGAGAGTAGGAGTGTGTTATAGGCCAAATGACTCTGACGAGTATAATGAACAACTGAACAGAGAAATAGAGTGGGCCAGTAAATAAGATTGCCTTATAATGGGGGATTTTAATTTCACAGATATTGACTGGAACTTGTGGATTGGTCACTTGCACAGTAGTAAGGCTTTTTTGGATTTATTGGATGATTGTTTTCTACAGCAGTATGTTTGAGAGGCAACTAGAGGGAGTAACACTTGATCTGATTATCAGTAGTGATTCTTCATGCATTAAGAATCTGCAGATAAAGGAATGACTAGGTGGCAGTGATCACAGTGTGCTGAAGTGGGATTTACTCAAAGAGGTAACTACTAGAAAACCTTGACTGAAGGACCAGGAAGATAGACTATCAGGAGATACAGCCTAACTACATCACATAGTGATGTAGTTAGGCTGTATCTCCCATTCTGTGAAGTCAAATGAGGTAAAGGGAAGGGTTTTTGCTTTCGTAGAGGTCACTACAGTGGTCTGAGATAGCTTTTAAATTCTATACAGTTGGACCAACTGATGATGTTACCAACAGCAAATTCTAAATGGGAAGATTTCAAAGAATTAATCTTGGAAGCTACTAGGCTTTTCATACAAACTAAGATATATTGTTGAAAGTTTAGGCCCAAATTGACGTCAGATGAACTATTCAGACATGTGGCAGAGAAGAAAATTGCATGGGATACGTATAAATTAACAGGTGACACAGAAGCCTATGGTAGATATAAACTGGTCTGTAATCAAGTCACAAAGGAGGTTAGCAGGCAAAAGCAGATTACGAGAAATCTTTGGCAAAGAATGCAAAGAAAAACAGCAAAGAATTCTTTGCTTATGTAAACTCTAGAAGGAAAGGGATGAATCAGATTGGTCCACTTGATATCGATGGTTCAACTGTAGATGATTCTGTTCAGGTAGCTAACAAACTGAATGAGTATTTTGCATCTACATTTACACATGAGGGGTTATTCGAGGGGGAGGGGGAGAATTCCAGAGGTGTATTAAACTCTGGCTATGAGCTAGATAATTTTGTAATAACTCAGAGCAAAGTGGAAGAGAAATTGTTCAAGATAAAGATAAACATAAGAAATTCACCTGGAGTGGATGGGATCTATCAAGTTATATTATTGGAGGCAGCAGAGGAAGTAAGCAAACCCTAAGCCATAATTAAGAGAGCTTCCTTGGACTTGGGGGAAGTACCCATGGACTGGAGATGTGCAAATGTGACCCCAATTCATAAATGAAGTTCAAAGGGTGACACAAGTAATTACAGACCTGTTAGTTTAACTTCTGTTCCTGGAAAATTAATGGAGGCACTGTTTAAAGAAGCACTGCAGGATCATCTAGACAAGATTTCAGTTATAGTTCCGACACAGCATGGGTTTGTTAAGGGAAAGTCTTATCTGACCAATTCGATTGGATACTGTGATGTGGTCACAAAGGAACTGGATGCAAAGAATAATTTTGAATCATATACTTGGATCTTAAGAAGGCTTTTGATTCTTTTGTACATGGAAGACTGCTACACAAATTGGATCAGTGTGGCATTGGAGGCAAATTGCTGCTATGGATAAAGGGATGGTTGAGTGGAAGAAGACAGAGAGTGGTAATCAGTGGTCACTGGTCTTCGTGGACTAATGTTATTAGTGGAGTCCTCCAGGGTTCGGCGTTGGGTCCATTGTTGTTTTCTGTATTTATTAATGATATTGATGATGGAATATCAGGCTTAATTATTAAGTTTATAGACGACACAAAGGTTGGCAGGGTTGTTAATAACAGTAACAACAGTATGCTACTGCAACAGGATCTAGAAAAGTTGAGCCGGTGGGCTGAGAGATGGAAACTGAAGTAAACATTGACAAATGGAAAGTACTGCATATGGGAAGCAGTAACCCCAGAGTAACATATCAACTATGTGGTACTACACTGAGGGTGGCAGAGAATGAAAAGGACCTGGTGGTAATAGTGCTGTCAGATAAGGCATTGGTCAGGCCGTACCTTGAGTACTGCATACAAGTCTGGAGGCCATATTTTCGAAAGTATGTAGAGCTGCTGGAACGAGTACAGAGAAGGGCAACAAGATTAGTGAATGAAACAAGGGGTTGCTCTCGCCTGATTGCACATAAATTCAAATTGAGGAAAGACAGTTGCAGAATAGATGTGTGGAAATTTGCCTTTAGCCAGTGAGTGGTTTATTGCTAAAACAACTTCCCTCTGTCGTTGTTGAAGTTGATAGTTTAAATAGATTCAAGGAAGAACTAGACAAACATTTGGAACAAATGGATGGGTGAAATGGGAAGTGTTTTTTTTTTGGCTGATGCCATATAAGCTTACTTTCTTGCATCATATGCTTCTGCTAATGCTAATTAGAAATTTTTATCACTACTTTAGAAAATATTTACACTGAAAATGAGGCCTCTGTTTGGGTGAGGCCCCTGGCCATGACCGATTTGGCCGTAGCATTAATACGGCCCTGTAACAAACCACTGCATGTCCAAAAAACCCCAGGGGTTCACATCTGGTGAGTATGGGCTTGGCATGCCCAGGGTCCTGAGCTGGATATCATCATTCTTCTTTTAATTGGTGATTCCCTTCTACTTCTCTCTCTCCCTCTCTCTCAAAGTAATTCAGAAATTTTTTTTTTTTTTTTTTTGGCTGGTGCAGCATAAGCCTGAGGCTTCCTTGCACCATATGGCTAATAATAATAATAATAATGTATTAGTGCCACTGAAGGAAAAGTAGATAGCACAAAGGCATGTTAGTGGCTAAAAAAGGGAACATCAAAAATAGAAACTGAAGGCTTAATATCAGCAGCTCAAGAACAAACACTACACTAACACAATAAAGGCTAAGATTGACAAGACCCAAGACAGCAAGTGCAGGCTTTGTAAGGAAACCAATGAAATGGTGTGGCTGCAAAAAGATCACACAGACAGATTATTTAAAGAGGCATAACAGAGTGGCCACCATGGTACACTGGAGCATTTGCCATCTAGCAAACACTGGTGGGACTACAATCCAGAAAAAGTTCTGGAGAATAATGTGGCCAAAGTGCTATGGGATTTTCGAATACAAACAAACAAATGTCTTTTTTGAAAAGATAAAGAAAATATAAAGGGCTGCAGATTGAAATGGAATGGCTCTGGGAAAGAAAAATATCAGTAGTACCTATAATTAGCATTAGCATTAGCATTAGTAGAGGCATTTGATGCAAGAAAGCAAGCTTATGCAGCATCAGCCAAAAAAAAAAAAAAAAAAAAGTAACATAAATAAATAAAAATAACCACTTCCACTTCACCCCTCTGTTCGTTCGAAATACCTGTCCAGCTGAGCCTTAAACTTATTTAGGCTATCAACTTCCACGACAAGGGATGGAAGTCTGTTCCACCCACCAACCACCCGCTGGCTAAAGGCAAATTTCCGCACATCTATCCTACATCTGTCTTTCCTCAATTTGAATTTATGCCCTCTCAGGTGATTTTTCTGAGCTAGAGGAAGAATCCCATCAGCATTGAGCATGCTCAAACCATTCAAGGCTTTGTACACCTCTATCAGATCACCCCGCTGGTGCCTAGTTTCCAGACACTGTAATTTGCAAAACTTAAGCCTTTCTTCGTAAGAGAACCCCTTTGTCCCATTCACCAATCTAGTTGCCCTTCTCTGTACTCTTTCCAGCAGCTCTACATCCTTCCTGAAATGAGGCCTCCAGGCCTGTATACAGTACTCTAGGTGTGGCCTGACCATTGCCTTATACAAGGGAATAATCACCTCCTTATCCCTGCTAGAAAAATTCCTATATATCATTGACAATACACCATGAGCTACTCTTGCAGCTCGTCTGCACTGCTCAGAGAACTTCATATCTGCCTGCACCACCACCCCCAGGTCCCTTTCATTCTCTACCACTGTCAGTGTAGTACCACAGAGTTGATACGCTGCTCTGGGGTTGCTGTTTCCCATATGTAGTACTTTACATTTGTCAATGTTAAACTTCATTTGCCACCTCGAAGCCCATCTGCTCAACCTTTCCAAATCCTGTTGCAGCAGCATAGTGTCAGTAGTGTCCTTGACAACCCTGCCAACCTTCGTATCGTCTGCAAACTTGGACATTAAGGACATAATTGTTGGCACCTTTGGGGGTATTGAATTCAAAAGGCTTAGAACATCACTTGCACATCATAGGTGCAGATATAATTTCAATCCACCAATTGCAAAAAGTAGCACTACTTGGAACAGCACATATTTTACAATGATATCATTGGTTATCTTAAACCCTTGGGAATGGTCCGATAGTTCAAGGACCAAATCCAATTACACTGTCTACCAGATGTCAGTAACATCTGGTGATAGTGTAAATAAGAAAATAAATAATAATAATAATAAATGAGAGAAGAAAAGAAGTGTTTGACTTATTTATTCGAAAAGTTAGGACAATATCTAGCTGTCTGAATAGAAATGACAATCAAACATGAAAACAAAAGCAGAAAGTTGTAATAAATCCAATACGCTGTGAAACAGAAAGTTATGTAATAACTTTCTTAATAACAGAAAGTTATGTAATAAAAAACACCTCGAGAATAAATCATGTGTTGCAAATCATTATTTGAAAAAATATCAGTATATCACCTTAAGACATTTCTAAAGATAGACAGAAAATAACAGAAATAGCTAGCAAAAAACATGAAAGATGCTATTTGCAGTGAAAAACTGTAATAAATATTTTGGCTCTTTACCTGCTGGGTGTGATCACCCTCTAACTCTGGGAAAATGATAAAAAGAATTCAAAAGACACATCCAGTAAAAATTAGCTTATATTGATGATGGTATACAGCAAAACACAGATTTTTATCACAAACCAACGATTAATGCTCGCTTGTTATTTTTGAAATGACGTAGTGCAATTTCAAAAATAACAATGTGGCGCCACTGCTAGGATAAAAAATAACATAAATAACTATTGCAATCCATTAAGAAATGATTAAATATTGGTAAACCTAAAGCAGAATTTACACATCAGTAGTGCCACCATTTTTGTAACATTTAGGGGTGCCACCACTGCAGGATTAAGGAAAGAAAGCAGATAAACAAGATAGTGTAAAAAAGTATCATTTGTTATTCAGTAGAGTAGCACAGAACAATTTTCTGTTTTTGTGACAACACAGGCAAGCTCACTAAGCAAGAAACAGGCATCTCACTTTAGCATTAGCATTAGTAAAGGCACATGATGCAAGAAAGCAAGCTTATATAGCATCAGCCAAAAAAAAAAAAAAAAAAAATGAAACATCTCATTTCACCCATCCACTCGCACCAAATGTTTGTCTAGTTCTGCCTTGAATCTATTTAAGCTACCAACTTCTACAACGACAGATGAAAGTTTGTTCCAACAATCAACCATCCACTGGCTAAAGGCAAACTTCCGCACATCTGTCCTACAACTGTCTTTCCTCAATTTGAATTTATGCCCTCTCAGGCGATTATTCTGAGTAAGAGAAAGAATCCCATTAGCATTAAGCATGCTCAAACCATTCAAAGCTTTATACACCTCAATCAGATCACCTCACAGGTGCCTAGTCTCCAGACACTGTAATTTGCGAAACTTAAGCCTTTCTTCATAAGAGCAACCCTTTGTTCCATTCACTAATTTTGTTGCCCTTCTCTGTACTCGTTCCAGCAGCTCTACATCCTTCTTAAAATGAGACCTCCAGACCTGTATACATTACTTAAGGTGTGGCCTTACCATTGCCTTATACAAGGGAATAATCACCTTGTAGAAAAATTCCTGTATATCATTGACAAGACACCATGAGTTACCGTCTCGCAGACCGTCTGCACTGCTCAGAAAATTTCATATCTGCCTGCACAATTGCCTCCAGGTCCTTTTCATTTACTACCACTGTCATTGTAGTACTATACAGTTGATACATTACTCTGGGGTTACTGCTTCCCATATGCACTACTTCACATTTGTCAAGGTTAAACTTCAGTTGTCATCTCATCTGCTCAACTTTTCTAGATCCTGTTACAGCAGCATATTGTCATTAGTGTCATTAACAACCTTGCCGACCTTCGTATCATCTGCAACTTGGACTTAAGCCTGATATACCATCGTCAGTATCATTAATAAATACAGAAACAACAATGGACCCAACACGGAACCCTGGGACTCCACCAATAAAATTAGTCCACGAAGAGCAGTGTCCATTGATTACCACCCCCTCTGTCTTCTCCCACTCATCCATCCCTTTATCCATAGCAGCAATTTGCCTCCAATGTCACACTGCTCCAGTTTGTGCAGCAGTCTTCCATGTGCAACAATATTAAAAGTCTTTCTAAGAACCAAATATATGATATCAAGTTTATTCTTTGCATCCAGTTCCTTTGTGACCACATCATAGTATACAATCAGATTGGTCACACAAGGCTTCCCCTTAACAAACCCATGCTGTGTTCAAGCTATAACTGAAGACTTGTCTAGATGATCCTGCAATGCTTCTTTAAACAGTGCCTCCATTAATTTCCCTGGAAAAGAAGTTAAATTAACAGGTCTGTAATTACTTGTGTTGCCCTTTGATCCTCCTTTGTGAATTGGTTAATTGCTGGAACAAACTTCCATCTGTTGTCGTGGACGTTGACAGGTTAAATAAATTTAAGGAGGAACTGGACAGACATTTGGAGGGAATGGTGTGATTTTTTTTTTTTTTTTTTTTTGCTGATGCTGCACAAGCTCTTGCTTTCTTGCATCACATGCCACTACTACTACTACTATCTCCAGTTCCCCTGAGTCCAAGGAAGCTCTCATATTTATGGCTAAGGGTTTGCTTACTTCCTTTGCTGCCTCTTTTTAATATAACTGGATAGATCCCATCCACCCCAGGTGCCTTTCTTATATTTATCTTCAACAATTTCTCCTCCAGCCCTATAACACACTCAGTTATTACAAGATCATCTAGCTCACTGCCAGTGTTTTAATTCACCTCTGGCATTCCCCTCGCTAAATAACTCCTCATTTGTGAATGTAGATGCAAAATACTCATTTAGTTTGTTAGCTACATGAGCAGGATCATCAAAAGTTGAACCATTGATATCAAGTGGACAAATCTGATTCACCCCCTTCCTTCTAGAGTTTATATAAGTAAAGAACTCTTTGCTGTTTTTCTTTGCTTCCTTTACCAAAGATTTCTCGTAATCTGCCTTTGCCTGACTAACCTTCTTTGTGACTTGGATTTGGTGACTATGGGCTAGGCAAACCCAGGGTCCTGAGCTGGATATCATCATTTTTTTTTTTTTTTTTTTTTTTGTCCAGTGAAACATAAGTCTCAGGCTTCCTTGCACCATATGGCTAATAATAACAACTATCATATGCTTCCCATTTTGAATTTGCTGTTATTAACATCATCAGTTGGTCCCACTGTATAGAATTTTAATACTATCTCAGACCACAGTAGTTACCTTTATGAAAGCAAAAACCTTTCCCTTTACCCCTGATGCTGGTTACCTCTTTGAGAAATTCCACTTCACCACACGTGATCACTGCCACTTAGTGGTTCCTTTATCTGCAGATTCTTAATGCATGAAGAATCACTACTGATAATCAGATCAAGAGTATTACTCCCTCTAGTTACCTCCCAAACATGCTGCTATAGAAAACAATCATCCGATAAAATCCACAAAAGCCTTGCTAGTGTGTGAGTGACCAACCCACAAATTCCAGTCATTATCTGTGAAATTAAAATCCCCCATTATAAGACAATCTGATTTACTGGTCCACTCTATTTCTCTCTATAGTTGTTTATTATACTCATCAGAGTCATTAGGCCTATAACACACTCTTGCGCTCAATTTTGCTTTCCCTGTGCTTATGTGACACCAAACTGACTCGACACTGCATTGTCCAGCCATGTCGACTGGCTGCACTTCCTTGGATTTTATGTGTTTCTTAACTAATAGCATAACCCCTCCTCCCTTCCTATCCTGTCTATCCTTCCTGTACACATTGTACTCCCCAAATTCCAGTTCTACATTCCTTATCTGTGTGACACCATGTCTCTGATATTAGCATTAGTATTAGCATTAGCATTAGCATTAGTAGAGGCATTTGATGCAAGAAAGCAAGCTTATGCAGCATCAGCCAAAAAAAAAAAAAAAAAAAAAAAAACCACTTCCACTTCACCCCTCTGTTCGTTCAAAATACCTGTCCAGCTGAGCCTTAAACTTATTTAGGCTATCAACCTCCACTACAAGGGATGGAAGTCTGTTCCACCAACCAACCACCCTCTGGCTAAAGGCAAATTTCCGCACGTCTATCCTACATCTGTCTTTCCTCAATTTGAATTTATGCCCTCTCAGGTGATTTTTCTGAGCTAGAGGAAGAATCCCATCAGCATTCAGCATGCTTAAACCATTCAAGGCTTTATACACCTCTATCAGATCACCTCGCTGGTGCCTAGTCTCCAGACACTGTAATTTGCAAAACTTAAGCCTTTCTTCGTAAGAGCACCCCTTTGTTCCATTCACTAATCTTGTTGCCCTTCTCTGTACTCGTTCCAGCAGCTCTACATCCTTCTTGAAATGAGGCCTCCAGACCTGTATACAGTACTCTAGGTGTGGCCTGACCATTGCCTTATACAATGGAATAATCACCTCCTTATCCCTGCTGGAAAAATTCCTGTATATCATTGACAATACTCCATGAGCTACTCTTGCAGCCCGTCTGCACTGCTCAGAGAACTTCATATCTGCCTGCACAACCACCCCCAAGTCCCTTTCATTCTCTACCACTGTCAGTGTAGTACCACAGAGTTGATACGTTGCTCTGGGGTTGCTGTTTCCCATGTGTAGTACTTTACATTTGTCAATGTTAAACTTCATTTGCCACCTCTCAGCCCATCTGCTCAACCTTTCCAGATCCTGTTGCAGCAGCATAGTGTCAGTAGTGTCCTTGACAACCCTGCCAACCTTTGTATCGTCTGCAAACTTGGACATTAAGCTTGATATACCATCATCAATATCATTTATAAATACAGAAAACAATAATGGACCCAACACTGAGCCCTGAGGGACTCCACTAATAACATTAGTCCACGATGAGCAGTGTCCATTGATTACCACTCTGTCTTCTCCCCCTCAACCACCCCTTTATCCATAGTAGCAATTTGCCTCCAATGTCACACTGCTCCAATTTGTGTAGCAGTCTTCCATGTGCAACATGGAAGACTGCTATATATATCCCAACCTGCCTTTGCTGTTTTTACCAACACCTCAAATTCATCAAATTTATTTATCAAACTCCTAGCATTGGTATACACACACAATTCTACATGCACCTGTTCCTATTCTTAGCTACTCTAACAAAGCACATGTATTTACTTGTTCCACAATGACTCCCAGCAGTCTTTGGAATCCCTGTGCCTTGTTTTCCAGCCTGCTTTTAGGCAACGTTAGTTGACATGTGGCATGCAAAGGTCACCAAGAACTTCTGCACAACAGTAACGTACCAATTTCATGAATTCATTGGTTGCACAACATGGTAGTGTGATAACTGCAGTCACTTCTGCAGACAGCCACATGAGGGAGTTGTTTGGAGCGCAGCCTGCAGGACTCTACAACAGGATGTTTCCTATTCTTCTGTGGAGATGGTTCAACCTGGAGCATTGCAGTGGCTATGTGACATTGCATGTCAGAGATGTCCAGGAGCTGTTGTGGTGAGAATTTTAATTTCCTTCGGGATATGTGAGATGGTCTGTGTTTAATTCCTCTTAATGACCGGAGGAATTTCTATAGTCCTTTTCATTTGAGGCTGTAGTTAGCAATCTCAGGCAAAAGGTATAAAATTTTTCCCCAGCATTACCACAGGGACAATCTTAACAGAAGTTTAGAACATGGGAAGTTGTTCCTGTAACTGAATTTATCTTTTTACATTATCAAAAGGAAGAAGTGTTTTAATGTCAGCATGATTGAAAATAGTAGTGTGTATAAAGCACCTATTATCTTCAGAATGTCCATCTGGCCACATGTAATAACTCGACTCCTAAAGGTTGGAATTTCATGAAATATGCATATAATAACTTGACCCTCAGATGTATTTTGCCAAAATTTTTTTAGTTTGAGTTATTTCTGGCTTTCATCACTCACAACATGAAAATCTACCCCTGAATGCAAACTTCTGCATACATAATACACTTTATGGTTGTGAATGCATACTTGGGGGCCTTTAATACCAGTTTTTCAATATATTTTTTTTTCCCTTTCAATAGCTAGAATAATGATTTGATTGGAAGTTATTCTATAACTGTAATATTTATCTGTTTACATCTTTAAAAGGAAGAAATGCCATTTTAAGTCAGCATAAATGAGAATATTAGTGCTGTTTAAGTAGTACTGTTGTATTTCTTTTCACATGTGGAATTGAAAGTTTGCTTTGGAAAAATTCTTGCAAATTGTGTATGGTGTTTATTTTCAAATCTCTTGTTTTATGACAAGTGAAATTCTTTAAAAATATATTGCATTTTCTATTTTAGATCCAGACTTCCAGCGTCATTGAAGGTTCTGATCAGTATTACCACAGTGATAATCTTAACAGAAGTTTTGGAATATTGGAAGTTATTCCTCTAACTGTAATATTTATCTCTTTACATCTTTAAAAGGAAGAAATGCCATTTTAATGTCAGCATAAATGAGAATATTGGTGCTGTTTATGTACTCTTGTATTTCTTTTCACAAATGAAATACAGTCTATTCGTAGTTTTAATTATTCACAGCATTCAAATTTTAATGAATGTAATAACAATAACTTTGACAACCGTGAAATGTCCGGAATGTTTCTTTAATATGTACATCAGTAATTACATCATTCTACATTCTAGGGACAAGTCCTACGCAGGCAACTTATGCAATCATTCGGGACTCTGAGTTGGTACATCCCCATCAGGCAAGTAAGATGTACTGCATGTGCAGTGCAGCTACTTCTGTTGGAATGGCACCAGCTGCCATTCAAAAGGTAGAAAGAGAGATAACAGGAGCCAGGTGATGCTTCTTACTTGATGTCGTTTTGTTTTCGAATAGCCCAAAAAAAAAAAATGTTAAGAAATCTTAGTTTTCTTATCACAGTTTTATGTAAAAACATCTTACAAGAAAATCAGACTCCACTGGTTACAAATCACTGATCTTCCCCACCATGTGGAAAAGACAAGTTTTTTCACAAGGAAATGAGCTAATATTAGTATAAGTAGCAGCAAATGATGCAAGAAAGTATCAAATTTAATTGGTCTTGGGTGAGGGTTGCTTGGTTTTTGCTTCAGGAAACTCATTAAAATTTGCATCTGGAAAAACAGGTAAATGGCCTCAGAAAACACAGTTTACACATAATTTAGGTGCAATTTCAAATGCATAAAAGTGCATTGGGCAATCATTTAGGAAGATCCAGTAAATACAAAACTACTGTCAATTTGGCTTTGCTTGCAACTTTAATCCTCTCCCTTGGTTGTGCCACTGACACAAGAAAGTATACTCTAATTACTATCAGTAATCACCCTGCCAACCTTCATATCATCTACAAACTTAGACATTGAGCCTTTTATGCTTTCATCACTATCATTAATAAATAATGAAAAAAAAACAATTGGTCCAGCACTGAATTCTAGGGGACTCTACCTATCTGATCCTTTTAATAATTTGTCTAGTTTTTCCTTAAATTTATTCAAACTACCTACACACACTAGATGGAAGTTTGTTTCAGCAATCAACTAACTGCTGGCTGATATCACATTAATACAGGGTGTTCATTAAAATGTACATCGATATTTATTGAAGGAATGGTGTATTAAAAGACAAGAAAAGTACACTAGTTAGAAATAGGAGCAACAGGTTTTGAGTTAGAGTGTTAGATTAGTGACATCATTTCCGTTTCTAGTAGTTTGTATAATAGTAAATTTATGAGAAGCAATCATTATGAAATAGCTTACTTTGATTAGAAAAGTTTTTTTATGTCAAAACTTTTTATTTTAATTATTACTATCTGAATAATGTTACTTGTACTGTACATGGTTATCAATAAATCCAGAACAATAAATGTTCATTGATTAAAATTTAGCTATGAATTGAAGAGTACTGAGAAATTTGATAAAGTTGTATAGCAGTAAATGAATTTTATTAGTACTGCAATCAAATTGAAACATAATCTAAAGAAATATCACAAAAGATATTCGAAATGAGTGCTATGTGGCTTCAACACAGAACTCATTTCAACATGGTGTGAGAAGGAATCCTACACGTGTGCAAGTAGCGCTATGTTGTTTTTAATAGCAGCGGCGGCAGCTTCATGGATGAGATCGAATAAGTCACCTTGGTTTTAAACCTCTGTGGCATAAACAATAAACAATTTTTTTCATGTGATCCTACATGTAAAAAATCCAATGGATTGAGGTCAGGAGAGCAACCACACTTCGTGAAGTTTGCAAGATGTTAGAAGCAGGAATGACATCACTAATCTGTTTAATACCCTAACTAAAACCCGTTGCTCCTACTTCAAACCGAAGGTGCCTCCGTAGCCAGGTGGGCAGGAGCAGCAGTGCGTAGCACACACTTCTTGATTAGACCGGGGTTCGAGCCAGTGACCACCAAATACAGAGGATGCAGAAAGGTCAGGGAATGACCACTGCATATCCCCAGAACATTATGGCCTTAGTTGCTAATGCTCCTAAAAACCAAATAACAAACACTTCAAACTGAGTGTAGACTTTTCTTGCTACGGAGGCACCTTCGGTTTGAAGAAGGAGCAACAGGTTTTAGTTAGGGCAAATTAACAACTTTAACCTGTGTAACTCCTGAGCGATAAATATAACTCTCACAATAAACCAATGGTTTGATTTAAATACAAAACTAGCCTTTGTGAAAAAACAAAATTTCTTCAGAAAACAAAGAAGAAAATGATATCCTATAAGCAGAACAAGGCTCATTAGCATTAGTAGAGGCACATGACGCAAGAAAGCAAGCTTATGCAGCCTCAGCCAAAAAATATATATATTCCCATTTCACCCATCTATTTTCTGACATGTAAAAATTAGGTATATTAAAGTACACAGAATAATGCAACAAGCCAACAGAATTAAAAAACAAAATAAACAATATGGATAAAAAACTTAAAATTGACAAACAAATCCTTTGTTACGTGGGAAAGAAACATTGGAACAGCAACAGCAATCCGATCAAGACATACTTGTCACAGAGGATACTCCCAATGCCCACCTCCTACAACAGACACTGAGTGCAAATTGGAGATCTTGAAGATGAACTGAGCACTATCACAATAAAGAAACCGTACAGCAGCCTATCTAATAAATCAACAGTTGGCCTAGATAATTTGTCCATATTCATCTTGAAAAGCTGTACCATTTACACCACTTACATCTTGCTTCATATTTTCCAAGGGATTCCCAGCAGTGAAAGATTCCAAACCAGTGGAGTACTTAATATGTCAGACCAGTGCTCAAGTTGGTTTTTGGGTATTTAGTGGCACATTGGTTGCTATGGCCATATTGTGCCTTTAAGATTTTTTAAACAGCACAGTTTTCAGCTTTTTTAAACAGCAGGATAAATTTACAAATGGCAGTTCAAATTGAATATAGAGACCAGTTTGCTTTAGAAATATGAAGAATTTTGTCTGATTTGCATCTTCTCCTGTTACATGTAGTGCTAGAGATATCTGTAAGTGTGTCAGGAAAAGGATATGCATTATCTATCAGCTTGCAGATAAGTACAGCATATTATGCTTTACCGTGAGTGAAAAAAATGATACTGTGGGATTTGAGGTGGGTTTTCGGCCAATAAGCAAACAGAGATAAGCTAATAAGAGATAAGATAACCTATACATGTTTCAACAGGAATAACTTGCTCTCTTCTAATTAGATGGGTGCTCAAGATTTACAGGCCTGGTGTTTTTTTATTTTTATTTTTTTATTTAAGGCTTGTTTGTATGGATCTACCATATTTGCATCCATTTGGCATGACATGCTGTTCTTTAATGGATCTCTAATCAGCAGAATATTTATTTTTGAGATATATCGAGCTATGTTGAGTGTTTTGCAGCTTTACCTTCACGTTCATTTCCTGAGATCCAACAAAAGGTAACTGCTGCATTTCTTTCAGCTGGATTAGCATAGATATTATTTTCAAAAGAAATTTAGATGAGTAGAATACAGTGCACACCACTTGTAATCACGGATAATGTTATCACATTTACAAAGTCTGATCAGATGAATATATAGAAAAATTGCTGTTTATTGTAATAAATGCCTCACTTTATGTTATTCGAGTTTTTGCCTTCTTGCAGTTTATGCATGTGCGGTGGAAGTGTGCATGCATAAACCAAGAAAAAATCAGTTATTTAACATACCGATTTGTCCTTGAACTCTGATGCATGGCTAGTTACTGATTTGCTTTCGTACAGTTCATATGGTTGTCGGTGTTGTTACTTCCTGAAAGAAAGTATTGTATCTGTACTGCTAATGATCTCACTGTTTCACAGTTGAGGATTAATCCATTTATAATTCTTGATTTTAATATTGTTTTGTTTTTGATGGTTTGTATGAATTTACAGAAACGTTATGACAGTTTCATTTTCCTTGATGACTTTCTCAAATTAAAGTATTTTATGTTGCTTGATTTTCATGTTTTCTTTTTCTTTTTTTTGGTAGTTGTTGGTGCACCAGTTTCTGTGGCCATAATGCACCTCCCAAAGCTTTTGCATTTACTCTGATCCAAGCCCGAGGCGGGATTCAAACCCGTGACCTTTGGGTTGCCAGACAGGCACTTTACCCAAGCTAGCCCGGTCGTCATGTTTTCTTTCTGTCTACTTCCACATTTTTATGTATGCATTTCTGCTCTGCATCAGTAAGCAGTGCTGAATAGTGGTATTCTTGTTTCATCAGTTATTGTTTTCAGTTACCCTGTCTCCCGAAGTGATCACAATAAGCAGCAATCAACTGTATATATTGGAGATTTTGGATTAGTAGAAATAGCTGTTTTGTATGTTTATTGCAGTTTATATAAACTGCAATAAACATACAAAACTGCAAAAATATAAACAATATAAACTGCAAAAATATAAACATATAAAACTATGTTTATATTTTTGCTTCAGAAATTTTCAATTATAGTTCACATGCACAGCTCCAAAGAAACTTTTGAAAGAAAGATAATTAATGGCCCAACAGTTCAAGTCAGAACTATTTCGCAGCAAAAATAGGGGAATAATTAGTTTATACAAGCTATTGACTATAGGAGCTGGGAGTTAGTAATTATATATCACTTAATAAATTTGATAAAAGAAATCAAGATTAAATGTTGAAATCAATAGCGATTCCATTCTCATCAGTACAGTACCAGATCAGGAATTTTAGTTATAGTACACATGCATAAATTCAGAGAGTGAAGAGGGAACTGGAGGTCAGTCATACTACAGATCCAGTCGAGGCTATATCATACAATAAAAACACTAAGTAATAAATATAAACTAGTTGAGTAATGGCCTGTATTTTTTAACTATATTACTCTCATTAATGTAGTAACTAACAGAAAACTAAGGTCAAATTACACAGAAAGCCATAATACCATTCATCTTGCCACATTCTCATTAAAGTCCTTTCGGGTAATTAAATTGATCACTCAGTCAAAATATTCTCATAACTACTTCATTTCACCCTAGGGTCTCACATCTGGTGAGTTGGGCTTCACACCCAGGGCCCTGAGCTGGATATCATCAGTCTTCTATTTCTTGGTGATTCCCCCCCCCCTATCTCTCTCTCTCTCTCTCTGGGTAACTCAGGAATTAATTTGTGGCTGGTGCAGCATAAGCTTCAGGCTTCCTTGCACCATATAGCTAATAATAATAATCATAAGGAGACTGTTCTTAAAATAAGAATGAAAAACATTAAGGAATAAATTTTCCTGATTTAAGTAGATTTATAAACATAAATGCAGAAAAACTCCCAAAATGCAAGAGAGTAAATGGTCAATAATATAATATTAGCCTCAAAAGTAAATTTCAGTTATAGATTCTGTATGAGCCTGGTGCAAAATAAACTGTCATCAAATAATCCTATTATTACTATCCATTGAATCAGCATATTAACATAGTAAATCCAGGGCTGTCAACAATAAGATTTGCTGCATTTTGATTTAGTAATACTCTCGGTAGAAAAACTTGTTGTGAAAACTCTTTTAAAGCATTAAATTTCTTTTTATTTTCGATTAATGGGGATTCCCAAACAGAAGACAAGATTCTGACAGAGTCAGTAAGCACCTGTTGTAAATCAATATTTAATGAGCATTTATATAAGAATGGTTCCAATTTTCCTCAAGTCCACATGAGCAAACATCAGTTTCCTCATGTGGACTTTAGGTATAGTTTCTTGTTAAGTGGCTTCTCTCCTGTAAGAATATATGACAAGTGCATACTCAATGAGAATCATTTCTAGGCTACAGTAGATTTACATTTATGTGAGCCAGTAAGCTACTTGCCTCCTATGCTTTTGCATATATGTGACTAGAGATCATATGCTTTTAGTAACAGAACTATAACATATCAGTAGTTTTATCTAACAAAGCAGAGACCATACATCTTTGCATCAACTTAAAGTAAAAAAAAAATAAAAATGATTCAATCAGGAGACCAACCTTGAGCCTCCTGGCAGGAACGAGTCATCACGCCCCCACTACGAGGTAAGTTACTACTATCTATGCTCTCAGAAGTCATCAGCTTAAATTACAACCTACACGGCCTATCACAAATAGGTTGCCAACACCTATTAAGTCCTAACAGATGTTACTTGTAATACAGCATAGGGCCAGGACAACAAATTGGACAGCCCTGTGGCAAGATTTAATGTGTTAAGGCTACAGTAGCTGTATATGTGTACCCTGTCCATTGTGGCTCCTGGACATATGTTCATCTCCACCTAATATTACTATGATGAATTAGATAAAATCTGTAAAACGAGCCTGACGTGATTAGTTTGTGCAAGTGTTAGTGCATTTGCTGTTGTGTGTGTTTGTGTTAGGCCACCAGGGAGCAGCCATCAACTAGATAATTGCTGCCCAGTACCCATCACCCAGCATCTACTGTTAGGTAAGCATCCACTGGAGGTAGTCTTATACCAGTGGATGCTAATACCCCATGCTCAGATTGCCCATACCTGAGTACCACTTGAAAAAAAAAAAAAAAAAACCTGACTCTCCTTGCTAATTAAGCAAGAGTCATCCACAGGAGACGTATGCAACAAGTAATCATCCCAATCATTGTGTCAACCATGGGTGCCAAAGACCCTAAAGAAGTACCTACATAACAACTTAGCAGCAATAGGTTTCCTAGAGAGCACAAGGAACTCCAGAAACTCGCAATCCTGAACACCCACACGATAGAGAGTTCCTCAACCAACGGTAAAACCAGACGTAACCACCCTGTACACTTGGTACCAGAACCTGTCATTATTTCTCTCTGATGGGTGGAACCCCCATCAGGGAGAAACAATAATAATAAGGGAGCACAATGGCCCAGTGGTTTCAGCACTTGACTACCAGCCTGATGGACCCAGGTTCGAGTTCTGCTTCGGCAGAGGCGAACATGTCTCCATCACGCTGGGAGATCAGTATAATAATATAAATAAAATTGGAATAATAATAAAAAAGCACTGCAAAAGTTGCTTCAGTAGACCTGCCTTCCCCAAGGTTGAAGTGACAGCTGAGGCAGATAATGGTGCCATCTGCTGTCACTCCCAAGAAATAACACTACCACTGGACATAACCCGAAGCTAAACAGGTTCACCTCCATAGATGAATGATGTCAAAGTGAAATAATAATTGTACTGCATTGAGTGTGGCGCAAGATAAAGTCACTCACAGGCCTTAGGCAGAGGGGTCAGTTCAAAATGTCAGAGACAGTCTCCCAAGGAAGATAGTGGAGCAAGTGGCACTATACCCCATATGGCTACACAAGAGAAGGGCAAGACTATCCAGCCCAACCAACAGGAAGGACTTTCTGTGCAACTGTGCTAGTGACCACCTAGGAAGGAAGAAAACACCAATGCATGAAGTGGAGAATCAAAATGAATATGTTCATCATGCAAGCATACTACGAAATAACTAAGCTAGACTGATGTGACAATGCACAGGTTGAGACTACAGACCAAGTGGTTGGAACAATTCCCAGATATTCAGGTTAGCGAATAGTGGACCAAAGAAGGACCATCCTCACGATGAACCTGATTGCTCCTGCAAACTTGGAAAAATCAAGCAGGGCATAAGCGACCAACTACAAAGAATATGGACAACACAGAACCAGAGGAGGAAGAGCAAGAAAAAATACAACCCAAAGCAGCTGAAGTGAAAAGAGACGAGGTCATGATATCCAGAATAGATGAGTGGAAGAAGGCTCTAACATAATTTGAAGGAATTGACCCCACAAAGACCCATCTAATACTGAAGCAGACCCAATAGAATTGTGGAGAGCCACAGACCACCTTAATCAGCAAATAATACCAAATTACCTCTACAACAATGGTGCAACATAGACCATCCACACAGCAGTATACTGTGCTACAATAGCAGCCACTAGGATTAATGGAAAAGAAACGAGAGACCAGCAGCAGAAGAACCGAAAAAAGAAGGAACTGCCAGGTTGGGGAAAAAACAGACTTCATCAGAAAATAGATGAATTAAGAGTCAACATAGGCCAATTGATTCAGTACCACCAATGGAGGTAGTAACAGTAAGAAATTGATTGGAAAATTGAAGAGCATCCTGAAGAGAGAGGCAGTGTCTACAGCAAACACAAGACCAAAAATCAGAGAATACTTCGACACACTGAAGCAGAATCTCCTCACAGTCAGCAAGAGAGACAGTGATACAAAGAGAGCTATCAGAGGAAAATAAACCGAATCTTAGATCAAAAGCAGAGCCTCCTACAGGGTCTCTGAGAAGATTAGAAAGATGGAAACTGACCACGCGAGCAGAAGATGAATGATTTCTTGGGAAATGTGAAGTAAGACATAACAGCCAAGCCCCATGGATAGAGCTAGAATGGAAGAAAACCAAGGACACAAGAGCTGAGAGAGTGGGAGATTCAGGAGAAAGAAATAAAACAATCAATCAGGACCTCCCACAAATGGTAAACCCTAGAAATAGATAATGTCTACGGCTACTGGTACAAGAAGCTCATTTGCACAGGCAAGCATCAGAGCAGTTCACCTGAATGATAAGGCACCAAGAGACAATCCCATAGTTTCTCACTCAAGGAATGACATCTGAAGGCTAAAGACAAAGATACAAGAAACCCGGCGAAATACAGGCCAATCACCTGTTTCTCAATGATATACAATATTCTGACTAGCTACATAACCAAAAATATATCAGACCACCTGGGGGGCCAGAACATAATGGCTGAACATAGTGGCATAGTATGTAGGGTAAGGCACCACTGGTGGTGGTTACCCACAACTGTGTCATCTGTAGTATGCAGAACTCTATTATTTTCTGGCTGAACCCTGGCAGAGTCCAGCCAGAGAATAATAAGCAGAGTACAGCCAGAAGGATGAAGTCCAATTTTAAAAAAAAGGAGAGAGCACACTGGGAGATAAGGGTAGATGTGGTCAGAATGTGGAGTGAGAGAAGATGGACCAACAGGGAATACAGTCCACCAAATAGTATAGGCAAAGTGGGGGTTGGGGACGAGGAGGGAAAGTAATAGAAGCGGGTGCCCTTAGTTGACCAAGCACCAATAGCCCTGCACTCAGTATGAAGATCCTGCACTCTATTGAGTGCGAGCAGTGCTCCTTCACCCTACATGGGATGGCAGCATCCTACCCTTGCACTTGAAGTGCTGACATGATCCCAGCCCTTTGGGGGTTAGTGTGGTGCCCTTCCAATTCTAGTATTGGGGTCTGGCCTGTCTGATTTCAAGTACAGCCTGAACAAAGCATGCGAGAGCAGCATATGTCAATTCATCCAGTAAGAGGATGTGTTCCTGGTTCTGTGGAGAACTTTGTATTTCTGTAAATGGCCTTAGGTGTGGATGATTGTAGGCCAGGCATATATCATGTATATGCCGGACAGGCATATATCATGTATTCCCAGGTTTCCTCTTTGCCGTAGTGGTATCTCAGATCCGAACAGCAGAAAGGATGCCACACTTATATAGCAAGCCTACACGAAGCACTGTGACTTGTACATGGCCTACATCGATTACTGTAGCCCTTCAACTCCATCTGACATAGCTGGCTAATACAGACGCTGAAGATCTACAAAGTCAATTTGACAGTGACAAAATTCCTAGAAGCAACCATTGCAAAATGGAGTACCACCTTTAAGGTCGACAGCAGCACAACCAGACATCCCTATCAGGAGAGGAATCTTTCAGTGGGCTGCCCTGAGTCCACTGTGGTTCTGTCTACCACTCCACCTGCTATCCACTATGCTTAACAACAGCAGCAAGTATGGATATAACCTCAAAGCAGGAAGGAAAAACCTGCACGCCCTCTTCCACCAAATGTATGTGGATGATGTCAATAGCTACACAACAACCAGAGTGCAACTCCAGCAACTATTCCAGATCACTAAAGAATTCAGCTATGATATCAGGATGGAACTTGGTCTAGACAAAGGCAAGGCCCATGGATTGCAACTGGGGAAATTAGTCAGCCCAAACTAACAGCTGCAGACTGGTAAAAAAATCGAAACCATCAGTGTTGAATCCAGTGTTTGCACCGGAGGGGAAGAGAATGTAAACTTCAGGGGGTACATGTAGTATATGTATATATTTTATTATTATTTAATATTTAAAATGTACACCGAGTGATCATTGAATTATGACCACCTACCTAATACTTTGTAGATCCACCTTTTTCCCTCAGTACAGCAGCTATCCAACATGGCATTGACTCAACAAGATGTTGGAAGCATTCGGGAGGTATGGCCAACCAAGCTGTGTGTAATGCAGTCAGCAATGCAGGTAATGGAGGTGATTGGTGTATCCAGACACCTGATATGCCTTTCCATAGTGTCCCACAAGTGCTCTATTGGGTTGCTATCAGGGGAGTCGGAGGCAAGTCGATATGCTCGAAGTCAGAACTGTGTTCCTCAAACAATTCCTACACGAGTATCCAATGGCTCGGCACATTGTCATCTTGAAAGACACCATCCCCATTTGGGAAAAAGTGTAACAGCAGGGTGTGCACAGTCAGCAAGCAGTTTACGATAGTGGAGACCACTGATACGTTGTTCTACGTGCACCAGGGGTCCAGATTCCTGCCAGTAATACATGCCACACACCATACAACCACCTCCACTGGCCTGCACTTTTGATACCATGCATGATGAATCAAGGGCCGCATGTTGACACCAAATCTGTACACAACCATCCACGGTGTAGAGTAAATAACATGACATTCGACCAGCACACCTTCCAATCTTCTAACATCCAACTTGCATGCTCTTTGCACCAGGCGAGTATTTTACACCAATGAACATCCTCCCCATTAGGAGAGGATGCCATAGGGGTTGTCTGCTGGCATAACCCATACGTGTGAGTGTGCAACACATGGTCATGCCAGATATTATTCCGGGTTGGCCCACGTTCTATTGGGTAGTGAACTCTTCAACAGTGCTGTGCCTGTTCGCCTGTATGAATCATCAGATCCGGCGCTCACCTCTAACATCAACCTTTCGCTGATCTTTGCAGTTTTGCCGTCGGGACATTGTTTGACCATTTTGACACCAGTCCTGGTACACTTTAACTACGGTGGCTCTCGAACACCCCACCAGTTCAGCTGTTTGGGAAATCGAGCCACCAGCTTGTCGAGCACCCACAATCTGTCCTTTATCAAAGTCCGATAAATCCTTCCTTTTACCCATCACGCCCGGAATTTTACTACATACTGAACCACTGACACCTTATCTATGCTATGTAGGTCAACTAACTCCACACTATTGTGCCTCACGTGGTCAA
Source organism: Mastigoproctus giganteus (assembly GCF_048544385.1). Lineage (NCBI taxonomy): Eukaryota > Metazoa > Arthropoda > Arachnida > Uropygi > Thelyphonidae > Mastigoproctus > Mastigoproctus giganteus. The sequence continues at coordinate 168,944,766 of NC_143577.1, forward strand.
CGGGCTGCATTCAGTTTTCATAGGGGTTGTCATAATTCAGTGATCACTCAGTGTATGTATATGTTACAAACAAATCTGTATATTTATATTTATGCATAAATATAAATTTAAAATATGTATACTATGCATATACTGTATATATGCATAAATATAAATATACGATTATGCATATTTATGAATGTTATAAGAGAATATGAGAAAACAAAAGGAAATATTTATTATTTAACATCTAAATACTGTACTAATTATCAGTCAACAAAAACTGCATTATTGACAATAATCACAGTTTAATAATATGAAAATCAAGGATTTAAATTTGCAAAAAAAATCATACAAATGATAATCAAACATGCAAGTATTATAATAATCTTATTCTTCTTTGCATATGTATCAATCACTTAATTTATTAATTTTCCGATAACTCATTCGGGCCCCCTCTAAGCTTATTTCGTGCAATCTTGGAATATTACAGTACAGATGCATATATAATAAAAAGGTTATAAAATGTATTATTATTATTATTAGCCGTATATGGTACAAGAAAGACTGAGCCTTATGCTGCACCGGCCAAAAAAAAAAAAAAAAAAAATTCCGAGTTACCCTAAGAGAGAGAGAGAGAAGAATGATGATATCCAGCTTGGCACACCCTTGCTGTGCTAAGGTGGATATCATCATTCTTCTCTGTGCCAAGTGTGCCCATACTCAGTATTGTTTATAGGCTGAGACCAAACCATCTTGTTTGCGGTATACAAAGGAAGAATTAGCCTCAAGTAGACTATTGCTGTGAAAAAAAAAAGGGAGTGTGAAAACCATAAAGTGGCTGCAGTAGACTTCCCTCTCTGGCGAGCCATTTAGCCTCACCCTAAAAGCCGCGGGACACTTTATGATTACAATGGCATCTGTCAGGAACCAATTCAGGGGAACGTATTCGCAGCCTGCGATCTTGTTTGCAATATACAAACAAAGAATTAGGCGCAAGTAGACCAATTGTGTGACTATCAAGAGATGGTTTGTGTGAAAAATAAAAGGAACCTGAAAACCATAAAACGCAAATGCAGAAACTTGAAATAGTAACTTTTAGTTACAATTTTTGCAGCCAGAAATATTGCCCATTTAATTATTTTGAAAATTTCGTGTCTTTTTAATTTTAGTAATTTATTTTCGGTGCAACACCTAACAAGTACCACACTTAGATGATGTGATTTTTCGTGTTGTGTTTATTTAACATATATTTATTGAATTCGCGTTTTATAATAACAACATTGTGTAAAGATAATATGGCGCTAAAGAGAGCAGTAAGAAGAAAATTTCGATTAAAATTAAACAAAAAATGTGGCCAAAATTTTAACGTCCGAGGTCTTCGAACTCGAACTTTTTCACCGGGGGAGGGGTTATTCCACTGGGGGTGAAACTCATCCCCGGTCAACCCCCTGGAAACCATGACATGAGGAAAGACCTATAAATACCTGGGGGTGATGCAGTCCCAGCAGTAAGAGCACAAGGAAATCAAAGCCTGCCTGACCTAAAAAGACCATCAGATACTCAGAAGCCTGATGAAAGCAAAGCTGAACGGAAGGAACATAGTTTAACCCATAAACGCCTATGCAGTCCCAGTGCTAACATACTCCTTCGGAATCATAGATTTGATTAAAAACTGAGCTGGAGGATATCATGAGAAACACAAGGACAATGATGACCAAGAGCCGCCAACACCACCCGAAGTTAGCCGTGGAGAGACTGACAATAGCTCGGAAAGAAAGAGGAGGGGCAATTGACCTCAAGTACAGAAAGCAGCGGTAGCTAACTTGTAGTATTACTTCCACTACAATGATCTCCATCAAGGTCACATAGATAAAATGGCTTCCAATGCATGGCTCATGAGCGGGATGCTGTTCCCCCAGACTTCAGGATTCATGCTCACCATCCAAGACTTAAGTAATCAAAACCAGAAACTACAGAAAACACATCGCCAATGAGCCCAGCGTGTCAGATAACACATGTCAACGATGCCACCTAGCCTCAGAAACAATTCAACACATCACTGCATGGTGCCAGGTGATTACCCAGATTAGTACAGTGGTAGACACAACCAGGTAGCCAGGATAAGCTACCGAGAAAATACCAGTTGATCAAAGAAAGTATATACTGCCTTACAAGTACGAACCCCAAGCAGTACTAGAGACCCAACCCACAAGATGTACTGTGACCACGTCATAATAACCGACAAGATAATCCCGCACAACAGGCCGGGCATAACCGTTGTCGACAAGAAGGAAATGGCTATCTATCTGATTGACATAGCGCTGCCCAACACTAGCAACCACCAGAAAACCCACGAGGAAAAGATCAGGAAATACATGAACCTAAGACAAGAGATCAGATTTATGGCATATGCAACAAGAAACGACCATCCCGATCATCGTGTCAATACCCAGTATGGTGCCAAAGACCCTACATAACAACATAGGAGCAATACGTCTCCCAGAGAACACACACGGATTCCAGCAAGACGCTATCCTGAACACCTGTAAGATAGTCAGAGAATTCCTCGACCATCGGTAACACTAAACATAACCACCCTGTGCAGTTGGTACCAGTGCTCGTCATGGGGTGAAATCCTGCAATCAGGCAGGCAGAATACACCAATGAGCCAAAACATTTTGACCACCTACCTAATATGATGTTGGTCCTCCGCTTGCAACCAAAACAGCTCATACCCGGCGAGGCATGGACACTACAAGATTTCTAAATGTATCTGGTACCAAAACGTAACCAGTGGATCCTTTAACTCCTGTAAGGTCCGTGGTTGAGATTAGTATTACTATTAGTATTAGTAGAGGCATTTGATGCAAGAAAGCAAGCTTATGCAGCATCAGCCAAAAAAAAAAAAAAAAAAAAAAACCACTTCCACTTCACCCCTCTGTTCGTTCAAAATACCTGTCCAGCTGAGCCTTAAACTTATTTAGGCTATCAACCTCCACCACAAGGGATGGAAGTCTGTTCCACCAACCAACCACCCGCTGGCTAAAGGCAAATTTCCGCACGTCTATCCTACATCTGTCTTTCCTCAATTTGAATCTATGCCCTCTCAGGTGATTATTCTGAGCTAGAGGAAGAATCCCATCAGCATTGAGCATGCTTAAACCATTCAAGGCTTTATACACCTCTATCAGATCACCTCGCTGGTGCCTAGTCTCCAGACACTGTAATTTGCAAAACTTAAGCCTTTCTTCGTAAGAGCACCCCTTTGTTCCATTCACTAATCTTGTTGCCCTTCTCTGTACTCGTTCCAGCAGCTCTACATCCTTCTTGAAATGAGGCCTCCAGACCTGTATACAGTACTCTAGGTGTGGCCTGACCATCGCCTTATACAATGGAATAATCACCTCCTTATCCCTGCTGGAAAAATTCCTGTATATCATTGACAATACTCCATGAGCTACTCTTGCAGCCCGTCTGCACTGCTCAGAGAACTTCATATCTGCCTGCACAACCACCCCCAAGTCCCTTTCATTCTCTACCACTGTCAGTGTTGTACCACAGAGTTGATACGTTGCTCTGGGGTTGCTGTTTCCCATGTGTAGTACTTTACATTTATTAATGTTAAACTTCATTTGCCACCTCTCAGCCCATCTGCTCAACCTTTCCAGATCCTGTTGCAGCAGCATAGTGTCAGTAGTGTCCTTGACAACCCTGCCAACCTTTGTATCGTCTGCAAACTTGGACATTAATCCCAATATACCATCATCAATATCATTTATAAATACAGAAAACAATAATGGACCCAACACTGAGCCCTGAGGAACTCCACTAATAACATCAGTCCACGATGAGCAGTGTCCATTGATTACCACTCTCTGTCTTCTCCCCCTCAACCACCCCTTTATCCATAGCAGCAATTTGCCTCCAATGTCACACTGCTCCAATTTGTGTAGCAGTCTGCCATGTGCAACAGTATCAAAAGCCTTTCTAAGATCCAAGTATATAATATCAAAGTTATTCCCTGCATCCAGTTCTTTTGTGACTGCATCATAGTATCCAATCAAGTTGGTCAGGCAAGACTTCCCCTTAACAAAACCATGCTGTGTCTGAGCTATAACTGAAGTCTTGTCTAAATGATCCTGCAGTGCTTCTTTAATCAGTGCCTCCATTAATTTTCCTGGAACAGAAGTTAAGCTCACAGGTCTATAATTACTTGTGTCAGCCTTTGATCCTCCTTTGTGAATTGGGGTCACATTTGCACATTTCCAGTCTATGGGTACCTCCCCTGAGTCCAAGGAAGCTCTCATAATTATGGCTAAGGGTTTGCTTACTTCCTTTGCTGCCTCCTTTAATATAACTGGATAGATCCCATCCACCCCGGGTGCCTTTCTTGTGTTTATCTTCAACAGTTTCTCCTCCACTTTACTCCCAGTTATTTCAAGATTCTGTAGCTTACTGCTAGAGTTGAATACACCTCTGGCAGTCCCCTCGCTGAATAACTCCTCATGTGTGAATGTCGATGCAAAATATTCATTTAGTTTGTTAGCTACCTGAGCAGGATCATCAACACTTGACCCATCAATATCAAGTGGACCAATCTGATTCATCCCTTTCCTTCTAGAGTTTACATAAGATGCCTCAGATCGGAGTTACTGTTCCAACACAAACCACAAATGCTCGATGGGATTGATGTCTGAGGGATTTGGAGACTCGGGCAATACCTAGAAGGCTTCCTCATGTTCTGTGAACCAGTCTCGAACAATCCGGGCGGTGTGGCATGCCGCATTTTCCTGCTGAAAGACAGCACCGCCAGAGGGGAATATCGTTACCATGAAAGGGTGTACCTGGTCAGCAATGATGTTTAGGTGTAAAGTAAAGTGTAAAGTGTATTTATGGTCAGATGGGACCAGGGGATTCCCCTATCTCCGCATAGTATACATTGTGGGTATACACTGTCAATGCCAGAATTTTAAAAGTGTATGGATTTGTATATGTGTAGTGTCATGTACCATTGTTCCTCTGGTCATTTAGCTGGTGGGCTCCTAATAGGACCCAACGTTGTCCACACTCTGTCCCATGGAGGCAGAGTGTGGACAACCAGGTACCCAGTAGTTTAGATATTATTTATTCTGGCTGATCCTGCCACCTAGTTTCCTGAGATTTCAGTGGATAGGACCTTAAGAAAAAATAAATAATAAATAAAAATAATAACACTAAAAAATAATTAAATAAAATAAAATAAAAAATAAAAAGGGGGAAAACGCTAGAATTTGGTAGCCAAATTCTGGAATGAACTTGTCCCCTTGATAAAGGCAACAAATAGCAGCTACATACACCACACACCTGAGGCGTATGTATCTGGCAGCACCTGGTCTATACACACTGTGGAGACCAGGTGCTCCCAGGACAGCTTTTTCTGCTGCCTCATCATTGCAGTGTAGGCATTCCTATTTACCGGTATTAGCATTAGCATTAGCTGAGGCATTTGATGCAAGAAAGCAAGCTTATGCAGCATCAGCCAAAAAAAAAAACCACTTCCACTTCACCCCTCTGTTCGTTCAAAATACCTGTCCAGCTGAGTCTTAAACTTATTTAGGCTATCAACCTCCACTACAAGGGATGGAAGTCTGTTCCACCAACCAACCACCCGCTGGCTAAAGGCAAATTTCCGCACGTCTAGCCTACATCTGTCTTTCCTCAATTTGAATTTATGCCCTCTCAGGTGATTATTCTGAGCTAGAGGAAGAATCCCATCAGCATTGAGCATGCTCAAACCATTCAAGGCTTTATACACCTCTATCGGATCACCTCGCTGGTGCCTAGTCTCCAGACACTGTAATTTGCAAAACTTAAGCCTTTCTTCGTAAGAGCACCTCTTTGTTCCATTCACTAATCTTGTTGCCCTTCTCTGTACTCGTTCCAGCAGCTCTACATCCTTCTTGAAATGAGGCCTCCAGACCTGTATACAGTACTCTAGGTGTGGCCTGACCATTGCCTTATACAAGGGAATAATCACCTCCTTATCCCTGCTAGAAAAATTCCTGTATATCATTGACAATACTCCATGAGCTGCTCTTGCAGCCCGCCTGCACTGCTCAGAGAACTTCATATCTGCCTGTACAACCACCCCCAAGTCCCTTTCATTCTCTACCACTGTCAGTGTAGTACCACATAGTTGATACGTTGCTCTGGGGTTACTGTTTCCCATGTGTAGTACTTTACATTTGTCAATGTTAAACTTCATTTGCCACCTCTCAGCCCATCTGCTCAACCTTTCCAGATCCTGTTGCAGCAGCATAGTGTCAGTAGTGTCCTTGACAACCCTGCCAACTTTTGTATCGTCTGCAAACTTGGACATTAAGCTTGATATACCATCATCAATATCATTTATAAATACAGAAAACAATAATGGACCCAACACTGAGCCCTGAGGGACTCCACTAATAACATTAGTCCACGATGAGCAGTGTCCATTGATTACCACTCTCTGTCTTCTCCCCCTCAACCACCCCTTTATCCATAGCAGCAATTTGCCTCCAATGTCACACTGCTCCAATTTGTGTAGCAGTCTGCCATGTGCAACAGTATCAAAAGCCTTTATAAGATCCAAGTATATAATATCAAAGCTATTCCCTGCATCCAGTACTTTTGTGACTGCATCATAGTATCCAATCAAATTGGTCAGGCAAGACTTCCCCGTAACAAAACCATGCTGTGTCTGAGCTATAACTGAAGTCTTGTCTAAATGATCCTGCCGTGCTTCTTTAACCAGTGCCTCCATTAATTTTCCTGGAACAGAAGATAAGCTCACAGGTCTATAATTACTTGTGTCAGCCTTTGATCCTCCTTTGTGAATTGGGGTCACATTTGCACATTTCCAGTCTATGGGTACCTCCCCTGAGTCCAAGGAAGCTCTCATAATTATGGCTAAGGGTTTGCTTACTTCCTTTGCTGCCTCCTTTAATATAACTGGATAGATCCCATCCACCTGGGGTGCGTTTCTTGTGTTTATCTTCAACAATTTCTCCTCCACTTTACTCCCAGTTATTTCAAGATTCTGTAGCTTACTGCTAGAGTTGAATACACCTCTGGCATTCCCCTCGCTGAATAACTCCTCATGTGTGAATGTCGATGCAAAATATTCATTTAGTTTGTTAGCTACCTGAGCAGGATCATCAACAGTTGACCCATCAATATCAAGTGGACCAATCTGATTCATCCCCTTCCTTCTAGAGTTTACATAAGTAAAGAACTCTTTGCTGTTTTTCTTTGCATCCCTTGCCAAGGATTTCTCGTTATCTGCCTTCGCCTGCCTAACCTCCTTTGTAACTTGGTTGCATATCAACTTGTATCTATCATAGGCTTCTATGTCATGTGTTAATTTGTAAGTATCCCATGCATTTTTCTTCTCTGCCATATGCCTCATTAGTTCATCTGACATCCATTTTGGCCTAAACCTTGAACAATATTTCTTAGTTGGTATGTAAAGCCTAGTAGCTTCCAAGATAAGTTCTTTGAATGCTTCCCATTTTGAATTTGCTGTTGGTAACATCATCAGTTGGTCCCACTGTATAGAATTTAAATGCTGTCTCAGTCCATCGTAGTCGCCTTTATGGAAGCAATAACCCTTCCCTTTACCCCTAATGGTAGTTACCTCTTTGAGTAAATCTCACTTCAGCACACTGTGATCACTGCCACCTAGTGGTTCATTTATCTGCAGATTCTTAATGCATGAAGAATCACTGCTGATAATCAAATCAAGAGTATTACTCCCTCTAGTTGCCTCCCGAACATGCTGATGTAGAAAACAATCATCCAATAAATCCACAAAAGCCCTGCTAGTGTGTGAGTAACCAGCCCCCAAATTCCAGTCAATATCTGGGAAATTAAAATCTCCCATTATAAGACTCTCTGATTTACTGGCCCACTCTATTTCCCTGTACAATTCCTTATTATATTCATCAGAGTCATTAGGCCTATAGCACACTCCTACTCTCAATTTTGATCTCCCAATGCTTATGTCACACCAAACTGACTCAACACTGCACTGTCCAGCGATGTCGACTGGCTTCACTTCCTTGGTTTTTATGTGTTTCTTAACTAATAGCATAACTCCTCCCCCCCCTTCCTATCCTGTCTATCCTTTCTGTAGACGTTGTACTCCCCAAATTGCAGTTCTGCATCCCTTATATCTGTGTGACACCACGTCTCTGATATCCCAACAATATCTGCTTTTGATGTTTTGAGCAATACCTCAAATTCATCAAATTTATTTACTTAACTCCTAGCATTGGTGTACACGCAAGTATACCTGCACCTGTTTCTATTCTTAGCTACTCTAACACAACCCATGTGTTTATTTGTACCACAATGGCTCCCAGCAGTCTCTGAAATATCATGCATCTTGTTTTTCAGGCTTCTGCTCATTCTAATAGAAGCAGTGCAAGAATCTCTTTCACCTCTGCCAGTGGCTACTGTCAATCTATTGGTCTTTGTCTCCCCCAATCTAGCAGTTTTCCGACCCACCTAACACTGCCTCGATAGCATCAGCGAATATTCTTGCACCCTTTCTATTTAAGTGTATCCCATCCCTGTAGAAGCAATCTCTCCTGTTAACAAGTACAGTCCAGTCTGAAAAAAATTCTACCCCTTGAGCCTTGCACAATCTTTCCAGGGCCAAATTGATCGACAAGGCTCTCATCATATACTCCCTCCTATCGTGTCTGTGCAGAATTGCAGACACTTTCAAATTCAACCCTAATTCTCGGCTTTTGTTCAACAGTGACCTGTACTTGTTAAGTAATTCTGCCGGTCTCCTACTCTTAATATCATTAGTGCCAACGTGTACAACTATATCACCTTTTGTGCCCTTAAAAGATGATATTCGCTCTACAACGTCATCAACCTTTGCCCCTGGCAGACATACCCTGGTCCTTGTTGCCCGAGGACCTCCACCTCTGTGGGGGAGGAAACGCCTTTCTCTCTGGAATGTTCGTCTGATGTTTAGGTAAAGTGTAGTGTTCGATGTCTAACGGTCCCAGGAGTTACCCCCATCTCCGTGTTGTGTACTCTGTGTAGCAGAGAACTCTGTGAAGGCCAGGGATTTAAAAAGTGTAATCTGTGTTAGAGTTGTGTAGTGTCATGTTATGTTATTAGCGGTTGGGACCCTCCGTTGCCCACACTTAGCCCTGAAGAGGTAGGTCAGGCACTAGAGGGATCATTTAAGTACCCTGCCACCTAATTTCCGAAGATTTCAGAGGCAGATGCCTAAAAAAAAAAAAAATAATAATAATAATAATAAAAAAATAAAAAAATTAAATTAAATTTAAAAAATATTAAAAAAATAATAATATATATATTTTATTTTATTTTATTTATTATTATTATTTTTTTTTTTTAGGCCCTTGCCTCTGAAATCTTCGGAAATTAGGTGGCAGGGCCTACCAGAGTACTTAAGCGATCCCTCTATTGTTTAGGTAAGTGATAAACGTCAGAGTGCCCAGCACATGGATGAATGGACCTAGGGTATCCCAACAGAACATCGCCCAAAGCATGACACCGCCGCCATGCATTTCTGGAAAGTGGCTTTGGTGAATTTAATTCCTAAAGATAATAAAGAGCTTACTGATCCCGGTGCCTATTGGGCGATTTCGTTGCTTCAGAATTTGGCAAAAATTTTTGAACATTTAATACTGTTGAGATTGACTAATTTGTTGGGGCAATCTAATGTTCAATTGTTATTTCAATATGGTTTTAAACAGAACATTCTGCAAAAGACGCACTTAAAGATCTAGTGGATTATGTTACCAACTCTACGAGTAAATACGTTCTTGTCATTTATATTGACGTTTTTTAACCTTTTCACTCAGGTGAAAAGGTTAAACAATTTTCCTCATCAATTTTACGAATAACTAGAACTAAGTGGGGTTAAAGAAGAAAGCAGTAGTGCTTAACTACAAATTTTTTTTTGTATAAGGCAGTATTTCTTTCAATTATTGCTTATGGAGGTAATATCTGGTTCTCTAGGGTTTTGACAGTTAAATTTAAACAAAAGGTAATATCCATACAAAGGAAAATGTTACTCTCTCTGTTTAAAATTTGTATAACTGAATCGAATAATGCTCTCCAGGTTTTGTCTGGATGCCCTTGGACTTATATGTTGCATACAGGACCGTTTGTTACTTTCTGAGGAAAGGGTTTTCAGCTGACACTCATGGGTATAACTTCTAATAACATTGAACGTAAAAAGGCTAAAAAAGTTGCTAATGGATGAATTAGTGAGCGTTTGGCAGGAAAGATGGAATTACACTTATTCAGGAACAGTTACTCGATTATTTATACCTGATGTTAAATTTGTTAGTGGTAAAAAAATAACAGGATGGCTTTATCCTGAGATGGAAATCTCATATTTTATAACAGGCCACGGCTCGTTTAACTCTAATTACATTATTTTAATTTAGTATTAGATCCTTTATGTTACTGTTCTGGTGAGGAAAATGGAATCGTATTTTATATGATTGTGTTATTTACGAAGAATTTAGGAACAAGTTAAGGATTGCCATTCTAGATTTACATCCTGGCAATGAGCAATAGCATTAAAGTTAGATCTAAGATAGATCTAGATTTAAGTTAGCATTAAAGTTAAATCTTCTAGATCTAACTTTAATGCTATGCAGGAAGTCGCTAAAACTATGTTTTCTAAACGTAGACAAATGTGTATGGTTTTAATGAATGCATAGAGACATTGTATAATTTTTTTTGCAGGCACTCAGTAGGATTTTTTCCCTTCTGAGTGCAGGAATGATTTCATTTACTTATTATTATTATTTTTTAAAAATATATATATTTTATTTTTATTTTATTTATTTATTTATTATTATTTATTTATATGTATATATAGTATGAATCAGAGCTGTAATTATTATTATTATTATTATTATTATTATTAATAGCTACATGGTGCAAGGAAGCCTGAAGCTTATGCTGCACCAGCCAAAAAAAAAAAAAAAAAAAAAATAGTTACCCTGAGAGAGAGAGAGGGAGAGAGAGAGAGAGAGAGAGAGAGAGAGAGAGAGAAAGTGTCAAAAGGAGAAGGAAATCACCAAGAAATAGAAGAATGGTGATATCCAGCTCAGGACCCTGGCTCAATACGTTCTACGTTGATATTAATACTTGTAAAATAATAAGAGGAGTTTCCCTCAATATAGTACGTAGAACACATCCGTATGATACTCTTCAGAAATTAAAACGAAAAAATCAAAAAATTTCCATTAGAGTAAAAAATAATTAAAAACCAATTAAACACAATTGAAAATATTAAAAAGAATCTAACGAAAATATTCAAAACGATTTTCCTTCCTGAAGCTGACAACGTTTTTCAACCTCGTGATTACAGGAATGAAAATAACCGAATAGGGTTGAACATGAAACTTAAATAGTGATTATTTGTCTTCGCGCATGTGCGTAAAGGTCCACGCATCGGAGATGAAATATGGCCGACGAACGTTAACAGAATTCTCGTGTAATTTAATTTCTACGGTTTCTGCAATTAATAGTCGCGTATAATTACGTTGGGCATTAAGTATTTTGGCCTCGTTACATAAAAAAGTATGTTTTTCGTTAATGGCATGAAAGGCTAATTCTGACGCAGCTGAGCGAGAAGCACAAACTGATGTTGATTTACTTCATGTTGATTTACACGAATATTCAGAGAAATTGCGTCGAACCTTGGTAAGACGAGTCACAATCGCCGCAAGAAATATATACCAGGTTATTAATTTGTGTTGCGAACGCGGAAAGAACCGAGCGATTGTTCAGTATAGTGTGTAATTTCCGTATTGGCCTGGCCACAATTTTAAATTCGGTATTTTCCATATTGGCCTGGTCACAATTTTAAATTCGGTATCTTAAAGAGTTAAGTTATTAAGCTGTTTGTGCCACTGTTCAACATATGGGACAGAAATAAAGTATTTTTTTTATATTACTGTTGGTTGGTGTAGTATTTTGTATCCTATCCTTAGCCTGTACCCTAATTCGGTTTATTGTGATAACCCCTGTTTAAGAACCTGCTAGTTAATATTTATATTTCTGAGCCCAAAGCAGATTCCGTCGTTGAATATTTATAGGCATTTAGAAATTGATTAAAGATAATCGATCCTTTGTAGGCGAAGGCTATTATAATGTAGAAGTATACCGGTGTTTGTAGGTTTTCGATAGATGCTAAATCGGATTTTATTCGAGTCCCGAGTAAGCGTGAAATTTAGAAAGTTTAATGACTTTGTATCCGTATCCTCCCTTTCCAATGTAAATTTGAGTCTAGAATGAATATTATTAAACGAATGTAAAATGCCTTGGATAGTACTATTATCAGTAATAACTAGAACATCGTCTACGGGGTCGAAAAGGTGTCAAATGTATATGCTCAATCGTTGAGAGATAGATTATTATTATTATTATTATTATTATTATTATTATTAATATTCATATGATGCAAGGAAGCCTGAGGCTTATGCTGTACCAGGAGAAAAAAGAAGTTCCCGAGTAACCCTGAGAGAGAGAGAGAGAGAGAGAGAGAGAGTCAAAAGTAGAAGGGAATCACCAAGAAAGAGAAGAATGATGATAACCAACTCAGCACCCTGGGTGTGCCAAGCCCATACTCACCAGATGTGAGCCCCCGGGGTAAATCTCTGATATTAAGCCGCTCGGGCTCAGACCCATTGGTAATCCAAAAATTTGTTTGTACACCTTGTCTCGAAAGGTGATATAGTTTGCCTCAACTAACAGTGTAAGTGAAAACTTTCCTTAATAGGTAGCTTCGTATAATTAATCGGTATCGAGTTATTATTTAACATATCCCAAATAATATCTAATGTGTATTCAACGTTTACATTCGTATATAACGAGGTAAGATCTAGTGAGAATAAATTGTCATTGTCGCCAAGTCTACAGTCTTTAAGATTATTAAATAATGTATCGTAGTTCCTAATCCCGAATTGTATTACCTGTCTAAAGGGTTTTATAATGCTATATACATGTGTGGCTTAGGATGAAAATGCCGAGTTTCTGTAGGAAACAATAGGTCGAATAGGAAATCCAATCTTGTGTAATTTTACCTGACCGAAAAGTGCAGGAATATTGTATGTTCTGGCCTTCAATTCCTGAGCCATAGTAATGTAGTCGTTTTTTCGATACGTGGTTAACGTTTTATTGTATTGATTGACCAAATTGGTAAACAGTGCCGGGTCTACTTCAAGATAAGTGGAGGTATCTGAAACAACTGAATCTGATTTATTAATATAATCAGGTTTATCTAGTATTACCACTGTAACTCCTTTACCTGCCCTCTGTATAATAATGTCTTTATTTTTCCGAAGTTCTCGTAAAGCTGAACTGTCATGTGTATTCAATTTAGGAAGTCGCGTTTCTTTTATGTTATTCACTACTTGGTTAACATGTTAAATAAATAATATTCACTACTTGGTTAACATGTTGAATAAATAAATCGTTTTGTGGAACATTACGAAGTCCAAATTCAGTATCAATTACGCATTGTTTTTTAGGTAGTTTTCGAGGTGGTAAATTATAATTTAATCCTTTGGATAAAAGTGAAATCTGGTCCTGCGATAGCGTACACGAGGAAAGATTTGTAACCTGTTGATATGTCGGTTCGTTGAATACTGGTTGAGGGGGTGTTCGTGAACTAGCTGACGTATTCTGTGGTAGTACGTTGTGTGTGTGTGTGTGTGTGGGGGTTGTCACCCAACTCGTATGTACTTGGTCGTAAGCCCGCGATAATGTGTTAGATTTCGCATGAACGTGTATTGACTTTTCCGATAATGTTTGCAATTTATTTACATGTCTGTTTTTTTATTTATGAGGCCTGTGCTTCCCGTCGCAAATCTATGGAGGTCTTCAATACAGAATAATCGTTTGGATGTAGATAATTTTTTAATTTATCACGAAGCTTCCTAACCTGGGAAAGGTATTTTTGTTTATTGAAATATCGAGATTTTAAGGCAAGCTTAACGATATTACGTGATGTGGTCAGTGTTAGTTGCTTTATGCCCGATTTAAATTAACCCTGGCAAACTTCGGAACGATGTTGTTTTGAAGGCAATATTTTAGAAAAGAAATATGATAACTTTGGGCCGAGTATCTTAGTGTTGATTTAATGTAATTTTGCACCAAGCCGTTCAAAAAATCCCCCATAATTGTGTGTATCGATATTTAAGTTTCATGTTCAACCCTCTAAAAAATATCACCTACTACCACTCATCCTGGAAGGAAAGATCGAAGGCAAGAAACGCCCAGGCAGACCGAAAATGGCATGGCTAGATAACATCAACACCTGGCTTCACATGACAACAGCACAAATTCTACACGCAGCGCTAGACAGAGAACAATATCAAAACGAAGTCGCAAACGCCATTCGGCAGCATTAAAGAAGAAGAAGTTCAACCCTATTCGGTAATTTTCATTCCTGTGATCACGACATACGGTCGAAAAGCGTTGTCAGCTTCAGGAAGGAAAATCGTTTTGAATATTTTCGTTAGATTCTTTTTTAATATTTTCAATTGCGTTAGATTTATTTTTAATTGTGTTAAATTGGTTTTTAATTATTTTTTACTCTAATATAAGTTTTTCGTTTTAATTTCTGGAGAGTATCATACGGAAATGTTCTACGTACTATATTGAGGGAAACTCCTCTTATTATTTTACAAATATTATATGTATATATATATTTTTATTTATTTTTTATATTTATTTATTTATATTTATTATTATTTTTATATTTCATTTTTGTCTCTAAGGTGTGGGCAGCTTGGGAGTAGGAGGGAGTTGGCACCCACCAGTATTGCAGTACATCTGGTGGGTGTAGTGTTTTATGCTTAATTTTTTTTTGGCTGGTGCAGCCAAAGCCTCTGGCTTCCTTGCACCATATGGCTAATTGCAATAATAATAATAATTTCATACAAGCTGTGGCTATTAAATAACGAGTGCTCTTAGCCACTACACACTAAGCACCACAAATGCACAGCAGTTGACTTTGAAGCTTTTCTTAATTGGCTGCAAAGTCATGTTCCAACACTCTCAATCGCTCTGCAGTGAGACAGGTTTTTATTAACTTGTGTTTTTGCAGTGGGAGAGATAAAAGAAAACAACAAAGAATCAACAAAAAAGAAATAAATAACTAGAGTTATGAATTGTTACATCAATTTTATGGCGAAGATGCTATGCCAGTGGTTTTCAACCTTTTTTTTTAATAACTGCACCAATAAGTAATTTATTTTGTTTTGTGGCACCCCTACTCAATTTTTTTGCCTGTTAGATCCGATTCTCTCTCTGTATATATATGTTATATGATAGTTATTACAATAATATAATTATAAAAATTACATTTCATAATACAAATTATATATATATACAGTATATAATTTTATTCTATATATAGAGGTACTCAGTAAACATCAATTATAGATCCCCACAAAATTAAAAAAGATACTGTACACCTTTTTATAATGACATAAACATATAAATTAAAAAATAAGTTTAAGTAACTGAAACCCAAATTACATGGCACCCCTGGAATGTTGTTGCGGCATCCTAAGGTGCCGGGGCACCCTGGTTGAAAACCACTGTGCTCTGCTAATAGCTGTCGTTTTGAATGGTATAAAAGATTCTTAGAAGGAACAAAGAATGTGGAAGATGATTAACGACCAAGCCTTCCTGTATCCATGATAGCTGATGAAAACTGGACTGCATAAGAACATTGATTAGAAGTGATCGTCGTTTAAGCATTAGAATAGTTGCATCAGAAATCAATATGAACAAAGAGATAGTCAATTTTAAATTGAAAATTTAGGCATGAGAAAAGTGTATGCCAAGATTTTGCCAAACATTTTTATGAAAATCAAAAGATGAGAAGACTTCAAGTTTGTGAAGCTGTTTTGACAAAGACTGAAGAAGATCATGATTTCCTGAGTACTTATTGCAGTTACTTTAGAAAACAATCCCCCAGACCAAACAAAGAAGAATGTCTTTGATATTAAAGGAATTAGTTTGGCAAAATACGTCTTACCAAATCAGACATACTACTGTGAAGTAAGGACAGTGTACCCTGTCTATGGTGGTTTTCACACTAATGTCTATCATCTCCACCTAGTGTCACTGTGATGAAATTCAGGAACTGTAAAACGGGGCTGTGTTCAGAGGTGGACTGGATCAAAAATTCTTACCGAGCAAAACTTGTAGCAGTCTCATACTAGTTTCTAACCATATTGTTTATGTCCAAAATCACACCGGCCTCCGGCCCACCTGAGTTTCCCCGGTAAGGCTTATGGCCAGTTCGCCTCTGGCTGCGTTATGATTGTTCTGTGATGTGGTTGTCAGTGTCAGGCCTCTTTGCCACCAGTGAACAGCCATTACCTGGACAACTGCTGCCCAGTGCCTATCACCGAGCTGGACCTATTTCTAGTCTCTAAATCTTATCCACTGGACTCACTCGGTACAACCCTGTACTCAGGTTATTCAATCCAGAGTATTATTTAAAATAAAAAAGGAGCACCTATCTGTGTGTTTTCGTTTCTTCTCTCTGCGCAATACACAAAATTCTGCATCCACAGGAGGTAGTGTTATGCCTGTGAATGCTAGAAAAACCCCGTACCCATCACCCCAGACCAAAGTACCCCAAAAAAAAAAAAAAAAAACCAACTATTATTATTTTTAGGCCACCTGAATAATTAAATTCATCTGCCGTGCTGTGTATCTTATGTCTGTTGATTGCGTATGTTCTGTGGTCGATTTGTCTGTTTTGCTGGACGAAAAACTCAGTTTTTGCGGGCTAAAACCTTCCTAAAATCGGTCTATGCCTGAGACCGATTAACTCCTCCACCGAGTGAAAAAAAACAATTACATTTCCTTGCGTCATCGACGGGATTCGAACTCGCGCCTTTTCCACCCGATGTGGGGAGGATGGTGACGATAACACTGTGCTACGCGCAGACAGAGACCTAAGTACCAGTAGAAAAAAAAAATATATATATATATATACATATAGTGTACTAAAGTGCACAAAACAGGCACATAATTACAGTTCAAAAAACACTATTCGCCTTTGCAACACCACAAAGGCGCCTCCGTAGCCAGGTGGGAAGGAGCAAAAGTGCGTAGCACACGCTTCTTGATTAGACCGGGGTTCGAGCCCGTCACCACCAAACACGGAGGATGCGGGAAGGTCAGGGATTGACCACCACATATCCTCGGAGCAATATGGCCTTAGTTGCTAATGCTCCTAAAAACCAAGCAACAACACAACAAGAGAGCACTACAAACTCACGTCCAATGCTTAATTGCAAGAGTTAATTAGTCATTATCAATACAAAGAATTAGAGTGCAAAATCTGTATTAAGTTGCACAGCCATGTAACACGGCTATTCAAAATACAGCATCTATCCTTAGAAACATTCAGGCAAAATCAACAGATTAATATGCAAAGGTACTAAAGCTGAAAATCATCAAACATGTCCAGTGATTAACAAAATCCCCACACTCGATCACATAATTTTACCAAGAATAGAGATTTAGGCCCTGCAAACAGATTACTTCCCTTTTGCCAAACCATTAGTAAGCCAAATCTTGTTACCAAACTTGAATCAAAGTTCTAACTACAGTTAAAAATTCAAAAGATCTTGCAAAGATTGTACAGTCTCTCATAAGACGTTTAGCATGTTAATAATTACTCATTTAACGAAAAGATCTCACTTAGCAGCAATTTTACATAACACAAATGCCAACCGTGGCCCAATTCCCAGAGATGTGACTAGCTGAATACGAGTCAGAAAATTCACGTAATTGTAGTTCCCATAAGTTCATTCCATAATACCAAGGGACGCCACAAAAAAATTATATAATATAATTCTTAATCCATGGTTACACAATAAGATTTCCCTTCACTGTTTCGATCTAACAGTGCTTAGACCTAACATAAAGCAAGCAAACCCAACTGTAGCCCAAAAACTAAAAACTCACATCTTCACTATACAAAAAAAAAACCAAACTATTATTTTTAGGCCACCAGAATAATGAAATTCATCTGCCGTGATGTGTGTCTTATGTCTGTTAATTGCGCGTGTTTTATGGTTGATTTGTCTGTTTTGCTGGACGAAAAACACTAGTTTATGGGAAAAAACCTTGCTATCTACACCTGAGACCGACTAACTTAGCCACGCAGTGAAAAAAGCCCATTAAAGTTCCTCGCGTCGTCGACAGGATTCGAACCCGGGCCTTTTCCACCCGGTGTGGGGAGGACGGTGACGATACCACTGTGCTATACGCGCAGCCCATCTTCACTATACCGGGTGTTTGAAAAATGGTGGTCAATAATTTAAAGGTGAAAAATATAAACTAAAATAAGCAAAAAATACCCAGTGAACACAAATAAACCGTTTTCGAGACAAGGCACATTTTCTGTAAATATCTGCCACTGACTATGGGAGCACTAGTGTAGCAAAAAGCTGTGAATTTTCTGCTAAGGGTGGTTTTATTAAACATAAGATAATACATTTTTAATTTTTGGTTTCAACACCTCATGATTTTACAGATGCTGCATGTTACAGGATGTAGTAATAGTAGTAGTGGCATGTGATGCAAGAAAGGAAGTATATGAGCTTATGCAGCATCAGCCAACAAAAAAAATTACAAAACAATCCCCTCTAAATACTTTTTTTTTTTTTTTTTTTTATGAAAATCCCAAACACGAAAGGTATCAAAACCTATAGTACTTAGTACCGTGCATGGGGGTTGAAGGAGAAGTATGGGGGGAGGGGGATGCCGGAAACTTTGCTCTAGAGACTAAACATGGGTTTCACCACTTCAAGCCTCCATTAAGCAAAGTGGTGGTATTTCACCGGTTGATGAAAGTCATCTACCATCTAATAGTTGTCCAGTTCCTCCTTAAATTTATTTAACCTATCAACTTCCACAATGACAGATGGAAGTTTGTATCAGCAATTAATCACCCGCTAGCTAAAGGCAAATTTCCGCACATCTATTCTACATCTGCCTTTTCTTAATTTGAATTTATGCCCCCTTAGGTTCGTAATCTGAACAAGTAGAGTGTTTAGTGTCAAACGGCACCAGGGTTTTCCCCCATCTCCGCTTAGTATACATTGTGGGTGTGGACCAGAACACTGCCACTGCCAGAGGTTTAAAAGTGTATGGGTTTTGTATATGTGTAGTGTCGTGTACCGTTGTTTCTCTGGTCATTTAGCCGCTGGGCCCCTAATTGGTTCCAACGTTGTCCACACTCTGCCCCGTGGAGGCAGACCAGGTACACCAGTATTATAGTTATTTACACTGGCAGGTCCTGCCACCTAATTTCCTGAGATTTCAGTGGCTAGGACCTAAAAAAAAAAAAAAAAAACCCGCTACAGACAGGGGTTAGCCAAAAGGATTACTGATTATGCAACTGATGTTGTTATTAAGTTTTTGGGTGTAGGGCTCAGGAAATTTAGAAATGGTTGAGACGCTGGTTACGGAAGGATCCCATCATAATTCAGCTTGCTCAACCAATTCAAGGCCTTATACAAAATTTGTACATCCTAATCAGATCACCTCGCAGGTGCCTAGTCTCCAGCCACTGCAATTTGCAGAACTTAAGCCTCTCTTGGTAAGAGGATTCGTCATTCTCCTCACCAATCTTGTTGCCCTTCTCTGTACACGCTCAAGCAAATCTATATCCTTCCTAAAATGAGGCATCCAGACCTGTACGCAGTACTCAAGGCGTGGCCTGACCATTGCCTTATACAGAGGGACAGTCACCTCCTTTTCCCTGCTAGCAAAATTCCTAACTAGAAATGTGCAATATCTCGAAAACGATTAGGCTTTTTTACTAGACAAGGCTTACTAGTTGTTTACTATGCTTTTTTTTTTGCACATATTGTAGTCTGTACAGTTCATCTTTAAAATAATTACCATCACTTTTGAAACACCCTGTATAATATTCGCAATGAGCATTAGCATTAGTAGAGGCATATGATGCAAGAAAGCCAGCTTATACAGCATCAGCAAAAAAAAAAAAAAACCCTTCCTATTTCACCGATCCATTCGTTCCAAATGTTTGCTAATTCTGCCTTGAATTTATTTAAGCTAGCACGGGCTATAAGGGCCCCCGCTCGCGGCTCCAAAAACAGAAGAATAATGAGTCAAAAAAAAATATATCTTTAGTAAAAGGCCCCGAAAAATCATTCTGCCTGGGGCGCGGAAATACCTTGGTCCGGCACTGGGTAATCTGATACAAACCACTTAAATTGTGCTTTCCTTAAGAGAGTTTGTAAATGTTTTTAGCTGTGAAGGAAAGTTGCCACAGCAACTTGAAGAGGCAGTTGACAGGAGATCGTAGGGTTCCGCGTTGCTGTTAGAGCCAGATAGCGATCTGTTCTGGGTGACGTCGCCCTCCATCGACCTTGGCCAGCTTTTCTTGTAACGATTCCTCCCTCTCCCAAAACTGCTTTCATAATGCCGAAACGACACTGCGTGATACATTTCGCCGATATGCCACCTCCGATTTGACTTCCTGGCTTCAAATCGTGCAACGGCCCGCCGTCTCAAAGACTCATAAGCGACAATGACTTGATATCCTGAGTCCTGAAGATGTCGCTATCGTACTGATCAAGCAAAAAAAAAAAAAAAAAAACTGGGAATGAAGTAATGTGTTTGCTACCTTTGTTTTTATATGCATGAATGATAATGTGCGGCCCTGTAAGGTGGAAGATAGATTTCTGTTGGATACTGTTGCTGTATAAGCTTGCTTTCTTGCATCATGTGCCTCTACTAATGTTAATGCTCGGAATTTTCATACCAGGATGCCTATTATATTAAATATTCGCCGTTGGCGATACTGTTCAAAAATATTTATGAAAAACATTTTTTGTTAATTTTGTCGAGCAGTATATTAGGTGCCAAATGTATCAAGCTTAATGATAGATACACTTTTTTTTTTTTTTTTTTTTGAATTTTAAAATGTGGGTTGCAACTAAGTTACGTACATGCTTTTTTTTTTAACCCCCAGAAAAAATACAATAAGGAGGTGAAGAACGGGTAGGGCATTGTATAAGTAAATATTATAGGTGAGGCGGGCGAGTGTGCATAAATGTTCTTAACATTTTTTTTCATAAAAAATGTTTAATTAAATAATAACTAAAAAAGTAAATGAAACACCTCTAAAATGAATAATAAATAATAACTAAAAGAAAAAAACTTAAACTGCACAATTAAATGATAACTTATATTACTTGACGAGATACTCCAGGAACTGGAGTACGGTATCTCGTTAAGTAATATAAGTGTTAAAAGTTTTTTAAAAGTTATCATTCTTAATTTCCAGTTCTGTTTTCTGAAGGAAAGTTCCAGACAATTATTTTGAAAATTAATTGAAGAACACTCACACTCACATGCAGAAGGAATCGGTAACTGGCACCATCCACCGCCAGGGAGTGTTTTAGTTCACTGTGAGATAATCCAGCTGGTTGAAATCGTCTGCTACTACCTTGGTAATTGGGTTGTAATTTGGAGATCGTTACTATTGCTTTTACAATATTGTAAAAAAAAAAAATTTTAAAAAATATGATTAAAAATCCAATGAGAAATTGCAAAAATATTAAAAATTGGAATAATATAATAATATTTCTAATATTTTGCAAGAAAATTAAGATTTTGTAAAAAGTTTATGCAACACGTGCAAATACTGGATTTGCTATTCAAACATTACGAATTTGCTTGAACGTTGTTATCGACTGTGACTACATTTTTGGAGGATCTTTTTTTTTTTTTTTTTCGACTACATTTTTGGAAGTGTTTTTCGGAAAGATTTTACTAGAATTTTGTTAAGAGATTGTTCAATACCCTAGTGGTTGTTAAACTTCCAAAAAATTTATTCCAAAATGTTAGTCACCTATCAATTAATTAGGTTAATAATTAATATTAAAGGTAATAAATTAAGTCAGTTACGTTAGTCACTGAGGTCACTTCGATTGATGACTTCAGCCTGGTCAGAAAAAAAAAAAAAAAATTTGAGTTATCCTGAGAGAGAGAGTCAAAAGTAGAAGGGAATCACCAAGAAAGAATAGAACAATGATATCCAGCTCAGGACCCTGGGTGTGCCAAGCCCATACTCACCAGATGTGAGCCCTTGCGAGACCTGAGGGCAGTGAATAACTTCGATTTAGTATTCACCTCTGTTGGTGTGGCTACTGATTAGACAAAGACCAGTGAATGCATGTTGTGATAGAATAGTTCTCTTGGAGTTGGCCATGTGGGTGGGCAGATTGAAATTGCAAAAGAAGGATGCAATGCCATGGATGTAGCTGTTGTCTTGGTCAGAGTCAGAGGGATGCTAGTTGCACTGATATCAACTAAGTAGTTACATCAGAGAGAGAGAGAGAGAGAGAGAGAGAGAGAGAGAAAGAAAGAACAAATGATTACACCACTGTACATATTTGGTATCACTCAGATTACAGAGTGTAATATGCGAAAGTTTGAAGAAAATAGCCATGCCTCTGCCTTTGCAGTTGTCCAAGAGGTGAATATAGTGCCGAATCTTTGGGAGCAGCCACTGTGAGAAATTCCTGTATGTTGCAACGTGTGATGCAGAGCAAGTCAACTTCCGCTACAAGAGTGAATGTGATTAAAAATATCAATGTTGTGTTACAGGTTCCTGACAATGCAAACCCTGGAAATGTAAAAGGTGTGTTTTGTAGCATTTTGACTTGATGGTTGCCTGTTAGTAAATCTCACAGGTATAGATAACTCATCATTAAGTGTTTGTGACTGATGTGTGATGGTGGTGAATGATTACTAGTGGAAAGCGAACCATGTACAACCAAGTCCATTTAAGTCAACTGGAACTAGGGCATATTTTCTCTTACGACAATATGTCCTATATTATCTTAGGAGAAAATCCTGTATGTCCCAAATACTGATTAGAGAGATGATGCTATCACTAAAATTTTCATTTGGAAACAAATGAACTGCGTTCACCGTGTACGACATTGTCTCATTTTGTTTAGTAAATTTTTTTTCGTGTGTACTCCCATGACTCGAAGAGTTGGAAAAATTCATCTTATAGAGTTTCAGGTAATATTCTGCATTAACAGTATTGTTTAGGAAGACTGTACTGATGATTCCAGGTGTTGAAATTACACACCACACCATGTATTCAGGATGCAGATGTATATCTTTATGAGTGCATAGGGATTCTCACTGCCCTACACTCACACACATACACAAATTCTTTTCTTCTGGAAGCTGCTAAGACAGAAGTGCACTTTGTTAGTTAACCACATGTGGTAAATAACTGTTGCCTTGTTTTCCATTTATCTATATAATGAATTAAAAAAGATGAATCACCTTTCTTTGTCAACATCAGTCAGGGTTTGTTGCATTTAACATTAGTAGAGGCATATAATGCAAGAATGCAAGCTTATACAGCATTAGCCAAAAAAAAAAAAAAAAAAAAAACCCCTTCCCATTTCACCCATCCATCCATTTGCTCCAAATGTTTGTCTAGTTCTGCCTTGAATTTATTTAAGTTGTCAACTTCTACAACGACAGATGGGCATTTGTTCCAGCAATCAACCACCCGCTGGCTAGAGGCAAATTTCTGCACATCTATTCTACAACTGTCTTTCCTCAATTTGAATTATGTCTCCTTAGGTGATTAATCTGGGCAAGAGGAAGAATCACATCAGCACTGAGCTTGTTCAAACCATTCAAGGCCTTATACACCTCAATCACATCACCTCACAGGTGCTTAGTCTCCAGACACTGTAGTTTGAAAAACTTAAGCCTTTCTTCATAAGAGCAACCCTTTGTTCCTTTCACTAGCCTTGTTGCCCTTCTCTGTACTCATTCCAGCGGCTCTACATCCTTCCTAAAACGAGACCTCCAGACCTGTATGCAGTACTCAAGATGTGGCCTGACCATTGCCTTATGCAAGGGGATAATCACCTCCATAGCCCTGCTAGAAAAATTCCTGTATATCATTGACAAGACATCATGAGCTACTCTTGCAGACAGTCTGAACTGCTTGCTTAGAAAACTTATATTTGACTGCACAATTATCCTCAGGTCCTTTTCATTCTCTATGACCCTGAGTTTAGTACCTCACAGTTGATATGTTACTCTGGGGTTACTGCTACCCATATGCAGTACTTTACATTTGTCAAGGTTAAACTTCAGTTGCCACTTCTCAGCCCATCTGCTGAACTTTTCTAGATCCTGTTGCAGTAGCGTACTGTCATTAACAACCCTGCCAACCTTTGTATCGTCTGCATACTTAGACATTAAGTGTGATATACCTTCATCAGTATCATTAATAAATACAGAAAATAATATTGGGTCCATTTTCACTTTGTAAGGAAACAGTTTTTGGTTTTTTTGAGCAGTGCTTAAACTGGATGTTTGTTTTAAACCCAATTGTTGTAACATTCATTTTACAGATTTCCTTGGTTTACAAATAATTGCTTTTTTGTACAACACATGCAATATTTTTAATCATCCTCATAAACTTCTTTCCACGAGCAATGTGCGTTTTATTGTCTATCACAGAACTAGACTTTAATAACTTTACTAACTTCAAAATTTTTGATTGTTATGCACATTTCCTGCAACCAGATTTCACTTTAAATTTGCACTGCATTGTAACAAAACTGCTAGTTTGATAAAATTTTTCACAAAAAACTATGCAGAGTAGCATACTCCATCTTGCTTACAGAACTTTTCTGCTAGGATACATGATTTATCAGTAAAAAAAAAAAAAACTCCCATGTCCTATGCAGGAGTTTTTTTTACTGATAAATGATTCCAGACTTGCCAGTGCTATCCCAATACTTCAAAAAATATGAAATTCAAAACATTTGCATCTTTTCTTATACTTAATTTTGCAAGTGGAACACAAGCAGTTTACAGATGTGAAACATTGATGTCTCATGGACTGAGTTGCCTGTGATAATCCAACTCTTAACATATGCCCTTTTTTACCTGACTTTGTCCAATAGTGGATGAATTTGAACAGCGTTGTTTGCTGTGTACTGTGGCAGACAGATATACTGTCTGCCATAGTAGATATGTTTACAAATGATTTGAAGAATGTAGTGGTAAAGTTCAGCCATTTTTTTGGCCTTCATAGCCATTGAATCCTGAAAAAGGATTTTTGTAATGTTTTTGAATATGAAAATTACCATGTTCAAAGACATTACTCTATAAATGCACAACCAGATATCAGGTGTTTTTTTTTTGTTTTTTACAAACCTGACCCCAGAACAAATTTTGTTAATATATTGACCAATGTATGTATATTTTATATTTGTTAACCACAATATAAAATTATAATAGACTCTCCAAAAATTGTACTATAACTAATGATAATTTTTATTACATAATTATAATAAATTTTAATGATCTTTTCTCATATAGTAGTGTACAAATAACTGAACAGTAATGCCAAAGGTCTGGTTATGGGATTTCGAAAACAAAAAATTGTGCTTTACAGGGTAAGGAAGTTGAATAATTTCGAATATATTATTATCATTACTTCAGATTTAATTATTATTTATTATACATTTAATAATCATTTAATTAAATTACTTTTCACCATCTCTGATGTTGAATGGTTTTGTCAAGCTAAAAAAATGACACTTGGTCTTTGTAGGAGGCATTTATTTCTCAAGTTGATATTATTGTTACGAGATACCCTGATGTAGTACTGCCTGTAATTCTCTAAAGTGAAGCAGAATGCTATACTTTAGCATTAGTAGAGGCATATGATTCAAGAAAGCAAGCTTATGCAGCATCAGCAAAAAAAAAAAAAAAAAAAAAATCCCTCCCATTTCATCCCTCCATTTGTTACAAATACCTGTCCATCTCAGCCTTAAATTTATTTAGACTATTAGCTTCCACAACAAAAGATGGGAGCCTGTTTCACCAATCAACTACCCGCTGGCTAAAGGCAAATTTTCACACATGTATTCTACAACTATCTTTCATCGATTTAAAACTGTGGCCCCTCAGGCTCTTAGTCTGAGCAAGAGAAAGACTCCCATCAGCATTCAGCATGCTTAACCCATTCAAGACCTTATACACCTCAATCAGATCACCTCATAGGTGCCTACTCTCCAGGTGCTCCAATTTGCAGAGCTTAAGCCTTTCTTGGTAAGAGCACCCCCTTTGTTCCCCCTCACCAATCTTGTTGTCCTTCTTTGTACTCGTTCTAGCAATTCTACATCCTTCCTAAAATGAGGCCTACAGACCTGTGCATGATACTCTAGGTGTGGCCTGACCATTGTTTTGTATAAAGTGTAAAGTAAAGTGTGTTTAGGGTCAAACGGCACAAGGGGTTCCCCCCATCTCCGTGTAGTTTACATTGTGGGTGAACCAGTTTACTGGAAAAGCCAGAGATTTAAAAGTGTATGGACTTTGTATATGTGTGATGCCTTGTACCGTTGTTCATCTGGTCATTTAGCCGCTGGGCCCCTACTGAGGCCCAACGTTGCCCCACTTACGCCCCATACCACATGGCGCGACAGTCAGCCTTCCATCTCCCTATAAATTTCCAAGATCCTCTGACCTTATCACAAATCCTAGGCGATAACTCCAACATTGAAAATATATTCACTTATTTAAAATTAATAGGATATTTTGACCAGATATAAATCACATTTAAGAAATATAAACTTCCTTGTCACATAAACATTAATAGATAGGCGCAATATGGCCAAAGTTGCTTTTGCGCCAAAAAACCCTACAACAACAACAACAACTTACGCCCTGTGGAGGCAGACCAGGAACCCAGTAGTCTGTTTCACTCTGTCAGGTCCTGCCACTTAATTTCCTGAGATTTCGGCGGCTAGGACCTAAAAAAAAAAAAAAAAAAAAATGAAAGAAACGCATCGATGTAGGGGTAGAATCGCTTAGTTTTGCTAGGCCAAGTTATGGGCGTAAGGTAATTTAGACATGTTAAGTTTTTGGTAGTAGGGATTTTGCTAGCGTATAGATAGAGAGGGGGGAGGCAGAAGACTGGGGGAGAAAGACAGAAATGTGGGGCCAATAGAGTAGGTAGCCCCAGTTTTCAGTGGGACATGCCCATGTCCCACCAGAGTAGAAGATATAGGGTGGAGAGGAGAGGAGGACGAAAATGTCCCCCCTCCCCCCAAGGAAGTAGGTATAAAGGTGAAGGGGGCTAGAGTGCCCTCTTCAGATCGCCATATGGCTATTGCTGCATTTCTGTTTTCAAGTTTCTTTACTCATGGGGCAAGCTCCATCCTTGTGCTTGTGTCCCTCCTCTTCAGTTTCAGACTTTACATTGTGCTGGCTGGTGTCTCAATAGTGGTACTTGATATCAGTTATTGTAGATGGTGATTAATGTCCTTCTCCTGACGAAGAGGTCTTGTGCGAACTGGGATAATGCTCTATATTCGTCCTCAGTATCTATGAAATGGGATTCCAATCCTTTTGGTAGGTATCTTATTTTTGTTATAAGTACTCCTCTGAGGTCTTCATATTGTGGGCACTCGTACACTATGTGATTCCAGCTTTCTGTCTCCCCGCACGTATAGTTGGGGTCCTCAGTGAGTCCGAATCCGTGCAGCTTATCATTTTAGGGTCTGTGTCCTGTTATTAGAGATGTTATTAGAGATGTATCACATTCGAGGTTGGCATTCGAGGTGAGCGGACGCGCTTAGACAGGGCTCCTCAGTTAAGTGGTTTACTTTTGGATAGTGCTTTTAAATATTTGATTTATTTAGATATTGTTGGATTATTTTGTTATAGGTTTTCCTGTAACTGTTTGATTTTAATAATATTATAGATATAATTTTTTAAAGTTACTTTCATTGATATTTATTTAATATTATAATGGTAGTTACGAGATCTGCCTTAAACACGTCACAGGGTATCGTGACTCACACGGAAATAGCAGATGGCGATTTACGGGTGAGTCATGATTTAATCCGTTGTGGAACCTGTGGAATGTTTTCCAAGGTCGACCTGGTGACTAATCCTACCTCACCTGGGGATTCTTTTCTTTGTGATCGATGTAAGGAGTGCACCGATCTTAAATTACAATTTGGTGCACTGAGGGAACAATTTGAGTCCCTGAAAAAACGAGTGCTTGCCCTCGAAAATAATGCATCTGGGAGCTCGTCAGGGACTCAAAACTCCAGCAATCTACCAAGTGATGCACACCCGATTCGAGCCTCAAAACAGAAAAACCAAGTGCAAACTACTCTGGTTAAAAAGGACATTGTATTATTAGGAGACTCCATTGTCAGGGAAACGGGGAATATTTTTTGTAATAAAGATAGGTGGAGGAGAACCAGGGTATGTCTGCCGGGAGCAACTATTGATGATGTCACCAACAGACTGTCAGATTTTAAAGGGGGTAAAGAAAATATTATTATTCATGTGGGGACAAACGATATTAAACGTACACGATCTGACGATTTGTTGGAAAAATACAGGACCATGCTGAGGAAATGTCGCGAGCTAGGCCATAATGTCTATGTGTCTGCAATTCTGCCCAGACACGATAGGAGGGATTATATGTTAAGAGCCTTGTGGATTAACTCAAGACTTGAAGGAATCTGCAAGGCTTTAGGGGGTAAATTTCTATCAGCATGGCCCACACTTGTAGGTAGAAGGAATTTGTTTTGTAGAGACGGGATACACTTAAACAAAGGTGGTGCAAAAGTTTTTGCCAGTATTATTGAGGATACCTTAAAGGTTCAGGGAAACTGCTAGTTAGGGGGGATGTGGGTAATACTGACACGCGTTTATCTGATAATATTGGTCAAAGTAACTCTTGCACATACCTCAAGAGTTCTTATCTGTTACCCCAACTGGACGTATTATCTAGATGTTCTGGGGGCACAAACGTTTCACGTGGGCGGGTAGCTAATGCCAGGGAAGAGAGCCTAAAAAACTTCAAGGGTTGTGTTAGGGTTGTTAAATATACAAGAACAGTAAATCTTAATTGTTTATACAGTAACGTTAGAAGTGTCGTCAATAAAATGAGCGAATTCGAACTGCTGGTTAAAACAAGTAACGCGGACATAATAGGGCTTACAGAGACGTGGTGCCACCCGGAAATTGGCGATGATGAGTTTCAGTACGGCTTGTATAATGTATTTAGGAAGGATAGGTTAGATAGAAGGGGTGGTGGGGTAATGCTTCTTATCAGAAGCAGCCTGAGTGCGACGATAGCTTTCCCGGATTCAGACGTTTCACATGCTAGTACAGAGTCTGTATGGTGTGAGATAGTTGGAAACAAAGGTATAATGCGAGTAGGAGTAATCTACAGACCAGGTGATTGTGAAGATTATGACAAAAGCCTCTACATGCAAATGGAATGGGCAAGTAAGCGTCAATGCCTTATTATGGGTGATTTCAATCTGCCTCTAATTGATTGGAGTAAATGGGAAGGAAACTCGACATGGGGAACAAAATTTTTAAATCAACTAGATGACTGTTATTTGTATCAACATGTCAGGGAAAGTACTAGAGAAAAGAATATCCTAGACCTCATCATCACCCATGAATCAGATGACATAACAGGGCTGACAGTAAAGGAACCAGTAGCAGGAAGTGATCACGGAGTTCTACGGTGGATGATGACGAGAGAGGAAGCAGAAGTAAAAGGCAAAGGAATGGGTTTTAATTTCAGAAAAGGAAATTACGATGCCTTAAGGTACTACATGGCCTCTATTAACTGGGTAGATATCGCGCAGAGAATGAATACAATTGAACTGTGGTACGCTTTTAAAACATTAATCACAGATGCCTTGAATGCGTATATACCATTAAAAAAATACTCCACGAGAAGGGTTCCAAGTTGGATGAATAGTGAAGTTGCCACATTACTTGAGCAGAAAAAGGTGGCATGGAAAAGTTACAGAGCAATAAAAAGTACTGAAGCCTATAACAGCTACAAGGTGATGTGTAATAGAGCCACAGAAAAGGTTCGACAGGCAAAGGCAGTTTATGAGAAATCACTAGCAAACAGAGCAAAGAGGGGGGATAAAGAATTCTTCACATATATAAATGCCAAGAAGAGCAGGACAAACCAGATCGGACCTTTATGTAAGGGAAAGGGGATAGTAATAAATACACCAGCTGCCGTTGCAGATGAACTCAACAGTTATTTTGCATCGATATTTACAAATGAAAAGCCTTTTGTGGCAAAGGGAAATTGTGGGTGCGAAGTTAAAAAATATGTAATTAATGATATTGAAATTTCGCAAGATTATTTAATGAAAAAACTTTCGAGCCTACAGACCAGTAAGGCTCCTGGAGTTGATGGAATATACCCTATAATCTTAAGAGAGGCGGCAAGCGAGTGCATTGAACCATTGAGGCTAATTATGCGAGCATCATTAGACTCTGGGGAGATTCCCTTGGATTGGAAAAGTGCAAATGTATCTCCCATACATAAGGGTGGCTCTAAAAGTGAAGTTGGAAATTATCGACCTGTCAGTCTGACTTCAGTAGTAGGGAAAATCATGGAGGCAATGATCAAGGGTGGAATTCAGGATCATTTGGATCGAATTGAAATTCTCAAGGATACTCAGCATGGTTTCGTAAAGGGAAAATCATGTTTAACAAATCTGGTTCGCTATTTCGAAAGGGTCACTCACGAGCTGGATTTAGGGAATAATTTCGACATTGTTTATTTAGATTTCAGCAAAGCTTTTGACTCAGTCCCACATGAGCGGTTGCTTTATAAGCTGGAACAGGTTGGAATCACTGGGAAAATCCTTAGATGGATAGAAGGATGGCTTCAGGGCAGGAGGCAGAGGGTTGTGATAAATGGCTATTCCTCAGATTGGGTTGATGTAAGAAGTGGGGTTCCCCAAGGATCAGTATTAGGACCACTGTTGTTTTTAATTTTCATAAACGACATTGATGAAGGGATAGAGGGCGTGATGTCTAAATTTGCAGATGATGTTAAAATTGGTAGAGTAGTTAATGATCACTGTCAAGCTGAGCTTCTTCAGAGAGACCTAGATAGACTTCAGGAATGGTCAGAAAAATGGCAGCTGTGCTTTAATCCAACAAAGTGTAAGGTATTACACCTGGGAAACAGTAATCCCAAAATAACTTATTCACTTGGTGGAGTTCAACTAAAGCCAGTACTGGAGGAAAGGGACTTGGGTGTTACGATACGGTCAGACATGAAATTCTCTGAGCATTGTAAACAGGTTGCAAGGAAGGCCCATGGTGTCCTATCAATGATCTATCGAACTTTTGCAAGTAGAGATAGGGACGTGATAATCCCATTATATAAGGCTTATGTTAGACCACACTTGGAATACTGTGTTCAAGTATGGAGACCGCACCTGAAGAAAGACATCGAGCTTCTTGAAAGGGTGCAAAGAAGGGTAACTCGCCTGGTGAGATCGGCAAAAGGGCGTCCTTATGAAGAAAGACTTCGAATATGTGGGTTGCAGAGTTTGGAAACTAGACACCTTAGAGGAGATTTGATTGAGGTGTTTAAGGCTCTGAGAGGCATCAGTAAAATGAATGAGGACAAAATTTTCAAGATTACAAATGATGCTAGAACTAGGGGACATAAATTCAAGTTACGGGGGGAAATGTTTAGATTGGATTGCAGGAAGTTCTATTTTAGCCAGCGAGTTATAAATTACTGGAATAAGTTGCCGTCATGGGTGGTAGAGGCCGACAGTTTGGGGAAATTCAAAGGTCATCTGGATAGTACTTTCGGGTAAGGGAAGCACATAGGTTTAATTTCCTTTTTATTCATTTTTTATTTTATTAATTATTATTATTTATTTTTTTTTTTTTTTTTTTTTGTTTTTATCATTGTTTTGTTCGGATTTATATTTTTTTTTATTATTTTTTATTTTTATTTTTATTTTTTTTTTTTTTGGCTGGTGCAGCATAAGCCATAGGCTTTCTTGCACCATGCGGCCGTTACTAATACTAATACTAATACTAATGTCAAATGGTACCCTGGGAAGTACTAGGTCGGCTGTTTTGGGTAGATTTTCTGGAAGTCTGGTAGATATCTTCTGGTTATCTCGTCCTTGGTAGTCTCCGTCCATCTTCTCTGCCATAATTTTAGCAGGTGGTTCTGTAATCTAGTTTTTTCCGTTTTTAGGTTGTTTGCTGGGTCAGTTGTGTAGTCCAGATGTGTGGCTGCCACTCCCCTGGATAGCAAGTATAGCAGATCTGTGCGAACGACCTCCAGGTCCAAAGGAAGCGCTCCAGCGAGAACCTGTAGTGCTGGAGTACTCACTGTACTACACGCACGTGTCGTAGTTAAGAGTATGGTCCTTTGGATCATGTCCAGAATTCTTCTATTCACTGCCAATGCAGTTTTTGGGAACCAAATTGCTGAGGTGTAACTAATTGCTGGGAGAAACGTTGTCTTGTAATATAGCATCAGAGTTCTTTTTTTGAGTCCCCAATCTTTCCTAGTAACTCTGGCTACCAGTGCAGAATAGCTCCTGATTTTTTTTCTTATGTACTTTAGGTGCAGCTGGAACGAGAGGTTGTTGTCCAGTACCACGCCTAGGTACTTAAGTTGGTTTACAAACTTAATGGTGACATTGTCAATTTTAATTTTCGGCGGTCGTTGCAATTGCAGGGTTCCTTTAAGCAGGATTGAAGACGTCTTTATGGGTGAAATTGTGAGCTGGTGTTTTACGGCCCATTGCTGGAGTTGCTGCAGCGCCTGGTTTGCTTGGGTTTCCAACTGGGCCCGGAATCCACTCGCATGGTCAATATCAGGTCATCAGTGAATGCTTGTGTCCTGATGGGTCCCAGATCCATCACCAAGAACTCATCTAACACCATATTCCGCAGGAGTGGTCCCAGCACCGACCGCTGCGGACAGCCTCTGTGCACTTCTCTTGCGACCTTCTGGTATTCTACATTGATCTCCACTCTTCTATGTGATAAATAGTTTTCCATGACCTTGAATAGGTTTGTTGGCATCCCATCAATGATATATAGGAATTTTGCTAGCAGGGACAGGGAGGTGATTATCCCATTGTTTTGTATAACGGGATAATTACCTCCCTTTCCCTGCTAGCAAAATTCCTATATATCATTGATGGGACTCCATGATCTGCCCTGGCAGCCTGTCCACACTGTCAGCGAACCTCATATTTAATTGCACAATTACCCCCAGGTCTTTTCCACTTTCCACTTCCCTGAGTGTAGTACCACACAGTTGGTACATTTCTCTTGGGTTATTCCAACCTTTATGCAGTACTTTGCATTTGTCAGTGTTTTAAACTTTAGTTGCCACTTCTCAGCCTATTTTTCCAACTTATCTAGATCCAGTTGGAGTAGCATACTGTCCTTACTGTAGTTACCAACCATGCCAACCTTTGTATCATCTGCAAACTTGGACATTAAACCTGATATACCTTTCTTGATATCATTGATAAATATACAAAACACCAATAGGCCCAACACCGAACCCCTGTGGAACTCCCCTAATAACGTTTGTGGAATTCCCCTAATAACATAATCTATTGGAATAAGGTGCTTCCGTAGCCAGGTGGGAAGGAGCAACAGTGCGTAGCATACGCTTCTTGATTAGACCGTGGTTCGAGCCCGTCACCACCAAATATGGAGGATGCGGAAAGATCAGGGAAGGACCACCACATATTCCCAGAGCAATATGGCCTTAGTTGCTAATGCTCCTAAAAACCAAACAACCAAACCTATTGGAATAAGCAGCAGCCTGGAAAACAAGATGCAGGATATTGTAATAATGGCTCCCATCAGAGACTGATGGGAGCCATTGCAGTACAAGTAACCTACCCTAACACATGGGTTGCGTTAGGGTAGCTAAGAATAGGAACAGGTGCATCTATACTTGCGTGTACACCAATGCTAGGAGTTTAGTAAATAAATTTGATGAATTTGAGGTATTGCTCAAAACATCAAAGGCAGATATTGTAGGGATATCAGAGACGTGGTTTCACACAGATATAAGGAATTCAGAACTGGAATTTGAGGGAGTACAAAGTGTACAGAAAGGATAGACAGGATAGGAAGGGAGGAGGGATTATGCTGTTAGTTAAGAAACACATAAAATCCAAGGAAGTGAAGCCAGTCGACATCGCTGGACAGTGCAGTGTCAAGTCAGTTTGGTGTGACACAAGAATTGGGAGCTCAAAATTGAGAGTAGGAGTGTGCTATAGGGCTAATGACTCTGATGAGTATAATAAGAAACTGTACAGGGAAATAGAGTGGGCCAGTAAATCAGAGAGTCTTATAATGGGGGATTTTAATTTCCCAGATATTGACTACTGGAATTTGTAGGTTGGTCACTCACACACTAGCAAGGCTTTTGTGGATTTATTGGATGATTGTTTTCTACATCAGCATGTTTGGGAGGCAACTAGAGGGAGTAATACTCTTGTTCTGATTATCAGTAATGATTCTTCATGCATTAAGAATCTGCAGATAAAGGAACACTAGGTGGCAGTGATCACAGTGTGCTGAAGTGAGTTTTACTCAGAGGTAACTACCATCAGGGGTAAAGGGAAAGGTTTTTGCTTTCGTAAAGGCGACTATGATGGTCTGAGACAGTATTTAAATTCTATACAGTGGAACCAACTGATGTTGTTACCAACAGCAAATTCAAAATGGGAAGCATTCAAAGAACTTATCATTGAAGCTACTAGGCTTTACATACCAACTAAGAAATATTGTTCAAGGTTTAGGCCTAAATGGATGTCAGATGAACTAATGAGACATATGGCAGAGAAGAAATATGCATGGGATACATATAAATTAATGGTTGACATGGAAGACTATGATAGAAAGCTGGTCTGTAGCCAAGTCACAAAGGAGATTAGGCAGGCAAAGGCAGATTATGAGAAATCCTTAGCAAAGGATGCAAAGAAAAACAGAAAAGAGTTTTTTACCTGTGTAAACTCTAGAAGGAAAGGGATGAATCAGATTGGTCCACTGGATATTGATGGTTCAACAGTTGAGGATCCTGCTCAAGTGGCTAACAAACTAAACGAGTGTTTTGCATCTACATTCATACATGAGGAGTTATTCAGGAAGGGGAATGCCAGAGGTGAAGTAAACTCTGGCAGTGAGCTAGATGATTTTGTAATAATTGAGAGTAAAGTGGAGGAGAAATTGTTCAAGTTAAACAGAAGAAAGGCACCTGGGGTGGATGGGATCTATCCAGTTATATTAAAGGAGGCAGCAAAGGAAGTAAGCAAACCCTTGGCCATAATTATGAGAGCTTCTTTGGACTCAGTGGAGGTATCCATAGACTGGAGATGTGCAAATGTGACCCCAATTCACAAAGGAGGATCAAAGGTCGACACAAGTAATTATAGACCTGTGAGTTTAATTTCTGTTCCAGGAAAATTAATGGAGGCACTGGTTAAAGAAGCACTGCAGGATCATCTAGACAAGACTTCAGTTATAGCTCTGACAGAGCATGGTTTTGTTAAGGGAAAGTCTTGCCTGACCAATTTGATTGGATACTATGATGCAGTCACAAAAGAACTGGATGCAGGGAATAACTTTTATATTATATATTTGGATCTTAGAAAGGCTTTTGATACAGTTGCACATGGAAGACTGCTGCACAAATTGGAGCAGTGTCGCATTGGAGGCAAATTGCTGCTATGGATAAAGGGATGGTTGAGGGGGAGAAGAGAGAGAGTTGTAATCAATGGACACTGCTCACCGTGGACTAATGTTATAAGTGGAATCCCTCAGGGTTCAGTGTTGGGTCATTATTGTTTTCTGTATTTATAAGTGATATTGATGATGGTATATCAAGCTTAATATGCAAGTTTGCAGACGATACAAAGGTTGGCAGGGTTGTTAAGGACACTACTGATGCTATGCTGCTGCAATAGGATCTAGAATGGTTGATCAGATGGGCTGAGAGGTGGCAAATTTCTTCTCTGCCATATGTCTCATTAGTTCATCTGACATCCATTATGATTCTTCATGCATTAAGAATCTGCAGATAAAGGAACACTAGGTGGCAGTGATCACAGTGTGCTGAAGTGAGTTTTACTCAGAGGTAACTACCATCAGGGGTAAAGGGAAAGGTTTTTGCTTTCGTAAAGGCGACTATGATGGTCTGAGACAGTATTTAAATTCTATACAGTGGAACCAACTGATGTTGTTACCAACAGCAAATTCAAAATGGGAAGCATTCAAAGAACTTATCATTGAAGCTACTAGGCTTTACATACCAACTAAGAAATATTGTTCAAGGTTTAGGCCTAAATGGATGTCAGATGAACTAATGAGACATATGGCAGAGAAGAAATATGCATGGGATACATATAAATTAATGGTTGACATGGAAGACTATGATAGAAAGCTGGTCTGTAGCCAAGTCACAAAGGAGATTAGGCAGGCAAAGGCAGATTATGAGAAATCCTTAGCAAAGGATGCAAAGAAAAACAGAAAAGAGTTTTTTACCTGTGTAAACTCTAGAAAGGAGAAATTGTTCAAGTTAAACACAAGAAAGGCACCTGGGGTGGATGGGATCTATCCAGTTATATTAAAGGAGGCAGCAAAGGAAGTAAGCAAACCCTTGGCCATAATTATGAGAGCTTCTTTGGACTCAGTGGAGGTATCCATAGACTGGAGATGTGCAAATGTGACCCCAATTCACAAAGGAGGATCAAAGGTCGACACAAGTAATTATAGACCTGTGAGTTTAATTTCTGTTCCAGGAAAATTAATGGAGGCACTGGTTAAAGAAGCACTGCAGGATCATCTAGACAAGACTTCAGTTATAGCTCTGACAGAGCATGGTTTTGTTAAGGGAAAGTCTTGCCTGACCAATTTGATTGGATACTATGATGCAGTCACAAAAGAACTGGATGCAGGGAATAACTTTTATATTATATATTTGGATCTTAGAAAGGCTTTTGATACAGTTGCACATGGAAGACTGCTGCACAAATTGGAGCAGTGTCGCATTGGAGGCAAATTGCTGCTATGGATAAAGGGATGGTTGAGGGGGAGAAGAGAGAGAGTTGTAATCAATGGACACTGCTCACCGTGGACTAATGTTATAAGTGGAATCCCTCAGGGTTCAGTGTTGGGTCATTATTGTTTTCTGTATTTATAAGTGATATTGATGATGGTATATCAAGCTTAATATGCAAGTTTGCAGACGATACAAAGGTTGGCAGGGTTGTTAAGGACACTACTGATGCTATGCTGCTGCAATAGGATCTAGAATGGTTGATCAGATGGGCTGAGAGGTGGCAAATGAAGTTTAACATTGACAAATGTAAAGTACTACATATGGGAAACAGGAATCCCAGATTAACATATCAACTCTGTGGTACTACGCTGACAGTGGTAGAGAATGAAAAGGACCTGGGGGTAATTGTGCAGGCAGATATGAAGTTCTCTGAGCAGTGCAGACGAGCTGCAAGAGTAGCTCATGGTGTCTTGTCAATGATATACAGGAATTTTTCTAGCAGAGATAGGGATGTGATTATTCCCTTGTATAAGGCATTGGTCAGGCCACACCTTGAGTACTGTATACAGGTCTGGAGACCTGATTTCAAGAAGGATGTAGAGCTGCTGGAACGAGTACAGAGAAGGGCAACAAGATTAGTGAATGGAACAAAGGGTTGCTCTTACGAAGAAAGGCTTAAGTTTTGCAAATTACAGAGTCTGGAGACTAGGCATCGGTGAGGTGATCTGATAGAGGTGTATAAGGCTTTGAATGGCTTGAGCATGCTCAATGCCGATGGGATTCTTCCTCTTGCTCAGAATAATCACCTGAGGGGGCATAAATTCAAATTGAGGAAAGACAGATGTAGGATAGATGTGCAGAAATTTGCCTTTAGCCAGCGGGTAGTTGGTTGGTGGAACAGACTTCCATTCCTTGTTGTAGAAGTTGATAGCGTAAATAAATTTAAGGTTCAGCTGGACAGGTATTTCGAACGAACGGAGGGGTGAAATGGAAGTGGTGTTTTTTTTTTTTTTTGTTTTTTTTTTGGCTGATGCTGCATAAGCTTGCTTTCTTGCATCATATGCCTCTACTAATGCTAATTTGTCCACGTAGAGCAGTGTCCATTGATTACCACTCTCTGTTGTCTTCCTCTCAACCATCCCTTTATCCATTGTAGCAACTTACCCTTAATGCCATACCTCTCCAATTTGTACAGCAGTCTTCCATGTGCAACGGTATCAAAAGCTTTCCTGAAATCCAAGTATATGATATTAAAATTATTTTTGGCATTCAGTTCCTTTGTGACTACATCATGGTATCCAATTAGATTGGTCAGACAAGACCTCCCTTTCACAAACCCATGTTGCGTCTTACTATTATTGCAGTCTTGGCTAGATGCTTCTTTAACCAGTGACTCCATTATTTTCCACGGAACACAAGTTAAACTAACAGGTCTGTAGTTACATGTGTCATGTTTTGAACCCCCTTTGTGAATTGGTGATACATTTGCACACTTCCAGTCCATGGGGACCTCCCTTGAGTCCAAGGAAGCTCTCATAATTAATGCTAAGAGTTTGCTTACTTCCTTTGCTGCCTCCTTTAATATAACTGAATAGATCCTGTCCACCCCAGGTGCCTTCCTTATGTTTAACTTCAACAATTTCTCCTCCACTTTGCTCTCAGTTATTACAAAATCACTTAGCTCCGTGTTAGCGTTTGATAAACTTCTGGCACTTCCCTCATTAAATAACTCCTTGTATGTGAATGTAGATGCTAAATACCCATTCAGTTTATCAGCTACCTGAGCATGATCATCAATAATCAACCCATCTTTGTTAAGTGGTCCAATCTGATTCATCCCTTTCCTTCTAGAGTTTCATAAGTAAAGAACTCTTTGCTGTTTTTCTTTGCATCCTTTGTTTGCCAAAGATTTCTTGTAATTTGCATTCACCTGCCTAACCTTCTCTGTGACTTGATTACAGACTAGTTTATACCTGCAATAGGCTTCTGTGTCACCTGACACTTTATATGCATCCCATACATTCTTCTTCTCTGCCACAAGCCTTAATTCATCTGACATCCATTTATGCCTAAACCTTGAACAGTATTTCTTAGTTGGAATGAAAGCCTAGTAGCCTCCAAAATTAAGTCCCTGAAGGCTTCCCATTTGGAATTCAACATTGGTAACATCATCAGTTGATCCCACTGTACAGAATTTAAAAACTGTCTGAAACACCTCTAGTCATCTTTATGAAAACAAAAGCCCTTCCCTTTAGCCTTGATGGTAGTTACATCTTTAAGTAATTCCCACATCAGTACATTGTGATCACTGTCACCCAGTGGTTCCTTTATCTGCAAATTCTTAATGCATGAAGAAGAATTTGCATATAAATGAACCACTGGGTGACAGTGATCACAGTGTACTGACCTCACAATGTATATTTATTACTTTTACATTAATCTTGTTAATTTTAAATTAATTGAAGGTTAGAAATAATCCTTTCTGAGATGGATCAGCCTTAAGAGCCTAGAAAATTAACTTAAACGAATTTAAGTTTTATGCAGTTATGTATGCTCACCTGCATACTTTCTGAATTTGAAAAGTGGGTTAGGTAACTGTAAGTTACCTAACCCACTTTTCAAATTCAGGTTAGGTAAAAAAGTAGGTTAGGTAACTGTAAGTTACTTAACCTACTTTTTTGTTAATTTAATTTTTACTATATTCTTCGTCAATTAACATACTCCATTGTGTTTTGCAGTGATATTAAATAGGTTTAGTAGCGTTCGTTATCGTCTTATTTTGAATTTAACTAGCAATTTTTGGAAGTTACGACTCCCAGTGTTGGCACCAATATTGTTGAACTAGCCGCCATATTGTAGTTGATAAGAAATAGCATAATGTATATATATCGCAAACTGATAGCGTAAAGTATAAAGTAAAACTAGATAGCGTAATATGAAGCACTCAATTAGGAATCTGTTAGCTTATTATAGTATTATAAATTAATCAAAAATATTATTAATCTTATTAAATTTCATTATTAATTAAATTGCATTTAAATGGAAATCATGACCCAAACTTGAGCGGCGAAGCAAAGTTCACAGACTAGCAAGAGTACTGTGACTCGGGAGAGAAACGAAGGGGGCGATTCTCCAATGCATCAGTTTCAAAAAATGTTCGAAATGTTAAATGTTTGCCGACCTTTCTAAAACAGGATATGATCTAGCCAAGGAGGATGGCTTTGTGTTTGCTAGGTGTCTAGAGTGTCAAGAAATTAGGTGCTAACTCACCGTTCTGATGAGCGTCTATGAGAGTTTGAGGTGTAGAGTAAATGTCCTCGAAGAAATTAATATGAGGGGCCCATCAAGCTCTCAGCTGCCCAGCTCAACAGCAGAGCTCACTCCTGTGCATCAAGCAACACAGAGGCAATCTCAAGGCAGAATGCATTGGTCCCAAAGAAACTAGTTATTGTTGGTAACTCTATTGTCAGAGAGACTGGGAATATACTGTGCAAGAAGGATAGGTGGAACAGGACCACGTTATGTCTGCCAGGGGCAAATGTTGATGACGTTGTAGAGCAGATATCTTTTAAGGTCAGAAAAGGTGATATTGTTGTACACGTTGGAACTAATGACATTAAGAAATGTCAATTAAGAAATGACTAATTAAAAAAAGCCGCAAGTTAGGGTTGAATGTGAAAGTGTTTGCAATTCTGCCAAGACACAATAGGAGGGAGTATACGATGAGAGCCTTGTCGATCAATTCGGACCTGGAGAGATTGTGCAAGGCTCAAGGGATAGAATTTTTTTTTTTTTCAGCCTGGTGTGTGCTTGTTGGTGCCTCCGTAGCCAGGTGGGCAGGAGCAGCAGTGCGTAGCACACGCTTCTTGATTAGACCGGTGTTCAAGCCCGTGACCACCAAATACGGAGGATGCAGAAAGATGATCAGGGAATGTCGGTGAACTACCAGCTTGGGGGATACACAGACTAAAAGGTAAACAGTTTGAGGCAAAAGTGATGCTTGCGCTGCTTCTGTTAGCATGAGCAGCAGCCTGGAAAGTAGGGAAATGGAGATTTCCAGGACTGCTGGGAGTCGTAGTGGAAAAAATAAATACATAGGCTGTGTTAGGGTAAATTAGAGTAGAAACAGGTGCATGTATATTTGCATGTACACCAATGCTAGGTATATAGTTAATAAATTTGATCAGCTTGAAGTGCCAGTCAAGACATCAAAAGCAGATATTAGCATTAGCATTAGCATTAGTAGAGGCATATGATGCAAGAAAGCAAGCTTATTCAGCATCAGCCAAAAAAAAAGAAAAAAAAAAAAAAAAACAACCACTACTCCCATTTCACCCCTCAATTCGTTCGAAATACCTGTCCAGCTGAGCCTTAAATTTGTTTAGGCTATCAACTTCAACAACAAGCGATGGAAGTCTATTCCACAAACCAACTGCCCGCTGGCTAAAGGCGAATTTCCGCACATCTATCCGACATCCGTCCTTCCTCAATTTGAATTTATGCCCTCTCAGGTGATTATTCTGAGCAAGAGGAAGAATTCCATCGGCATTGAGCATGCTCAAGCCATTCAAAGCCTTGTACACCTCTATCAGATCACCTCGGCGATGCCTAGTCTCCAGGCTCTGTAATTTGCAAAACTTAAGCCTTTCTTCGTAAGAGCAACCCTTTGTTCCATTCACTAATCTTGTTGCCCTTCTCTGTACTCGTTCCAGCAGCTCTACATCCTTCTTGAAATGAGGCCTCCAGACCTGTATACAGTACTCAAGGTGTGGCCTGACCAATGCCTTATACAAGGGAATAATCACATCCCTGTCCCTGCTAGAAAAATTCCTGTATATCATTGACAAGACACCATGAGCTACTCTTGCAGCTCGTCTGCACTGCTCAGAGAACTTCATATCTGCCTGCACAATTACCCCCAGGTCCTTTTCATTCTCTACCACTGTCAGCGTAGTACCACAGAGTTGATACGTTGATCTGGGGTTACTGTTTCCCATATGTAGTACTTTACATTTGTCAATGTTAAACTTCATTTGCCACCTCTCAGCCCATCTACTCAACCTTTCCAGATCCTGTTGCAGCAGCATAGTATCAGTAGTGTCCTTAACAACCCTGCCAACCTTTGTATCATCTGCAAACTTGGACATTAAGCCTGATACACCATCATCAGTATCATTTATAAATACAGAAAACAACAATGGACCCAACACTGAACCCTGAGGAACTCCACTAATAACATTAGTCCACGTTGAGCAGTGTCCATTGATTACCACTCTCTGTCTTCTGCCACTCAACCATCCCTTTATCCATAGCAGCAATTTGCCTCGAATGCCACACTTCTCCAATTTGTGCCGCAGTCTTCCATGCGCAACAGTATCAAAAGCCTTTCTAAGATCCAAATATATAATATCAAAGTTATTCCCTGCATCCAGTTCTTTTGTGACTACATCATAGTATCCAATCAAATTGGTCAGACAAGACCTGCCCTTAACAAACCCATGCTGTGTCTGAGCTATAACTGAATTCTTGTCCAGATGATCCTGCAGTGCTTCTTTAACCAGTGCCTCCATTAATTTTCCTGGAACCGAAGTTAAACTAACAGGTCTATAATTACTTGTGTCAGCCTTTGATCCTCCTTTGTGAATTGGGG
The DNA here is from genome assembly GCF_048544385.1 of Mastigoproctus giganteus. NCBI lineage: Eukaryota > Metazoa > Arthropoda > Arachnida > Uropygi > Thelyphonidae > Mastigoproctus > Mastigoproctus giganteus. The sequence goes on from NC_143577.1 coordinate 168,987,407, forward strand.
TTACATTTGCACATCTCCAGTCCATGGGTACCTCCCCTGAGTCCAAAGAAGCTCTCATAATTATGGCTAGGGGTTTGCTTACTTCCTTTGCTGCCTCCTTTAATATAACTGGATAGATCCCATCCACCCCGGGTGCCTTTTTTATGTTTATCCTCAACAATTTCTCCTCCACTTTCCTCTCAGTTATTAGAAAATCATCTAGCTCACTGCCAATGTTTACTTCACCTACGACATTCCCCTTCCTGAATAACTCCTCATGTGTGAATGTAGATGCAAAATACTCGTTTAGATTGTTAGCCACCTGAGCTGGATCCTCAACTGTTGAACCATCAACATCCAGTGGACCAATCTGATTCATCCCTTTCCTTCTTGAGTTTAAATAGGTAAAGAACTCTTTTCTGTTTTTCTTTGCATCCTTTGCCAAGGATTTCTCATAATCTGCCTTTGCCTGCCTAATCTCCTTTGTGACTTGGTTACAGACCAACTTATATCTATCATAGGCTTCCACGTCACCCATTAATTTGTATGTATCCCATGCATTTTTCTTCTCTGCCATATGTCTCATTAGTTCATCTGACAACCATTTAGGCCTGAACCTTGAACAATATTTCTTGGTTGGTATGTAAAGCCTGGTAGCTTCCAAGATTAGTTCCTTGAATGCTTCCCATTTTGAATTTGCTGTTGGTAACATCATCAGTTGGTCCCACTGTATAGAATTTAAATACTGTCTCAGACCAGCATAGTCTCCTTTACGAAAGCAAAAACCCTTCCCTTTACCTCTGATGGTAGTTACCTCCTTGAGTAAATCCCACTTCAGCACACTGTGATCACTGCCACCCAGTGGTTCATTTATCTGCAGATTCCTAATGCATGAAGAATCACTACTGATAATCAGATCAAGAGTATTACTCCCTTTAGTTGCCTCCCGAACATGCTGGTGTAGAAAACAATCATCCAATAAATCCACAAAAGCCTTGCTAGTGTGTGAGTGACCAACCCACAAATTCCAGTCAATATCTGGGAAATTAAAATCCCCCATTATAAGACTCTCTGATTTACTGGCCCACTCTATTTCCCTGTACAGTATCTTATTATACTCATCAGAGTCATTAGGCCTATAGCACACTCCTACTCTCAATTTTGATTTACCTATGCTTATGTCACACCAAACTGACTCAACACTGCACTGTCCAGCGATGTCAACTGGCTTCACTTCCTTGGATTTTATGTCTTTTTTAACTAATAGCATAACCCCTCCTCCCTTCCTATCCTGTCTATCCTTTCTGTAGACGTTGTACTCCCCAAATTCCAGTTCTGCATTCCTTATATCTGTGTGACAATATCTGCCTTTGATGTTTTGAGTAATACCTCAAATTCATCAAATTTATTTACTAAACTCCTAGCATTAGTGTACACGCAAGTATACATGCACCTGTTTCTATTCTTAGCTACCCTAACACAACCCATCTGTTTACTTGTACCGCAATGACTTCCAGCAGTCTCTGAAATATCCTGCATCTTGTTTTTCAGGCTTCTGCTCATTCCAATAGAAGCAGTGCAAGAATCTCTTTCACCTCTGCCCGTGGCTACTGTTAATCCATTAGTCTTTGTCTCCCCCCAAGCTAGCAGTTTTCCGACCCACCTAACACTGCCTCGATAGCATCAGCAAATATTCTTGCACCCTTTCTATTTAAGTATATCCCATCCCTGTAGAAGGCCTGTAGAAGGATGGGATACACTCTCCTGTTAACAAGTACAGTCCAGGCTGAAAAAAATTCTACCCCTTCAGCCTTGCACAATCTTTCCAGGGCCGAATTGATCGACAAGGCTCTCATCATATACTCCCTCCTATCGTGTCTGGGCAGAATTGCAGACACTTTCAAATTCAACCCTACTTCATGGCTTTTTTTCAACAGTGACCTGTACTTGTTAAGTAATTCCGCTGGTCTCCTACTCTTAATATCATTAGTGCCAACGTGTACAACTATATCACCTTTTGTGCCCTTAAAAGATGATATCTGCTCTACAACATCATCAACCTTTGTCATCAACATCAGTAGGGAAATGGAGATTTCCAGGACTGCTGGGAGTCGTAGTGGAAAAAATAAATACATAGGCTGTGTTAGGGTAAATTAGAGTAGAAACAGGTGCATGTATATTTGCATGTACACCAATGCTAGGTATATAGTTAATAAATTTGATCAGCTTGAAGTGCTAGTCAAGACATCAAAAGCAGATATTGTTGGGATATCACAGATGTGGTGTTACACAGACATAAGCAGTGCAGAATTGGAATTTGGGGAGTACAATGTGTACAGAAAGGATAGACAAGACAGAGAGGGAGGAAGGGTTAGGTTGTCAGATAAGAAACACACACAATTTGAGGACAGGAAGTGCATCCAATTGATGTTGGTGGACAATGCAATATTGAGTCTGTTTGGTATGACGTAGCACTAGGAAAGGAAAAAGGAGAGTAGGTGTGTGTTAATCAGTAAATCAGAATGTCTTATTTTATTTATTTATTTTTATGAAAACCCAAAACACGAGAGGTATTAGAACCTATAGTATTTAGTACTGTGCTTGGGTTGGAGGTTGAGAAGACGAAAGAAGATATTTGTTGACATTGAACTTGAACTTCTGTAGACTGTAATTTTCAGGAAATATGTATGAAGGAAGGTTGTTCCAGAAAATGGCAGTTGAATGAATAAACAAGGAAGATGAAAACTTGGTTCTGTGAATTGGAAGTTCGATAGTAAATGGATGTTGGCTGGTGGCAGCACGTGTTCGGACTGTTTTGAAATAGGGAATTATAGAAGCTAATTCAGAAGAACAGTGCCCATGGAAGTATCTGTAGAAGAGGCATGCAGCAGAAACAGTACGTCAACGAGACAGCAAGTGGAGAAACTCTGTTAGAGATGAATCATTAGTTAACCTAACTGCCCTCTTCTGAATGGAATCAAGAATCCTGAGAGAGGTTTTGGGAGCACCGCCCCAGATGTGGGAACAATATTCCATGGTAGGGCGGATTTGCAATTTGTACAGAGTGAACAGCTGTTTGGAAGAAAAGTAACGCCGAGAGTGAAAGAGAAAACCAAGTTTTTTAGATGCAGAGGAAGCAATATTTGTAATGTGCTTGTGCCAAGAAATTAGAAGTCAGGGTAATCCTCAAAAGCGATATATCATTTTGCCTAGAAATCGAAGTGCTCTCCAACACTGCTCTTCGTGTACTAATGTTATTAGTGGAGTCCCCCTGGGTTCAGTGTTGGGCCCATTGTTGTTTTTTATATTTATCAATGATATTGATGAAGGTATATCAGGCTTAATGTCCAAATTTGCAGATGAAAAGAAGGATGGCAGGGTTGTTAATAACAATATGCTACTGGGAACTAGAAAAGTTGGGGAGATGGGCTGAGTGGCAACTGAAGTTTAACATTGACAAATACAAAGTACTGAATATGGGTAGCAGTAACCCAAGAGAAATGTTCCAACTGTGGTATTACACTCAGGGAAGAGGAGAATGAAAAAGACCTGGGGGTAATTGTGCAGTCAGATATGAGGCCAGAGCAGGTCATGGGGGTCCTTGTCAATGATAGGAATTTTGCTAGCAGGGATAAGGAGGTGATTATCGCTTTGGATAAGGATGGTCTGGCCACACCTTAAGTACTGTATACAGATCTAGAGGCTTCATTTTAGAAAGGATGTAGAGATGCTGGATGGAACGAGTACAGAGAAGGGCAATGATATTGGTGAGGGGAACAATGGGTTGCTCTTACAAAGAAGGGCCTAAGTTCTGCAAATCGTAGCATCTGGAGACTAGGCACCTGCGAGGTGATCTGATTGAGGTGTAAGGCCTTAAATGATTTGAGCAAGCTCAACACTGATGGGATTCTTTCTCTTGCTCAGATTGTGCCCCTGAGGAGCATAAATTCAAATCGGGGACAGACAGTTGTAGAATAGATGTGCCAAAATTTGCATTTAGCCAGTGGGTGGGTTGATTTCTTGAATAAATTTCCATCTTTTGTCGTAGAAGTTAATAGGTTAAATAAATTGAAGGAAGAACTGGACAAACTTTTGGAGCGAATGGATGGGGCAAATTGGATTTTTTTTTTTTTTGTTTCTGATGCTGTACAACTTGTTTTCTTGCGTTAACCCTAGGGGCTCACATCTGGTGAGTATAGGCTTGGCAAACCCATGGTCCTGAGCTGGATATCATCATTCTTCTCTTCTTGGTGATTCCTTTTGTGACTGTCTGTCTGTCTCTCTCTCTCTCTCTCTCTCTCTCTCTCTCTCTCTCACACACACACACACACACACAGGGTAACTCGGGGATCTTTTTTTTGGCTGGTGCAGCATAAGCCTCAGGCTTCCTTGCACCATAAGGCTAATAATAATAATAACCATATGCCTCTACTAAAAAAAAAAGTAGTATTACATTTTTTGGCATATTTAGGAGTAAAAACATCAGTAAGTGGATGTGAGATATGTTGGTGTTATGAGCTATAATGGGATTTATTGTAAAAAGAGTGGCCAGAAGTCCTGAGAATAGAGTATAAAAGACATAGGTATAGAAAATTAGTTTTTTCTGTTTTTTTTTTTTTAATTATTATTATTTTTCATTGTATACACCCTGAAGTTGAATACACTTATTGTATTTAATCTGTAAAGAGTTTAAATCCTTGAAAAAAAAAATTCTGCAGGTTGGGCATCAAATCAATTTCCAAAGCTACTTTTAGCTCTTCATCTTCAAAATGAGTTCTGTGAATGTGTCTTTGTGGCTTCTGAACGAGTAATAGTCACTTGGGGGCAGATATGGACTGGCTGGAGGGTGGTTTTATTGTTCATATCTATATTTGTGAAATTTTGTTTGTGCAACCTAGGCTTTGTGCACAGGCACCAAACAAAAACCTGATGAGCTGACTTTCCTTGTCTTTTTTCCTGAATTGCCTCTTTCAACTTTGTCATAAAGATGGCATAATATTCTCCCGTTTGTACGGAGGTAGGTAACAGAGTACCAGGGACTCCACTAATTACATTAGTCCACGATGAGCAGTGTCCATTGATTACCACTCTCTGTCTTCTCCCCCTCAACCACCCCTTTATCCATAGCAGCAATTTGCCTCCAATGTCACACTGCTCCAATTTGTGTAGCAGTCTTCCATGTGCAACAGTATCAAAAGCCTTTCTAAGATCCAAGTATATAATATCAAAGTTATTCCCTGCATCCAGTTCTTTTGTGACTGCATCATAGTATCCAATCAAGTTGGTCAGGCAAGATTTCCCCTTAACAAAACCATGCTGTGTCTGAGCTATAACTGAAGTCTTGTCTAAATGATCCTGCAGTGCTTCTTTAACCAGTGCCTCCATTAATTTTCCTGGAACAGAAGTTAAGCTCACAGGTCTATAATTACTTGTGTATTAATTACTTGTGGAGGATCATAATTACTTGTGGAGGATCAGCCTTTGATCCTCCTTTGTGAATTGGGGTCACATTTGCACATTTCCAGTCTATGGGTACCTCCCCTGAGTCCAAGGAAGCTCTCATAATTATGGCTAAGGGTTTGCTTACTTCCTTTGCTGCCTCCTTTAATATAACTGGATAGATCCCATCCACCCCGGGTGCCTTTCTTGTGTTTATCTTCAACAGTTTCTCCTCCACTTTACTCCCAGTTATTTCAAGATTCTGTAGCTTACTGCTAGAGTTGAATACACCTCTGGCATTCCCCTTGTTGAATAACTCCTCATGTGTGAATGTCGATGCAAAATATTCATTTAGTTTGTTAGCTACCTGAGCAGGATCATCAACAGTTGACCCATCAATATCAAGTGGACCAATCTGATTCATCCCCTTCCTTCTAGAGTTTACATAAGTAGAGAACTCTTTGCTGTTTTTCTTTGCATCCCTTGCCAAGGATTTCTCGTAATCTGCCTTCGCCTGCCTAACCTCCTTTTGTAACTTGGTTGCATATCAACTTGTATCTATCATAGGCTTCTGTGTCATGTGTTAATTTGTAAGTATCCCATGCATTTTTCTTCTCTGCCATATGCCTCATTAGTTCATCTGACATCCATTTTGGCCTAAACCTTGAACAATATTTCTTAGTTGGTATGTAAAGCCTAGTAGCTTCCAAGATAAGTTCTTTGAATGCTTCCCATTTTGAATTTGCTGTTGGTAACATCATCAGTTGGTCCCACTGTATAGAATTTAAATACTGTCTCAGTCCATCGTAGTCGCCTTTACGGAAGCAATAACCCTTCCCTTTACCCCTAATGGTAGTTACCTCTTTGAGTAAAGCCCACTTCAGCACACTGTGATCACTGCCACCTAGTAGTTCATTTATCTGCAGATTCTTAATGCATGAAGAATCACTGCTGATAATCAAATCAAGAGTATTACTCCCTCTAGTTGCCTCCCGAACATGCTGATGTAGAAAACAATCATCCAATAAATCCACAAAAGCCCTGCTAGTGCGTGAGTAACCAGCCCCCAAATTCCAGTCAATATCTGGGAAATTAAAATCTCCCATTATAAGACTTTCTGATTTACTGGCCCACTCTATTTCCCTGTACAGTTCCTTATTATACTCATCAGAGTCATTAGGCCTATAGCACACTCCTACTCTCAATTTTGATCTCCCAATGCTTATGTCACACCAAACTGACTCAACACTGCACTGTCCAGCGATGTCGACTGGCTTCACTTCCTTGGTTTTTATGTGTTTCTTAACTAATAGCATAACCCCTCCCCCCTTCCTATCCTGTCTATCCTTTCTGTAGATGTTGTACTCCCCAAATTGCAGTTCTGCATCCCTTATATCTGTGTGACACCACGTCTCTGATATCCCAATAATATCTCCCTTTGATGTTTTGAGCAATACCTCAAATTCATCAAATTTATTTACTAAACTCCTAGCATTGGTGTACACACAAGTATACCTGCACCTGTTTCTATTCTTAGCTACCCTAACACAACCCATGTGTTTACTTGTACCGCAATGGCTCCCAGCAGTCTCTGAAATACCATGCATCTTGTTTTTCAGGCTTCTGCTCATTCTAATAGAAGCAGTGCAAGAATCTCTTTCACCTCTGCCAGTGGCTACTGTCAATCTATTGGTCTTTTAATTGGAATTATATGCAATCAAACTTGCTTTAGAAAATCTCTATTTTAACTGTTGCTTAAAATCTGTTATTTACACTGATTGCCGACCGGGCTAGCCAGGTAGGTACAGTGCTTGCCTGGCAACCCAAAGGTCGCGGGTTCGATTCCTGCCTCGGGCTTGGATCACAGTAAAATGCAAAAACTTTGGGAGGTGCATTATGGCCACAGAAGCTGATGCGCCAACAACTAACAAGGAAAAAAAAAATAATAATAAAAATTATACTGATCCCCTCAGCTTAACCATGGCATTATGTAATTCCTCAGATAAAGTTCACCCTGTTTTAAATGAAATCAGAAGCTTATTACTAAAAATTGAAGAATGCCATCAAATGGTCACTTTTTGTTGGATTTCAGTACATTCCGGTATTTTAGGCAATGAACTGGATAAAGCTGCAAAAAAAAAAAAAAATCCAACTACCTTGGATTTAACCATTATCCCTGTTCCAGTATCAGATTATGCACTAACCGTTCATGCTGCCTGCATATCAGAATGGACAGCACTCTGGCACTATCAGATTAATAATAAACTCTTTCAGGTTAAACAAGATCTGAAAATTTGGTGCTCCAGTGGCCTTTTAGAGAAGAAGTAGTCCTTTCAAGAGCAAGGATAGGTCATACCCATCTGACCCACCATCAGTGGGACAAACTGATGATGTTACCAACAGCAAATTCAAAATGGGAAGCATTCAAAGAACTTATCTTGGAAGCTACTAGGCTTTACATACCAACTAAGAAATATTGTTCAAGGTTTAGGCCTAAATGGATGTCAGATGAACTAATGAGACATACGGCAGAGAAGAAAAATGCATGGGATACATATAAATTAATGGGTGACATGGAAGCCTATGATAGATATAAGCTGGTCTGTAACCAAGTTACAAAGGAGATTAGGCAGGCAAAGGCAGATTATGAGAAATCTTTGGCAAAGGATGCAAAGAAAAACAGAAAAGAGTTCTTTACCTGTGTAAACTCTAGAAGGAAAGGGATGAATCAGATTAGTCCACTGGATATTGATGGTTCAACAGTTGAGGATCCTGCTCAGGTGGCTAACAAACTACACGAATATTTTGCATCTACATTCACCCGTGAGGAGTTATTCAGGGAGGGGAATGCCAGAGATGAGTTTAACTTTGGCAGTGAGCTATATGATTTTGTAATAACTGAGAGGAAAGTGGAGGAGAAATTGTTGAGGATAAACATAAAAAAGGCACCTGGGATGGATGGGATCTATCCAGTTATATTAAAGGGTGCAGCAATGGAAGTAAGCAAACCCTTAGCCATAATTATGAGAGCTTTTTTGGACTTAGGGGAGGTACCCATAGACTGGAGATGTGCAAATGTGACCCCAATTCACAAAGGAGGATCAAAGGCTGACACAAGTAATTATAGACCTGTGAGTTTAACTTCTGTTCCAGGAAAATTAATGGAGGCACTGGTTAAAGAAGCGCTGCAGGATCATCTAGACAAGACTTCAGTTATAGCTCAGACACAACATGGTTTTGTTAAGGGAAAGTCTTGCCTGGCCAATTTTATTGGATACTATGATGCAGTCACAAAAGAATTGGATGCAGGGAATAACTTTGATATTATATATTTGGATCTTAGAAAGGCTTTTGATACTGTTGCACATGGAAGACTGCTGCACAAATTGGAGCAGTGTCGCATTGGAGGCAAATTGCTGCTATGGATAAAGGGGTGGTTGAGGGAGAGAAGACAGAGAGTGGTAATCAATGTACACTGCTCATCGTGGACTAATGTTATTAGTGGAGTTGCTCCGGGTTCAGTGTTGGGTCCATTATTGTTTTCTGTATTTATAAATGATATTGATGATGGTATATCAAGCTTAATATCAAAGTTTGCGGATGATACAATTGTTGGCAGGGTTGTTAAGGCCATTACTGACACTATGCTGCTGCAACAGGATCTGGAAAGGTTGAGCAGATGGGCTGAGATGTGTCAAATGAAGTTTAACATTGACAAATGTAAAGTACTACATATGGGAAACAGCAACCCCAGAGCAACGTATCAACTCTGTGGTAGTACACTGACAGTAGTAGAGAATGAAAAGACCTGGGGGTAATTGTGCAGGCAGATATGAAGTCCTCTGAGCAGTACAGACGGGCTGCAAGAGTAGCTCATGGTGTGTTGTCAATGATATACAGGAATTTTTCTAGCAGGGATAAGGAGGTGATTATTCCCTTGTATAAGGCAATGGTCAGGCCACACCTTCAGTACTATGTACAGGTCTGGAGGCTTATTTCAAGAAGGATGTAGAGCTGCTGGAATGAGTACAGAGAAGGGCAACAAGATTAGTGAATGGAACAAAGGGTTGCTCTTAAGAAGAAAGGCTTAAGTTTTGCAAATTACGGTGTATGGAGACTAGGCACCGGCGAGGTGATCTGATGGAGGTGTATAAAGCCTTGAATTTTGTTTGATCATGCTCAGTGCCGATGGGATTCTTTCTCTTGTTCAGAATAATCACCTGAGAGGGCTTAAATTCAGATTGAGGAAAGATAGATGTAAGATAGATGTGCAGAAATTTGCCTTTAGCCAGCAGGTAGTTGGTTGGTGGAACAGACTTCCATCCCTTGTTGTGGAAGTTAATAGCCTAAATAAATTTAAGTCTCAGATGGACAGGTATTTCGAACGAACGGAGGGGTGAAACGGAAGGTTTTTTTTTTTGGCTGATGCTGCATAAGCTTGCTTTCTTGCATCATATGCCTCTACTAATGCTATCATTAACTTTTGTATCATCTGCAAACTTCAACATTAAGCCTGATATATGTTCATTGATATCATTAAGAAATGCACAAAGCCACAATGCGCCAGGCACCGAACCCTGGGGAACTCCAATAATAACATTAGTCCACTTAGAGCATTTTTCATTTATTACCACTCACTGCCATCTCCCACTCAACCATCCCTTTATCCATTGCAGCAACTTGCCCTTAATGCCATACAGTGCCAATTTGTACAGCAGTGTTACATGTGCAACAGTAGTAAAAGCTTTCCTGAAAACCAAGTATATGATATCAAAATTATTTTTTCATCCAGTTGCTTTGTGACCTCTTCGTAGTATCCATTTAGACTGGTCAGACAAAACTTCTCCCTAACAAATCCAAGCTGTGTCTGAACTGTTACTGCAGTCTTGTCTAGGTGATCCTGCATCACTTCTTTAACCAGTGACTCCATATTTTCCCCGTAACAGAAGTTAAACTACAAGGTCTATAATTATTTGCATCACCCTTTGAACCCCCTTTGTGAATTTGGAATACATTTGCACATCTCCACTCCACGGGGATCTCCCCTGAATCTAAGGATGCTCTCAAAATTATTGCTAAGGGTGTGCATACTTCCCTTGCAACCTCCTTCAATATAACTGAATAGATTTCATCTACCCCAGGTGCCTTTTTTCTGTTTAACTTCAACAATTTCTCCTCCACTTTGTTCTCCGTTATTACAAAATCATTTAGCTGCCTGTTAGAGTTTAGTAAACTTCTGTCCTCCTCTTCTTTACAGATTTCCTCATGTGTGAATGTAGATGCAGAATACTCATTCAGTTTGTCAGCTATCTGAGCAGAGTCATCAACATTCGCATCACCAACATCAATTGGATCAATCTGATTCAGACCCTTCCTTCTAGAGTTTACAAAGGCTTCTTTACATACGTAAAGCAGTCTACAACAAAGACTTCTTTACATAAGTAAAGAAGTCTTTGTTGTTTTTCTTTGCAACCTTTGCTAAGGATTTTCTATAATCAGCCTTCGCTTGCCTAACCTCCTTTGTGATTTGATTACAGATTAGCTTATATCTGCCATAGGCTTCGGTGTCACCTGATAATTTACATGCATCCCACGCATTTTTCTTCTCAGCCACGAGCCTCATTAGTCGATCTGAAATCCATTTAGGTCTAAATCGTGAACAGTATTTCTTAGTTGGTATGGTGAACAGTATTTCTTGGTGAAAAGCCTAGTAGCTTCCAACAGTAATTCCTTGAGGAGTCCCATTTAGAATTTGCAGAACTTAAGCCTCTCTTGGTAAGAGAGGCTTAAGTTCTGCAAGTTGCAGCATCTGGAGACTAGGCACCTGCACGGCGATCTGATTGAGGTGTACAAGGCCTTGAATGGTTTGAGTAGGTTTAGTGCTGATGGGATACTTCTGCTTGCTCAGATTAAGAATCTGAGGGGGCATAGATTCAAATTGAGGAAAGACAGTTGTAGAATAGATGTGCGAAATATTGCCTTTAGCCAGCGGGTAGTTGATTGCTGAAACAGACTTCCATATGTTTTTGTGTTGTGGAATTTGATAGCTTAAAGAAATTTAAAGCCGCACTAGGCAAACAGTTGGAGTGACTGGATGGGTGAAATAGGAAGGGGTTTTTTTTGTCTGATGCTCTATAAGCTTGCTTTCTTGCATCATATGCCTCAAATAATGCTAATAAATGGCCTTTTTTATGAGCTTAAAGCAAACAATCATTGAATTTTGATGGTAGTTGAAACTTGTTGATCATGTTCAGATTCATGATAAATTAAGATTTGTAAACAGTTTTGTGGCTGTTCACTTGTGATATACACTTTGTCATCAGAAACAAATCAACAAGTAACATTCTCACATGACTGTTAAATAAGTATTCACATTTATTTACATTGTACATTAAGTGGCCATTTTATTAGGTTCTCCTACCTAATAAAATAGTAAATAGGTTTATATTTAGGTTTTAGAATAATCTGGATTTATCATGGCATGGACTCAATAAGGTGGCAAAAGTATGTCACAGGGATAGTGATCCAATGACTCAGTTGCTTCTCACAGTTGCTGCAAATTGGTGACTTTGGATCTCTGTTACAAATAGTTCATTCCACCTCATCTGACAGTTGACTAATTGGATTGAATTTTGATGACTGGAGAAGCATTGTAGCATGCTGAATTCACTGTCAGGTCCCTGGAACAAGTTATTTACAGTTTTGGTCTTGTGATGTGGTGCATTATCCTGTTGGAAGAACCCATTCACAGGTGGACACACTGCAGCCATTAAGGGATGCACCTGGATCCTTTTTTATCTTGTAGATACACTATATACCAGATCTCTTATTTTGTAATGAATTGTCAAAGTCATTATGATGTATACAGAGGTGAAGCAATAATGAAATGATTTTTGAATTTCTCTAAAAAATTCTTTTCAAGTCTCTCTCTCTCTCTAAAAAAATTTGTATTTATATTTTTTCTAAAGAAATGTGAAATAGTAAAACATATGAAAGAAAGAAGTTATTTAAAAGAAAAACCTTATGACTACAACAGCTGTGGGTGATTCCAAGGGCTTAAAATATTGATTCCAATAAGAAATTTATGAACAGCAAACAAAAAAAAAAAAAAATTGAAAGAACTGCTAGAACTTAATGCTCCATATTCTGGTGTTTTAAAGTTTGAAAAAAAAAAAAAGTTTAAAGTTTAGAAACATATACAGCTCTAATGCAATACAATCTAATGTAATATAACATCTTCCTATACAATACACTGAAAAGTATTTAGTGTAATGTATATTGTACTGTTCCTGAATGAAAGTATTAATAATTCTGTTACAGTCAGCATAAAATTTTATATTGTTCCAGGACCTCAGATGAAGATATTGACAGTGATGAGATGCTCCCTGTTGATTATTCAGAGAGTGATAAAGAATCAAAGGTAATCCATTCTTCTAAAGTTGATCGCCCAATCACCTTAAATGATATTATAGGTGAGCGTTGAGAAATTTAAAAGTATAGTTTAGCATCAGCTTAGTTATACATATTTACTTTGTGTAGAATTTGTTATATTAAAATCCAGGTATTTCCTATAACCAACAAGGCTGGATGTGGAGAGGGTTTTTTTTTTTTTTTTTTTTTTGGCTGATGCTTTATAAATTTGCTTTCTTGCATCATTTGCCACTACTAATACTAATATCAAACTCAAGGTAGTTGAGAATGAAAAAGGCCCAGAGTTAATTGTCCAGTCTGATATGATGTCTTTGTGCTAGGAATTGTAAAAAGATATCAAATGAATAGGTATGTCTACCTGCAGTATCACAGTCAGCATTTTAATCAGGTTTGATTGAAATGTTGACTGTGGTATTCTGTTGTGGATTGTGGGTGTGCTATTCTAGGATTATTGTACCAGAAGGTGCAATAATCCCAAAGGTAATCCATTACCTTTGGGATTATTGCACCTTGAAGTACAATGAAGGCATACCATTTTGGTAATATGGGTTTGGTTCAGTGCTGGCCCATTGTTGTTTTTTATATTTATTGATGAAGGTATATCAGGCTTAATGCCTATGTTTGCAGATGATACAAAGGTTGGCAGAGTGGTTAAAGACAATAATCAGTGTAACACCAGGGGCTCATATCTGGTGAGCATGGGCCTGGCACACCCAGGGTCCTGAACTGGATATGATCATACTTCTCTTTCTTGGTGATTCCTTTCTACTCTCTCTCTCTCTCTCTCTCTCTCTCTCTCTCTCTCTCTCTCTCTCTCTCTCTCTCTCTCTCTCTCTCTCTCAGGGTAATTCAGATTTTTTTTTTTTTTTGGCTGGTGCAGCATAAGCCTCAGGCTTCCTTGCACCATATGGCTAATAATAATAAGCTACTTCAACAAGATCTAGAAAAATTAGACAGATGGGCTAAGAAATGGCAGTTGAAGTTTAACAATGACAAATGCAAGGTATTGCATATGGGTAGCAATAATTCCAGATTAACTTATCAGCTTTATATTTAACCCCAGGGGCTCATATCTGGTGAGTATGGGCTTGGGTTCCTAACTTTCTCTCTCTCAGGGTAACTCAGAAATTTTTTTTTGGCTGATGCACCATATGGCTAATAATAATAATATCTGACTACACAATTACCTGGGGTAATTGTGTTGTAATCAGATATAAAGTTTTCTGAACAGTGCAGAACAGGCTGCTAGGACATCTCATGGGGTTTTGTTAATGATATACAGAAACTTAGCTAGCAGGGATAAGGAGGTGATTATCCCATTTTACAAGGCACTTGATCAATGGGTTAAGCTGCATCTTGAGTACTGCCTACAGGTCTGGAGGCCTCATTTTAGAAATGACGTAGAGCTGCTGGAATGAGTACAGAGAAGGGCAACAACAAGATTCGTGAGAGGAACAAAGGCTGCTCTTACTGAGAAAGGCTTAAGTTCTGCAAATTGCAGCATACTGGAGACTAGGCACCTATGAGTTGATCTGATTGAGGTGTATATAGCTTTGAATGGTTTGAGAAAGCTCAATGTTGATGAGATTGTTTTTCTTGCTCAGATTATGCACTTGAGGGGGCATAAATTCAATTTGAGGAAAGACAGTTGCAGAATAGAGGTCCAGAAATTTGCATTTAGCTAGCGAGTGGTTGATTGCTGAAACAACTTCCCTCTGTCATTGAAGTTGATAGTGTTAATAGATTCAAGGAAGAACTGGACAAACTTTTGGAGTGAATGGATAGGTGAAGTGAGAAATGTTTTTTGGCTGATGCTGTTATTAGCTTGTTTTTTGCATCACATGCCACTACAAATGCTGATTACACTGCCTGACAAAATTTTTTTTTGTCATATCTCTCGAACGAAAGTTGGTTATCCTGAACAAAATGAATGTCCTGATTATGAAAATATCAATCTTTTACTTCTGTCACGTCCACATCAAAAGATATACGCATTTTTTAAATTCCTTGTTTTTATATAATATCAGCATACATGGTTGTAATTATTACACACAATATATGTTACTTAGACATGTTTCCCACTCAATGATTTCTTTTATACTCCAGATTGCTTTCACGTTTAAGGAGCCAACAGTAATCTCCTATCATGGCAGAGTCCCAGCAACCTTGGTATCATTTTTCCATTGCAGTTATGTCCTGGTGGAAGCTCCCTCCTTGTTCATCATTGACATCTGCTAAGTTTTCAGGAAAGAAATCCAGATGGAAATGAAGGAAATGCATTTTCAATGACATTCGGTACCCCATGTTCTTGTAACATTTCAGCATGTCTGTCACCGGTTGCTCATAGTTCACTTCTTTTCTCTTTCTGAGGAATCCGTGTATAAAGCCTTGAAAAATCTCCATGCAGCCGGTTCAACATCACTCGGGTTTCTTTGAAATTCTTCATCTTTTAGGAGCTTTCTTATTTGAGGACGTATGAAAATTCCTTCCTTCAGCTTTGCATGAGATAAATTTGGAAATGTTTTCAGTAAATATGCGAATCCTCTGCTTTATTTATCCAGTGCCTTAGTGAATTTCTTAATCAGGCCAAGCTTGATGTGTAAAGGAGAAAGAAAAACCTTTTGTGGATCAACCAATGGAACATTTGAGAATGGTATACATGCTTGCATGTATACCATTGCTAGAAGTATAGTAAATAAATTTGATGAATTTGAAGTGTTGGTCAAGACCTCAAAGGCGGATATTGTTGGGATAGCAGAGATGTGGTGTCACACAGATATAAGGAATGCAGAACTGGAATTTGGGGAGTACAATGTGTACAGAAAGGATAGACAGAATAGAAAGGGAGGAGGTGTTATGCTGTTAATTAAGAAAAACATAAAATCAAAAGAAGTGCACCCAGTTGATATAGATGAAAAGTGCACTGTTGAGTCAGTTTGGTGTGACATAAGCATTGTGAAAGGAAAAATAAGAGTAGGAGCGTGTTATAGGCCTAATGACTCGAATGAGTACAATGAACAATTGTACAGAGAAATAGAGTGGGCCAGTAAATCAGAATGTCTTATAATGGGGTATTATAACTTCCCAGATATTGACTGGAATTTGTGGGTTGGTCACTCACACACTAGTCAAACTTGTGTGGATTTATTGGATGATTGTTTTCTGCAGCAGCATGTTCGAGAGGCAACCAGAGAGAGTAATACTCTTGATCTGGTTATCAGCAGTGATCAATCGTGTATTAAGAATTTGCAGATAAAGGAACCACTAGGTGGCAGTGATCACAGTGTACTGATGTGGGATTTACTTAAAGATTTAATTACCATCAGGGGTAAAGGAAAGGGTTTTTGCTTCCGTAAAGGTGAGTACAGTGGTCTCAGAAAGTTTTTAAATTCTGTACAGTGGGATCAACTGACGATGTTACCAACAGTAAATTCTAAGTGGGAAGCATTCAAGGAATTAATCGTGGAAGCTACTAAAAGTTTCATACCTATTAAGAAATAGTGTTCAAGGTTTAGGCCTAAATGGTTATCTAATGAACTAATGAGACTTGTAACAGGGAAGAAAAATGCATGGGGATGCATATAAATTATCAAGCGACTCAGAAGCCTATGGCAGATATAAGCTAGTCTGTAATCAGGTCACAAAGGAGGTTAGGGAGGCGAAGGTAGATTACGAGAAATCCTTGGCAAAAGATGCTAAGAAAAACAGCAAGGATTTCTTTACTTATATAAACTCTAAAAGGAAGGGGATGAATCTGATTGGTCCACTTGACATCGATGGTTCGACTGTTGATCCTGCTCAGATAGCAAACAAACTGAATAAGTATTTTGCATCTACATTCACACATGAGGAATTATTGCATCTTGGATTTGAAAATAGCAGAAGGTTATCAAATTGTAGCAGGATACTTAATGATTTTGTAATAACTGAGAGCAAAGTGGAGGATAAATTGTTGAAGTTAAACATAAGAAAAGCACCTGTGGTGGTTGGGATCTATCCAGTTATATTAAAGGAGGCGGCAAAGCAATTAAGCAAACCCTTAGCCATAATTATGAGAGCATCCTTGGACTCAGGGGAGGTTCTCACGGACTGGAGATGTGCAAATGTATCCCCAATTCACAAAGGGGGATCGAAGGGTAACACAAGTAATTACAGACCAGTTAGTTTAACTTCTGTTCTGGGTGAAATAATGGAGTCACTGGTTAAAGTTGCATTGCAGGATCATCTAGACAAGACTGCAGCAATAATTCAGACACAGCATGGGTTTGTTAAGGGAAAGTCTTGTCTGACAAATTTGATAGGATATTATGATGTGGTTACAAAGGAACTGAATACAAAAAATAATTTTGATATCATATATTTGGATTTCAGGAAAGCTTTTGACACTGTTGCGCATGAAAGACTATTGTACAAATTGGAGCAGAATGGTATTAAGGGTAAGTTGCTACAATGGATAAAAGGATGGTTAAGTGGGAGGAGACAGAGGGTGGTAATCAATGGGTGCTGCTCTTCGTGGACTAATGTTATTAGTGGAGTCCCATAGGGTTCGGCGTTGGGTCCACTGTTGTTTTTTTTTTATAAATGATATTGATGAAGGTATATCAGGCTTAATGTCGAAGTTTGCAGATGATACAAAGGTTGGCAGGGTTGTTAATGACAGTAATGGCAGTGTGCTACTGCAACAGGATCTAGATAATTTGGGCAGATGGGCTAAGAAGTGGCAACTGAAGTTTAACCTTGACAAATGCAAAGTACTGCATATGGGTAGAAGTAACCCCAGAGAAATGTACCAACTGTGTGGTACTACACTTAAGGTGGTAGAAAATGAAAAAGACCTGGGAGTAATTGTGCAGTCAGATATGAAGTTTTCTGAGCAATGCAGACAGGCTGCCAGGGCAGGTCATGGGGTTTTGTCAATGATATATAGGAATTTTGCTAGCAGGGAAAAGGAGGTGATTGTCCCTCTGTATAAGGCAATGGTCAGGCCACGCCTTGAGTACTGCGTACAGGTCTGGAGGCCTCATTTTAGGAAGGATGTAGATTTGCTTGAGCGTCTACAGAGAAGGGCAACTAGATTGGTGAGGGGAATGAAGGGATCCTCTTACCAAGAGAGGCTTAAGTTCTGCAAATTGCAGTGGCTGGAGACTAGGCACCTGTCATGCAGTGATCTGATTGAGGTGTATAAGGCCTTGAATGGATTGAGCACGCTGAATTCGGATGGGATCCTTCCACTTGTTCAGATTACGAACCTAAGGGGGCATAAATTCAAATTAAGAAAGGACAGATGTAGAATAGATGTGTGGAAATTTGCCTTTAGCCAGCAGGTGGTTAATTGCTGGAACAAACTTCCATCTGTCGTGGAAGTTGATAGGTTGAATAAATTTAAGGAGGAACTGGACGGGCATTTGGAGGGAATGGTGTGTTTTTTTTTTTTTTTTTTTTTTTTGGCTGATGCTGTATAAGCTCATACACTTGCTTTCTTGCATCACATGCCACTACTACTACTACATACTCTATGCCACCTTCGTGAGCAACACTTCACAGACAAAGTGTTACCTTTTGGTGTAGGGTGTCTGCTTTTGGTATCGTTGTGCCATACTTTTATGAAAATGCTAATAGCCCAGCTGTTACATTAACTTCAGCTCTGAAAGAATTTGCATCATCTTGAAGAATTTGCATCCTGCAAGAATTTGCAAGAGGATGTTACAAATCTTGCGGCATATTTATAAGAGGATCTTCACCAAAAAGGAGTCAAGTTATGAAATATCTGTAGCAACAAGATGGTGTTATAGCACATACCACAAGCCTTTCCATGGACACTTTAAAGGAAATGTTTTCAAATTCATTATGAATAACATAAATTGATAACATAATTTGCTTTGATAACATAAATTGGCCATAACAGTCACCAGACTGATCTGTTTGTGGTTTCTTTTTTATGTAGTTTTTATCCAAAGTTTATATAAACCATCTATGGCCACTTGAGAAATTGAAAGAATACCACCAGAAACATTACACAGAGCAGTAGATGTAGCCGAGTGATCAGGAGCGCGAGTGCAGTAGCACACGCTCTTTGAGTGGACTGGGGTTCAAGCCCATGACTGATAAATACGATTAATGTTTGTATTGATTGATTTATTGTAAACTCCACTGACCTGGTGGTCGTGTCGGACTATAAACAAAAACATTTTTTTTTTTGTTTACTTTGTGAAAATGCGAGTAGAGGATTGTGTTTTCAGTGGTGGTTTGTAATTTAAAGGACATTATTGTCAAAAGCTGAGAAATGTAACATAAATGCTTTGATATATACACCTATGAGCCGAAACATTATGACCAGCAAGTCATTATGCAAATCGAAGCAACAGCAGGTGAACTACAGCGCATGCGCAGGTCGGGACATGGTATTAAAAACACCTGATACTGAACACCATTAATCAGTGTTACCCTTGTTCTTCAGATGAGAAAGGCAGCGGACTTAAGCGAGTTTGACAAAGGCCAAATTGTAATGGCCAGACCAGTGGGTCAGAGCATATCCAAAATAGCACGACTTGTGAGGTGATCATGGTCAGCCGTGGTTAGTACCTATGGAAAGTGGTCCAAGGAGAGAAAACCTACAACCCACCGGCGAGGTGTTGGACAACCACGGCTCATCGATGCTTGAGGTGAGCAAAGGCTGTCCCTGATGGTACATGGCAACAGAAGTGTGACTGTGGCACAACTAGCTGGTAATTGGAATGCTGGTGATGCGAGTAATGTGTCGCAACACAGTACATCGAACCCTGCTGAAAATGGGGCTGCATAGCCACAGGCTGCTCTGAGTGCCCATGCTAACTACGGTTCGCCAGTGACAGCGCCTACAATGGGTATGAGCATCGAAACCGGACCTTTGGTGATTGGAAGAAGGTCGTCTGGACCGATGAATCTCGTTTTTTGTTGCACCATGTGGATGGCCGGGTACATGTCCGTCGTTTACCTGGGGAAGTGATGATGCCTGGATGCACCATGGGATGAAAACAAGCCAGTGGCGGCAGTGTCATGCTTTGGACAATGTTCTGCTGGGATACCCTGGGTCCAGTCATCCATATGTCGGGCACTCTGGTGTCTACCACCTACCTAAACATTATAGCTGACCAGGTACACCCTTGCCAACCGGGCTAGCCAGATGGATAAAGTGCCTGCCTGGCAACCCAAAGGTTGCGGGTTCGAATCCCGCATCGGGCTTGGATCAGAGTAAAATGCAAAAACTTTGGGTGGTGCATTATGGCTACAGAAGCCAATGCACCAACAACTAACAAAAAAAAAAAATATATATACCCTTTTGTGGCAACGGATTTCCCCTCTGGCAGTGCTGTCTTTAGCAGGATAATGCACCATGCCACACCGCCCAGATTGTTTGAGACTGATTCACAGAACATGAGGAAGACTTCCAGGTATTGCCGTGGCCTTGAAATTCCCCAGACATCAATCCCATCGAGCATCTGTGGTTTCCGTTGGAACATCAACACCAATCTGCGGCCTCTCAACCACAGACCTTACAGGAGTTAAAGGATCTGCTGGTTACATGTTGGTACCAGATACCACAAGACAGTGGTCAGGAGCGGGATTGCAGTAGCTTACATTCTTTGAGTAGACTGGGGTTCAAGCCCCTGACTGCTGAATATGGTCGATCTGCCAACCCGCACTGGACCAGCGTGGCAGATTATGGTCCATTTCCCTCAGCATGAATTGTTGAGGAAGCTTCCATCCTGCAGTGGGTTGATAATGGCTGCACTTTACTTACTTTACCACAAGAAACATTTAGAAGTCGTGTAGCATCCATGCCTCGCCAGGTACGAGCTGTTTTGGCTGCATTTGGAGGACCAACATCATATTAGGTAGGTGGTTATAATGTTTTTGCTCATCGGTGTATATTATTAAACTATAATAATGATAATTGTCCTTTCCAATTTGCACAGTAGTCATTTTGATTTTAAATGGGTAGTTGTTTTTGCCTGACCCTTTATAAAAATGGCTAATATTACTTGTAAATACAGTTGATAGATAACTAGTAGCATATCTGTAGAGGGCTAAGGTAAAGAAAGCCCACACGAGAAGCATGCAAAAGTTCGATGAAATTTACCGGTAAAACTACTTTGGCTTAACGGCATTTATATCGTTGCTCGCTTGGTAAACTGACGGTGGGTGTTATTGGTCTGGAGTACCAGTTGAATTCCACGGGAGATTGAAATCCTCCCGAAGTGGAGGGCGGTAACCTGACCTTTCTTTTCTTTAGAATCACTAATTGAATCACGAACAGAGTCATATCGGAAGTTCTGGCGTCGTAAAAAATGTTCGTAACGTAGTTTCACCGGTAAACTTTTTCAAAGTTTGCAGTGCTTCTCATGTGGGCTTCCTTTACATTTGCTTCTTTTTTTTTTTTCTTAATAAACAATTTATCCACTAGCCCCACCAGTGATTCTAAAGAAAAAAGATCAGGTTTTCCCCTCCTCTTCGGGAGGGTTTCAATCTCTCATGGGATTCAATTTCTACTCCTGACCGATAACACTCACTGTATGTTTACTGAGTGAACAACAATACAAATGCCATTACGGCAAAGTACTTTTACCGATAAATTTATCGAACTTTTGCCATGCTTCTTGTGTGGGCTTTCTTTACCTTCATCCTGTAGAATTTTAAAAGAATGTTTATATACATGCAAAATGTATATACATTCCCTTATATGAAAAACATATGTATGTGCATACTTGTGAGAGGGTTAGTTAATGCATAATTTATGTAATTTTAAACGTAACAGTTTTCTAGCACCTTGCAGTATCATCCTATAGGATTCACCCCTGAACAGCCACAGGCTAGAAGGGTGATATCTACATACTTAGGTGTGAGTTACCACATGTAAAAGGAGGTTACATTGCATACATGCGAGCCCTCTTCCTGAAATATTTACACGAGCCTTATTTATGTGTTATCTCAATGAGTCTTATTTACAAAATCTTATCTTTTTTTTTTTTTTTTTTTTTTTTAATGAAAACTCCAAACACGAGAGGTAATAGAACTTGTAGTACTTAGTACCATGCTTGGGAGTTGAGAAGATGAAAGAAGATATTTGTTGACATTAGACTTGAACTTCTGTATACTGTAATTTTCAGGAAATATGTATGAAGGAAGATTGTTCCAGAAAACAGCAGTTTAATGAATAAATGAGGAACATGAAAAGTTGGTTCTGTGAGTATTAAGTTGGACAGTAAATGGATGTTGGCTGGTGGCGGCATGTTTTCAGACTGTTTTCAAAGAGAGAGTGGGAATTATAGAAGCCAGTTCAGAAGAACAGTGCCAATGGAAGTATCTCTAGAAAAGGCATGCAGCAGAAATAGTACATCTATGAGACAGAGAATGGAGAGACTCTGTTAGAAATTAGTCATTAATTAACCTAATTGCCCTCTTCTGAATGGAATCTAGAAGCCTGAAAGAGGTTTTGGGAGCACCGCCCCAGATGTGGGAAGAATATTCCATTGTAGGGCAGATTTGAAATTTGTACAGAGTGAACAGCCATTTGGAAGAAAAGTAATGCCAAGAGTGAAAGCGAAAACCAATTTTTTTAGAGGTAGAGGAAGCAATATTTGTAATGCGCTTGTGCCAAGAGAAATTATAAGTCAGGGTAATCCCCAAAATAGATATCATCTTGCCTAGAAATAGGAGTGGCACCAAAGAAAAGCATAGGAACAGAAGAATCCTTTTTGCGAGATATGAGACAGGACTGAGTTTTAGAAGGATTGAAATCAACTAAGTTGTCTTTGCCCCACTGGAGCATTACCTTGAGATTGGCATTTAAGGAATTGGTAGCAGATATTTGGGAAGTTGAAGCTAATTGAGCAGGGCAGTTTCTCAAACTTGAAAGTGGAATGCAAAGTGCTATCATGAGCAAAACTATGGATAGGATATCCGGTCAATGGGAGAAGGTCATTAATATAAAAGATGAAAAGAGTGGGGGAAATAATTGAATCTTGGGGGACACCAGCATTAGTGGAGAAGTTAGAAAACAGAGAGCCATCTACCATCACACTCAGTGAGCGGTCAGAGAGAAAACTGGATAACCAGTTACAAAAAACAGTTGGCAAACCATAAGATGGAAGCTTGTTTAGAAGACCTTTAAGCCAAACACAATCCTTTGATATTTCAAGAGCAACTGCTTGTGTTCACCAAACTTTTCCATTGAATTTGTCCATAAATGGGTAACATAAGCCAGAATACCACCAGTGGATCGACACTCACGGAATCCATAATGGCGATCTTTGATCAGATGGAATGTTTCTAGGTAGTTTAAGAGTTGGCGGTTAATTGATTTCTCCATTACTTTAGAAAGAGTAGAAGTAATTGCAAAGGGAAGATAATTGGATGGTAGGGATTTGTCACCCTTTTTAGGAACTGGCTGGATATGAGCAAATTTCCAAGCAGAAGAAAAAACACCTTTGGAATAAGAAAGTGAAAAAAGATAGCAAAAAACAGGAATAAGTTCAGGAGCACAGGTTTTGAGAACAAGTGGAGAACCTGGAGCTTTCTTAGCATCAAGATTCGTCAAAATCGTTTTGATGGAAGACAATAGGAGGCATTGAATGGAGCATGTCGAGAATGGTGGGAGGTGTTTTACCAAGATCATTAATACACGAGTTGGAAGAAAAATGGGATGCTTTATATACATGTCAGCTTTATCCTTGGCTGAAGTGACAACAGAACCATCTGGTTTTGACAGATGTAGGAGCAGAGATGGGCCAAAGTTGTGGCCAATAATTTTGGCAAGGGACCGGAATGCTCGGCTACCATTAAGGCAAGAAACCAGTTTTATAATCTTAGCCTGTTCAAAATTAGAGTGGACTGATTAATAACTGCCTGACAGTTGTTGCGAGCTTTGGTGTAGGCAGAAAATGAAACTGAAGAATTGGAAACAAGCCAATTACGATATGCAACATTCTTCTCTTGAAGAGCCTTAACACATTTATTGGAAAACCAAGGTTTAGATAAAGGATATGTTTTAAAGTGGAGTGTGGGATAGAGGATTCCATTCCTACAAGAATAATTTCACTGACACGATCTGAGAAAATGTTGACATCAGTAGTTTTGAAACTGTAATCTGACCAAGGAAAAAAAAAAAGAAAACTCAAAGTCATCTCATTTTGCATTCTTCTAATGCCAAACAACAAGAAGTTGGGAATAGCCATGAGATAAAGGCTCCATTGGAGAAATGACAATCACTGAATTGTAATCTGAGGTGCCAAAGGACTCAACCGTGTACTTAGAAGGGTTGTTTGTGAGAAAAAGATCAAGCATGTTGGCTGTATGGTTAAGATTGTTCAGTATTCTTGAAGGTAAATGAATAATCTGTGCAAGAACATTAGTAATTGCAAAAGCCTCAGCATCTCGACCAGCTGGGTTGGTG
This sequence comes from Mastigoproctus giganteus, assembly GCF_048544385.1. Taxonomy (NCBI): domain Eukaryota; kingdom Metazoa; phylum Arthropoda; class Arachnida; order Uropygi; family Thelyphonidae; genus Mastigoproctus; species Mastigoproctus giganteus. The sequence goes on from NC_143577.1 coordinate 169,011,687, forward strand.
TGACTAGAAAAATGGAAGCCAGCTGGAGGTGCGAACATTAAAATCACCAAGGAAAATTACCTCACTGTTAGGAAAGTTGGACTGGAGAAAGTCAAGTTGTAAAGACAGGAAGTTAAAGAGCTCCAAGTGATTAGTGGATTTGGCAGAATGGTAGAGACAACAGATGAATTTGATAGAATGGGGTAGAGAGATTTTAAGCCAGAGAAGATCGAAAAGAGGAGATTCCAAATTACCAAGTCTCTGACAGGGAATATCGGAATGGACTTATGCACAAGTACCACTTTTGAGGCCAAAGGAATCGTACAGCAAATAATTTGGGCAAGTGAGATGAGCAGTAGTTGAATCAACCGATAACTGAGATTCTGTCAGAAAAGTACATGGGTTTTGGCAGACTGCAAGTGGAAATGGACATCATTGAGATTAGAATTGAGACCACATATATTTGTAAAATGAACTAGGAAGTGTTTGGGTGGTTTAGATCTTTTCGTAGATAAGCTTACTCTATTAGTTTGACAATTCATGGTGCATTCAATATTAAGAAAAATTCGGGGGGGCCATGCTGTATGAAGTATAGAAATTTTTGGATGTGATGTACACATCCAAAAATTTTTTATATCCAGATCCTTGACATAATGTGGCCTCGACAGTGCCCCCCCCCCCCGTATACTCACTACTCGGACTCCCTCCAGTCACTGTCTGGCAGAGTAGAGGTATCAAGATTATACACTAGCTGATCCGGAAGCCTCCTAAAGAGTTACCAATAGGTTCGGTCCAGTGTACTAAATAGCGTACAGCCTGCAAACACCTTTTTAGAGCTGTATCCTCGAAATTTAAAGGAAGATTGGATCTCGCCATGATGTCATAACCTCAGAAGTCATCAGTCATACTGATGATGGAAGAGATTAGGGAGGGTTGACCGGAACTAGCTCTGGAGACTAAACATGGGTTCCACCACTTCAAGCCTCCAATAAGCCAAGTGGCAAATTTTGCACCAGTTGATGAGAGTCATCTACTACCAAGTATTGCCTCGTAACACAGAGGGGTGGCATTCCTCCATGTGGTGTAGTCCCACACCTTGACCCCTGCTTACTTTGGTTGACACCTGGGTGTTCACCCACAGTGTGCTTGTGCATGGGCGTTATACCCAGTATTACCAAGAGTCCCACCATCGTGAAGGTGCAAGCAGAGGATTTGGCTGTCACAGACTGTCCAGACTTTGCCGAAATTGGGTCCACATGACTTGAATGTCACCCGAATATCAGTTCCATCAGTGTTTTAGACTTCCAGGTAGCAAGTACAGCTTGTCTGGCATATCTGGGAGAACGTCTGTGACAACCTCAAGGACCATATTTTTGTAGATGAGGTTATTTGTGACAACCTCATCTACAAAAATACCTTATATTCTTGGTATCTTTAACTACTAATGAGAGACCTTTAGTTTAAAGGGAAACAAATCTTGGGTGGAGCGTTATCAGGATCTACCTGATGACTTAAATACAAGAGTCAACATTATATAATAGTCTCTGTTGATATGGACACTATTAGACTTCAGTGAGATCTACTCTCTGTTATTCCTAGAGTTTATGCTTGGGGATAGCTTGAAATATCCTGGAGACACACAAAGCCTGTTGTACTTGCATGCATAGAGATACTGAACAGCGACCATGAATTTGGAGGTATTCTTCACAGTTGGGTGAGGAGAAAACAGCCCTGAAACTTAAATTTAGTATGTAGCATCTTCGCAAAGCCTTTTGGCATCATTCTTCTGTGTACTAAATACCTTGAGCATGTCTGCTGGGAAGCATCGCTGATGACTGACAAGCATATTCCAACTCCAAGAGGGTTGTGACGCTGACCAGGTGGGTAAAGTGCCTGCCTAGCAACCCAAAGGTCGCGGGTTTGAATCCCGCCTCGGGCTTGGATCAGACTAAAATGCAAAAACTTTGGGAGGTGCATTATGGCCACAGAAGCCAATGTGCCAACAACTAACAAAAAAAAAAAAAAAAAAAAAAAAAGATTGTGACACCTTCAGAGTGAGTGGTGGAGAGGTAAGCTTGGGCCTGTAGTGAGTCGTGCATTGGGCCATGGGCTTGAAATTATGTTGTTGATCTTACTTCTTGTTTAATTATGTTGTCATCTAACTTCTTGGTGAGAACTTGATCAAGCATTTAACAAATTCCTTGAGATAACTTGCAGCCGCCAAGGCTTGACGTTGAGATTTGAGTTCAACATGACTCATGAAATGGTGAAGAGATTTTTAAACACTTTATTAGACCATTTGAGAAGCCAATATTTAAGTCAAAAAATGACTTAAGATGACAACTAGTACCAGAGAACCAAATCTACAAATCATATAAGGGTATAGGGATGATGTATTTAGTTGTGAGCACCAGGTTTTGATTCCTACTAACTTCTGCCTGGTGGCTGAATACAGATCAGAATACATTTGGCTTTCATGTGGGTGAATTTGGGTACAAAAGTTAGATCCTTATCCCACATTATTCCTAGATCTAAATGAGAGATCACCAATACTTTGCCTTACTTAATGGAGATATAAGCATAGCAGCACCTGATCTAATATTTTCTGAGCATAATTTCATGGATATAATTTTAAACCATTTCTGTTACATTATAACTAAGTTTCTTTTGTATTGGACAACTCGAAGAAAGTAGTTTAAAATTATGTCTCCACAATGCCAGTTGAGATTATCACACCTTTCTTTCTATAATCAGAAAAGATTAAATACTGATTTGCAAACTTCCACGGTAAAGTATTCATTTGATTAGAATTGTATTTATTTGTTCTTATATCTTTAATTTTTTTTTTTTTTTTTTACAGACCTTGCTATGCAGACTCCCATGGAAGAAGGATGGATACCCAGCTTTGTGCAGTTGCTTAAGTAATGACTTTTTGGAAATTTTTAAACAGCCATATAAAATTCCAATTTTAATTATTTAATCCTGTACTTTACTAGCTGTAATGCTTGTTTTAAAAGAGAAAATTTTTTATTTTTAATATACACTTTGTGATCACTGAATTATGACCATCCCATCTGTAATGGACTATTCCATATAGCTCACAGCATAAAAAGCCGAACAGCTTCATAAGCTAGAACAGTGATAATTTGCATCTGGTTGTGCAAGTCAAAGTGATAAAATAGCAGTTATGGGAAGCAGTAAAGATATCATGGAGTTTCAAAAGGGAATGATTGGGAAACTTGTGCATCAAGTGCTTCCATATTGGAAATAACATGTTTTGTCAGTTGCTCATGACCCATTGTGGTTAAGGTGTACAAAGAATGGTGTTCAGTGAGTCAAACCACCTCTTGCCAACAGAACTGTAAAGGATTATCCAAGGTGGATGCTCAGGCTGAGTGAATGGTGTGGTGTGTTGTACGGGCTGAATGGCAGGTCACTGTGTGACAGTTGACATTATAATATCATATGCAGAATGCAAGAACAGTATCCCAAATGAAGATGTGCTGCACATGCAGATATATGGGGTTCCACAGCAGACAAAACAAGAGAAATGCTGTGGTAAAAACAACACTCTGGTTGGACACTAGATCACAGGGAAACAAGTAGGCTGGTCAGATGAGTACAAATACCTGCTGCAACATGCTGACAGATGCCTTTGTGTGTGTGACGCAAACAACACAAATCCATGGATACATCATGCATGGTGCCCACTATCCAAGAAGGTGGCAGTGGTTGCTTAATATGGGGCACGTTTTGCTGGCAAGAACTAGGACCTGTGGTGTTTATGAACCATCGTTTCACTTGTGAGATCTACCGGCAGCACTTAGGAGACCATGTGTACCCTGCCACGTTGCATTTTTTCTTGGACAGAAATGGGATTTTCCAAGATGATAATGTTCTGTGTCATCAGGCTTGCATGAGTGGTTCGAGGAACACAGTGAAAATATCACTCCTCTTGATTGGCCTCCAAATTTGCCTGACCCCAATCCAATTGAATACCTGTGGGGGATGTTTTGGAATGGGAAGTGAGGCACATGGATCCTCCAACTGTCATCTATTTCAACACTACATCGAAAGGAAAGCCTTGCAGGCAGCATGGCTGTCTTTGTACATCTAGTGGATGTAATGCCTAGGAGAATAGCAGCTGTTATTCATGCGAATTGTGTACCAACACAGTATTAAGTAGTTAGTTAAATTCAGTGATAATCATAACATCCCCATTAAAGCCTTCCAATTATGGATAAATTCAGTGCTAGCTAATATATTCCATAACTATAAATCATTAATGCCACAGGTCACCCACCTGCTAGAATTAAATACCATTTTTCCAAAATTAAACAACAATTAGCAGATTGACATAAACATTTTGTTATCACTCCAGTGGACAAGTCCTCTAGCAACTATGCCATTATTTGTAAAGCTTTTTATTTCCAGACTTTAAATGCAGAACTTAATTCTAGTGCTACCTACAAATATATCATCAAAAACAACAGTATAATCACAAAGAAATTAATTGCTTTCAGCAAGAAATTAAAAATTAACATTAACAGATTTCCTTATATTTACTTCATACCTAAGTTTCACAAAACCACACTGTTTTCAGATAGTAGTCATAGTAGTAATTATTAGAGGCATTTGATGCAAGAAATCGACTTCATCCTCACAAACAGAAGATATATCGTGAATGATGTTACTGTCCTGAACAAGATAAATGTTGGAAGTGATCACAGAATGGTAAGGTGCACACTTGATATAGATGTAAGAAAAGAAAGGAAAAAAACTGACTCGAGTATATAATATGAAGGTTTTTGAGATAACAGAAGAGGAGAAAAAACAGTATGTACTGGAACTTAAGAACAAGTTTGAACGTCTGCAGACTGCTGAGGACCAAGATATCGACGAGGAATATTACAACTGATAAAGTCCAAGAAACCTATAAGTAAAAAGAAATCCAAGGAAGAAAAAAATAGTCAAGAAACACTTGTCATGATGTACCAAAGACGACAAATGAAGAGCAAGATAAACACTGACAAGGAGAAAATTGAGTATACCGAGTTATGCAAAGCCATTAGAAAGAGACTCAGAGAGGACATAAGAAGATTTAACACAAGAAAAGTAGAACAAGCATTAAGGGAAAACAAAGGACTTAAATCAGCAGCCATGAGCAGTAATACAGAAAGACAAATGATACTGAAACTAAAGAATACCGATGGTATACTTATAAATAGCAGAGAAGGCATAATTCAAATAGCAGAAGACTACTATAGAGAATTATACAAGGAGCAAGGGAATGATGTCAGCAGTGGGGAAGATGGATCGCAAATTAGTAACACGTATGACATACCTGATATCCTTCCTGATGAGGTAGAACATGCGTTGATGAAAATGAAGAATCAGAAAGCCCCGGGGGAAGATGAAGTTATTGTAGAGTTGTTAAAATTGGGAGGAAGAGACATGATGCAAAACCTGGCAAGATTCTTCACAAAATGCATTAGAAAAGCTGTGATGCCTTCTTCCATGTCATTCCACAGATATTTAATTGAGTTGTGACCCAGTTACTCATCTGGCCAATGAAACATTATTTTTGCCCAAATACTCCTAAATGATCTCGGTCATATGCATGGTATAACTGTTACCAGATGGATGAACTGAGCATTGAGGGATGCATATGATCAGTGACAGTATTCAAGTAGGCTGTGACATTCAGATTTTGATCCATCAGCATCAGAGGACCTAATGTGTGCCACAAAAACACTTCTACACCATCACACTACCACTTCCAGCCCCAAGCATTTACACCTGTCACAATGGTGTCCATTGATTCTTGCTGTTGTTGCTTTGCCCTATCAGCATGGAACAACTGCCTTTAGCCAGCAGGTAGTTGGTTGGTGGAACAGACTTCCATCCCTTGTTGTGGAAGTTGATAGCCTAAATTAATTTAAGGCTCAGCTGGACAGGTATTTCGAACGAACAGGGAGGGGTGAAGCAGAAGTTTTTTTTTTTGGCTGATGCTGCATAAGCTTGCTTTCTTGCATCATATGCCTCTACTAATGCTAATGTTAAGTGGATTTGGGATTAGTCAGACCAGGCAACATTTTCTTCTCAAATGATCAGTGTTCTTATGCTCATTATATCCCATAGCATTTTAGTTTTAGCTGACCAGAGTTGGAACCTGGTGAAATCTGCAACTGTGCTCCATTTGTGACTGGGTTGAATGCATTATGCATTTCACTACACTCCTGTGCACACCACTGTTGTACTTTACTCTCATTTTATCTATTATAGTCTATCTGTTAGAATGAAAACCTTGGCCTGGTCTGAGGCCAAGTGAGGCCTGTGAAAGCAGTGCATTCACAGGCCAGTTTGAATGTTTTGTAGTATAGAAAGTGTAAAATAATTCATGGATGGAGGTTACTACTCCTTCTGCCTCAATCAGTTAAATGCAGTTGAAGAGGACGTTAGAAATTCCTCCATTTATCAACATAGAAATAAAATTTAAAATGGGAAATTGAATGCAGACCTTTCCAAACGAGTGTCAGATGGCAGTGCAATATGCTGATTATGCTGCTGCACAGGATTGACTATTCTCTGCACTCTAGACACTTTATACATGATCACACAGCAAGACAGAGTGTTCATGATACTTGCACCAGCATGTGTGGTATTGGTCGCCATACTGTGCTCAAAGTCATTATGCTGTTTGCCCAGTTTTCTGAGTTGTGTGTGTGTGTGCACGTGCGTGTGTGCGTGCGTGCGCATGTTTACATGCACACACAATCTCTCAGTATCTGGCTACGTGCTGTATATTGCCTGCTGTGAACCAGAAACACCCTGAGCCATTTCTTAGATAATGGGCCAAGGTATCTAATAAATTCTACATGTGGGTTCTGATATGTTGAGAAGTTGACAGGTGACATGTTAGGCACATCTTATGCCTGAGTGGCAGCATATTTCGACTATGGCACCATATAAGATATTCATATGATGTCTTCATTTTATGACTTAACCAATACTTCAAATTCATCAAACTTATTTATTATGCCCCTAGAATTGGTGTATAAGCAAGTATATGTGTGCCTGTTTGTTCTCTTAGTAACCCTAACAAAGCTCATATTCCATGAAAATATCTATGAAAACATGCTTATCCCATGAAAATAACCTTTAATTTTCCTCATCTAACTTTCCACTTCTACTGCAACAATTGACTTTTTTTCTGTGTATTTATGGCTGCCATTAAAGTGTTAGCCTGGGTATTCACTAGACTAGCAGTTTTCAGACAATTCTAACCCCCCTCGGTAGCATTAGCAAATATTTTTATACACCACTTTTTTTTTTTTATGAAAACCCCTAAGACAAGAGGTATTAGAACCTAAAGTACTTTGTACCGTGCATGGGTTGGAGGTTGAGAAGATGAAAGAAGATATTTGTTGATATTAGACTTGAACTTCTGTAGACTGTAATTTTCAGGAAATATGTATGAAGGAAGGTTGTTCCAGAAAATGGCAGTTTAATGAATAAACGAGGAAAATGAAAAGTTGGTTCTGTGAGTTTGAAGTTGGACAGTAAATGGATGTTAGCTGGTTGCGGCACATGTTCGGACTATTTTCAAAGAGAGAGCGGGAATTATAGAAGCCAGTTCAGAAGAACAGTGCCAATGGAAGTATTTGCAGAAAAGACATGCAGTAGAAATAGTACATCTGTGAGACAGAGAGAGTGGAGAGAGAGAGACTGTTAGAAAAATTAACCTAATTGCCCTCTTCTGAATGGAATCTAGAAGCCTGAAGAAGGTTTTGGGAGCACCGCCCCAGATGTGGGAACAATATTCCATGGTAGGGTGGATTTGCAATTTGTACAGAGTGAACAGCCTTTTGGAAGAAAAGTAATGCCGAGAGTAAAAGAGAAAACCAAGTTTTTTTAGATGCAGAGGAAGCAATATTTGTAATGTGCTTGTGCCAAGAGTAATTAAAAGTCAGGGTAATCACCAAAATAGATATCATCTTGCATAGAAATCGGAGTGTCACCAAAGAAAAGCATAGGAGCAGAAGAATCCTTTTTTGCGAGATATAAGACAGGACTGAGTTTTAGAAGGATTGAAATCAACTAAGTTGTCTTTTCCCCACTGGAGAATTACCTTGAGATCGGAATTTAAGGAATTGGTAGCAGATATTTGGGAAGTTAAAGCTGATTGAGTAGGGCAAGGTTTCTCAAACTGGAAAGTGGAATGCAATGTGCTATCATGAGAAAAACTATGGATAGGATTTCTGGTCAATGGGAGAAAGTCATTAATATATAAGATGAAAAGAGTGGGGGAAATAACTGAACCTTGGGGGACACCAGCATTAGTGGAGAAATTAGAAGACAGAGAGCCATCTACCATCACCCTCAGTGAGCGATTAGAGTGAGAACTGGATAACCAATTACAAAAAACAGTTGGCAAACCATAAGATGGAAGCTTGTTTAGAAGACCTTTATGCCAAACACGATCAAAAGCCTTTGAGATGTCAAGAGCAACTACTTGTGTTTCACCGAACCTTTCCATTGAATTAGTCCATAAATGGGTAACATAAGCCAGAACATCACCAGTGGATCGACATTGACGGAATCCATACTGGCGATCGTTGATCAGACGGAAGGTTTCTAGGTAGTTTAAGAGTTGGCGGTTAATTGATTTCCCCATTACTTTAGGAAGAGTAGAAGTAATTGCAATGGTACGATAATTGGATGGGAGGGATTTGTCACCGTTTTTAGGAACTGGCTGGATATGAGCAAATTTCCAAGCAGAAGAAAAAACACCTTTGGAATAAGAAAGTGAAAAAAAAAGTGGCAAAGAACAGGAGTAAGTTCAGGAGCACATGTTTTGAGAACAAGTGGAGAAATACCATCAGGACCTGGAGCTTTCTTAACATCAAGATTTGTTAAAATCCTTCTGACATCCTTTTGATGGAAGACCACAGGAGGCATTGAATGGAGTGTGTTGGGAATGGTGGGAGGTGTTTTACCAAGATCATTAATACATGACTTGGAAGAGAAATGGGATGCTAGCACGTCAGCTTAATCCTTGGCTGAAGTAACAACAGAACCATCTGGTTTCGACAGAGGTGGGAACCAGAGATGGGCAAAAGTTGCGGCCAATAATTTTGACAAGGGACCAGAATGCTCGGCTACCATTTGGACAAGTAACAAGCTTTCTACTCTTAGTCTGTTTAAAGTCTAGTGTGGACTGATTAATAACTGCTTTACAATTGTTGTGAGCTGTGGTGTAGACAGAAAATGAAACTGAAGAATTGGAAACAAGCCAATTACAATATATGCAACATTCTTCTCCTGAACAGCCTTAGCACATTAATTGGAAAACCAAGGTTTAGATAAAGGATGAGATTTTAAGGTGGAATGTGGAATAAAGGATTCCATTCCTACAAGAATAATTTCACTGACACGATCTGAGCAAACGTTGACATCAGAAGTATTGAAAAAGTGATCTGACCAAGGAAAAGAAGAAAAGAAATCTCGCAGGTCATTCCTTGTTGCATTCTTATAATGCCAAACAACAAGAGGTTGATAATAGCAATGCGATACAGGCTCCATTGGAGAAGAGACAATCACCAAATTGTGATCTGAGGTGCCTAAAGGGCCACTCTCTTCGACCGTATACTTAGAAGGGTTTTTTGTGAGAAAAAGGTCAAGCGTGTTGGCTGTATGGTTAGGATTGTCCGATATTCTTGTAGGTAAATGAACAATCTGTGCAAGGTCATTAGTAATTGCAAAAGCTTCAGCAACTCGACCAGCTGGGTCAGTGTGACTAGAAAAATGGAAGCCAGCTGGAGTTGTGAACATTAAAATCACCAAGGAAAATTACCTCACTGTGAGGAAAGATGGACTGGAAAAATTCAAGTTCCAAAGAGACGAAGTCTAAAATTTCCAAGTGATCCAAGTGTAGTTGGGAGAACGGTAGAGACAATAATGAATTTGACAACGAGTTAGAGAGATTTTAAGCCAGTGAAGATTGAAAAGAGGAGATTCCATATCAGGTCTCTGACAGGGAATATCGGAACGTACATATGCACAAGTACCACCTTTGAGGTGAAAGGAATCATACAGTGAATAATTGGGCAACTGGGATGAGCAGTGGTTGAATCAACTGATAATGGAGATTCTGGCAGAAAAAGTACCTGGGGTTTGGCAGACTGTAAGTGGAAATGGACATCATTGAGATTGGAACTGAGACCACATATATTTGTGAAATGAACTAGGAAGTGTTTGGGAGGTTTAGATCTTTTTTTGCAGATAAGTGTGTGCTTTATTAATTTGACAATTCATGATATATTTAATAGAAGAAAAAGTGTGAGGACATGCTGTATGAAGTAATGAAATTTTTGGATATGGCATACACATGGTAAGAATGTACCCAGATCCTTGACATAACTTGGCCTCGGCAATGCCTCCACCACATACACACTACTTGGACTCCCTCTGGTCACTAACTGGAAGAGTAGAGGCGGCAGGATTATACACTAGCTGATCCGGAAGCCTCCTAGAGAGAGTTACCAGTAGGTTCGGTCTGGTGTACTAACTAGCAGCCAGCCTGTGAACACCATTTTAGAGGTGTATCTTCGAAATATAAGGAAGTTTGGATCTCGCCATGGTGTTCATCATAACCTCAAAAGACATCAATCATACTGAATGATGGAAGAGATGGGGGAGGGTTGACTGGAACTTAGCTCTAGAGACTAAACATGGGTTCCACCACTTCGGCGCCTCCATAGCCAGGTGGGCAGGAGCAGCAGAGAGAAGCACCTGCTCCTTGATTAGACCAGGGTTCGAGCCCATGACCACCAAATACGGAGGATGCGGAAAGGTCAGGGAATGACCACCGCATATCATCGGAGCAATATGGCCTTAGTTGCTAATGCTCCTAAAAATCAAATAACAAACAAACAACCCACCACTTCAAAGGCGCCTCCATAGCCAGGTGGATAGGAACAGCAGTGCATAGCACATGCTTCTTGATTAGACTGGGGTTCGAACCCGTGACCACCAAATACGGAGGATGTGGAAAGGTCAGGGAATGACCACTGCATATCCCCGGAGCAATATAGCCTTGCTCCTAAAAACCAAATAACAGCAACAACAACCACCACTTCAAGCCTCCAGTAAGCAAAGTGGTGGTATTGCACCAGCTGATGAGAGTCATCTAAGTGTATATGTGTTTAAGTGTATTTCATCCCTGTAAAAACAGTTCCTCTTGTTAACAAGTGAGGATCATTCTGAGAAAAATTTTGCACCTTGCACAGTCTCTCTGGGGTCAAATTAATTAACAACACTCTTATTATGTACTCCTTATTAACAGGCATATGCCAAATTCAAGACACTTTCAAATTCAATCCTAACCAACAGCTTTTTCTCGATATTGCCTCATCCCTGTGAAGTAAATCATCACATCTTATTCTTAATATAATTAGTACCAATATGTACAACAATACCAACTTTTGTGCTCTTCATAGATGAAAACTGTTCTACATCATTAACATCATTAAGAGTAGGAGACCAGCGGAATTACTTAACAAGTACAGGTCACTGTTGAAAAAAAGCCGTGAAGTAGGGTTGAATTTGAAAGTGTCTGCAATTCTGCCCAGACACGATAGGAGGGAGTATATGATGAGAGCCTTGTCGATCAATTCGGCCCTGGAAAGATTGTGCAAGGCTCAAGGGGAAGAATTTTTTTCAGCCTGGACTGTACTTGTTAACAGGAGAGATTGCTTCTACAGGGATGGGATACACTTAAATAGAAAGGGTGCAAGAATATTTGCTGATGCTATCGAGGCAGTGTTAGGTGGGTCGGAAAACTGCTAGCTTGTGGGGAGACAAAGACAAATAGATTAACAGTAGCCACTGGCAGAGGTGAAAGAGATTCTTGCACTGCTTCTATTGGAATGAGCAGAAACCTGAAAAACAATATGCAGGATATTTCAGAGACTGCTGGAAGTCATTGCGGTACAAGTAAACACATGGGTTGTGTTAGGGTAGCTAAGAATAGAAACAGGTGCATGTATACTTGCGTGTAGACCAATGCTAGGAGTTTAGTAAATAAATTTGATGAATTTGAGGTTTTGCTCAAAACATCAAAGGCAGTTATTGTTGGGATATCAGAGACATGGTGTCACACAGATATAAGGAATGCAGAACTGGAATTTGGGGAGTACAACGTCTACAGAAAGGATAGACAGGTTAGGAAGGGAGGAGGGGTTATGCTATTAGTTAAAAAACACATAAAATCGAAGGAAGTGAAGCCAGTCGACATCGATGGACAGGGCAGTGTCAAGTCAGTTTGGTGTGACATAAGCATGGGTAAATCAAAACTGAGGGTAGGAGTGTGCTACAGGCCTAATGACTCTGATGAGTATAATAAGATACTGTACAGGGAAATAGAATGGGCCAGTAAATCAGAGAGTCTTATAATGGGGGATTTTAATTTCCCAGATATTGACTGGAATTTCTGGGTTGGTCACTCACACACTAGCAAGGCTTTTGTGGATTTATTGGATGATTGTTTTCTACACCAGCATGTTCGGGAGGCAACTAGAGGGAGTAATACTCTTGATCTGATTATCAGTAGTGATTCTTCATGCATTAAGAATCTGCAGATAAAGGAACCACTAGGTGGCAGTGATCACAGTGTGCTGAAGTGGGATTTACTCAAGGAGGTAACTACCATCAGAGGTAAAGGGAAGGGTTTTTGCTTTCGTAAAGGCGACTATGATGGGCTGAGACAGTATTTAAATTCTGTACAGTGGGACCAACTGATGATGTTACCAACAGCAAATTCAAAATGGGAAGCATTCAAGGAACTAATCTTGGAAGCTACCAGGCTTTACATACCAACCAAGAAATATTGTTCAAGGTTCAGGCCTAAATGGTTGTCAGATGAACTAATGAAACATATGGCAGAGAAGAAAAATGCATGGGATACATACAAATTAATGGGTGACATGGAAGCCTATGATAGATATAAGTTGGTCTGTAACCAAGTCACAAAGGAGATTAGGCAGGCAAAGGCAGATTATGAGAAATCCTTGGCAAAGGATGCAAAGAAAAACAGAAAAGAGTTCTTTACCTATTTAAACTCAAGAAGGAAAGGGATGAATCAGATTGGTCCACTAGATGTTGATGGTTCAACAGTTGAGGATCCTGCTCAGGTGGCTAACAATCTAAACAAGTATTTTGCATCTACATTCACACATGAGGAGTTATTCAGGAAGGGGAATGTCGTAGGTGAAGTAAACATTGGCAGTGAGCTAGATGATTTTCTAATAACTGAGAGGAAAGTGGAGGAGAAATTGTTGAGGATAAACATAAAAAAGCCACCCGGGGTGCATGGGATCTATCCAGTTATATTAAAGGAGGCAGCAAAGGAAGTAAGCAAACCCCTAGCCATAATTATGAGAGCTTCTTTGGACTCAGGGGAGGTACCCATAGACTGGAGATGTGCAAATGTAACCCCAATTCACAAAGGAGGATAAAGGCTGACACAAGTAATTATAGACCTATTAGTTTAACTTCGGTTCCAGGAAAATTAATGGAGGCACTAGTTAAAGAAGCACTGCAGGATCATCTGGACAAGAATTCAGTTATAGCATGGTTTTGTTAAGGGCAGGTTTTGTCTGACCAATTTGATTGGATACTATGATAGAGAGAGAGAGAGAGAGAGAGAGAGAGATAATCTTTATTACCCTTCACGGCCATAAAGCCAGGGGCTTACAGTTTCCCAAACTTCCGGGAAAACGTAGTCACAAAAGAACTGGATGCAGGGAATAACTTTGATATTATATATTTGGATCTTAGAAAGGCTTTTGGTACTGTTGCGCTTGGAAGACTGCTGCACAAATTGGAGCAGTGTGGCATTGGAGGCAAATTGCTGCTATGGATAAAGGGATGGTTGAGTGGCAGAAGACAGAGAGTGGTAATCAATGGACACTGCTCAACGTGGACTAATGTTGTTAGTGGAGTTCCTCAGGGTTCAGTGTTGGGTCCATTGTTGTTTTCTGTATTTATAAATGATATAGATGATGGTATATCAAGCTTAATGTCCAAGTTTGCAGACGATACAAAGGTTGGCAGGGTTACTGATGCTATGCTGCTGCAACAGGATCTGGAAAGGTTGAGCAGATGGGCTGAGAGGTGGCAAATGAAGTTTAACATTGACAAATGTAAAGTACTACATATGGGAAACAGGAATCCCAGATTAACATATCAACTCTGTGGTACTACGCTGACAGTGGTAGAGAATGAAAAGGACCTGGGGGTAATTGTGCAGGCAGATATGAAGTTCTCTGAGCAGTGCAGACGAGCTGCAAGAGTAGCTCATGGTGTCTTGTCAATGATATACAGGAATTTTTCTAGCAGAGATAGGGATGTGATTATTCCCTTGTATAAGGCATTGGTCAGGCCACACCTTGAGTACTGTATACAGGTCTGGAGACCTGATTTCAAGAAGGATGTAGAGCTGCTGGAACGAGTACAGAGAAGGGCAACAAGATTAGTGAATGGAACAAAGGGTTGCTCTTACGAAGAAAGGCTTAAGTTTTGCAAATTACAGAGTCTGGAGACTAGGCATCGGTGAGGTGATCTGATAGAGGTGTATAAGGCTTTGAATGGCTTGAGCATGCTCAATGCCGATGGGATTCTTCCTCTTGCTCAGAATAATCACCTGAGAGGGCATAAATTCAAATTGAGGAAGGACGGATGTCGGATAGATGTGCGGAAATTTGCCTTTAGCCAGCGGGCAGTTGGTTTGTGGAATAGACTTCCATCACTTGTTGTTGAAGTTGATAGCCTAAACAAATTTAAGGCTCAGCTGGACAGGTATTTCGAACGAATGGAGGGGTGAAATGGGAGTAGTGGTTGTGCTTTTTTTTTTTTTTTTTTTTGGCTGATGCTGAATAAGCTTGCTTTCTTGCATCATATGCCTCTACTAATGCTAATGCTTGCTCCTAGCAGCTGCAGCCTGTTACTCTTCCAACCATTATTTTTGTAATAATATATTTTCTATTTCCCTCACAAAATGGAAATACCAGCAATAACTACCACCTGTGAGAAAGTGCCTTCTGCCTTTAAGACTCTACTGTGTTGCCTGATGCGTAGGACTGAAGTCTTTCCTGTTATGGGCACCCCCTTTTGTTCCTCTCACTTATCTTATTTTCTGCACCCGTTCCAACAGATCCAAATCCTTCCTAAAATGAGGCTTCTGGACTTGTATGTAGTACTCAAGATGTGTCTTAACCATTGCCTTATACAATGGAAAATCATCTCCTTATTCCTGGTGACAAAATTACTGTATATTATTGACAAAATCCCATGGGCTCTCCTAGCATCTTGTCTGAACTGCTTAGAGAACTTCATGGTTGACTATGGAACAATATGGCCTTAGTTACTAATGCTCCTAAAAACTAAATAAACAACAAACAAACAATCATGGTTGACTGCATAATTAGATCTTTTTTATTCTCCGTTACCTTGAGTGTGGTACTACACAGTTGGTATGTTGTTCTGGAATTACTGCTCCCTACGTGCAGTACCTTACATGTGTCAGTGTTAAATTTCAATTGCCACTTCTCAGTCCATCTGCCTAATTTTTCTAGATCTTGTTGCAGTAGCATACCCTGATTGCTGACATTAACCACCCTGCCAATCTTTGTGTCATCTATTGTATCAAGAACGAGGTTAAGAGAACTACGTGTTTCTAGAAACCGCTAAGTGGAATTTTATTTATTAATTTGAAATTATTGTTTTTCTCTAACTTTTGATTTAAATTTAGTAGTGTTGTATTGTTTGTGATTTCTGATTAATTTGGTCTATTTATTCTTTCATTGGCCCATGTAATTGCTTAAAAAACCACAGTCTCTCCACTCACTTTCTCATAGACGTACCGTTTCTGCTGCATGCCTCTTCTACAGATACTTTCATGGGCACTGTTCTTCTGAATTAGCTTCTATAATTCCCGCTCTCTCTTTCAAAACAGTCCGAACACGTGCCACCACCAGCCAACATCCATTTACTGTCCAACTTCAAACCCACAGAACCAACTTTTCATCTTCCTCATTTATTCATTCAACTGCCGTTTTCTGGAACAACCTTCCTTCATACGTATTTCCTGAAAATCACAATCTACAGAAGTTCAAGTCCAATGTCAACAAATATCTTCTTTCGTTTTCTCAACCTCCAACCCAAGCATGGTACTAAGTACTATAGGTTCTAATACCTCTTGTGTTTGGGGTTCACATAAAAAAAAAAAAAAAAAAAAGTTGATTCTGCCGGCGTTGTGTTGGAATGTTCGATAGGAATGTTCAAATTCTGCTGCCATTGTGTTAGTAGTGATATAATAGATACTGGAGGTTCCTATGTAGATTGTAACAGTGTAATCAGTACTAGAAGAGGATTATAAACTAAAATTTATATCACTACATATGTGTTTTAATAACTTATCACATAGTCCTTTGGCGCAGTGGCGCTTCCTTAGCCAGGTGGGCAGGAGCGGTAGGCGTAGCACGTTCTTCTTGATTAGACCGGGCTTCGAGCCCATGAGCCACCAAATACAGAGGATGCGGAAAGGTCAGGGAATGACCACCGCATATTCCCAGAGCAATGGGCCTTAGTTGCTAATGCTTCTAAAAACCAAATAACAAACAAATGTAGCCCTTTAACATAAAACATTAATATCTGTAGAGCTTTTAGTATCAGTGATTTGGTGTAGATATGGTATTACAAATAGGTTGCTCAAGAGCTTGAATCACGAGTTCGATTTAACCACTGTCGCCACATAGGTTGGCGATAAGTATTTTTATTATCTATTATAGCTACTTAGAATTTACAAACTTAACGTTACAGCGTAATTCATATATCTGGAACTTGATGGCATAAAGTATAATGTAAAACTAGATAGCGCAATACATATCACTGCATTTAAGAATCTATTAGCTTAGTGTAGTAATTTCAATTAATCAATTAAATTTCTTCTTCAGTGTGCTGTCTCTTTGCAGAGGTTGGCTGTCATCTTTGCAATGGATGAATGTGAGGTAGAAGCCCTAAACAAACCCTTGTTACTGTAATCATACCACTCTCTGAGGTTGCTAACCAAGGTTTCCTTCTTTTCCCTCCACTTATTTTTCCATTGATCTTGCCCTGAATTATCAATTGCAACAACTTATATTTGTCATTCCTCATCAAATGTCCTAAATATTTTAGTTTTTTCTCCTTAATGGTGTTAATTATTTCTGTTTTTTTCTTCATTCATCTCATGTTCTCATCATTCTTTATCTTATCAGTCCACGACCCTCTTCACAGTCTGTAACACCACATCTCAAAAGCATTTAACTTATTCTCTGTCTTCTTTGTCAGTGTCTAGGCCTCGGCTCCATAAAAGAGGACAGAAAAGACAAAACATCTCAGTATTCTTGTCCTTATAGGAAGCGTAAGATCACTGTGGCATAGAAGATTCTTCATTTTAAAGAAGGCTGCATGTGCTTGTTCAATTCTTGAGTGTCATTCAATAGAATGGTCCTAGTCTTCTCTCAGCTATGTCAGGCCTGTGTAAACTCTAGAAGGAAGGGGATGAATCAGATTAGTCCATTTGATATCAATGGTTTGACCATTGATGATCCTGCTCAGGTAGCAGACAAACTGAATGAGTATTTTGCATCTACATGCACACATGAGGAAATTCTTTAGGGAAGTGGAGGCCAAAAGATTATCAATCTCCAACAGGGAGCTGAATGATTTTGTAATAACTGAGAGCAAAGTGGAGGAGAAATTGTTGAAGTTAACATAAGAAAGGCACCTTGGGTAGATGGAATCTATCCAGTTATATTTAAGGAGGCAGCAAAGTAAGTAAACCCTTAGCCATAATTATGAGAGCATCTTTGGACTCGGGGGAGGTCCCCATGGACTGGTGAAGTGC
Organism: Mastigoproctus giganteus; assembly: GCF_048544385.1. Lineage (NCBI taxonomy): Eukaryota > Metazoa > Arthropoda > Arachnida > Uropygi > Thelyphonidae > Mastigoproctus > Mastigoproctus giganteus. The sequence goes on from NC_143577.1 coordinate 169,029,616, forward strand.
AAATATATCCCCAATTCACAGAGAAGATCAAAGGGTGACATGAGTAATTACAGACATGTTAGTTTAACTTTTTTTTTTTTTTTTGACAGTTGCTGTATAAGTTTTCTTTCTTGCATCATATGCCTCTACTAATGCTAATTGGCAAACTTAGACTTTAAACCTGATATGCTTTCATCAATATCATTAATAAATAAAAAAACAACAATAGATTTAGCACTATACTTTGGGGGGGGGGCACTAATAACATTAGTCCAAAAAGAGTAGTACCATTTATGATAACTCTATCTTCTCACACTCAGTGAACCCTTTATCCATAGCAGTAACTTGTCCATAATGGCATACTGCTCCAATTTGTACAGCAGTCTTTTATGTGCAACAATATCAAAAGCTTTTCTGAAATCAAAGTATTATATGATGTAAGAATTATTTTTGTTATCTAATCCTTTGATGTTTACGATAATGTGGTTTAAACACATTATTTGAGTGAAGTCTATCATGTTATTAGTTAGGTGAGTATCATATTTGAATGATTGATATATAACTATTTGGGTTGGGGGGTCTAAGGAGTGTTTATATAAAATTTTTTGGAGTTTTTGAATAAATTTATTTATTTATTTATTTTATTTTTTGTTAGGTCACCCCTAATTGATGCACTTTTTATGTGGATGTTAAGATACTTTTATTTTTATTTTAAAATTATTACATGGGATCAGCCATTTACCCTTGTAAGGTAAGTTAATTAAAATGTCTTATACAGTATATGTGGCATATTAAAAATATTTATTCTAAATTGTCTTATGTATTTTTTATAATGAAAAATCACCAAACCAAGAAATATTATAAAAATCTCATCCTTCTTTTAACTGGTTAGGTCAACTATAAGTTTATCGTTACTCGCTATATTTTGGGCTGGTGATGGCATTCATTGGATGAAAAGTTGTTTGAAATTATTAATTATTATTAATAGCCATATGGTGCAAGGAAGCCTGAGGCTTATGCTGCACCAGGGGAAAAAAAAAAGTTCCCGAGTTACCCTGAGAGAGAGAGAGAGAGAGAGAGAGTCAAAAGTAGAAGGGAATCACCAAGAAAGAGAAGAATGATGATATCCAGCTCAGGACCCTGGATGTGCCAAGCCCATACTCACCAGATGTGAGCCCCCGGGGTTTAATATAAAATATTACACAGTTTCATTATGAATTTTGCTTTAACTGAGTAAAGTTTATATGGTTTAAAAGCATTCTTCCAGTAGTTATTATAGTCTTACATGTGGTTCTTCCCACGTGTTTATCTGTTGCCCACATTATTACTATTAAAAAGATGTTGTTCCATAGGTTTTATCACTTTGAACATTGTGTATTAAGGAGTGGGATAAGAAATTGAGAAAGGTTTATGTTGTTTTCTTACACAAGTAATACATTTTCATAACTTCTGCCATATTTATTTGTTTCCTGTGATGAGTTTAAATTTGTTCAGAAATAATTTTAGTATTTTAATTTATTTTGTTCATTTATATCGCTGTTATTCAACCATTTTTGATTTTACTTCTTACATTTACATGATTTTGCATAAAAAATAAAGTCATTGCCCACTTGCACCTCAACTTAAAATTTTATTTATTAATAAGAGCATAGGTCAGTAAATGTATTAAAATTAAATATGCTTTATACATCCCATAACAAATTTTAGTGTACGTTTAAACACCTCTGTTATGAAAACATTCGTTGCAATAAAACAATAATACATTTGCAAAATAACACATACACATATAATAATGCAAAATAACACATTTGTTGCAATAAAACAATATGCACTTTTTTTTTTTTTTTTTTTATATATATATATGAAAACCCCAAACACAAGAGGTATTAGAACCTATAGTGCTTAGTACCGTGCTTGGGTTAAATTGCTCCCACTTAGCAATCCTGCAGGATGGGAGAGTATCATGAAATATGAAAATTAACCCACATGCAATAAAATTAAATTACTTACAATAAAAATGCTTGTTTAGGTCACTGCATATTAAAAAAAAAAAAAAAATAAGGAAAATTTTATTTAAGACTATAAAGTGGGATCATTAAAAAATACCCCATCCACATTATATCAAGGTTCCATTGCAAGTACATACATAATGAAATACTTAATATTTTTTGTAATAAGTACTAATATTTGAGCGGGAAAAATTGCAAAACTCTCTTATTGGACCCCTTGCATATGTTCATTACACATATACTTTTCTTAACGGTTCTAGTATCTTTTATCATATACTTTTTAACACTTATCTACACTTAATTTTTAGGATTTTTTATGTATGGTATTTATTTTTGTTTTGTAAATAAACTGTTTTAATTTACTAAAAAAACCGTTTTTTAGGGTTGAAAGTCTGAGGATTTCAGCCCTAAACCATTTTTTAGTACTTTACTATCATACACTATCTAGCATCTCTCATATTGTGGTTTAACTTCATAAGTGGATTGTCACTCATTGTATCACTGGGGTACCTTTCTGCCCACCGAAGAGAGGCCAGCAAGCTTTGAAACGGTGCTGTCTGGGTGGTGGCATCATCCAAGAATAAATAACATTAGTCTTCTCTACTGGTGAAGCACTATTTATTTGAGGTAGTGCAGTAAATAGGCAACTCATTGTGAGGGCATTCATAATATGAGATGTAACAAAAATGATGCCATTTCACCTTTTTCAGTGATTTTCTATGAATTAAATTGATACTTTGCATTAACTTGTTCATATATTAAACTTCCAATAGTCTCTGAGGCTTTCAGCCCCAAACCCTTTTTTAGTACTTTACTATTGCACACTGTCTGGAATCTCTCATGTTGTGAAGTTAAATTAAACTTCATAACTGGGTTGTCACTCGTGGTATCACTAGAGCACTTAATCGACCACCAGTGAGAGGCCAACAAGCTTTGAAATGGTGCCATCTGGGTGGTGGTATTTGCCAGAATAAATAACATTAGTCTTCTTTACTGGTGAAGCATTGCTTATTCGAGGTAGTGCAGTAACAGAAAACTTGTGAAATTGTTCATAATATGAAATGTAGCAAAAAGGATGCCATTTTACCTACTTTGACTATGTACCAAAATGTAGTTTTGCACTAACTTGTTCGACTGTTTTTATTTTTATATTCTGCTGTTTAGTTGATTGATTTCATTATAGTGATATTAAAATTTGTATTAATTAACACTTTTTTAGATAAGTAAGCCTTAATATAAGGTTTTCATTATTTTTAGCATGTGTTCTAATTTTTTTTTGCTAAGGACCAAACAGAAAATCCAGACAGTCTCTGGTCCCAAGTTTTCTGGATAAAGGGTCTGGTACTGTGTTAGTAACATGATGCAAGGAAGCTGTATTCTGGTACATATGAGGGTGGTTCAATAAAGAATTGCCCTCACCTACTTCCACATATCGCAGAGTTATGATATTTCGTGTATATCATTATACATATCTCTGTACTAAAGGTGTAAAATTTCAGCCCTGTGTCTTAATTTGTTTTTCTCTTACAGAGCTGAACATGTGACGAAGTAGCATCGTGGACAAAGTTGAAGCCAGAGCTGTAATCCGGTATCTGTTCTTGAAGGAGAGATTTCCTAAAGAAATCCATGAGGAGATGACTGCTGTATATAAGGATGAAGCTCCATTCTATGGCATTGTGAAGCACTGGCATAGACAGTTTAGGTGTGGTCGGACATCGGTAGAATCTGAGCCCATTCAAGGTCGTCCCCATTCAGCCATCGATGAGCACAATCAGAAAAGTGGAGTTGTTAATCATGGAAGATCACTGGATATCTGTGTGTGAATTGTCCCAGGAGGTGAAGATTAGTGTGAGCTCTGTTGAAACAGTCCTTCAGGACCAACTCCATTTGCAGAAATTAAGTGCAAGATGGATTCCCAAGATTATTTACTAGTTTCCAGAAGGCTGATCGACAACAGAAATCACAAGAGTTGTTAGCCCTGTGCAAAAAATGAGGAAGACCTTTTTCTCTCGTCTAATCACTCAGGATGAAAGTTGGATACACCATTTCAACCCTGAAAGTAAAAAGCAGTCCATGGAATGGCAACATCATAGTTCCCCACCCCACCAAGAAGGCAAGGGTCCAAGCGTCAGCAGGAAATGTCTTGCTGACAGTGTTTTGGGATGAGAAGGGCGTAATAATGACCGATTACCTGCTGAAAGGTAGAACAATTACAGGTGCCTATTATGCCAACTTACTCACAATTATGGGAGAAAATCAAAACATGTAGATGTGGCATGCTGTCCAAAGGTGTGAGAATGCTTTAAAACAATGCCCCAGTTCACACTTCTGAAATTGCAACAACACAAGCGGCTACTTGTGGATACGAAATACTGCCCCATCCAACCTACTCACCCAATCTTGCACCATTGGACTTCTTCTTGTTTCCTTCCCTCAAATCATTTCTTCGGGGGACCCACTTCCCTGACGACGAGACACTCATTTCTGCAACAGAGTCATGGTTCAAAAACAATATTTTGTTGTACTAATTTTACTTTGCAGTTCCCCCACTTTATATTGGCTCGACAATTCAGCCCATAATTTACTTAATTCATCGTATCCTCTAGGATATTAACATTCTTTCATCTTTTACTAATCTGCTACTCTTCTTTTTCTACTTTCCTCACCCTTATAGTTACTGGCACCTTATGTAACTTTCACATCCATTTATACTTACTCAATTTAATTTAATATTAATACAAATTACATATACTCTTGCATCCTTTTATGCTTCTTTGCACTTTTAGGTGCATCTGTCATACCTATTAAGAAATATTGTTCAAGGTTTAGGCCTAAATGGTTATCTAATGAACTAATGAGACTCATAACAGAGAAGGAAAATGATGGGATGCATATAAATTATCAAGCGACTCAGAAGCCTATGGCAGATATAAGCTAGTCTGTAATCAGGTCACAAAGGAGGTTAGGCAGGCGAAGGCAGATTATGAGAAATCCTTGGCAAAAGATGCTAAGAAAAACAGCAAGGATTTCTTTACTTATATAAACTCTAAAAGGAAGGGGATGAATCTGATTGGTCCACTTGACATTGATGGTTCGACTGTTGATCCTGCTCAGATAGCAAACAAACTGAATAAGTATTTTGCATCTACATTCACACATGAGGAATTATTAAGGTTTGAAAATGGCAGAAGGTTATCAAATTGTAGCAGGATACTTAATGATTTTATAATAACTGAAAGCAAAGTGGAAGAGAAATTGTTGAAGTTAAACATAAGAAAAGCACCTGGGGTGGATGGGATCTATCCAGTTATATTAAAAGAGGCAGCAAAGCAACTAAGCAAACCCTTAGCCATAATTATGAGAGCATCCTTGGACTCAGGGGAGGTTCCCACGGACTGGAGATGTGCAAATGTATTCCCAATTCACAAAGGGGGATCGAAGGGTGACACGAGTAATTACAGACCAGTTAGTTTAACTTCTGTTCCGGGTAAAATAATGGAGTCACTGGTTAAAGATGCATTGCAGGATCATCTAGACAAGACTTCAGCAGTAATTCAGACACAGCATGGGTTTGTTAAGGGAAAGTCTTGTCTGACAAATTTGATAGGATATTATGATGTGGTTACAAAGGAACTAGATGCAAAAAATAATTTTGATATCATATATTTGGATTTCAGGAAAGCTTTTGACACTGTTGCGCATGAAAGACTATTGTACAAATTGGAGCAGAATGGTATTAAGGGTAAGTTGCTATAATGGATAAAAGGATGGTTAAGTGGGAGGAGACAGAGGGTGGTAATTAATGGGTGCTGCTCTTCGTGGACTAATGTAATTAGTGGTGTCCCACAGGGTTCAGTGTTAGGTCCACTGTTGTTTTGTATATTTATCAATGATATTGATGAATGTATGTTAGGCTTAATGTCGAAGTTTGCAGATGATACAAAGTTTGGCAGGGTTGTTAATGACAGTAATGGCAGTGTGCTACTGCAACAGGAACTAGATAATTTTGGCAGATGGGCTAAGAAGTGGCAACTGAAGTTTAACCTTGACAAATGCAAAGTACTGCATATGGGTAGAAGTAACCCCAGAGAAACGTACCAACTGTGTGGTACTACACTTAAGGTGGTAGAAAATGAAAAAGACCTGAGAGTAATTGTGCAATCAGATATGAAGTTTTCTGAGCAATGCAGACAGGCTGCCAGGGCAGGTCATGGGGTTTTGTCAATGATATATAGGAATTTTGCTAGCAGGGAGAAGGAGGTGATTATTCCTCTGGATAAGGCAATGGTCAGGCCACGCCTTGAGTACTGCGTAATGAGGTCTGGAGGCCTCATTTTAGGAAGGATGTAGATTTACTTGAGCGTGTACAGAGAAGGGCAACAAGATTTGTGAGGGGAATGAAGGGATCCTCTTACCAAGAGAGGCTTAAGTTCTGCAAATTGCAGTGGCTGGAGACTAGGCACCTGCGCGGTGATCTGATTGAGGTGTATAAGGCCTTGAATGGGTTGAGCACGCTGAATTCTGATGGGATCCTTCCACTTGTTCAGATTACGAACCTAAGGGGGCATAAATTCAAATTAGGAAAAGACATGTAGAATAGATGTGCGGAAATTTGCCTTTAGCCAGCGGGTGGTTAATTGCTGGAACAAACTTCCATCTGTCGTTGTGGAAGTTGATAGGTTGAATAAATTTAAGGAGGAACTGGACAGGCATTTGGAGGCAATGGTGTGATTTTTTTTTTTTTTTTTTTTGCTGATGCTGCATAAGCTCATACACTTGCTTTCTTGCATCACATGCCACTACTACTACCTAATTTATTAATCTTGCTTTTACCGAAACCATTTCTTCTAATCTACTGTTTACCTCCTTTCTATGTTACTCTTTAAACTTTTCTTTTAAAGAGTTACATTAAATATCCATTTATATATATATATATATATATCATTGACAGCATCCCATGAGCTGTACGAACAGCCTACATTTGCATAACTTAAAGTTGGACTAATGATACGAAGACTACATTTAGCCATAGGCCTTTTCTTTATCAACTATCTTCCTTCAGTTTGGTGCTACCCAAATGGTATGTTTAGGTTATTCCAACATTACCACTACCCAAATAGTATATTATTCCAGGATTTCTGCTACTAAATATATTATTCCAGGATTTCTGCTACTAAATATATTATTCCAGGATTTCTGCTACTAAATATATTATTCAGATTTTTTGCTGCCTAAATGAAGCTAAGTTGTTCCCTCCATTGACAATAACAAGCTTGGACTTATTGCTCACTTAATGACAACATTATCCACAAGTTGATGTAAAATTATAAATATCATTTTAATTGAATAAGGACCAAGGAGGCAAATCCATTATTCATTAAAAACTCAAGATACTACTGTTACAATTGTGTTGAATCTTGCTGGACTCAGATGATGGTGTCATTAGCAAATTTGTGTTGAAACAGTCAATGTATGTATTGAGTCTAAATGAAAAGCAAACAGCATATGGAATAAAAATTTGATACAGTGGAGAATTTTTTTTTTTTTTTTTTTTTATCAAGCTGTTTCAATAGCTGTGTTGAAATGTTAACCTGTAGTTTTTACTTTCAAAGTTATACATCAAACTTTAAATCCAAACAGCAGTACAGAATAGGACCAGAGTATGTCTGCATGGGGCAAAGTTGATGAGATAGAGCAGATATCATCTTTTAATATTACAAAAAGGTGATATTTTTTCACATTGGCACTAATGATATCAAAAGTAGCAGAACTGAGGACTTGCTGAACAAGTACAGAGCATTGTTTAGAAAATGTCGTGTTAGAGTTAAAATTGAAAGTGTCTGCAATTCTGCCCAGACATGATAGGAGATAGTATATAATGAGAGCCTTGTCATTCAGTTTGATCCTTGAGAGACTGTATACAAGGCTCCTGGGGTATACAAGACTAATAGTTCAAAAGCAGCTCCAGGTAGAGGTGTAAGCAATTCTTGCACTGCTTCTCTTGGGACCTACAGCAGCTTAGAAAGCAAAATGTTGAGAATTACAACACCTTCTAGGGGTCCTCACGAGGTAAGCACATACATGGACTATGTTTGGGTCACTAACCACAGAAACAAGTTTTTCTGGATTATTGGATAGGTGTTTTCTGCACCAGCATGTTAAAAAGACGAGAAAAAGCAATACTCCTGATCTGATTATCAACTCTTCACACATTAATAACACTAGCAACACAGTTTATACTTCCAAGAACTTAAATGCTGTTTTTAACCAATTTTTATGCATAGATTTAGAAAATCACCATGATAATTTCGCATCGCGTCACAGTTATTACATATAGAGGGAGTTACATTTTACCGAAATATGCTAATTTCGCATAATCTAGCCATTAATGTATGACATACTGATTTATTTTAACAGATATAAGCTAATTCTCTTAATTTTAGCAATTGATTCTGGCTTTTGTTTTCTTGTGATAAACATAATCAGACTTCTACCTATGATTTTTAGGTTCAATTCCAATGCAACAATTTACAATTTGAAGAGAGCACACTTGGTGTTTTTGTTGAGGTTTTGTAGGCTGTGCCAAGGTTTTCTAAGTATTGACTGATCCCAAAACTTGGGATAATGGTAGTGGGGAAGATAATTGTGATCAAATTCAAGTTGAAGATTCCCCGAAAACCTCCACTTCACAAGATGTTGACTATCACCAGTAAGTTCAGGTAGCAAGGTACATTTTATCAAACAAAATGAATTGAATGGTTTGGTTTGGTTCCAGACTTAAATTTGCCAAAAGAACAAGCTGAACTGTTGGTTTCTAGGTTGCAGCAGTGGAATATACTCACAGCAAGAACAAAGATTTCAGTGTTTAAAAAAAGACATGAAAGGTTTTCAAAATATTTTGCTATTGAGGACAGTATGTGTTGTTGCAAAGACATTATTGGACTTCTGAAAGAACTAGGTGTTGTGCATAAGTCAGATGAATGGCATTTATTCACAGATGCCTCAAAATTAAGTTTAAAAGCAGTTTTGCTTTATAATGGCAATGAATTTCTATCAGTTTCTGTGTTTCATTCAGTTGGACTTAAAGTCATGAAAGCATGTCTATGGTTCTACATGCTATAAATTACCAGGATTATGGTTGGAACATATGCAGTGATCATAAGGTTTGCAGGGGGTTTTTACAAAATATTGTTGTTTTTTGTGTTTGTGGGACAGCCGTGTGAGAAGAGCATTATGCTGTGCAACGGCATTGGGACAAGTACATACCAGGAAAATGTAGTGTTAAATATATTCCTTGTGCCATCAAACAAGGTTCTTCTTCCACTCCTGCATATCAAACGTGGATTGATGAAAAATTTCGTGAAGGGACTAGATAAAGAAGGTAACGGATTTGCATACTTAAGAAGTGGTTCCTGATTTAACATATATAGTATGAACCAGAGCTGTAATACTCAAGTCGTTCTGTGTTGATATCAATATTTGTAAAATAATAAGAGAAGTTTACCTCAATATAATACGTATGGAAGTGTTCTATGTACTACTATATTGAGGTAAACTTCTCTTATTATTATCTTAAACTGTCATAGGACCCCAAATTAAGAAACTCCTGAAAGACAATGTGTTTGAAACCCAGTTAAAGGAGGTTGAATTGGCAGCTTGGCAATCATTTAAGGCAGTAATATGTGATTTTTTGGGTGATAAAAAAAAAAAAAAAAAAAACTGTGAAATGTTGGTGTCTAATTTACTGATTCATTTTCATTCTAAAAATTCATTTTCTTCATTCTCATCTTGAATTTTTCCCCGAAAATCTGGGAGATGTGAGTGATGAATAAGGGGAGTGGTTTGTTCAAGATATTTCCATGATGGGGAAGCGGTACCAAGGTTGCTGCGATCCTGTAATGATGTGGGGGGGGGGGATTACTGCTGGTTCCTTGTGAGAGAGAGTAAGCAGGAATACAAGATAAGATCCCTTAGTAGCAAAAGTTTTTAAGGTCAATTACAGGTATGCTGATTATATATTATTGAAATATAACTATTTTGCAATGTTTTATATTTTTTTCAAAGTTAAATGAGTTATAGGGAACGTATAATTTTTTTTTACACTTTTATTACAAACTTGAATTATCATATATATCCCATCATTTTAACATTAAATGTTGGTTCGTATTTTGATGTAGACATGATAGAGACTTTTTATGATGATTTTTGGAATCAGCGCATTTATTTCCTCCAGAATCACATATTTTCATTTCATTACACTAGCCAACAAAATATTTTTTGTTGGCTAGTGTAATCTGCAGATGAAAGAACCGCTAGGCTGCTGTGATCAAAGCATATTGATGTAGGATTTACTTAAAGATGTAACTATTGTCAAGGGCAAAGAGAAGGAATTTTGTAAAGGTGACTACAATAGCCTTAGAAGTTTTTAAATTTTATTCAGCTGATAATGTTCCAACTGCAAATTCAAAATGAGAAGCATTCAGATAACTAATTTTAGAAGCCACTAGGCTTTTTATATCAAAGAAAAGAATAGTACTAAGAGATACTGTTCAAGACTTAGACTTAATTGGATAATAGATGTACCAATGGGATTAGTGGCAGAGAATAAAAATTCATGGGGATGATTATAAATTAGCAGTTAACACAGAAACCTCTGGTAAGTACAAACCAGTGTTCAGTCAAGTCCAGCTAAGACAAATTACGTGAAGTCTCTTGTGGAGAATGGAAAGAAAAGTAACAGAGTTATTAGGTATGTCAAATTCCAGAAGGAAAGAGATTAATCACATTGGTCCACTAGATATTATGAATAACAAAATTATTGATGATCCTGTTAAGGTTGCTGACAAACTGAATAAATCTAAATTCACATCGGAAGAAGTTTTTTTTTTTTTTTTTTTGGATGGGAATACCAGAAGAACGTTGAGTTATAATTGGGAGCAGCTAAGTGATTTTATGATAACTGAGAAGAAGGTGGAAGAGAAATTATTAAAGCAAAAAAGTAAATAAATTTGGGGCTGATGGGATCTATGTAGTTGTATTTAAAAGAAGCAATTATACTGCAGTTGCAGCATGGATTTGTTATGGGGCATTTTTGACTGACCAATCTGGTCAGATACTGTGATGCAGTAACAAAGTAACTGAATGCAAAAAATTATTTTGATATCATATACTTGGATTTCAAGGAAGCTTTTTATACTGTTGCACAAAAAAGACTGTGTGTATAAACTGGAGCAGTGTGACATTAAGGGTAATTATTTTACTGCTATAGGTAAAGGGATGGTTGAGTGGAAGACTGAGAGTGGTTATTAATAGACACTACTCTTCATGGGCTAGTGTTATTAGTGGAGTCCCCCAGGGTTCAGTACTGGGCCCAGTGTTGTTTCCTGTATTTATTAATGATATTGATGAAGATATCATTAATAAAGCAGCCTGGTCATACCCAGAGATTCTTAGCACCCTCTGCTTCCACTCTGATCCTCTCTCTCTGCTGTAAGAGGGGAAATGAAAGCCGCTGGGGACTGAGGGCCATTTGTTTCGCCGTGCTGTCATGTGCTTTGGTCTTTTCCTCTTCACGCTGACCAGGCATCTTGAAGAGAACCACTCTACATGTTCGTTCACCTAAGTGACGTAACAGGGCTTACCATCGAGAAGGCGTGCATGAGTGGATTTTAGGGAGGCAGGCCAACCGGACTTCTCCTAAATCTTCTGAAATAGAAAGATATTGGATCCATCAGTGTTTTAGACTGTCTGATAACACACAGAATGCCTGTTCTGTGTGTTATCAGAGTGTGTCCTCTATTCTGTGTGTCCTCTAAGCCCCATTTTGGATAGTGGGGCTTAAATACGTTACTGAACCAGATGGATTATTAATAATTTGTTTCATTATGTCATCATAGTAGGAAAGTAAACAGACTTGCGATAAATTGCCATTGTAATCTTCGAAAATCCTTCCCGATGACTGCGAAATGCTAAACAATTTTTAGCCAACATAAGCGTTATCCGAAATAACTGTTTTAGTACCATTTTCCAAAATGAGGATCTGTATCTTACTTGTTCCTCAAGATCTTTATCAATTGTTGTGTTCTTTGCCACATTTCATGTATAACAACTTGCCTCAATAGCATTCTAGATGTTGAGAAACACTGAGTTTTTATCTGAAAAGATAGATTTTTCCAATCTCGTAGTCCGGAGTAGCACAGCCACAAACGAGGAACTGGACCATACGTTGAAGTATAATAGTAGTACGTGTCACTAAAACTTCTATTTTGTTGTTCAGGATCCCTTGGAAATGGTCCTTTAGGTCTCTGAGGTGACAAACTCATAATGTTCCTTTTTGTTTCATCAGAAATGTTGATGTCCATGTATTCTCCAAGATCACTTGAAGGAATAAACGGTGCAGTGTGTTCAACACTAATTTCCAACGAAGGCATATCTATTATTGTAGATATAACATTTCTTTTTTCAATGATCTGTAGATATATTTACACCAGCAGCAGTCTTTTCCACATTTTCCGATTCAATACTGGTCTTTTCTATACCTTCTTCTGGACATAATTCATTACTGTGCTTTGTAAAGATATTATCTAATTTAGGTAATTCATTGATTGCTTGTTCTTTTTTGGGCTGCAAACATTCCCTTTTTCTTTTCATCCATTTTTAACTAAAATTTTTATTAATTTAATTTTAAACTTTATATTTTAAATACAAAAAGTAGTGTATCACTTGAAATCTTCAATCATATAAAAAACAAATTTTCAGAAACTTCACTTCATTCCTATTTACGTATTACAATGATGAAGGGAAAGCGACCAACGAAAACTGCAAGTGGTGGTAGTGCCATCCCGTAAGAATAATTCCCCCCTATCAAGTTGGGAAATCTGAACACCATATGATATGACACATACACTAACTGAATGGGTGTCTGATCACTATACAAAGTTGAATTTGTAAAAGAAAAATAAAGACTGCCTCCGCCTGGATTTGTTGTTTTGGTGATAAGATATAAGAAGAATTCCTTCCTTATTCTAGATGTATAACATTGTTGAGGAGCTCATTGAGAAAAATATTTTCATTACATGTTGCATCTGTCTATAGGCTCTAGCGTAGCAGGGGCTGCCCCTACTTGCATCTGTTTATGGGCCCTGGTGAAGTAGTGCCCCTAGGCTTTACCTACTTTTGCTATATGGTAGCTATTCCCCTACTTGCAGGAATTTAGTTGCAAGGTTTTTAGTAAATGAAAGCATCATTTACAGGAACTCCCTGACTTACGGAGATTCGACTTTACGTAAGTTTTTTCCGGCTGGTGCAAACTTAAACAATTTGTGGAAACAACTCCAGGAGCTCACATCTAGTGAGTATGGGCTTGGTACACCCAGGGTCCTAAGCTGGATATCATCATTCTTTTCTTTCTTGGTGATTCTACTTCTACTTCTCTTCTACTTCTCTCTCTCTCTCTCTCTCTCTCTGGGTAAATTGGGTTTTTTTTTTTTTTTTTTCTTTGCTTGTGCAGCAAAAGCTTCAGCTTCCTTCCACCATATAGCTAATAATAATAATAATAAAACATATTCTGCATCCCGTAAGAATAAATGGAGGTATTGTGAAAATATTGTAATGTGAACCCAATAACATATTGTTTTTTTATTTTTTTTTATTTGGAATTTATTCAAAGTCCTTGGAAGTTTAAAATTTCGCTATATTACTAAGCTATTTATCTCGTTGAAAGGTCATATTTCTAATGGAAATTACTATCCTTTCATCATTACCATATGTTCTCATTATAAGAATCAATTTTAAATGCCTTTGTGATATTTTTCTAAAGCATGTTTCTGGAGGTCACGACCAAAAACAAAAACAATTTGCAATTTCTGATTTACTGGGTTTTTTTGTTAGTGCATCTAGTACCGATACCTGCAATTGCGTGGGTTTTTACGCTGTTATGGTGAAATGTGTTCCCCTTCACTGAAATCTTCAATCATATAAAAAACAAATTTTCAGAAACTTCACTTCATTCCTATTTACGTATTACAATGATGAAGAGAAAGCGACCAACGAAAACTGCAAGTGGTGGTAGTGCCAGAAAATGATACAAAATTCATTTAGAAATGAAGATGAAAATGATTAAGTACGAAGTTTGTCATCTATTACAAGGGAATTAGATCTCGCTGCTTCAACAGTGAATACTGTTTTAAGGGACAGTGCGTATCTAAAAGAACATGCCAAAGGATCAACACACTTAAAATATAGTGATCACAAAACAGCGTTCAGGTGCTATATTGAAGATGGAATAGCTGTTAATAATATGGGTGGAAAATCAGATTCAGAAGCGAGTGCCCCTGAGTTTAATGACCATTCAAGCAAAAGCAACAAGTATTTATAAAGATATTAAGGATAAGTATGGTGAACTCCAACCCAAGTTCGTGGCAAACAACCGGTGGTTTAAATAGGTTCAATCATCACGCTGGTTTCCACAATGTAAAAGTATGCAGTGAAGTCACCAGTGCCGATTCTCCAGCTGCAGGGAAATTTTGTGATGTGTTGGAAAAAATTATTGATGAAGGCAGCTATTCAGTGCAGCAAATTTTTAACGTTGACGAGACTGCTCTGTATTGGAAAAAAATGCTGGATCGATCGAACATACATTGCCAAAGAGGAAAATACAATGCCAGGTTTCAAGGGGTCAAAAGATAGAGCCACGCTCTTGCTTGGGGCTAATGCAGCTGGAGATTACAGATTAATGCAACTGCTTGTGTACCATTCTGGAAATCCTCGTGCATTTAAGAGCATCAATAAAGACACTCTACCCATGCATTTCCGATCGAACTAGAGAGCATGGATAACAATATCTCTCTTTGATGATTGATTTAAATGCTGCTTCATTCCCGAGGTTGAAAAATATTGTAAAGACAATGACGTTCTTTTCACGATTTTGCTTCTATTAGGTAATGTTCCTGGACATCCTACACATCTAGATTTCAATTCGAACTTGAGTCATATTTCTACCACCAAACATGACTTCACTCATCCAACTTATGGATCAGGGTGTTATTTCAAATTTAAAAGCATACTATTTATGGACAACATTTGCTCAGGCATTGTCTGCAGTAGACGATGAGAAAAATTTTACGTTCAGAGACTTTTGGAAATCTTACAATATTTGCCACACCATCTTAAACATTAATAAGGCCTGTGCGGAAATTACTAAAAGTTGTTTAAATGATGCATGGAAGAAAATATGCCTATGGCACGTAAAAGGCTACAAATCATATGAAGAGGTTACAGATAAGATTGTAAAGGTTGCAGAGCTACTTCAGTTGGAGGTTGATGCCAAAGACGTGGAGGAGTTAATAGAGGAAGAAGAGAAGGAATTATCTAACAAATAACATATTGGCTTGCAGGCAGCAATAGTGAAAGAAGAAAATGCTGACGAGGCTCAAGATGAAGCAAATGAGCAGCTGAGACACTTCATCGCCAGAGAGAGATTGCAATGGCATTTCGTGAAATTGCATCGGCAATGGTGAGGTGTGAGAAGATGGATCCTGACAGCAAACAATTCTGAAAAGTTAACAGAGGGGTGAATGATATACTTGCTTGCTACCAAGAAATCTATGATGAAAATAAAAAAGGCACTGTCCAGTCATCCATTAATATGTTCTTTCGTAAGGCTGAGCGGCCGAACCCTTCTAAATCTCCACAGCACTCAACCTCCGCAGCGGCTTACTTATCAGCTGAAGACGTCGATTCTGGCAACGATGCTCAAGAGGTAAAACTTACTGATGTTATGCCTGTCCCTCTCTTTTTTTTTGTAATTTTATAATTTTGAATTTTTTTTTAAATTGCATGCTTTTGTAATTTTTCTGCGCATGAGATAAAAAATTGAATAAATACAATTCAGTCTTGTGGGTGCATGAGATAAAGGCCCCGGGTGCCAAGCGTTTCCGTGGCCAAGCGATTCTTGTGCGATTAAAGAGCGTTTTTTGGTAAGCGACTAGGTTCTCTTTTGTTTTCTCCCTTACTTATTAAACCTTTTTGTTAAGTAGCTTCATTTTCTTAAAAACACTTAAGAAGTGAGCCCAGAAGAAGGAAAGTACCTTTTTCTTTAATTTAGTACTTATACTAACTAAACTAACCTCTACGCTTGGCCACAAGCGGCACTGCTCCTGCCTCCCCGTGGCGGGGCCGGTAACCTGGGTGGTAATAGTTATCCACCTTTAGAGCCATTGAGCTCAAGACAAGAAACTTCTGAAATTGACCGTGACTGTGTTCACCCAAAAAGGCTTCGAAGGGAAGCAAAATGTCAAAATGATATCCCGAACTTCTTGGTGGTACATTCGTTATCTGCCCAACCTGTAGGCAAGTTATCACCATTCTTGATACAAAAGTGTCTAGAGTCTATTGCAGGGTCACCAAAAATGGTGAAGCGACTCCAATCCGGAGACCTCCTGATCGAAACAGCCACCTCGAAACATTCTGAGCGGCTGTTAAATACAACATCTTTTGGGGGGCTAACAGTATCAGTTACTCCCCACAGAACCTTAAATTCATCAAGAGGTGTGATCAGTGAGTGGGACCTAATTTCAGTCTCCGAAGAAGAACTACTCCAAGAACTTAGTAGTCAAAAAGTAACAAATGTAAAAAGAATTATGAGTAAAAAAGATGGGAATCTAACTCCAACTAGAACCATCATATTAACATTCAATACTCCAGACTTACCATCCTCAATCAAAGCTGGCTATTTGAATTGCCGTATTAGACCATATATTCCGAATCCCGTTCGTTGCTTCAAATGCCAGAAATATGGTCATTCACAGCAGGCATGTAGAGGTGACTCCATCTGTCCCATATGTGGATCTAAAGACCATACTCAAGCTGATTGCTCAGCGGCAACCCCTGCGTGTTCAAACTGCAAGGGAAATCACCCTGCCTTTTCCAAATCTTGCGAGTTATGGATTACAGGGAAAAAAATTCAAAAATATAAAGTAGAAAATAAAGTTACGTTTCCTGAGGCACGTAGGCAAGTTATGTTGAGCATGCCTAGCAGTCGATCCTACGCTGTTCGCACTAGAAACTATGTATCTACTGGAGCACAAACAGATGTATCAATTCCGCCTAATACGTCAATGGCTAACTGGCTTAAATCTACTCTTTCAAATTCAAAAAAAGAAAATCCTCAAAATAAAACTAGCAAAGCTACAAATACCCCAGTCAGTATCCCTAGTGATACTCCATCGGTCCCATATGACACAGAGCAAACGAAATCTGACACAGGTTCAAAACAAATGGAAACTCCTACCAACAGTATGGAAGTAGATGAGCGTTTAGATAATGGGGAAACCATTTTGGAACTCCATGCAAATGACACCATGGATTCCGTACGCCCCTATTTTCCAAAAAAAGATAAAATAAAACAAGACAGACCGAAATGCTCCACTTCTAAAAAACAGTCAGACCAATCGAGCACAACTAAACTCAAATAATGTCTAATATTATACAGTGGAATTGTAGAGGACTAAGAAGCAATTCTGATGACATAAAAGATTTACTGATTAAATATAATCCGATAGGAGTATGTCTACAAGAAACTTTCTTATCATCTCAAGCTTCACCAAAATTTACAAACTATACAATATATAGAAAAGACAGGATTTCGGAGTCTCCTGCTCGTGGAGGAGTAGCTGTGCTTATAAAATCAAACATACCGTCCAGGCAAATTCAATTACAAACTAGTCTAGAAGCTGTGGCAGCACGTATTTCAATCGGTATATCAATCACCCTAACTTCTATATATATATCCCCTTCTCAACCATTATCAAATACAGAACTTGATAATTTGGTTATGCAACTACCATCTCCAATCTGCCTTTTTGGCGACTTCAATGGCCACCATCCATTATGGGGGTCGCCTGCGATTGACACAAGAGGCAAATTAATAGAATCATTCATGAATAATAACAACCTAACTATACTAAATTCTGGATCTCCCACTTATATTCACCTATCTACAGGATCTACTTCTGCAATAGACTTGTCAATCTGCTCACCAGCAATTTTCCCAAGTATGACATGGTCAGTGCTAAACTATCCTCTAAACAGTGATCACTTCCCAATCCTTTGCTCATTACAAACAAGGGTAACTGCAAATCTCGAGCACCGATTCACCTGGAAGTTCAAGAAGGCAAACTGGGAGAGCTACTGTACCCAGGTCCAGTTAGACAGGAGTTATGTTCAGCAACATCCAATTGAAGACGTAACTAACTACATTACCAATCAGATATTAAATGCAGCAAAAAATTCAATTCCGAAGTCACGACCTCACAAGTGCTCCCACCATAACAACTGGTGGAACACAGATTGTTCTAATGCCAAGCGTGAGAAAAACCGTGCTTGGAACAAATTCCGTAAGTTTCCTACAACCAGTAATCTAATAGAATACAAAAGACTTAAAGCCAAAGCAAGGCAGATTAGGAGAAAAGCCAAACGTGACTCCTGGATCTCATTTGCCTCAACTATCACCAAAGACACTGACCCACGATTCATTTGGAGAAGAATTAAAGCGCTAAATGGAAAATTCATTCGACCACCCTCTCCAATACTCTGTTGGAATGGAAAAGATCTCTCGGCACCTAAAGAAATCGCGAATGCGCTAGCAGAATCATTTTCTTCAATATCTGCTTCTGCTTCCTACTCCATCTCCTTTCAGCGCATCAAGGCAGATGCAGAACGCCGCAAAATTAACTTTTCCACACGGCTCTCACTTCCATACAATCAACCATTTAATATAACAGAACTCAAAGAATCCTTAAATAAATCTTCAAATAGTGCTGCCGGCCCAGACGACGTACATTACATCATGCTAAAACAATTACTTGAAGAGGACTTACGTACCCTATTGATCTTCTATAATCGAATCTTCTCAGAAAATGATTATCCACTTTCGTGGCGTCATTCTCATATACTTGCCATACCAAAACCAGGCAAAGACCCTTCTTTGGTTAACAATTATAGGCCAATATCTCTCACAAGCTGCATGGGGAAAATTTTTGAAAGAATGATACATACGAGGCTTACCTGGATCTTAGAAGCAGAGAACCTTTTAACAGATCATCAGAGCGGCTTTCGTAAGAACAGATCCACTCTTGATGTACTTATCAAAGCTGAATCGAATATTCGCAACGCCTTTGTCATGAAGCAACATCTAGTCATGGTCAATTTAGATATTGAAAAGGCATTTGATACTACCTGGCGACATGGTATTATTATGGACCTTTATCATCTAGGACTAAGGGGTCATCTCCCTCAGATAATTCAGAATTTCTTGCGCCACCGCTCTTTTCAGGTCCGTTATCAGAACGTACTGTCTACACCCCATATTCAGGAAGAAGGAGTACCGCAGGGATCTATACTCAGCGCAACGTTATTTGCAATTCGAGTCAACAGCATAACTAGAGACATCCCCAAAACTGTGGAGGCATATATGTACGCGGATGACCTCGCCATCTCTTGCCAATCGCAAAACATGAACACCATTGAGCGTCAACTCCAACTTGCCATTAACAGAATTGAATCCTGGATGTCACGCAACGGATATCGTCTAGCTGTACAAAAGTCTACCACCACTCACTTTTGTAAGAAACGTGCTGTCCACCACCATCCTGAATTACGGCTAAACAATTCTCCAATACCTGTAGTAAACAGCATCAGATTTCTCGGTCTGATTTTAGATAGTAAGCTTAACTTCCAAGCACATATCACATATCTACGAACTACTTGTCTAAAACAGTTGAACATGCTTCGATCAGTCTCATCCATGTCGTGGGGAGCTGATCGGTACTCCTTACTTCACCTGTACAAATCTCTGATCCGTTCACGCTTAGATTATGGTTCTCCCGTATATGACTCAGCTAGGAAAAGCACATTAGATCGGCTGAATGTCATCCAGCACAGTGCCCTGAGGACTGCTCTGGGCGCATTCAGGACTTCTCCCATGCAAAGTCTTTATATCGAAGCCCACGAGCCTCCATTACATCTCCGTAGGAAAACATTATTGCTTTTCTATGCTTCGAAGATCCAGAGTCTTCCATCGCACCCCAGTTGGGAGTATCTTTATCACACTCGGTGGGATTCCTTTTATGAGAATAAGCCACATGAAAATCGACCTGCTTCTCTCAGGATCAAAGATCTTATTCTGAGTTGGAACATTGATTTAGCTGATATTTATCAGAACACAACTGCACCCATTCCACCTTGGATGTATGTTTGTGCCTCACATGACGCACATTTTCTCCAGTGGGGGAAGAATGTCATATCTCCCAATAACATGAGACAGTTGCACTCAGCTCATGCTAATCTTAACTCCGATTTCTGTAAAATATATACTGATGGGTCCAAAACTGATAGTATGGTAGGTGCTGCAGCTGTCTTTCCTACATGTACAATTTCAGCCACACTACCTTTATCATGCAGTGTCTTCACTACTGAGCTTTATGCCATCAAGTTAGCACTTAGTAAGATTATTGAACTTTGCATCTCACCCGCAATAATTTACACGGATTCCCTCAGTGCTATCAATGCCATAAGGAAGAATTTCTCCTCTTCTCATCCTACATTGAAAGAAATTCATTCCCAACTATTTTCCTGTAGTATGTCCAATCTGTCAATCTGCTTTTGCTGGATCCCTGGCCATTCTGGCATTCCGGGAAATGAAAGTGCGGACTATGCTGCTAAACATCCTCAACCCACTCTCTCACAACATCCTCAGGTTCCATACACTGATTACAAACCTGTTATTCGTAAAGCATGTTACCACAACTGGTCACAGATATGGAAAAGGAATACTAACAGCAAACTTTACCAAATAAAACAAGAACCAAAGCTGTGGCTCTCTTGCTTCAGACCAAACAGACGTGAGGAAGTGGTGTTGGCAAGGCTAAGAATTGGACATACACATCATACCCATCTCCACTTGCTATTGGGAGAAATCCCACCTCAGTGTTCATCCTGTAACAGTCGGCTCACAGTCCGCCATTTTCTGCTTGATTGTCCCTTGCATTCAACCATCTGGTCAAACACTTTTCAATCAATTTCCAGGCTTAACGTATCACCTGATTTATCTCATATCCTAGGAAACAATGCAAATATTGAAGAACTTTTAATATACCTAAAATGTATTGGCCTATACAACAGTATATAATTTAACAACTATAAAGATAGAGTCATGCAATTAAACGATGAATAGACACAATTTGGCCTCAGATGCCCTTGTGTCTTTAAACCCAATAACAACAACAGCATGAGATAAAAAAAAATTGAATAAATACAATAAATAATTCTATTTACATGTTCATCAAACATTTCTTTTTTGATTCAATCAATTCAGCGAGCACAGTTGCGAGTGCTGCACAAACATGGGTGAAATTCCCCGACTTATGCAGCATTCCATGGAACGTAACCCTTACGTAATTTGGGGAGGTTCTCTATATACCTTGGTGAATTATAAATGAACTACACTCTGTACTTTTTTCTCTCTCCTTGAACTGAACTCACATCAGTGTTTTTTTTGTTTTTTTTTGGCATCAGCAGGTTGCTTGTGCGGGATTTTTCACTCCTGTGGGTTCGATGGATTTTTTTTGTTATATATAAAAATTTTTTATTATTTATTTTTTGTTATTTATTATTTTTTATTTATTTATTATTTTTTTATTTTATTATTTTTTTTATTTTATTATTTATTTATTTATTTTTATTTTATTATTTATTTATTTATTATTTTATTTTATTATTTATTTATTTATTATTTTATTTTATTTTATTTTTTTGCTGGCTTCCAGGCCTGGGCAACCTGGGAGCGAGATTGCTGACATCCTCTGGTCTAGCACTTCTACTAGAAGGTGCGGGATTTTGTGCAGTCAGCACAGTCAAATTAGTAGACCTTCCACGTATACTTGTTTTTTTGTTTTTTTTTTGGCTCATTTTACACAATATGTATTATAAACAACAGTGATGCTAGGTGGATTTGGACAACAGTCTAGGGGCCACCAAAGACAGTCAATCAAACATACATACATACAACCGTAGTCAAACATTAGGTGATTACGGTTAAAAGAATCTGTTAAATTTTCTCATTTACAATTTTGAGATTCACTCAGAAGCAATTTTCTGAGAATCTCACAACAGGTTTGGGAGGCAAGCATTATAATCATTATTAACATTGAGTATTATTTATAACAACAAACATCTTTTCATTATTTATGAATGGCAACACCCCTTGAATCACAAAGAGAATTAAATACACTGAACACAAAGCTTTTGGAAAACTAGGCTGGCTCTCCCCTTTTTCAGCATTAGGCTTTCTCTTCAGCAAACTTCCCTGAAAGCTACGTACTGCAGTGGCATATCCAGGTATCTTCGTAAGGGGAGGGCATGGCGACCAGGCTTTCAAGTTTTTTTTTTTTTTTAGAAAGCCTCCTTCCTTCTTTTTCTTTAATTTCAAATTTTTGGTTGGGCGGCATATGCCCTCTCAGCCCACCCCTGAATACGCCCCTGGTTCGTAGTATCACAATACAGTACTCGACTGATGAAATATCAATCACAATGGTCTTTCCACAGAGTAAATAAGACTATCCCAGGGGCTCAGATCTGGTGAGTATGGGCTTGGCACACCCAAGATGGATATCGTCATTCTTCTCTTTCTTGGTGATTCCCTTCTACTTTTCTCTCTCTCTCTCTCTCAGGTTTACTCAGGAATTTTTTTTTTGGCTGGTGCAGCATAAGCCTCAGGTTTCCTTGCACCATACAGCTAATAATGATAACAATAATAATATTAAGTTTAGTTTAATTTATTAACGATATTGATGAAAATATATCAAGTTTAACATTGATAAATGCAAGGTACATTCGGGTTAGTGGGAAATGAAAAAGACCTGGTGTGATTGTGCAGTCAGATACGAAGTTCTCTGATCAGTGCTCAGGCTGCCAGGATGGCTTGTAGAGTTTTGTCAATGATATACAGAAACTTTCTAACAGGGATAAGGTGATGATTATCCCATTGTACAAGGCAATGGTTAGGCTGCACCTTCAGTACTGTATAGAGATCTGGAATCCTTATTTTAAGAGGGGTGTAGATTTCCTGGAAAGGGTTTAGAGAAGGACAATGAGATTGGTCAAGGAAACAAGACTTTTGTCTTACCACAAAATGCTTCAGTTCTGTCAATTGCAGCCGCTGGACATTAGGTGCCTGCAGGTTGATCTGATTGAGATGTTTAAGGCTTTAAATGGATTGACCAAGGTCAATGTTGATGGTATTCTTCCTGTTGCTCAGACTACCATTATGAGGGGCATAAATTCAAATTGAGAAAGTATGATTGTAGGATAGATGTGGAGAGGTTTGCCTTCAGCCAGTAGGTGTTTGATTGTTGGAACAAACTTCCATCTGTTGTTGTGGAAGTTAGTAGTTTGAATAAATTCAAAGGATATTAGACAAATTATTGAAGGGGATGGGCAGGTTATGTGAGAAGAATTTTTTTTTGATAGATGCTTTATAAGGTTGCATTCTTGTATCATATACCACTACTAATTAGCATTAGTAGAGGCATACGATGCAAGAAAGCAAGCTTATGCAGCATCAGCCAAAAAAAACCCCTCTCATTTCACTCCTCCATTCATTCCAAATGCCTGTCCATCTCAGCCTTAAATCTATTTAGGCTATCAACCTCCACAACAAAAGATGGAAGTCTGTTCCACCAATCAACTACCCGCTGGCTAAAGGCAAATTTCTGCACATCTATTCTACAACTGTCTTTCCTCAATTTGAATCTTTGCACCCTCAGGTTCTTAATCTGAGCAAGAGGAAGAATCCCATCGGCATTCAGCTTGCTCAACCCAAGGCCTTATACACATCAATCAAGATCACCCCGCAGGTGTTGACTCTCCAGGTGCTGCAATTTGCAGAACTTAAGCCTTTCTTGGTAAGAGCGCCCCTTTGTTCCCCTCACCAATCTTGTTGCCCTGCCTTTTTTATGTTTAACTTCAACAATTTCTCCTCCACTTTGCTCTCAGTTATTACAAAATCACTTAGCTCCCTATTAGAGTTTGATAAACTTCTGGCACTCCCCTCATTGAATAACTCCTCATGTGTGAATGTAGATGCAAAATACTCATTTAGTTTATCAGCTACTTGAGCAGGATCATCAATAGTCAAACCATCTATGTTAAGTGGACCAACCTAATATGTGTTTCTTAACTAACAGCATAACCCCTCCTCCCTTCCTGTTCTGTCTATCCCTTCTGTACACATTGTACTCCCCAAATTACAATTCTGCTCTGCTTATGTCCGTGTGACAACCCGTCTCTGATATCCCAACAATATCTGCCTTATGTTTTGACTAGCACTTCAAGCTCATCAAATTTATTAACTATACTCCTAGCATTGGTGTACATGCAAGTATACATGTGCTGTTTCTACTCTTAGTTACCCTAACATAGCCCATGTATTTATTTGTTCCACTTTGACTCCCAGTAGTGCTGGAAATCACCAAATCACCATTTCCTTGCTTTCCAGGCTGCTGCTCATTCTAATAGAAGCAGTGCAAGAATCAGTTTTGCCTCCTCTGCCTGTGGCCACTGTTAACCTTTTAGTCTGTGTATATCCCCCCAAGCTAAAAGTTTACCAACCCACCTAACACTGCCTCGATATCATCAACACGGGGTCCTTGAGGTTGTCACAGACATTCTCTCAGATATGCCAGACAAGCTGTTCTTGCTACCTGGGAGTCTAAAACGCTGATGGAACTGATATTCGGGTGACACTCAAGTCTAAGTGGACTCAATTTTGGCGAAGTCCGGATGGTCTATGACAGCCAAATCCTCTGCTTGCACCTTCACGATGGTGGGACTGTTAGTAATCCTGGGTATAACCTTCATGCACAAGTACATGGTGGGTGACCACCCAGGTGTGAACCAACGTAAGCAGGGGTCGAGGTGTGGCGCCCACACCACATGGAGGAATGCCGCCCCTCTATGTTACCAGGCAGTACTAGGTGGTAGATGACTCTCATCAACCGGTGAAATACCACCACTTTGCTTATTGAAGGCTTGAAGTGGTGGAACCCATGCTTAGTCTCTAGAGCTAAGTTCCGGCCAACCCTTCCCTATCTCTTCCATCATGCAGTATGATTGATTATTTTTGAGGTTATGATGAATGTCGTGGCGAGATCCAATATTCCTTACATTTCGAGGGTACAGCTCTAAAACGGTGTTCGCAGGCCGGCCGCTAGTTAGTACACCACACTGAACCTATTGGTAACTCTCTAGGAAGCTTCCGGATCAGCTAGTGTATAATCTTGCTACCTCTACTCTGCCAGATAGTGACTGGAGGGAGTCCGAGTAGTGTGTATGCGGGGAGCATTGTCGAGGCCACGTTATGTCAAGGATCTGGGTATATTCTTACCACATGTACGCCATATCCAAAAAATTTCATTACTTCATACAGCATGTCCCACCCACTTTTTCTTACTATTGAATACACCATGAATTGTCAAAATAATAGAGCAAGCTTATCTGCGAAAAGATCTAAACCTCCCAAGGACTTCCTAATTCATTTCACAAATATACGTGGTCTCAATTCTAATCTCAACGATGTCCATTTCCACTTTCAGTCTTCCAAACCCCATGTACTTTTTCTGACTGAATCTCAGTTATCAGTTGATTCAACTACTGCTCATCTCAGATGTCCAAATTATTTGCTGTATGATTCCTTTCGCCTCAAAGGTGGTACTTGTGCATATGTCCGTTCTGATATTCCCTGTCAGAGACTTGGCAATTTGGAATCTCCTCTCTTTGATATTCTCTGGCTTAAAATCTCTCTACCTCATTGTGTAAAATTCATCTGTTGTCTCTACCGTTCTCCCAACTCCACTAATCACTTGGAGCTCTTTGACTTCCTCTATTTGCAACTTGACTTTCTCTAGTCCAACTTTCCTAACAGTGAGATAATTTTCCTTGGTGATTTTAACGTTCACAACTCCAGCTGGCTTCCGTTTTCTAGTCACACCAACCCAGCAGGTCGAGATGCTGAGGCTTTTGCAATTACTAATGACCTAGCACTGATTGTTCATTTACCTACAAGAATACCGGACAATCCTAATCATACAGCCAATACGCTTGATCTTTTTCTCACAAACAACCCTTCTAAGTACAAGGTTGAAGTGAGAGGTCCTTTAGGCACTTCAGATCACAACTTGGTGATTGTCTGTTCTCCAATGGAACCTTTATCTCATGGCTATTCCCAACCTCGTATTGTTTGGCATTACAAGAATGCAAAATGGGATGACCTGCGTGACTTCTTTTCTTCTTTTCCTTGGACTGATTACTGTTTCAAAACTTCTGATGTCAACGTTTGCTCAGATCGTGTCAGTGAAATTATTCTTGCAGGAATGGAATCCTTTATCCCACACTCCACTTTAAAATCTCGTCCTTTATCTAAACCTTGGTTTTCCAATAAATGTGCTAAGGCTGTCCAAGAGAAGAACGTTGCATATCGTAATTGGCTTATTTCTAATTCTTCAGTTTCATTTTCTGCCTACACCAAAGCTCGCAACAATTGTAAAGCAGTTATTAATCAGTCCAAACTAGAGTTTGAACAGGCTAAGAGTAGAAAACTTGCTTCTTGCCCTAATGGTAGCCGAGCATTCTGGTCTCTTGCCAAAGCTATTGGCCGCAACTTTTGCCCATCTCTGCTCCCACCTCTGTCCAAACCAGATGGTTCTGTTGTCACTTCAGCCAAGGATAAAGCTGACCTGCTAGCATCCCATTTTTCTTCGAGCTCATGTATTAATGATCTTGGTAAAACACCTCCCACCATTCCTAACACGCTCCATTCAATGCCTCCTGTGGTCTTCCGTCAAAAGGATATCAGAAGGATTTTGATGAATCTCGATGCTAAGAAAGCTCCAGGTCCTGATGGTATTTCTCCACTTGTTCTGAAAACCTGTGCTCCTGAACTTACTCCTATTCTTTGCTGCCTTTTTTCACTTTCTTATTCCAAAGGTGTTTTTCCTTCTCCTTGGAAATTTGCTCATATCCAGCCAGTTCCTAAACAGGGTGACAAATCCCTCCCATCCAATTATCGTCCCATTGCAATTACTTCTACTCTTTCTAAAGTAATGGAGAAATCAATTAACCGCCAACTCTTAAACTACCTAGAAACCTTCCGTCTGATCAACGATCACCAGTATGGATTCCATCAGTGTCGATCCACTGGTGATATTCTGGCTTATGTTACCCATTTATGGACTAATTCAATGGAAAGGTTTGGTGAAACACAAGTAGTTGCTCTTGACATCTCAAAGGCTTTTGATCGTGTTTGGCATAAAGGTCTTCTAAACAAGCTTCCATCTTATGGTTTGCCAACTGTTTTTAGTAATTGGTTATCCAGTTTTCTCTCTGATCGCTCACTGAGGGTGATGGTAGATGGCTCTCTGTCTTCTAACTTCTCCACTAATGCCGGTGTCCCCCAAGGTTCAGTTCTTTCCCCCCACTCTTTTCCTCTTGTATATCAATGACCTTCTCCCATTGACTGGAAATCCTATCCATAGTTTTGCCGATGATAGCACATTGCATTCAACTTTCCATTTTGAGAAACCTTGTCCAGCTCAATCAGCTTCAAGTTCTCGAAAATCTGCTGCCAATTCCTTAAATGCCGATCTTCAGGTAATTCTCCAGTGGGGCAAAGACAACTTAGTTGATTTCAACCCTTCTAAAACTCAATCTTGTCTTATATCTCGCAAAAAGGATTCTTCTGCTCCTATGCTTATCTTTAGTGACACTCTGATTTCTAGGCAAAATGATATATCTCTTTTGGGGATTACCCTGACTTCTAATCTCTCTTGGCACAAGCACATTACTAATATTGCTTCCTCTGCATCTAAAAAACTTGGTTTTCTCTTTCGCTCTCGGCGTTACTTTTCTCCCAAACAGCTGCTCACTCTGTATAAATCGCAAATCCGCCCTGCCATGGAATATTGTTCCCACATCTGGGGTGGTGCCCCCAAAACCTCTCTCAGGCTTCTTGATTCCATTCAGAAGAGGGCAGTTAGGTTAATTAATGATTCATCTCTAACAGAGTCTCTCCACTCGCTTTCTCATAGACGCACTGTTTCTGCTGCATGCCTCTTCTACAGATACTTCCATGGGCACTGTTCTTCTGAATTGGCTTCTATAATTCCTGCTCTCTCTTTCAAAACAGTCCGAACACGTGCTGCCACTAGCCAACATCCATTTACTGTCCAACCTCAAACCCACAGAACCAACTTTTCATCTTCCTCATTTATTCATTCAACTGCCGTTTTCTGGAACAACCTTCCTTCATACGTATTTCCTGAAAATTACAATCTACAGAAGTTCAAGTCCAATGTCAACAAATATCTCCTTTCGTCTTCTTAACCTCAAACCCAAGCACGGTACTAAGTACTATAGGTTCTAATACCTCTCGTGTTTGGGGTTCACATAAAAAAAAAAAAAAAAAAAACAAATATTCTTGCACCCTTTCTATTTAAGTGTACCCCATCCCTGTAGAAGCAGTCTCTCCTGTCAACAAGCACAGACCAGGCTAAAAAAAAATTCTACCCCTTGAGCCTTGCACAATCTCTCCAGGGCTGAATTGATCAACAAGGCTCTCATCATATACTCCCTCCTATCGTTTCTTGGCAGAATTGCAGACACTTTCACATTCAACCCTAACTCGCGACTTTTTTTCAACATTTTTCATGACTTTTTACAAGCATAATACCAATTATGCTTGTACTGTATTTATTATTGCTTATACCATATGGAAGATATATAGTATATCTTCCATATCCCAATTTGCATGTTTTTGGTGCTGAAAAACTCAGAATAATTCATGAGAAGAGAGTCTACTCTGTCCTGAGCTTTAGATATCTCTGCTATTCTCTCTTGCATATATAATCAGTCCCTTGATGTAATAAAATTAACCAGATAAAAGTACACTAGTTTTCATCCCAAAGCTCACATTAACACTGTTCTTTAGCATGAATTTCTTATGAAAACTTAACAATCTTTTACTTTAGAAATAGTTAATTTATAATTTAAATTTAATATCCAGATTTTTATTGCATTGATTAACATATAGTACTTCAGTTTCCTCTGAGGAATATACATTGGCAGAATTGCAGAAGTGCTTAGCAGTTAGTCAGCAGATGGCAGGAGAACAGTATTGCAAATTACTTCTTGGTGTTCATTGTTCCAGGTTTCATCACTTAAAATGTGGGAAGTAAGTGGAGTTATGAAATATTTAAGGTTGTTTGTAATATTGTTATAAATGGAAGGCAAAATTAACTTAATATTTGGCCTCTTTGAAAATTAGCTAAATTTAAAATTTGGGCATTAATTTTCTCTTTTCATGTATGATGTGGAATACAAAATTCAGACTTGTAAATATAAAACCTTAGAAAATGCTGTTATCATATTCTTTTAAGTATTACATTCACAATGAATAAAAGTAATCATTATTATCATTGGCAAATTTATATTTCAGAGAAAAAATATATATATTTCATATAAATTTTTTTTTGGTGATTCTACTGCACTGTTTAGTATATTTCAAAGAAATTCTTGATGATTAGTCAGTAACAATAAATTTTAAATTCAACAGGATAGTTTACACCTCCTGCAACATTCACAAACTATTGATGAATAAGCTTAGGTTACACTTCCTGGTGCAGTAGATCAAAACTGCAAACTTGGGGGAAGGGGAATGCAAACTACTAGATTAACAATAACTGCAGGCAGAGGAGAAAGTGATTCTTGCACCACTTCTGATGGAATGAGCAGCAACCTGGAAAGCAGAGTGTTGGGGATTTCAAGAACTGTTGAGAGTCATCGTGGAACAAGTAAATATATGGGCTGTGTTCAAGTAACTAAGAGTATGAGTAGATGGTGCATGTATACTTGCATGTACATCAGTGCTAGGAGTAGGGTTGCCAGACGCCCTTTATTTCAGAGGACAATCTTTTATTTTAGTCAAACTGTCGTCATTTATTGAAACAAGAAAGGACGGATTTGTCTTTTATTTTCGTTTTTCGATGCGTGTGCCTCGTAATGCCAGTGGAAGATTTCCGCACAGGTATACACTTCGGATCCCACATGTGCAGGATCCCCCAAACCAACAAAAAATTACGATTTCATTTCATAGTTTTAGCTCAAAGCTTTAACAGGAGATATGTTAAAAACCTCCTCAAATGCAAAATCCACCACTGAGAAATGAATAATAAAGAGATAATCTTAACCTATTCTATCATATATGTAGTTTCACGAACATCATGCACTTAACTTCATACTTCTCGATGAAATTATATTTTTTTGACAAAGCATAAAAACTTGCACATGTGTGGCCATGATCTAATTTTCATGAAAATCTTGCAACTGGTAGATAATTAATAAAATCATAGTTATTGGAAAAATCACTTTTTATAATATGGAATTCAATGGCTTTGTTTAAACTGTTTTTCCTATAACTTTACAAAGAAACATTTATCTATTTCATTTATACGGTTATAGGTACCTACATATTTCATATTATTAGGCTTGACGTAGCCAAGGAGCGAGAGTGAATAACACACATTCCTTGAGTGGACCGGGGTTCGAGCCCGTGACTAATAAATACGATAAATATTTGTATTGACGATTTATTGTAAACTCTACTGACTTGGTTGTTGTGCTGGAGTATAAACAGAAAATTATTATTATTTATTTATATACAAACATATTTTATTTTTTAACCATCAAAAATGGAATTTCTCCCAAAAAAGAAGAGGAGGCTTTGTTTTTATAACAAAAACTGGGAGCAAGCATACGAATGGCAAGCTTCAACAAATGATCCTCATGAGGTGAAATGTCTCCTATGCAGAAATGTATTTAAAGTTGGTTATATGGGCACTTAGCAGTTACTCAGCATAAAGACTCCGGAGCAATATGGCCTTAGTTGCTAATGCTCCTAAAAACCAAATAACAACAACAACAACAGCAGCATAAAGACTCACAAGCTCAAAAATCAGCAAATTCTTCAAATCTTCTTGATAGGTTTCTTGTGAAAAAGATTACGAAAGAAGAGGATTTAGCTACTGCAGTTGAAATAACTCATATTTATCATTCAATTAAGCATCACCATTCTTATAACTCATTCGATTGTAGCACGAAATTAAACTCTAACTTTACAATTATTCAAAAATTGCACCAAAAATATGTGGAAGTACTAAATCTGCTGCCATTGTTTGTAATGTTTTAGGTAAAAAAGCATTGCAAATTGTTTTGGATGATTTAAAACATCATGATCCACCATTATTTTATTGTTTACAGATTGATGCTTCTAATAGAAAGAATATGAAAATGTTTCTTTCCTTTGTCAATTCAGTACTTCAACAAAGAATATGGTCCTACAAACTATTTAGTTGATTTTTTTTGAAAATGCTGATGAAAGTGCAGATAGAATGTAGCAGTAGTGGCATGTGATGCAAGAAAGCAAATGTATGAGCTTATGCAGCATCAGCCAAAAAAAAAAATCACACCATTGCCTCCAAATGCCTGTCCAGTTCCTCCTTAAATTTATTCAACCTATCAACTTCCACGACAGATGGAAGTTTGTTCCAGCAATTAACCACCCACTGGCTAAAGGCAAATTTCCACACATCTATTCTACATCTGTCTTTTCTTAATTTGAATTTATGCCCCCTTAGGTTCGTAATCTGAACAAGTGGAAGGATCCCATCAGAATTCAGCATGCTCAACCCATTCAAGGCCTTATATACCTCAATCAGATCACCGTGCAGGTGCCTAGTCTCCAGCCACTGCAATTTGCAGAACTTAAGCCTCTCTTGGTAAGAGGATCCCTTCATTCCCCTCACAAATCTTGTTGCCCTTCTCTGTACACGCTCAAGTAAATCTACATCCTTCCTAAAATAAGGCTCCAGACCTGTACGCAGTACTCAAGGCGTGGCCTGACCATTGCCTTATACAGAGGAACAATCACCTCCTTCTCCCTGCTAGCAAAATTCCTATGTATCATTGACAAAACCCCATGACCTGCCCTGGCAGCCTGTCTGCATTGCTCAGAAAACTTCATATCTGACTGCACAATTACTCTCAGGTCTTTTTCATTTTCTATCACCTTAAGTGTAGGTACCACACAGTTGGTACGTTTCTCTGGGGTTACTTCTACCCATATGCAGTACTTTGCATTTGTCAAGGTTTAAATTCAGGTGCCACTTCTTAGCCCATCTGCCCAAATTATCTAGATCCTGTTGCAGTAGCACACTGCCATTACTGTCATTAACAACCCTGCCAAACTTTGTATCATCTGCAAACTTCGACATTAAGCCTGATATACCTTCATCAATATCATTGATAAATATACAAAACAACAGTGGACCTAACACCAAACCCTGTTGGACTCCACTAATAACATTAGTCCGCGAAGAGCAGCACCCATTGATTACCACCCTCTGTCTTCTCCCACTTAACCATCCTTTTATCCATTGTAGCAACTTACCCTTAATACCATTCTGCTCCAATTTGTACAATAGTCTTTCATGCGCAGCGGTGTCAAAAGCTTTCCTGAAATCCAAATATATGATATCAAAATTATTTTTTGCATCCAGTTCCTTTGTAACCACATCATAATATCCTATCAAATTTGTCAGACAAGACTTTCCCTTAACAAACCTATGCTGTGTCTGAATTATTGCTGCAGTCTTATCTAGATGATCCTGCAATGCAATGTTTGAGTGTCTAAAAAATTCAATGAGTAATTTAGGATTGGATTGGCAAAGGGTATCTAGTTTCAGTGCAGAAAATGCAAATTGTAATTTTGGGAGTAATAAATCCTTATTCCAAAATATTAAGAAATTAAATGAAGATGTAATTAAAGCAGATTGCCATGATCACATTATTCGTAATTTAGCTAAATATGCTTTTGGTAATTTAGATATTGATATAGAAAATATTGTCTCGAAAATATATGGTAACTTTTCTGTTTAAGCTAAAAGGGATAACCTTAAAGAATTTCATGAGTATAGAGTTTAAGGAAATTTTATAGAATGTACCAACTAGATGGCTTTCTTTACAACCATGCATAGAACGAATTTTGCTTTCATGGAAGGCTTTTATTTCATAAGCAAACCTAAAGACTATTCCAAACAGCTTTTTAAAATCCGTCAGATTAATGAAAATTCAACAGTGGTCCCTATAATTATAGAATTATATTTTATTTTCTCAATGTATGTGATCGAAATAATTTTCAAAGTAATAAAAGAGCTTGAAAAGAATGAAACGTGTGCCAGTGATATTTTTATATAATGAATGATCTAAAAAATTCACTGAAGATTGTCGTGATCAAGAATTTTTTGGGTATAGAGTTCATCAGCATTTTCAGAAATTAGACCCTGTAGTTAAATTAGAAATTTTCAGAAATTAGATCCTGTAGTACAGTAATAAATGATTTCAAAGCATTTTATAATGATGCATTGAAATATTTAGGAAGGAAATTTAATTTTAATGAAAATACCCCGTTTTTTGAAACTTGGCAAATTAAGTTTTAAAAATGGTTGTCCTAACTGACTAATTTAGCATTAGCATTAGCATTAGCATTAGTAGAGGCATTTGATGCAAGAAAGCAAGCTTATGCAGCATCAGCCAAAAAAAAAAAAAAAAAAGTAACATAAATAAATAAAAATAACCACTTCCACTTCACCCCTCTGTTCGTTCGAAATACCTGTCCAGCTGAGCCTTAAACTTATTTAGGCTATCAACTTCCACGACAAGGGATGGAAGTCTGTTCCACCCACCAACCACCCGCTGGCTAAAGGCAAATTTCCGCACATCTATCCTACATCTGTCTTTCCTCAATTTGAATTTATGCCCTCTCAGGTGATTTTTCTGAGCTAGAGGAAGAATCCCATCAGCATTGAGCATGCTCAAACCATTCAAGGCTTTGTACACCTCTATCAGATCACCCCGCTGGTGCCTAGTTTCCAGACACTGTAATTTGCAAAACTTAAGCCTTTCTTCGTAAGAGAACCCCTTTGTCCCATTCACCAATCTAGTTGCCCTTCTCTGTACTCGTTCCAGCAGCTCTACATCCTTCCTGAAATGAGGCCTCCAGGCCTGTATACAGTACTCTAGGTGTGGCCTGACCATTGCCTTATACAAGGGAATAATCACCTCCTTATCCCTGCTAGAAAAATTCCTATATATCATTGACAATACACCATGAGCTACTCTTGCAGCTCGTCTGCACTGCTCAGAGAACTTCATATCTGCCTGCACCACCACCCCCAGGTCCCTTTCATTCTCTACCACTGTCAGTGTAGTACCACAGAGTTGATACGTTGCTCTGGGGTTGCTGTTTCCCATATGTAGTACTTTACATTTGTCAATGTTAAACTTCATTTGCCACCTCGAAGCCCATCTGCTCAACCTTTCCAAATCCTGTTGCAGCAGCATAGTGTCAGTAGTGTCCTTGACAACCCTGCCAACCTTCGTATCGTCTGCAAACTTGGACATTAAGCCTGATATACCATCATCAATATCATTTATAAATACAGAAAACAATAAAGGCCCCAATACTGAACCCTGAGGGACTCCACTAATAACATTAGTCCACGATGAGCAGTGTCCATTGATTACCACTCTCTGTCTTCTCCCCCTCAACCACCCCTTTATTCATAGCAGCAACTTGCCTCCAATGCCACACTGCTCCAATTTGTGCAGCAGTCTTCCATGTGCAACAGTATCAAAAGCCTTTCTAAGATCCAAGTATATAATATCAAAGTTATTCCCTGCATCCAGTTCTTTTGTGACTGCATCATAGTATCCAATCAAATTGGTCAGGCAAGCTTAACAAAACCATGCTGTGTCCTAGCTATAACTGAAGTCTTGTCTAGATGATCCTGCAGTGCTTCTTTCACCAGTGCCTCCATTAATTTTCCGGGAACAGAAGTTAAACTCACAGGTCTATAATTACTTGTGTCAGCCTTTGATCCCCCTTTGTGAATTGGGGTCACATTTGCACATCTCCAGTCAATGGGTACCTCCCCTGAGTCCAAGGAAGCTCTCATAATTATGGCTAAGGGTTTGCTTACCTCCTTTGCTGCCTCCTTTAATATAACTGGATAGATCCCATCCACCCCAGGTGCCTTTCTTGTGTTTATCTTCAACAATTTCTCCTCCACTTTGCTCTCAGTTATTACAAGATTCTCTAGCTTACTGCTAGAGTTGAATACACCTCTGGCATTCCCCTCGCTGAATAACTCCTCATGTGTGAATGTCGATGCAAAATATTCATTTAGTTTGTTAGCTACCCGAGCAGGGTCATCAACAGTTGACCCATCGATCTCAAGTGGACCAATCTGATTCATCCCCTTCCTTCTAGAGTTTACATAAGTAAAGAACTCTTTGCTGTTTTTCTTCGCATCCCTTGCCAAGGATCTCTCGTAATCTGCCTTCGCCTGCCTAACCTCCTTTGTAACTTGGTTACAGATCAACTTGTATCTATCATAGGCGTCCGTGTCACGTGTTAATTTGTATGTATCCCATGCATTTTTCTTCTCTGCCATATGCCTCATTAGTTCATCTGACAACCATTTAGGCCTAAACCTTGAACAATATTTCTTAGTTGGTATGTAAAGCCTAGTAGCTTCCACGATAAGTTCTTTGAATGCTTCCCATTTTGAATTTGCTGTTGGCAATATCATCAGTTGATCCCACTGTATAGAATTTAAATACTGTCTCAGTCCATTGTAGTCGCCTTTACGAAAGCAATACCCCTTCCCTTTACCCCTAATGGTAGTTACCTCTTTGAGTAACTCCCACTTCAGCACACTGTGATCACTGCCACCAAGTGGTTCATTTATCTGCAGATTCTTAATGCATGAAGAATCACTACTGATAATCAAATCAAGAGTATTACTCCCTCTAGTTGCCTCCCGAACATGCTGATGTAGAAAACAATCATCCAATAAATCCACAAAAGCCTTGCTACTGTTTGAGTGACCAGCCCCCAAATTCCAGTCAATATCTGGGAAATTAAAATCCCCCATTATAAGACTCTCTGATTTACTGGCCCACTCTATTTCTCCGAACAGTTTCTTGTTATACTCATCAGAGTCATTAGGCCTATAGCACACTCCTACTCTCAATTTTGATCTCCCAATGCTTATGTCACACCAAACTGACTCGACACTGCACTGTCCAGCGATGTCGACTGGCTTCACTTCCTTGGATTTTATGTGTTTTTTAACTAATAGCATAACCCCTCCTCCCTTCCTATCCTGTCTATCCTTTCTGTAGACATTGTACTCCCCAAATTCCAGTTCTGCATTTCTTATTTCTGTGTGACATTTGTTGAAGTAGCAGAATATTTTAAATTAATAGAAAAACTAAAGTTGATATGAATGATTTATTTGATGAGGTTTCATTACTGAAAACAAATTATGAAACTGTGTCAACCTCTGAAAAATGTAAAATTTGTTCAGGTACTTCGAGACAATGGCATTTAATTTTGAAAGTGTTGATTTTAAGCTTTCAAATATTTTCAAAGTCATTTCATATGTTTTTTCAGTGCCAGAGATTTTGGCAAATTCAGAAAAGATTTTTAGTGTAATGAACTCGAAGTGGATGGATGGGCGAAATATATGTTCAGTTTCACTCATAAAAAGTGAACTAATGATCTACTTCAATTTTAAAGATAATTGTTTAGATTTTTCAGAGAAAATTAAAAATGATGCCAAAGTTCTTAAGGCTGCTTGAAGTAGTACAAAATACATTCAATGTGAATGATTTCTAGCTATTAAACCAGTATGGTTTGTTTTGGTTTCACTTTTTTTCACCTACCTAAAATTACTTTAGCTTGATGTCACTTAATGCACTAAACTTACGTTAAAATATTTGGATCAATTCATGTTTTTTATATCATCGATATTGTTCATTATCCTTAAATATCAATCCATATGATTTCCCATAGAAAGCCATTGTTTTACCATTAAATATTTTAAATTCTAAATTAAACTAAAATTTGCAAATATTTATAGTCTATATGAAAACTATAATTTTTAAACCAAAATCTAAAAAATATAAACAATATGTTTAATTATTAACTAAAAAATCATTCAATTTTTGTTTTTTGGTGTGGGAGGGGGGTGGAGTGAGAGTTAGAGTGTGGTGTCATTAATTATTTTTGAGTGTCCTTTAATCCAGCCATAGAAATATGAGTTTATGGAAATCCTAGCTAGGAGTATAGTAAATAAATTTTGAATTTGAAGTGCTGGTCGGGATATCAGAAACATGGTGTCACACATATAAGGAATCTAGAATTTGAATTTGGGGAGTACAATGTGTACAGACATGATAGACAGGACAGGAAGGGAGAAGGGGTTATGCTGTTAGCTAAGAAACACAAAATCTAAAGCAGTTGACATGGGTGGCCAGTGCAATGTTGAGTCAGTTTGGTGTGACTTAAGCAAAAATGAAAGGAGTGTGTTATAGGCATAATAACTCTGAGGAGTACAAAAAATGACTGTACAGAGAAATAAAGTGGGACAGTAAATTAGAATGTCTTGTAATGGGGGATTTTAGCTTCCCAGATATTGACTGGATCTCTGGGTTGGTCACTCACACACTAGCAACACTTTTGTGGATTTGTTGAACGATTATTTTCTACAGCAGCATGTTCTAGAGGCAGCAAGAGGGAGTAACAGTCTTAATATGATTATCAGTAGTGATTATTCATGCATTAAAAATCTGCAGATAAAAGAACCACTAGATGGCAGTGATCACATGGAACTGATGTGGGATTTACTTAAAAATGTAACTAACATCAGGAGAATGGTTTTGCTTTTGCAAAGGTGACTACAGTGGTCTCAGACAGTTTTTAAATTCTATAGAGTGGTACCAACTGATGATGTTAGCAACAGCAAATTGTAAATCAGAAGAATTCAAGGAAT
Organism: Mastigoproctus giganteus; assembly: GCF_048544385.1. Taxonomy (NCBI): domain Eukaryota; kingdom Metazoa; phylum Arthropoda; class Arachnida; order Uropygi; family Thelyphonidae; genus Mastigoproctus; species Mastigoproctus giganteus. The sequence continues at coordinate 169,067,606 of NC_143577.1, forward strand.
TAGTCTTGGAAGTTACTAGGCTTTTCATACCAACTAAGAAATACTGTTCAAGATTTAGACCTAAATGGATGATGGCTGACAGATGAACTAAGACTCTTGGCAGAGAAGAAAAATGCATGGGATGCATATAAATTATCAGGCAATGCAGAAGCCTGTTGTAGATATAGGCTAGTCTGTAATCAAGTCACGAAGGAGGTTAGGCAAGTGAAGGTAGATTATGAGAAATCTTTGACAAAGGATGCAAAGAAAAATAGCAAAGACTTCTTTACATATATAAACTCTAGAAGGAAGGGGTGAATCAGATTGGTCCACTTGATATCAATGGTTCGATGTTGATGATCCTGCTTAGGTAGCTGACAAACTGAACGAGTATTTTGCATCTGTATTCATGCGTAAGGAATACTGAAGGGAAGTGAAGGCTAGAGGTTTATCAAACTCAGAGGGCTAAATGATTTTGTAATAGCTGAGAGCAAAGCATTGTTGAAGTTAAACATAAGAAAGGTGCCTGGGGTGGATAGGATCTATTGAGTTATGTTAAAGGAGGCAACAGAGGAAGTAAGGAAATCATAATTATGAGAGAATCCATGGATTCAGGGGAGGCCCCCACGGGCTGGAGATGTGCAAATACTGCATATCCCCAATTCACAAAGGGTGACACGAGCAATTACAGATCTGTTTGTTTACCTTCTATTCTGGGGAAAGTAATGGAGTCTCTGGTTAAAAAGGCAATGCAGGATCATCCAGACAAGACTGCAGCTATAGTTCAGTCACAGCATGGCTTTGTTAAGGGGAAATCTTGCCTGTTCAATTTGATTGTATACTATGATTTGTCACAAAGGAAGTGGATGCAAAAAATAATTTTGATATCAAATACTTGGATTTCAGGAACGCTTTTGATACTGTTGTATGTGGAAGACTGCTGTACAAATTGGGGCATTATGGCATTAAGCAAGTTGCTGCTATGGTTAAAGGGATGGTTGAGTGGGAGAAGAAAGAGTGGTAATCAATGGACTGCTCTTTGTGGACTAATGTTATTAGTGGAGTTCCCCAGGACTCTGTGTTGGGCCCATTGTGGTTTCTATATTTATCAATGATATTGATGAAGGTATATCAGGCTTAATGTCCACATTTGTAGATGATACAAAGGTTGGCAGGGTTGTTAATGACAGTATGCTACTGCATCAGGATCTAGAAAAGTTGGGCAGATGGGCTGAGATATGGCAACTGAAGTTTAGCATTGACAAATGCAAAGGACTGCATATGGGCAGCAGTAACCCCAGCATAACAAACCAACTGTGCAGTATACACTCAGAGTACTGGAGAATGAAAAAGACCTGGGGGAATTGTGCAGTCAGATATGAAGTTTTTTGAGCAGTGCAGACAGGCTGCAAGAGTATCTCATGGTGTGTTGTCAATGACATACAGGAATTTTTCTAGCAGGGATAAGGAGGTGATTATTCCCTTGTATAAGGCAATGGTCAGGCCACACCTTGAGTACTGTATACAGGTCTGGAGGCCTCATTTCAAGAAGGATGTAGAGCTGCTGGAACGAGTACAGAGAAGGGCAGCAAGATTAGTGAATGGAACAAAGGATTGCTCTTACGAAGAAAGGCTTAAGTTTTGCGAATTACAGTATCTGGAGACTAGGCACCGGTGAGGTGATCTGATAGAGGTGTATAAAGCCTTGAATGGTTTGAGCATGCTCAGTGCTGATGGGATTCTTCCTCTTGCTCAGAATAATCACCTTAGAGGGCATAAATTCAAATTGAGAAAGACAGATGTAGGATAGATGTGCGGAAATTTGCCTTTAGCCAGCGGGTAGTTGGTTGGTGGAATAGACTTCCATCCCTTGTTGTGGAAGTTGATAGCCTAAATAAATTTAAGGCTCAGCTGGACAGGTATTTCAAATGAATGGAGGGGTGAAGTGGAAGTGTTTTGGTTTTTTTTTTTTTTCTTGTTGATGCTGCATAAGCTTGCTTTCTTGCATCATATGCCTCTACTAATGCTAAAATAAAGTAATAGATGAAGCATTAGATATTTTCCAGCATCAGTTCTGTCAGTTTCAGTGTGAAAATCTACTAGATACTATTATGAAAAAATAAAAACCCCATTTGCAGTGGTCCTTAGTTGGAGAATTGACAAGTGCACAAGATGCTTGAAATATAACAGATTATCCCAGACCATGTTTGGCATTTTAACAATTCCTCATAGCAGTGCTGAGTGGGAGAGAAACAAAGGACTTCTCTATCTTGATGTTTGGTGCTATGTTGGAAAACCAAAACTAAATTCAGATCTTCTTTTGGTGAAGATTTAGAAATGGTCCTGCCAGCCAAGCAGGGCCATTATTATTAAGAAAACTTTGACTCAACATTTCTGAAGAGGGCAAAGTCTGCAATAGCATCTTTCTTGAAATACTCAAAATCAGTTGATGTCTAATGGACAATCCAAACAGAATTTCATTAACAGAAAAACTAGGTAAGCTAATGTTTAAAAGTCAGTGTTTATGTTGTACTGGTAAACAATCCTATGGCTAAATTTTGAATTAAAATATGTATTTTGCCAGTGAAATTTAATTTCTAGTGCCATGTAGACTACAAAAAAAAATTTCCTTCTTTGTTTTTATAAAAATCTTCACCTTTCCTCTCTTTTTTTTTAAAGAAGCACTGTTGCTTTTTGAAAAGCCTCCTGTTTTGGCCCAAAAATCTCCTGTTTTTCCCCTGCTTACAAATGCTTTGATCATTAAATTTTTGAAAGCCAAAAGTTGGCAGGTATGAAATGTTCACAACTCCAGCCGATTTCAAATTTATAGTTGAATGGAGTCATCTGGTAGATATGCTGAGCCTTTTGTGATTACTATTGACCTTTCACAACTTATTCATTTACATAATAGAACAGACAATTCTAATGAAACACTTCAACACTCTTGATCTTTTTCTCACCAACAGCCCTTCAAAGTATACAGTCAGTGTTTGTGATCCTATAGGAAAAACTCAGATCACAACTTGCTGATAGTCTCTTCTCCAATAGTCTCTTATCTTTTGTGACTGTTGTCAGTCTTATGTCCTCTGGCATTAGAATAATGCTAAATAGGATGATCTGCATGCTTTATATTCCTCTTTTCCTTGGTTGTATTGTCATTTCAAATCTTATTATTCTAATGTTTACTTAAGTTGCATGAATGAAAATGAAATTCTTTATTCTTTGTTTCAGCCAAAATTGTTGTCATTTATCTAGTCCTTGGTTTTACAATAATTGTGTTAAAGCTGTTTGAAATAAGAATGTAGCATATTGATATTGCAGTCAACTTCTATCTAGATTCTAGCTTCATTTTCTGATTACACTAAAGCTCATAACAATTGTAAAATAGTTATTGATCAATCAAAACTTGATTTTGAACAGGCTAAGAGAACTTGTCTGTTGCCCTCTATCCAGCATTGTGATCTCTTGCCAAAGTTATTTGCCTGCAACTTCTATCTCTCTGTACTCCTATTTCTCTTACATCTAGATAGTTCTGTTGCATCCTCAGCTAAATGTAAAGCTGACCATTTAGCATCCTAGTTTTCTGCTAACTTGTATTGACAATCATTGTAAGCCATTTTCTACCATACCAAATACATTCCACTCATTGTCTCCAGTGGTCTGTGACAGAAGGACGTCAGGAGAATTCTGAACAGTTTTGATGCCTCTGCTCCTGAGCTTGCTCATGTTTTGTCAATTTTTTACACTTTCTTATTGTACTGGTGTTTTTCTTTCAGCATGGAAATGTGGTCATATCCAACTAGTTCCCAAAAAAGGGTGACGAATCTGTGCTTAAAATTATCAACCCATTGCACTTAGCTTTACGCTTCCATCAACTTTTAAAGTATCTTAATTTTCCATCTGCTCAGTGATTGCCAATATTTTTTTTTTTTTTTTTATGTGAACCCCAAACACGAGAGGTATTAGAACCTATAGTACTTAGTACTGTGCTTGGGTTGGATTGCCAGGATGGAAGTGTCAGTGTTGATCCACTGCTGATGTATTGACTTATGTTACTCATCTTTGGAAAAATTTAGTGATAAAATAGGTGAAACTCAAACATACTATCATCAGCAAAATTATGGAGGATGTCCAATTAGTGAAAGGAGGTCACTAACATACAAGATGAAAAGACTAGGGGAAAGAACTGAACCTCAGTTAATCAAATTCCCATCTTGTGGATTTCTGACAATCTTTTGCAATTGGGTATCCAGTTTTCTCTCAGACCACTCACTGCAGGTGATAGTAGATAGCTCTCTGTTTCTAATTTCTCCACTAATGCCTGTGTTCCTTGAGGTTCAGTTCTTTTCCCTAGTCTTTTCATCTTGTATGTTAGTGACCTCCTTTCACTAATTGGAAATCCTGTCCATAATTTTACTATTATGCACATACATCATAAATACAGCTTCTATCCTCTATCTGCCTTCTTTCTTTCCTTTAATTCTGATTTCCAGTGGCACGAAGAAAACTTCTTTAACTTCCCAATCTTTCTAAAACTCAGTTATTGTGATACATTCTCGGCATGAACATATCAGAAATATTTCTTGTTGTTCTTCTGCATCAAAAAAAAAAAAAAAAAAAAAAAAAAATTGGAGTTTTATTTTTCACTCCTACTATTACTTTTTTTCTAAACAGCTTTGTACAAATCTCAAATCCACCTACCTTCTAATATTCTTTCTGCATCAGAGGTGGTGTCCCCCCCAAAACTTCTCTGAAGCACTTAGACTTTGTTCAGAAGAGGATAATCAGGTTAATTAATAATCTATCTCTTTACAAATTCTGTTCACTCTCTGTGTCTCATAGATGTTTTCAGTTTCTGCTGTGTGCCTTTTCTATAGATATTTATATGGGCACTGTTCTTTTTAATTGGCATCTATAATTCCATCCCTCTCCTCCCCCCTTCAAACTACTTTGAACATGTGCCACCACACATCAGCATCTACTCACTCTCCAACTCTGAACTCACAGAACCAACTTTTCCTCTTCCTTTTTTCATCTCTTCTACTTTTATCTCTAGAATGATCTTACTTTACATGTATTTCCCAAAAATTGCTGTCTGCAGAAATTCTGGTGTAATGTCAGCAAGTGTCTTCTGCTTTCCCAATCTGCAACTCATGCATGACACTAAATACTGTAAGTTGCAATACTTTTTTTGTTTGGAATTTTCATTTAAAAAAATTAGTCTTCAATACAATGAAAGTTATTATTATTATTTTTTTATTATTAATCTCTCATTTTTAATGCTGGTGACAATACTATGCACAGGTGTAGAAATGTTCGATATATTAGAAATTTTCTTTTCCTTTTTGTTGCATGGAATGTGTTTTAATTTTTCCTTTGTCACAGCCCATCTGTTGCCCTACCAAAACCTTTCACTTCTTCAATTCTTAATACTTGATGTATTTATAAAGATTGAAAGTCCTTGAAGGAATATGGAAATTAAGTGGTCTATGGTAGATCATTATTTGGGATACTGATTGAATGCATTCATCATTTTATTTTCAGTTTCAGATACTGCATGTGCATTAAAATTTTTGAAATCCTGGAAGAGGTACTATTTTCGTGACAAAAAATATCCATGGAAAAACCTGTATGTTCAGGCATGGCTCTTGAGTATAATCATGATTGAATTCACTGAGTTAACTGAAAGTAAACGTTTAAAAATTAGTTTTTAGCCCTTGATTACAGCGTGCTTCATTATCCCTTCTGAAATTGTAATGATGGTATGAATCAAAGCTTTGAAACTCTAATTTCCTTTATAGTTGCAAATAAAATTGATCAGAAAATTGTCAATTTTGTTAGTGAAAACTCAGTTTGTGTGATGGGTTACTGTGTGTTTTAGCTGGTGGGAAATGTCATTGAAGGTCAAGTAAGATTTGTGCCTCTAGTTGTTGGTTTGACCTCCTCTCTTACTGCCTTTGGGTTAAATAATTAACTAATACAAGAAAGAAGCTTGCTGCTACTAATTTTAAATATGAAATGTTATAATTTCATTTGTATTTTTTTTTTTAAATTTATCTCACCCTAATAATAGAATAGCAATTGCTTAAAATTTTAGATTTCTAATCTTTTATATTTATCTCACCCTTATTTATGCTCTTTGCTCTCTGTCTTTCTCCCTCTCTTGCAGAGCTAAGTTGTCATCAACCCATCAAGATAGAATATTATATGAGGTACTGTCTAAATTTTTTAAATTCCTTGTAATTTTTGGATAAAAGCATTTCATTCACTTTATTAGTTCCCGTTAATTTTTTTTATACAGTATAAACCAAAAGTAAGGATAAGTTAAAAGCCAATTAAAGCCATTTATGAAGTTAAGGACAAATGCTGATATTGATGAAGGTATATCAGGCTTAATGTCGAAGTTTGCAGATGACACGAAGGTTGGCAGGGTTGTTAATGACAGTAATGGCAGTGTGCTACTGCAACAGGATCTAGATAATTTGGGCAGATGGGCTAAGAAGTGGCAACTGAAGTTTAACCTTGACAAATGCAAAGTACTGCATATGGGTAGAAGTAACCCCAGAGAAACGTACCAACTGTGTGGTACTACACTTAAGGTGGTAGAAAATGAAAAAGACCTGGGAGTAATTGTGCAGTCAGATATGAAGTTTTCTGAGCAATGTAGACAGGCTGCTAGGGCAGGTCATGGGGTTTTGTCAATGATATATAGGAATTTTGCTAGCAGGGAAAAGGAGGTGATTGTCCCTCTGTATAAGGCAATGGTCAGGCCACGTCTTGAGTACTGCGTACAGGTCTGGAGGCCTCATTTTAGGAAGGATGTAGATTTGCTTGAGCGTGTACAGAGAAGAGCAACACGATTGGTGAGGGGAATGAAGGGATCCTCTTACCAAGAGAGGCTTAAGTTCTGCAAATTGCAGTGGCTGGAGACTAGGCACCTGCACGGTGATCTGATTGAGGTCTATAAGGCCTTGAATGGGTTGAGCACGCTGAATTCTGATGGGATCCTCCCACTTGTTCAGAATACGAACCTACGGGGACATAAGTTCAAATTAAGAAAGGATAGATGTAGAATAGATGTGCGGAAATTTGCCTTTAGCCAGCGGGTTGTTAATTGCTGGAACAAACTTCCATCTGTCGTTGTGGAAGTTGATAGGTTAAATAAATTTAAGGAGGAACTGGACAGGCAATTGGAGGGTATGGTGTGATTTTTTTTTTTTTTTTTTTTTGGCTGATGCTGCATAAGCTCCTACACTGCTTTCTTGCATCAAGTGCCACTACTACTACTACTACTACTACTATCTTGTAATAGGTAAATTTAGTGTATTGAATTTCTTAAAAAAAGTTAAAGGTCCCTACCAGCATACTCAGTTATTTATTTTTTTTTAGTCTTTGTTTCAGATTCATTGTGCAAACCTACTTTCAAGCCAAAGCAGGACTACATTTAAATACAGTTTAACAAGAATTAGAACTGCATTGCAGTCAATGCTTCATATACTATATTTCTAATACCCATTTCTAATTCCAAGTTTTGATTAATAAAACAGAGCTGTGATGCATAATGTGTTCTATGTTGTATTTTAATTCTTAGAAAATTAAGAGAAATTTACCTCAATATTTTGTGTAGAACACTTCAGGGCAATGCTCTCCAAAATTTAACCAAATATAAAACTACTTGTAATGACTTCTCACACCCAAAGACATATCAGTGATACGACAGTCCGGAATTGATGTCTAAGGTTCCCTAACCCAACCCCAAAGCACATCACACCATCAATATGCAACCATGAGTGAAATAAGACATTATGTCCAATAATAAAATTAAGTGAAGAATGATTACAACATATTCCATGTCTTCTTTCACTCGTGGTTGGGTATTGTTGGTGTGATGTGTTTTGGGGTTGGGTTAGGGAACCTTAGACATCAATTCCGAACTTGTCGTATCACTGATATGTCTTTGGGTGTGAGAAGTCATTACAAGTAGTTTTATATTCCGTTAAATTTTGGAGAGTGTTACCCTGAAGTGTTCTACGCAAAATATTGAGGTAAATTTCTCTTAATTTTTTATGAATTAAATTTAAAATAATTTAAAGCAATTTAGAAACAATTTTCCTTCCTGAAGTGGACGGGAAGTGTTCTACACAAAATAGTGAGGTAAATTTCTCTTAATTTTCTATGAATTACAAATTTTAGAAAGTATATGAAGTATTAGCTGTAATAGGATTAGTTTAGGTCCGACATAGCTAATTGATGAACCACAAGAATGCAATAATGTACATGCCTTTGAGTGGGCTGCATTTCTTCCCAGACATGATAGGCGGGAGTATATGATGAGAGCCTTGTCAATCAATTCGGCCCTGGAAAGATTGTGCAAGGCTCATGGGGTAGAATTTTTCTCAGCACGGTCTGTGCTTGCTAACAGGAGAGACCACTTCTACAGGGATGAGATACGCTTAAATAGAAAGGGTGCAAGGATATTTACTGATGCTATCGAGGCAGTGTTAGATGGGTTGGAAAACTGCTAGCTTGAGGGGACACACAGACTAATAGATTAACAGTAGCCGCTAGCAGAGGTGAAAGTGATCCTTGCCCTGCTTCTATCGGAATGAGCAGCAGCCTGGAAAACAAGGTGCAGGGGATTTCAGAGACTTCTGGGAGTCATCATGGAACAAGTAAATACATGGGCTGTGTTTGGATAAATAAGAGTAAGAACATTTGCATACAGACACCAATGCTAGGAATATAGTAAATAAATTTGATGAATTTGAAGTGTTGGTCAAGATATCAAAGGTGGATATTGTTGGTATATTAGACACGTGGTGTCACACAGGTATAAGGAATACAGAATTTGAATTTGGGGAGTACATTGCGTATAGAAAGGACAGACAGGATAGAAAGGGGGGAGGAGGAGGAGTTATGTTGTTAATTAGAAAACACATAAAATCTGATGTAGTGCATCCCATTGACATGGGTGTTGAGTCAGTTTGGTGACTCAACTGAAATGTTGAGTCACCAAACTGACTCAACATTTCAGTGACAACTTTGTCACTGAAATGTTGAGTCAGTTTGGTGTGACATAAGCACTGGAAAAGCAAAAATGAGAGTAGGAGTGTGTTTATAGGCCTAATGACTGTAATGAGTACAACAAACAACCGTACAGAGAAATAATGTGGGCCAGTAAATCAGAATGTCTTATAATGGGGGATTTTAACTTTCCAGATATTGATTGGTCACTTACACACTAGCGAAACTTTTGTGGATTTACTGGATGACTATTTCCTACTGCAGCAGCATGTTCGAGAGGCAGCTAGAGGGAGTAACAGTCTTGATCTAATTATTAGCAGTGATTAATCATGCATTAAGAATCTGCAGATAAAAGAACCACTAGGTGGCAGTGATCACAGTGTACTGATTTGGGATTTACTTAAAGATGTAACTATCATCAGGGGTAAAAGAAAGTTTTTGCTTTTGTAAAGGTGACTATGGTGGTTTCAGACAGTTTTTAATTCTATACTGTGGAAACAACTGATGATGTTACAAACAGCAAATTCTAAATGGGAGGCATTTAAGCAAGTAATCTTGGAAGCTACTAGGCTTTTCATACCAACTAAGAAATACTGTTCAAGATTTAGGCCTAAATGGATGTCAGATGAACTAATGAAACTCGTGGCAGAGAAGAAAAAAGCATGGGATGTATGTAAATTATCAGGCGGCACAGAAGCCTATGGTAGGTATAAACTAGTCTGTAATCAAGTCACAAAGGAGGTTAGGCAAGCAAAGGCAGATTATGAGAAATCCTTGGCAAAGGATGCAAAGAAAAACAGCAAAGACCTCTTTACTTATGTAAGCTCTAGAAGAAAGGGAATCAATTGGATTGGCCTACTTGATATCAATTGTTTGACTGTTGATGATCCTGCTCAGGTAGCTGATTGAATGAGTATTTTACGTCTACATTCACACATGGGGAATTCTGTAGAAAAGTGGAGGCCAGAAGTTTATCCAACTCTAATAGGGAGCTAAATGACTTTGTAATAACTTTGAGAGGAAAGTGAAAGGGAAATAGTTGAAGTTAAATATAAGAAAGGCACCTAGGCTGTATGGAGATCTATCCAGTTATATTAGGGGAGGCAGCAAAGGAAATAAACAAACTCTTACCCATAATTATGAGTACATCCTTGGATTTAAGGTAGGTTCCCACGGACTGGAGAGGTACAAATGTATCCTCAAATCACAAAGGACGATCAAAGCGTGACAGAAGCAATTACAGACCTGTTACTTTAACTTCTGTTCCGGGGAAAATAATGGAGTCCATGGTTAAAGAAGCAATATAGGATCATGTATAGACAAGACTGTAGCTATAGTTCAGAACAGCAGAGGTTTGTTAAGGGTAAAGCTTGTCTGTCCAGTTTGATTGGATAATATAATGTGATCACAAAGGAACTGGATGAAAAAAAAAATCTAATATCATATACTTGATTTCAGGAAAGTTTTTGATACTGTTGCACATAGAAGGCTACTGTACAAATTGGAGCAGTATAGCATTAAGGGAAAATTCCTGCTAAGGATAAAAGGATGGTTGAGCAGGAGAAGATAGGAGCGATAATCAGTGGAAACTGCTCGTCATGGACTAAAGTTATTAGTGGAGGCCACCAGGGTTCGGTGTTGGGACCTTTGTTGTTTTCTATATTTTTCAGTGATATTGGTGAAGGTATAACAGGCTTAATGTCCAAGTTTACAGATGATACAAAGGTTGGCAGGGTTGTTAATGACAGTGACGACAGTATGTGGCTTCAACAGGATCTAGAAAAGTTGGGCTGGGAGGTGGCAACTGAAGTTTAACATTGACAAATGCAAAGTACTGCATATGGGTAGCAGTAACCCCCAGAGTAACATACATTCCAACTATGTCGAACTACACTCAGGATAGTGGACAATGAAAAAAGACCTGGGGATAATTGTGCCATCAGATATGAAGTTTACAGAGCAGTGCAGATAGGCTGTGAGAGCAGCTCATGAGGTCTTGTGAATGATATACAGGAACTTTGCTAGCAGGATAAGGAGGTAGTTATCTCTTTGTATAAGGCAATGGTCAGGCCACACCTCGAATACTGCATTCAGATCAGGAGGCTTCATTTTAGGAAGCATGTAGAACTGCTGGAACAGGTACAGAGAAGGGCATTGAGATTGGTGAGGGGGAAGAAAGGGGTGCTCTTACCAAGAAAGGCTTAAGTTCTGTAAATTGCAGCGTCTGGAGACTAGGCATTTGCGTGGTGATGTGATTGAGGTGTTTAAGGGTTTAAATGGTTCGAGCAAGCTCAATGCTGATGGGATTCTTCCTCTTGCTCAGATTACACACTTGAGAGGGCATAAATTCAAATTGAGGAAAGTCAATTGTAGAACAGACGTGCAGAAATTTGCCTTTATCCAGTGAATGGTTGATTGCTGGAAGAAACTTCCATCTGTTGTGGAAGTTGATAGCTTAAATAAATTCAAGGAAGAACAGGACAAACTTTTGGAGTGGATGGAGAGGCGAATGGGAATAATGTATAGTGGAAATTGCTTATTCTAATGATGCTCTGGGGGGTGTCCCCCCATCTCCAAGTCAGACAATGTGATGAAGACCTCTGTAAAGGCCCAATTTATGTAGGATAGTGAGTGTTCTGTAGTATTAGTGTGGGTTATGTTGGTTGTGTTGTTCATCCAGCCTCTTAGCCTAGGGGCTTGTGTTTTCACACAAAAATTTCTAGTTTGCCATCCAGTGCCATGAGTAGGCGGGCCGGGCAGTAGGGAATATAAAGCACTGGCAGTATAGCCATTGCTTTATACTCCGTACTACCCTGTGGAGGGGAAATAGTTGAAGTTAATGTAAGAAAGTTGAAAGCTGGGCTCTCCTTGTCTGTAATCTTAGCCAAGACTACAGACAAGGAGAGCCCAGTAAAAAAAAGAAAGTGAAACTTAGAAAGGAATAGTGGGGGTATAGCAAGTGAGAGGGGATTAAAACTGTAGAGAGAAAGAGGGGAGGTCAGTAGTGAAGGTGCTCACCTGGTTGAAAGGGAGACAGAAGGGATGCCCCAGGTCAGGATCCTGCCCTGGGGGTGGGAGTTGATAGTTGGCAGTGGGGTAACCCAACAAGCAAAAAGGGCAGGGTTCCACCCAGGTGGGGGGGGAGTGAGAGAACAACCTCCCCAGGTAGTAGGAATCAAGGATCATAAGGAGAGGGTCCGTATGTTGGAGTTCCTTTTTGGAGGCTATCCCACACTGACCAGAGCTCAAGCACTACTGACCAGTATCTGTATCCCATACCACGACATGGTGTCTGCTTGGTTGGGCATGGGGCCTTAAATGGTCCTCCTGCCCACCTGTCAATTAAGGGGGGGAAGGAAGGAGAGAGAGAGAGAGAGACAATTTGTGACATTCACAACTACTCATTCACACACTACATTTATTTCTATTTTATGCTTTTTTTTCTAACATTTTATGCTATATTACTTTTTTTTTCCATGCATCCATCCTCCTCCTCACATGGGGGGGATATAATGGTGTGTAGCAAATTTAAGATAAAATACTTTTGGATTAACTTAAATAAAATAAAATAATTTAAATTTAACAACAGCTAAAATAAGGGTTAGTAGTAATACAACTTAATAAGAATTAAAATTTGTGTCTTGTCTCACTCACACCCATGCTTCCATTCATTCTTTCAAGCATACTTTTCACTTATTCAATTTCATTCTCCTTACACTGCATCTCCGGGCCCCTCAACTTACTGTTCCTATTCAGGTGAATGGGAATTTTTTTTTTTTTTTTGGCTAATGCTATATAAGCTTGCTTTCTTGCATCATATGCCACTACTAATGTTAGGCTGTGGTTCAGTCCTTCATGACTGTTAAATATGGTTAATAATTGTATTCATTGTCAAAATAATTGCAAATTCCTCTGGCTTAGTATTTGTGCCAAAGTATAAACAAGACCTTTTTAAGGCCTGATGTAGCAGAGTGGTCAAATTGAAAAAGTGCAGTAATGTACATATTTCAATGGACTGTAGTTCAAACCAGCTGACTGCTAAATATGGTTAACAGTTGTATGGAATGTAGTTAAAACCAACTGACTGAAAATTACGGTTAACAGTTGTACTCATTAACAAAATAATTAATTACAAACTCTTTTGCCCTTGTGGTCATGCCAGTCTACGAACAAGAACATTAATATCTCAGAGCTTGAAGTTAAAAATATATACAAATTGAATTAGGATAAATTGATATATATCATTAGCTATAACATAATATTGGATTTAATTCTTATGAAGATAGAAAATTCATTTGATATACAGGGAGTCTGTAAGTCCTTGCACTTTTTATCATCTAATGGGTAATTTTTTTAAAACTTATAAATCTAAATATCTGTTAGAATTCTATTATTTATTAGAATCAGTCTGAATTTGGTATTTCTCTATATAGTACAAACTTTGTATTTACTTTCAGTTTTCATATTTAATTATTTTTAATTGAAAAGTATGGTAATAAAAAACATTCATTACAGTACCATGTTTATCAAAAAATGCTTATTACTATAGTAGCTCTTCATAGAATTTTGTTTTTCTTTATTTTTTGCTTGCTTCACTATCCTGAGATTTATCTGTAAAGTAGTTTAGAAATTTATTTTATTTTTTTATAACATGACTATTATTTCTAATGATGATTTTGATCTTATTACACACAATATTTTAGAATTAACAATAAAATTTTCCATTTTTCTCTCATACTTTGCAACTGGGTTGTCATCATTGCATCACAAGGGTACCTGCCCACCCACCAAGGAGGAGCCAACAAGCTCCAAAATGGTGCCATCTGGGTGGGGGGGGGGGTATCCACCGAGAATAAATAACAGTAATCTTCTTCATTGGTGTGAAGCTTTATTTATTCAAAGTAGTGCAATATCATGGTAGTTCATGAAGGTATTCACAATATGAGATGTACTTAATGATGCCAATTCATAGTTACTTAGTAGCTGGCTGCATATAGAATTGATGCACTTGCACTAACTTACGTGTATGTAAGCTTTATTAAGTAAAGCTTACACATTCAATTTTTAGTTTCCATATGGTTGCAGGTGAAAACTGTTCAACTTGGCTACCATCTTGGCATTTTCATACAAAACAAAAACCCTCTGCAACATCTCTGGTGATGCCATTAACTGAATTTGATTTCTTTCAGGTCATCTGATGATATAGATATAGATATAAAGCCATACACTAAGCTCTTCTTATGACTCTACAGAAAGTTTTCCAGTGGGTACAAATCAGGCGAACATGGGGCCTAAATAGTGGTTTTAGAATTTTCAGGTACTATTCTCCATTAACTGTGAAATTGAAAAAAAAAACAAAAAAATCAGAAAGGCGTGGTGATCCCTGACCTCTTAAAATAATCCTATGAAGCATGCTAGCCATAGTCATTGGGATAATAACATTCATGTTTCATCTTAAACAAAAATCTTGTGTTCCTAAAATGCATCAGTTGTGCTCATTAACTTTCTCACTGATGTGTAAAATGGCCTCATCAGAAACATTAGTTGGCAAGGAATTGTTCACATTCTTCAATATTTGATTCCATAATTTTGGCAAAATTTCAACTACATATGATCATTTTTTAACAAGGGATGATGGAGTTGGATCTTCCAGGCTTGTTCGTGTAACTTTATCCTTAGTATTTTGTGGATTGTTGCTCATGAAATGTCTCTTCTTCTTAGGATTTATTCCATTATTACAATGGTTCTCCTCAACCTAAAAGTCATTCCTTTATTTATTATTTTTCCCCCCCATTTTCTTCTATCTTCCCAATCTCCATCCACCAGTCCTCATCTATTCATGGCTGCTCTCACACCTTTTATCCATATCCTTCTTGGCCTTCCTCTCTTTTTCCTTCTCCATGGCTTCTCTGGGCAATCTGTCGTCCTCCATTCTCTTCACATGGCCAAACCACTCCAATCTTTTCTCCTCTATTTTATTAATGATCTTTTTTTGGACATTCATTATATTCCTTATCACGTCATTTCTAACTTTTTCAGTCCTAGACTTCCTTGCCTATCTTCACCAAAAATCCATCTCAATGGCCAGTAGTTTGTTTTTTTTTGTCTTTCAGTTAAGATCCAAATCTCACATCCATATAAAAAAATATATATATATATAATATTGCATTATATATTTGATGTTTAGTTTTGTTAATAATATTTTTATTCCATAGCACAGAATTAAGCATTCCTATGACCTTTCTACCTTCACCAAGTCTGCTGTCAATTTCCTGTGCAGATGCTTCAGCCATTATCCATCAGACTTGCAATAATCCATCAGCCTGGATAATTGCGCCCAGGTATTTAAATTGCTGTACAGTTTCACCCGTTTTCCATCTAAATCCAGAATCTCCCCACTTCGATTCATGTACTCTGTCTTATTAAAATTAACTGTCAGTCCCCATGTTTTATATTCCTCTAGTAACTTTCTGCCCATGTAGTTTAGATCATCATCATTCTATGCTACCACAATTTGGTCGTCTGCAAACAGTAGATTGTAAAGGTACTTATTTTGACCAAGGGAAACGCCCATTGAACTGCACTTCTGTGACCATGGTCTTAGAACAACTTCCAGGTACAGCTTAAACAAAGTAGGTGACAAACAGCATCCTTGAAGTAGTTCTTTGGAAGTCTTAATATTTTTGGACCAATTTTTTTACAGCATGTATTGTTCTTGCAGATTATTCTAATGATTTCAATTAATGGCTGGCTTTTTTGACACTTTTTTTATAGCCTTCCACAGAACAGCATGTATTGTTCTTGCAGATTCTTCTAATGATTTCAATTAATGGCTGGCTTTTTTGACACTTTTTTTATAGCCTTCCACAGAACAGCATGTATTGTTCTTGCAGATTCTTCTAATGATTTCAATTAATGGCTGGCTTTTTTGACACTTTTTTTATAGCCTTCCACAGAAGATTTCTTGGCACATTATCATACGCTTTCTCTAAGTCTATGAACAGCATATCTACATCTTAGTTTGTAGCCTGACATTTTTCCTGAATTTGCTTAACAGTGAATAAATGGTCTATACATGAGCATCCAGTCGAAAAGCCACACTGTTCCTCAGAAATATCAATCTCTTGTTCCAGTTTTGATTTTATCACTTTTCCAAATAGTTTAGCAATAGAGCTCATAACACAGATTCCTCTATAGTTGGAGCATCTTCTTCTGTCACCTTTCTTGAAAATTAATGTAATGTATCCGATTGTCATCTCATCTGGTATTTCTTTTCCATTGCACAATTTATTGAACAATCGAGTTAGTAGATTTATAACTTTTCGACCTCCATACGCAGCTCCATGTTAATTCCCCCTGGGCCTGGTGCTTTTTCATTTTTTGCCATTTTTATTTTCACTTCCACTTCCTTAATTTGGATGTTCAATCCTTTTTCCATGAGAACTGTTTCAGTTTCTCTAAATTCCTCTCTTCCTTCATTCAATAGCTGTTCATAATAATTGGCCCATTCCTCCAGATCTATCATTTCCATTCTAGCATTTTTCTTATGAGGTTTCCTTAAACTCTTCAATACCCTCCATGCCTCTGCAGATCTTGTACATCCTAGTTTGCTGTTCACCTCGGCACATACTCTATCCCAGGACTTGTTCTTTGCCTTGATGACTTCTGCTTTCACTTCCTTATTTTTTTCTTTATATATTTTTCTGTGAACTTCACTTTTTGAGCTTAGCCATCTTTGGTATGCTTCCTTTTTCTTCTTTGTTAATTGCTTAATTTCCATGTTCAGCCAATCATTGTTTCATCTTTTGAGATTTTCCTATTGCGTCTCCAGCAATTTTCTTTGCTGTTTCCTTTAGGTATTCATATATATCTTTTGCACTCTCCTCATAGGTTTCATCTAATTCTTGGTCTAATCTTCGTTGATACAAGTCCCTAATGCTCTCGTCTTTTAGTGAGTCCATGTTGAATCTTTCAGTGTCAAGTTGTTCGCTCCTCTCAAGGTCTTTTCTCCTTCTTTTTTTGGCACATCCATGGGAATGACAACATAGCCCTCACCAAAAAGTGATCAGAGCCACAATATGCTCCTCTCTGGGCCCTAACATCACAGACAAAAATTGTGCTTTGCTGTTTAGTAATCACATGATTATTGATTTTAGTCCTTTTGTTTCTTGGAACAATGTGAACTTATGAATGTCTCTATGTTGGAAGAATGTGTTACTAATCCTCAGCTTATATTGGGAGCAAAGTTCTATCAGTCTGTCTCCGTTATCATTCTTTATATTTTCTCCGTGTCTTCCCACCACTTAATTGTCCACCGCTTGTCCCACTCTGGTTCAAATTCCCCATTATGACTATCTCTGCAATGTGCAATTGCTTCTATTACTTCTCTCAGGTTTTCCCAGAAATCTTCTTTAATATCTGTTGGAGACTCATTATTAGGAGCTTATGCCCCAATAATAGTAATATCCGGTCAACCCTTCGCTATCTCTTCCATCATGCAGTATGATTGATGACTTTTGAGGTTAGGATGAACATCGTGGTGAAATCCAATATTCCTTACATTTCGAGGGTACAGCTCTAAGACGGTGTTCGCAGGCCAGCCGCTAGTTAGTACACCGGACCAAACCTATTGGTAACCCCCTAGGAGGCTTCCGGATCAGCTAGTGTATAATCTTGCTACCTCTACTCTGCCAGGTAGTGACTGGAGGGAGTCCGAATAGTGTGTATGTGGGGAGCATTGTCGAGGCCACGTTATGTCAAGGATCTGGGTATATTCTTACCATGTGTAAGCCATATCCAAAAATTTCATTACCTCATACAGCATGTTCCACCCACTTTTTCTTACTATTGAATACACCATGAATTGTCAAACTAATAGAGCAAGCTTATCTGCGAAAAGATCTAAACCTCCCAAGCACTTCCTAACTCATTTCACAAATATACGTGGTCTCAATTCTAATCTCAACAATGTCCATTTCCACTTGCAGTCTGCCAAACCCCATGTACTTTTTCTGACAATATCTCAGTTATCTGTTGATTCAACTACTGATCATCTCAGATGCCCAAATCATTCGCTGTATGATTCCTTTCACCTCAAAGGTGGTACTTGTGCATATGTCCGTTCTGATATTCCCTGTCAGAGACTTGGCAATTTGGAATCTACTCTTTTTGATCAGGCCGACCGAGCTAGCCGGGTTGTTAAAGTGCCTGCCTGGCAACCCAAAGGTCGTGGGTTCGATTCCCGCCTTGGGCTTGGATCAAAGTACTACAAAAACCTTGGGAGGTGCATTATGGCCACAGAAGCCTACGCGCCAACAACTACCAAAAAAAAAAAAAAAAACTCTTTGATCTTCTCTGGCTTAAAATCTCTCTACCTCATTGTGTAAAATTCATCTGTTGTCTCTACTGTTCAATCATCTCCACTAATCACTTGGAGCTTTTTGACTTCCTCTCTTTGCAACTTGACTTTCTCCAGTCCAACTTTCTTAACAGAGAAGTAATTTTCCTTGGTGATTTTAATGTTCACAACTCCAGCTGGCTTCCATTTTCTAGTCACACCGACCCAGCTGGTCGAGATGCTGAGGCTTTTGTAATTACTAATGACCTTGCACAGATTGTTCATTTACCTACAAGAATACCGGACAATCCTAATCATACAGCCAACATGCTTGATCTTTTTCTCACAAACAACCCTTCTAAGTATACGGTCGAAGTGATAGGTCCTTTAGGCACTTCAGATCACAACTTGGTGATTGTCTCTTCTCCAATGGAGCCCTTATCTCATGGTTATTCCCAACCTCATGTTGTTTGGCATTACAAGAATGCAAAATGGATTGACCTGCGAGATTTCTTTTCTTCTTTTCCTTGGTCGGATTACTGTTTCAATACTTCTGATGTCAACGTTTGCGCAGATCGTGTCAGTGAAATTATTCTTGCAGGAATGGAATCCCTTATTCCACACTCCACTTTCAAATCTTGTCCTTTATCTAAACCTTGGTTTTCCAATAAATGTGCTAAGGCTGTTCAAGAGAAGAATGTTGCATATCGTAATTGGCTTGTTTCTAATTCTTCAGTTTCATTTTCTGCCTACACCGAAGCTCACAACAATTTTAAAGCAGTTATTAATCAGTCCACTCTAATTTTGAACAGGCTAAGATTATAAAACTAGCTTCTTGCCTTAATGGTAGCCGAGCATTCCGGTCCCTTGCCAAAATTATTGGCCACAACTTTGGCCCATCTCTGCTCCCACCTCTGTCCAAACCAGATGGTTCTGTTGTCACTTCAGCCAAGGATAAAGCTGACCTGCTAGCATCCCATTTTTCTTCCTACTCATATATTAATGATCTTGGTAAAACACCTTCCACCATTCCCAACACGCTCCATTCAATGCCTCCTGTGGTCTTCCGTCAAAAGGATTTTAACGAATCTTGATGGTAAGAAAGCTCCAGGTCCCGATGGTATTTCTCCACTTGTTCTCAAGACCTGTGCTCCTGAACTTACTCCTATTCTTTGCCGCCTTTTTTCACTTTCTTATTCCAAAGGTGTTTTTCCTTCTGCTTGGAAATTTGCCCACATCCAGCCAGTTCCCAAAAAGGGTGTCAAATTCCTCCTATCCAATTATCGTCCCATTGCAATTACTTCTACTCTTTCTAAAGTAATGGAGAAATCAATTAACCGCCAACTCTTAAACTACCTAGAAACCTTCCGTCTGATCAACGATCACCAGTATGGATTCCATCAATGTCGATCTACTGGTGATGTTCTGGCTTATGTTACCCATTTATGGACTAATTCAATGGAAAGGTTCGGTGAAACACAAGTAGTTGCTCTTGACATCTCAAAGGCTTTCGATCGTGTTTGGCCCCGAGTGCCAAGCGTTTCTAGTGATCAGGCGATATCTCTGCGATTATAAAGCAATTTCTAAAGTGATAGTGATACACATTTATAGAGTTTAAAGAAAATTCTCTATTGTACATATATATATATATATATATAGTTGCTGAAAAGTATCAGCACAAAGAATCCTAAGAAAGGAAAGACACCTTTCTTTTATTTATTTACTAGTTCTACTAACTACTAATCAACTTCCGCTTGGTCACTAGGTGGCACCGCTCCTGCCTCCCCGTGGCGGGGCCGGAAACCTGGGAGGAAAAGCTCTCACTCCCAGGGCTAAAAGGAGCAAACATGAATGATCCAAATACTACAACCACAGATCCCAAAGATCCGACTCCTTTGAGTCGGAAAAATGAGGATAATGAGACAAATGTTACCAAAAGACAAAAAAAGGACATAACATCGCTTCATGCACCTACCTTTCTAGTCCTTCATTCAACATCAGAACAGCCATTAGGAAAGCTGTCGCCATTTGTAATCCAAAAATGTCCAGAAAGTGTAGCTGGAACACCAAAAAATGTCAAGAGACTGAAATCAGGCGACATTTTAGTCGAGACAGCCAATGCCAAACATGCAGAAAGACTGCTTCAGATGAGAACTTTTGGAGGGATCCCGGTAGCAGTCTCTCCCCATAACAGCCTAAATACATCAAAAGGAGTAATTTCTGAATGGGACCTTATTAGTGTCTCAGAAGAAGAAATTAAAAATGAGCTAAAAGATCAAGGTGTCATTGCTGTGAGAAGGATTAATGTTACTAGAGATGGTATACTTACTCCAACTAGAAATTTGATACTGACCTTTAACACTCCCAAACCACCTACATCGGTAAAGGCTGGATATCTAAATTGTAACATCAGACCATACATTCCGAATCCTCTCCGCTGCTTTAAATGCCAAAAGTATGGTCATTCACAAATGGCATGCAGTGGAGTTCCTATCTGTTCCAACTGTGGATCTCAAGATCATACCAATCAGAACTGTCCAGCCGAGCAACCAAAGTGTCCAAATTGTAAGGGGGATCATTCCGCCTATTCTAAGAACTGCGAATTCTGGAAAAGAGAAAAGCAGATTCAACGATATAAAGTAGAACACTCCATCACATACCAAGAAGCTAAGAGAACTGTACTCCCGACTATTTTAAACAGACCTTCCTATGCACAAGTCATAAAGAATCGGCGTACAATAGAGACGCAAACAGATTTCACGATTCCCCCAAAAAAGTCTATTTCGGACTGGGCACGAGGTCTACTTATCACATCCCAGCCAAAACAAAAAGAGAGGGTCACAAACACACCACTATCTGTACCTCCAAATGCAAAACACTCAGAAACAAAAGCCACAGAAAAACGTAATGTCATAAGCCAGAAGCCAACAGAACAAATGGATACAGAACTGACCAATCAAGCAGAGGAATCAGTACAAGAAATTTTTGCGGAAGAAGAGATGGATACCGGCAAACCATATTTTCCAAAGGAAAAACAAACTTGAGAAGCTTAAAGCAACAGCTAAGAAACAGTCTGACACTTTCTCGAAAACCAAATAATGGGGATTATAATCCAATGGAACTGCAGAGGTTTCCGCACTAATATACATGATATATATGATCTGATTGCACAGCATACCCCGCTGTGTCTTTGCCTGCAAGAAACATATCTCAGACCTCAAGACTCTCCCACAGTAAAGAACTATATCACATACCGTAAAGACAGAGTAACAGGCGGCACGACCCATGGTGGTGTGGCAATATTGGTAAATTCACACATTCCTTCCCAAGTTCTTCCACTAAACACAACCCTTGAGGCGGTTGCAGTACGCATAGCCATTAAATCTCTCATAACCATTATAACAATTTACGTTCCCCCAAACCAAGAATTACAACAACAAGACTTGGAAGATATATTAACTCAGTTACCTCCACCCTTCTGTATACTGGGAGACCTCAATGGACACAGTCCTATGTGGGGAAACACAGCCGTAGACCGGAGAGGAAAACAGATCGAAAAATGGATAGAACAGAATGACTTAACCCTTTTGAATGATGGCACACATACATACATGCATCTTCCATCGGGAAACAGCACAGCTATTGACCTATCATTATGCTCTCCAACATTATTTCCAATACTTGATTGGTCTGTACACAGAGATCCTCTCAGCAGCGATCACTATCCAATAATCATTTCCATGATATCAGGAACCACATGTCAGTCATGTAGAAATCCCAAATGGAAAGTAAATGAAGCGGATTGGGAAAAATATAAATCCATTGTAAAATTAGATGCAGATATTATCAAACAAAAGCTGTTAGATGCAGCAGTACAATATGTAACAAATAAACTAATCCAAGCTGCTGAGCAGACTATTCCAAAAACATCACCACACCTTCCAAGACATCCAGAACCATGGTGGAATGAAGAATGTTCACACGCTAAAAGAGAGAGAAATAAAACCTGGAATAATTTCCGAAGATGTCCCACTACAGAGAACCTAGTATTATTCAAAAAGGCATGAGCGCGAGCCAGGTATGTTAGAAGAGCCAGTAGCAAAGCATCCTGGATAAAATTTGCATCCACTTTAACAAGTTCCACACCATCTCAAACTGTCTGGAATAAAATCAGAAAAATGAATGGCAGATACCAGATTAATCCACCTCCAATCCTAAACTGGAATGGACAAATCACCGCACAGCCTTCAGAAATAGCCAATGCACTGGGTGAAACCTTTGCCAAAACATCAGCAACCACATCATATACTCCTAATTTTCAAATATACAAGGCAAGAATAGAAAAACACAAACTGAATTTTTCCACAAGAAATGACGAACAGTACAACCTTCCGTTAACTTTCCATGAATTAAAAACAGCTCTGTTGCAGACAAAGCAAAGCGCTGTAGGACCAGACCAAATCCACTACATGATGATAAAGGAACTTGACCACCAATCCCAAATGGCATTACTTGAACTGTTCAACAAAATCTTTCTAGAAAACCAGTTTCCACATAGTTGGCATCATGCAATAATTCTGGCCTTCCCAAAACCGGGAAAGGATCTTTCCAATCCACGCAACTACCGTCCAATTGCTTTAACAAGTTGCGTAGGCAAAGTTATGGAAAAAATCATCAACGCTCGTTTAATGTGGTATTTGAACAGTAATAATCTTCTCGACCCGGCACAGCATGGTTTCAGGAAAAATTGCTCAACACTAGACCTACTTATAAAATTAGAAAACAGTATACGGAATGCCTTCATCCGAAAGGAACATCACGTCATGATCTGCTTTGATATAGAAAAAGCTTACGATACGGCATGGCGTTATGGAATCCTTCAAAACCTATACCTCCTTGGTTTACGTGGACATCTTCCTAAATATATCCAAAATTTCTTGCAACACAGGACATTCCAAGTTAGGCTGCAGACAATCCTTTCAAAGGTTTTCATCCAAGAAGAAGGAGTGCCTCAGGGGTCTGTGCTTAGCACTACCCTGTTCGCTATTAAAATAAATACAATAACCGAGCACATTCCAAGAATCGTTGACGCAGCTTTATACGTTGCCGATTTCAGCATTTCCTGTCACTCTCAGAATATGCGAAGTATAGAACAGCAGCTACAAGGAACAATAAACAAAATAAGCAAATGGGCTCAAACAAACGGCTTCCGGATTTCCACACAAAAAACTGCGTGTATACACTTCTGTAGAAAACGAAACCTACACCCTGATCCCGAATTGAAACTTGACGGACATATTATCCCAGTAGTACCAAGCATAAGATTCTTAGGACTTCTTTTGGATAAGAAACTAACATTCCTTGATCACATTAAACAACTCAGGCTTTCTTGCTTAAAGAAATTAAACATTCTCAAAGTTCTTTCCGCAACAACTTGGGGAGCAGATCGATATACACTTCTCAAACTTTATCGATGTATAGTTCGTGCCAAACTAGATTATGGAGCAGCTGTTTACGACTCAGCTAAACCAAGTGCTTTGAGATGGTTAGACCCCATACACCACAGTGCACTCCGTATAACACTCGGCGCTTTTCGAACTTCACCTATACAAAGCCTTTATGCAGAAGCCCATGAACCTTCATTACAGCTTAGACGACAGAACTTGTTATTGCACTATGCCGTCAAGATAAAATCTATCAGTGATCATCCAAATAGAGACTTTCTGTTTTCATATAACTGGGAAAACATATACCAAGCCCATCCACGGATGAATCGACCTGCCAACATCCGTCTGAAAGATTTACTGCTAAGCCGAGAGCTTGATTATGACAACGTGGCTACTGCAATTGCACAGACCATTCCACCATGGTGCATAGTTCAACCCATATATGATATGTATTTTCAAACCTGGGGGAAAAACACTCTACCCAGAAAAAACTACCAGCAGTTATATGCAGCATACAAAGAACAATATCCACATCACACTTTCATATATACAGATGGGTCTAAATCAGAGACTTGTGTAGGAGCTGCAATTCATTTTGAGGATCGTACCTTCATCCAACAACTCCCAAAAGAATGCAGTATTTTTACTGCTGAATTACAAGCCATTTCAATGGCTATAAACCACATCAAACATAAACAGATAGCAAACAGCATTATTTTCACGGACTCGCTTAGCTCTGTTACTGCCTTGCAGAACGCAAATACCAAAGGACATCCAATCCTACAACATATCCAATTTTCAGTATCAAAGGTATTACAAAGAAATCACAATATCAGATTCTGCTGGATCCCAGGCCACACAGGAATAACTGGAAACGAAAGAGCAGACAAAGCAGCAAAAGAAGCTTCCACATCTGATTATGCCTTTCATACAATGCCATATACAGATTACAAATCCTTGATCCACCAAAGCAGTATAAAACAATGGCAAAAACACTGGCTAGATCAGACTAACAACAAACTTCGCCTAATAAAAGAAACACTTCGACCATGGTCTACTAGCTTCCGATCGAATAGACAGGAAGAAGTGATCCTCGCTCGACTGCGAATCGGCATACACATATGACTCACTGTTACCTACTCAGAGGTGAAGACCCCCCTCAATGCCAAAACTGTCAAGTTCCACTGACTATAAATCACTTCATGGTGAACTGTTCAAAATTTCATAGAGAACGTCAAAGAGCCTTTCAATCAATAATGAATAACCAAAACAATCTCATGCTTAAAACAATTTTAGATGACCGGCCAAATATAACCGAAGTTTTCTCCTTCCTTAAGTTAACTGGATACTTTCAAAACATATAAAATTAATAGTACACCTTTTATAGAGAAACTACACAATATATATAGCAAAGTCTTGGTTCTGACATAAACCACAAGTAAAGTGAAAAAATGCTGATATACAAAACTCTCCTACCTAGGCTAGGCGCATTATAGCCTAAGCTGCTCTTGCGCCAATAGCTTTCAAATAACAAACAAACAAACAACATCGATCGTGTTTGGCATAAAGGTCTTCTAAACAAGCTTCCATCTTATGGTTTGTCAACTGTTTTTAGTAATTGGTTATCCAGTTTTCTCTCTGATCGCTCACTGAGAGTGATGGTAGATGGCTCTCTGTCTTCTAACTTCTCCACTAATGCTGGTGTCCCCCAAGGTTCAGTTCTTTCCCCCACTCTTTTCCTCTTGTATATTAATGACCTTCTTCCATTGACTGGAAATCCTATCCATAGTTTTGCCGATGATAGCACATTGCATTCCACTTTCCATTTTAAGAAACCTTGCCCTGTTCAATCAGCTTCAACTTCTTGAAAATCTGCTACCAATTCCTTAAATGCCAATCTTCAGGTAATTTTCCAGTGAGGCAAAGACAACTTAGTTGATTTCAATCCTTCTAAACTCAGTCTTGTCTTATATCTCGCAAAAAGGATTCTTCTGCTCCTATGCTTATCTTTAGGGACACTCCGATTTCTAGGCAAAATGATATATCTCTTTTGGGGTATATATCTCTTCTAATTTCTCTTCTTTACCCTGATTTCTAATCTCTCTTGGCACAAGCACATTACAAATATTGTTTCCTCTGTCCTTTTAAAATTTGTTTAAGAGCCAGTATGTCCAAAGCCTTTTTTCAAGAAGAGGATTTTTACCAACATTCTATCCTTAGTGCCACTCTGACCCTGACTTCTAATCTCTTTTGGCACAAAAACATTACAAATATTGCTTCCTCTGCATCTAAAAAACTTGGTTTTCTCTTTTTCACTCTCGGCGTTACTTTTCTTCCAAACAGCTGCTCACTCTGTATAAATCGCAAATCCGCCCTGCCATGGAATATTGTTCCCACATCTCGGGTGGTGCCCCCAAAACCTCTCTCAGGCTTCTTGATTCCATTGAGAAGTGGCAGTTAGGTTAATTAATGATTCATCTCTAACAGAGTCTCTCTCCACTCTGTCTCATAGACGTATTGTTTCTGCTGCATGCCTCTTCTACAGATACTTCCATGGGCACTGTTCTTCTGCATTGGCTTCTATAATTCCCGCTCTCTCTTTCAAAACAGTCCGAACATGTACCGCCACCAGTCAACATCCATTTACTGTCCAACTTCAAACTCACAGAACCAACTTTTCATCTTCCTCATTTATTCATTCAACTGCCGTTTTCTGGAACAACCTTCCTTCATATGTATTTCCTGAAAATTACACTGTACAGAAGTTCAAGGCCAATGTCAACAAATATCTTCTTTCGTCTTCTCAACCTCCAACCCAAGCACGGTACTAAGTACTATAGGTTCTAAAACCTCTCGTGTTTGGGGTTTACATTAAAAAAAAAAAAAAAAAAAATTTCTCTTCCATATATTTTAATTTCAAGGGTCATGATTTGTTCATCAACAAAACTCCATTTTTCAATAAACTTTCTAAGATTCTTGTGAATAAGTACAGCCATCCCTACCTTAGCTCTTACGTGTCGGTCGACACTAGACCAAAGGAAAATATATTCTACAGTCATTTATTCACCTCTCCCTTTCTTTGTTTCAGTTAAGACTGCCACATCCAATTTATATTTTCCCAATTCCAATAAAACTTCATGTTGTTTTGTGCTAACTCCGTGTACATTCCAGCAGCCAAAATTCATAATCCTTTTCCATTTGCCAGTTCGATTCCTATTTGTTCATCCGATTTTTTTCTCTGTTAGGTCTTTTAGCATTGAAAGAATGTTTTATGATGAATGGGGAGTTGTCCCATTGCATCAACCCCCAACCTGGAGGACCAGGGTATCATGGAATGTTAAGTTTTAAATTCTCATCCCCATAGGCAACTCCATTTTTTTTGGATGATGAACTCTGTAAATTTGATATACAGTAGATTCTTGGTAATTCAAACATTGATAAGTCATATTCATTTATCTTGAATACCTCCGTGTGAAAACATCCATAGAAGTAATGCTTTAAAATTTAACTCCAATTGCATTTTATGTACTCTCAATAACTTGACATTTTTTGCCTGGACCCTGTAAAATCAAGTTATCACAAAATGCTTCTGGGATGAATTCAAGCAGAAGTGGGCTTGAGAGCACACCATTACATTAGATATTCGCATGATTTTTATCTCTCTTTGACTCACTTTGACAAAAAGTTACTTTAGCTGTCAACCAAGAACTTTGGCATGAAATGTATATACAGCTGTGGTAATTCTGCTTGTTTAGAATGAACTGTTTTTGTGATATCCAGGTGTTATATGCTATCAAAGATATTAAAGTACTGTACATAAATACATATGTATATGAGAAGAATACGTGACAAAAGTCATGAATTGCAGTGAGTACTGGCAGTGCATTTTCTGCTTAGCCTATTTTGGTTTCAATTTCATTTTATAAATAGTAAAGTTTTAAGTACTGTTCAGAATGGCACCAAAGAGAAAACTAAAGACTGTCATTTTCAGATAAAATTAGTTGTTCAAGCTGTGGAAAAGACTGAGAAGAATTCTGTAATTACCGATGAATTTGCGATTTCTTGTAAATATTTTTAACTTATCTATGAAATAAGGATGTGATTTGGAAGTAGACAAAATATATCCAATCCCTTATCAGTAAAAAGTGAATGAGAAGTGCAGGTTATTTAGATGCAGATCAATGTGTGTTAAATTGATAGTTCTCATAAAGTGTTAGTACCAAGATATGAACCTTCCTTTAAGTGGGAAAGTGAAATCATGAAGGATTTAAGAGTAAAAGATGACTAGTAAGTTTCCAAGGCAGACATGATATCATTAGTAGAAACATTTGTGGACAACGTTCAAATGTTATTGATGGCTCCATAATGAATGATGCAGAAATTTACCTGAAATTCTACAAGATTACATCCCCAATGACAGTGATGAAATTATGACTTCTGGAACCTACCCATAAAATTTTTCAGTGAGTGAGCAAGAGAGAGAGAGAGAGAGAGAGAGAGAGAGCAAGAGAATAAAGACAAAGGTCATTTGTGTTCTTTAACAATCAGCTGTCAGGCCCTCAGAATTCAACCTCTCAGTGGTTGAACTCAGATGAAACTACCATACCTGGAGGTATGCTAGTTTCATCACAGCCTAACAAAGTGTTTAATATTATTATTATTAATAGCCACACGGTGCAAGGAAGTCTGAGGCTTATGCTGCACCGGCCAAAAAAAAATTTCCCTATTACCCTGAGAGAGAGAGAGAGAGAGAGAAGTAGAAAGGAATCACCAAGAAAGAGAAGAATGATGATATCCAGCTCAGGACCCTGGGTGTGCCAAGCCCATACTCACCAGATGTGAGCCCCATAGATGATACTTATTTTTTTTTTTCCTTTTTCAAATGATCACCTGAGGACTTTAAAAGGTACTTGTCATAGTAGTGAGTTCTTCTTTTCAGCAGAAAGTCTCTTCTCTCCTGACAACTTTGGTGTATTTCCTAAAAAAAATGCAGCTTACAGAAGTGAAAGCAAAGTTCAAACAAGGTTCTCTTAACCTGTTTGTGGCACTTTTTTATGTGACCTCCTAAAAAAAAGTAGAATATGCATTAAAAAAAAACCAAAGTTTATAATATGCTCCATCAAAAATATAAAATATCAAGAACAGTATTGTGATCTTTAAATTCACCATTTACAGCATGGTATGATAAACGTTTGCATTTTATGTCTTGCTTTTGCAGTACACTGAATTTTCACAAAGAATTCAAAAAATTGTCATACTCGCTGAATTGTTGTAGCCATTAATTGTCTTACACCAAATTGTTACATGTGGCAAAATATTATTCCCCAAATTGTCTCATACAGCAAACTGTCGTGCACCAAATTATCTTGTACACTGAACATTACACTTGCTGCAAATTGTCGCACAGGGCAAATTGTCTTGCAATGACGTGACATGATCCCTAGGAGCAGATAATGTATTTTTGTGATTAAACAACTAAGCAGACTCCTTACAGTCATTGCCAAATTTTAATATAAAAATGCATTTCCCAAAACAGTTGCACCATGCCTTTGTATTTTCCTTCCTAAAACCAGGTAGAGACCCAACTAGCTCAACTCATTATAGATCTATTGCTTTAACTAGCTGCTTCTGCAAGATGTTAAAAATGAACCAAAGACTGATATGGCATCTTTAAAAACATCTCTTGCATGCTATTCATTGTGGTGGTTATTGAAATTAAACAAAGCCAGACATTTTAGTTGCAGTGGAAAAATTCCATAACAAATGTTTTCCTCCTATCTGAGTATCATATAATAGTATGTTATGATTTTAAGAAAGTCTATGACTATACCTGGAAATAAGAAATTTGACACGAACTGAAATTTGACATGAACAATTAATATACATTAATTGTATCATCAGTTCCTGTTGCACTGAATGAATGCTGGGGAGTTTCCATCATTATACAAAATGTCCCACAACAACACACTTTTAAAATTTGTTTAAGAGCCAGTATGTCCAAAGCCTTTTTTCAAGAAGAGGATTTTTCCCAACATTCTATCCTTAGTGCCACTCTGTTCGTAATTACAATCAACAAAATTATAGAATGTCTCCCAAATGCGAATGCTGCACTATTTGCAGATGACCTTACCATCTCTTTCTACCCCAATAATATAAGAACCATTGAGAGACATCTGTAGGGAGCAATATCCAAAGTTAGCTTGTGGCCACAAAGCCTTGGTTTTGGTTATTTCCCAGAAAAGCAAAATGTATCCATCTCTACCAACATTTACCAATACCAGTACAAGCTGGAATCTAATTTTTGGGAATCATGCTTAGAGCATTTCCCGGAGCATCCAAAACAATTGAGAACCAGCTGTCAGCAAATACTAAACATAAGAGTTCTTTCTACAACCATGTTTGGAGTAGATTGTATCATCCTGTACCAATTATATTGCAGTTACAATCTACAACTCAGCAAGATCCAGTGTTCTTGACTGGCTTGAATGAATCCTTACATCATAGCAAGTGTTTTTGCTGCGATTACACCGGAACACCATGTTTGCTGCATAAGGATATAATCAGTCTGATTCCTTGTTTTATGATGAGGAGATTTCCATGTGTAGAGCCTTCTTGAATGCTGCTGAAAGCAGGTGTTGCATATGACAAGACTGTTCAGATGACAAAATTCCATTAAACTTTCACCCCGCTCATTTCTAGAGCCGAGACCAAACCTACCACATTCCGGACTAGAAGAAACGGTCTTGCTTACTTTTGTATTGAAATCACCCATGAGTATCAAAACATCCTTTTCTGGGACCAGATCAAGAACTGACTGGAGATTTTCATAATAAACGTCCATATATTCATCTGTGGATGTTGAGATGGTGCATATGCAACTAAGACTGAGAGATTTACTGGCTGGCTGGCTGGCTCTGAAGTCTAACTGTCATCATTCTTCTATTAATAGGATTGTATCCAAGAAGAGACCTTTAACATTCCTTATTCAAAATGACAGCGACACCATGTTCTTTTACTTGGCCACTTCCAGAAAAAACAACCAAAAGCCCATTTCCAGTTTTGAAATGACCTTGTCCTGTCCACATGACTTCGGTTGCTCCTAAAATGTCAATTTTATACCTATCCATTTCATTGATGACCATATCCATTGCCTTCTTTTAAACTTTTTACATTCCATGTAGCCACGTTTACCCTCTTCTTTCTTAAATTTAATTTTGTAGGACACACAGTGGCATCCGGGATCTGGTTAACAGCAGTTTTTGGAGTTGTTTTTGTTGTGGTTTCTGTGGCATCAGATAATGTGGTGGTATGCTATTGCCTACCACATGGCCGATTTTGAAAGGGGCCAGCTTTAATCATAGGAAGAATCATCATGCATCTCACGAGATGCTGTGGAACTCTGCTCCACAGCATCTTAATGGCAGTGTTTTTTTACTGTGGCATTTTAAATCCATTTTGGTTTGGGTTGCAGCATATTGGTGCTGTTAGCTACTCTGTTACTATATTTTTAATTTTTTAAAGGTAACACATTTTTTATTTTAAAATCATTTATTAGTTTTACAAAAAGAAATTTAATTTATCAAATTTGGTTGTGCTGTTTATATTTAGATTTCTAAAGTGCAGTTTTATTTTTTATTTTTTAGTCTTTGTATTTAGTAATTACTGAGGTTGTATATATCACATTTGGCAAGAAAGACCAAGACTTAATAAATGGAGAAATTGGAAGGCAAGTTGCTATTCATCTATATTAAATGATAATAAATATTCATGTACTATTTTTTTATTTATTTATTATGAAATAGAATTTAACAGAAAAGAAAATGTTACAGTTAATCAATATTTTTCTGGTTCTGATGTTGAAGAGTACATGATTAATAAGATGTGTACATGATAGCCTTAAAGTAGAAAGTGTAGCAGCAGCAACGACAAATGATGCAAGAAAGCAAGCTTATATAGCATCAGCCAAAAAATAAATAAAAAACAGTTCACCCATCTCTACCCCTCCAAGAATTTGTCTAATTCTCCCTTGAATTTATTCAACCCACTTGCACAACAACAGATGGATGCCTGTTTCAACAGTGAACCACCCACTGGCTGAAGGCAAACTACTGCACATTTCTCCTGCAACCATCCTTCCTCAACTTGAAATTATGCTCCCTCACGTGTGTAGTCTCATCAAGTGGAAGAATGCCATTAACATTCAGCTTAATCAATCCATTCAAGGCCTTAAACACCTTGCTCAGATCTCCCTGCAGGTGCCAGGTCTTCAGATGCTGAAGTTTGCAGAACTGAAGCCTTTCTAGATAAGAGCACCCTTTTGTTCCCTTCACCAGTCTGGTTGCCCTTCTCTGCACCCTTTACAGCAGACCTACATCTTTCCTGAAGTGAAGAAAGATGTAGATTCCTCCAGGCTTGTATACAGTACTCAAGATGTGGCCTAACCATGGCCTTATACAAAGGGATAATCATCTCCTTATCCCTGCTAACAAAGCTTCTATATATATTATTCACAAAACCCCATTAGTTGTCTTGTCTACACTGCTCAGAGAATTTCATGTCTAACTTAACAATTGCCTCCAGATCTTTTTCATTCTCCACTACCCTGAGTGTAGTACCACACTGTTGATAAGTTACTCTGAGGTTACTGCTGCCCATATGCATTCAAACCCATGTGCAATCAATGTTAAACTTCAGCTGCCACTTTTTTCAGCCCATCGACCCAATTTTCCTAGATCTTGTTGCAGTAGTTTGCCTTGACTGTCGTTAACCACCCTTCCAATCTTTGTATCCAAGGATTGCCTTAGGCCAATTGGACCTATTTGACACAATCTGGTCCCACACTAGGGTTTCCATCTCTGGCTTTCAAAAATAAGGAACACCCTACAGGAGAACATTGGGCTCACATAGGTTGTTGCAATAGGGTTTTAGGAGCATCAGCAACTAAGGCCATATTACTCCGTATATGTACTGTCCATATATTTTGTGTGTTCTTTGGTCAATTTTCTGTTTGCTGGACAAAAAAACCCAAGTTTCTGGGCGAAAAAACTATGCTACTCTTCCCTGAAACAGAATAACTCAGCTATGTTGTGAAAATGACCCATAAAAATTCTTTCTGTCATCGATGGGACTCAAACTCAGGTCTTTTCCACCCAATGCGGGGGGGGGGATTTAGGTGGCATGATGCAATTAGTTTTTCTTTTTATAGTATATCTACAAAAAGAGGAAAAAGGGAATTTTAAAGAATTGTAAAGCTCTAGTGTAATGCAGGTTTAGTGGAATTGAATTGTCCCATTGAGCATTCAACTGCACTGCAGACAAACAGCATATTAAAATGGTCATATTCTTGTTGAAAAAATGAATACTGATGCCAATTCTTCCTTCATACTTCGTAAGAACTTTAAAAATCCTGAAATTCCTTGCTTGAATGAGAGAGCTACTGGATTTTCATATTGTTTTATTGCTCTGCACATATTTTTGACAATTCCAATCAGTAGCTTCAGGGGAAAGCAGTTTTTCCAAATTAAAATCATATCTGAGGTCAAACATGTTCCAGGATAGACTGAATAGTCTTGCGATATTATCAATAGAATACAATGAAGTAAAAAATTTAAATTTTGATAAAATTTTGTATGTTGCTGAACAAAAAACAAGAAAAATTTCTTTATAATTACAGTTTTGTTGGTAAAAATCCATTACATGAGTGATAGTTAAGAGCGATTTATTTTCATGTGTTTCATCATTATTGGGATAGGGTTAGGTATGAGTTGAGTCTAAGGTTTTGAAATGCCATGTCGAGTTATTATTATTAGCTATATGGTGCAAGGAAGCCTGAGGCTGATGCTGCACCAGCCAAAAAAAAAAAAAAAAAAAAAAAATCCCAAGTTACCCTGTCAGAGAGAGAAAGAGAGAGAGTCAAAAGGGAATCACCAAGAAAGAGAAGAATGATGATATCCAGCTCAGGACCCTGGGTGTTCCAAGCCCATACCAGCCCCTGGGGTAATGAGAGGTTACTGTATAAGCTTGAACAGGTTGGGATCACTGGTAAGATTCTAACCTGGATTGCTGGGTGGCAGAAGGCAAAAAGTTGTAATTAATGGATACTCTTCAGATTGGTGTAACAACAGGAGTGGGGCCCCTCAAGGATCACTGTTGTTTCTCATTTTCATAAATGACGTCAACAAAGGGATAGAAGGCGTGATGTCAAATTTTGCGGATGACATAAAGATTGACAGAGATGTTAATGACCAGTGCCAAGCAGTGCTCCTTCAGGATGACTTGAACAGACTTCAAAGATGGTCAGAGAAGTGGCAGCTATGTTTTAATGCTGCTAAATGAGGGTCTTACACTTGGAGAATAGCAACCCACAAATAAATTATACATTTGGTGGGGTTGAATTAAAAACAGTGGAGGAGGAAAGGGATCTGAGAGTTACAATACAGACAAATATGAAGTTTTCTGAACAGCGTAAAATGACAGCCAGGAATGCCCATAGTGTCCTATCGATGATTTATCAAATGCTATCCAGTAGAAATAGGGAAGTCGTAATCCCACTGTTTAAAGCAATTGTAAGACCACATTTTGGAATACTGTGTTCAAGTATGGAGATCACATCTGAAAAAAGACACTGAGCTTCTTGAGAGGGTCCAAAAAACTGCAACTTGAATGGTGAGATTGGCAGAAGGGCAACCATATGAAAGACTCCAATTATGTAGGCTACAGAGCTTGACAACTAGGCACTTCAGAGATAACCTTATTTGAGGTTTATAAGGCTCTGAGAGGGATTAGTAAAATGAATGAAGGTGGAATTTTCACTGTTTTAAAGAATTCCAGAACTAAGTGTCATAAATTCCAATTACAGGGCTTGAGGTTTAGATTGTAGGAAGTTTTCTTTTAGCCAGCGAGTCGTTGATATCTGGAACAAGTTGCCCTCACAGGTAGTTTAAGCTGACAAGTTGAATAAATTAGGTAAACTGTTCATATTTTATGCAACATGTCTTATTCTCTCTGTTATGTAGAATTTACACCGGTTTTGTGAGTGAGCATGCACGCACGCGTGCGCGTGTGTGCGTGTGCGTGTGTGCGTGTGCGCGCGTGCGTGTGCGCGCGTGCGTGTGCGCGTGCGTGTGAAATTCATTACAGCAAAAGATTTTTAGCAAGAGACTGGAAGATCTGTAATGGATGCTGAAATGTATGAACAGCATTCTGTTTCATCAGACATATTGGTAAAGTGTTATCTACTCTCCGCATATATTATCCTGATGAGCATTCTGTTTTACAAAATTTTCCATTTCGGCTCTGATTTGATGCCATTTAGACAAAGCACATTTCCTTGGCACAAAGTTAGAGATTTTGATACAAGGAAGTTATAGTATGCTTCATTTTTATACCAAACAGCTTTAGCACATTAATTGGAAACCAATATTTTTATTAGTTTACAGTGGTATCAAGAATGAAGGAACCAACTGATGATGTTACCAACGGCAAATTCTAAATGGAAAGCATTTGGATATGTAATCATAGGCCACTAAGAGATACTATTCACGGCTTTGTCTTTTTATGGCTAAATAGATGTCAGATATACTGATGAGACTCATAGCAGAAAAGAAGGGTGCATGAGGTGCATAATATAAAATATTAGGTGATACAAATCCTACAGTAGATATAAAGTAGTTTGTAATCAAGTCACAAAGAAAGTTAGGCAAGATAAGGTAGATTATAAGAAGTCTCTGGCAAAGAATGCTAAGACAAACAGCAAAGATTTCTTTACTTATGTAAACAAACAGAAGGAAGGGGCTGAATCACATTGGTCCACTAGATATGATTGGTTTAACTGCTATTGACCTGATCAGGTTGCTGACAAACTGAATAGGTATTTTGCATCAATGTGCACATGTAAGGAATTTTTTAGGGAAGGGGATGCCAGATGTGTATCAAATTCTAACAGAGAACTAGATTATTTTGTGATAACTGGAAAAAAAGTGGAAGAGAAATTGTTGAAGTGAAATGTAAAAAAGCAACTGGGGTGGATGGGATCTATCCAATTATACAAAAGAAGCCATCATTTTGATCACATTCTTGGATTCAGGGAAGGTCTCTGTGGGATGGAGATGTGCAAATGTATTCACAATTCACAAAGGACGATCAAAGGGTGACATGATTAATTACAGTCCCATTGGCCTGACTTCTGTTCCAAGGAATATAAAGAAATTACTGGTTAAAGAAGTAATGCAAGACCATCTGGTATTGGAATGCAGTTATTACTGCAGCCACAGCATGGATTTGTTAAGGGGCAATCTTGTCTGACCAATCTAATAGGATACTGTGACACAGTAATGCAGGAACTGGATGCAAAAAAGTAATTTGGCATCACGTACACACACATATATACTTACTTTTCAGGAAAGCTTTTGATATTGTTGAATAAAAGCCTGCTATACAAATTAGAGCAGTGTGGCATTAAGGGAAAGTTGCTGCTGTGGTTAAAGGGATGGTCAGGTGATATAAGACAGAGCGGTTATCAATGAACAGTGCTCTTCTCTAACTAATGTTATTAGTAGAGTCCCCCAGAGTTTTGTACTGTGCTTACTGTTTTTTTTTTTTTTTTTATATTTATTAATGATATTGATAAAGGCATATCAGGCTTAATGTCTAAGTTTACAATGACACAAAAAGATTGGAAGGGTGGTTAAACACAATAATCAGATTATGCTACTGCAACAAAAAAGATCTATACAAATTAGGCAAATGGGCTGAGAAATTACAATGAAGTTTCATATTGACAAATGTGAGGTACTTCATAATGCTATCAGTAATTTCAGATTAATATACACATATGGTATCCACACTCAGTTTATTGGAGAATGAAAAAGATCTGGCAGTAATTGTAGTCAGATATGAAATTCTCTGAGCAGCAGATGGATAACCAGGACAGTTCATGGGGTTTTCTCAATGATGTACAAGAATTTTGTCAGCAGGAAGGAGAAGGTAATTATCCCATTGTTTACCATTATCCCATTGGCTTAACCATAAGCCAATGGTTAAGCCAAATGTTGAGTACTGCATACAAGACTGGAAGACTCATTTTAGGAAGGATTTGGATCTGTTGAAATGGATGTAGAGAAAAGTAGTGAGATTAGTGATAGAAGCAAATGGGTTCTCTTACCAGGGAAGGCTTCAGCAAATTTCCATCTCTGTATACTAGACTACACACCTGCAAGAATGAGATGTTTAATGCTTTGAGTGGATTGAGTAAAGCTCAATAAATACTGATGGAATCCTTCATCTTGCTCAGATTACGCACAAGAGAGGACATAAATTCAAATTGAGGAAGGCTGCCAAGGATAGATGTCTGGAAATTTATCTTTAGCCAATAGGTGGTTGACTGTTGAAAAAAAAAACTCCCATCTGGTATTGTTAGAGGTGGGTAGTTGGAACAAATTCAGTTAAGAACTAAACAAACTGTTAGAGGTAGTGGACAGAATAGATGGTATAGGTAGTGTTGGTTTTTTTTTTTTTTTAGCTGATACTTATAAGCTTGTTTTCTTGTGTCATTTTCCACTACTAATGATAAACTTGATGCTTGTTTTATACTGTTTTTTGTTCTTTCTTAACCATTGTCTTGGCATTGAAACATTTTAAAATCCTTATATCCTTTCTCTACTTATGATAATGTCATTATTTTTATATATATATATGAGGGATGGTCATTTAATTCGCATACTGGTGCAAGATCTTATTTTAATTTTCATCATCTGAATCTTCTGCGGATTTCTCCTTCTCGAAATACTCTCCCCTGAACTTTACACACTTTCGCCACTGTCATACCCATGCATTAAATGCTTCTTGCAAGCCATTTTTTGAAAGACTGCGAAGTGCTTCCATTGTGGCTCTGCGAGCATTGTTGTGTTGGACGTGAAATGCTTGCTTTTCAGAGCTTTTTTCAGACATGGAAACAGGAAGAAATCACACAGGGCTAAGTCCAGTGAATAAGTGGAATGTGACGGAACCTTGGCACCTATGATAGTGATCACTGGATGGCTTGTGTTGCCTGGCATTGTCTTAATGGAGAAACCACTTCACACTGGAATATGGCCGCCCTATCAAGACACTGATTATCATATGCTTCATTCATCTCTTTAACTGTTTCCTATACATTTAAGCCCCATCCTACACAATAATGAATCACATATCACTGTCCAGTCTGTATGTCTGACATGATACTTGCTTCAAAACGATCATCAGTGACTAAAAAAACTCTCGCCATGCAACACTAGCTTGACAAGTACAGGCATGCACAGTCTGCTCAGTAGCGATCAGGGAGAGTGCTTCTAGTGGCAGTTATGGAAAGTTCATGCGGTAAACATCAAATCCTTCATCTGTCCATGAATTGAATTTTTCCAATCTGCTGTTACTCACTTGTTATTTTAATTTTTTTTTTTGATGGGTATATCATATTTAGGTTTTCATCTTCTGTTAACTTTTATTACTCTTCTCTTATTTCTTTCTATCTTTTATTTTTCACAATACTGGCAATATGTATATTGGCTATTACACCTCATTTTCTATTCATATTTCAGTCATTTAGATACATATCCTTATAATGCCTTATTTTTATAACTCCTTTGTGCTAAAGATGTAATTTCATGACCTGTGCTATCATTTACCTTTCTTCTACCCGTACTGCCAACTGTACCCAGATAACATTCTTTTTCTTCTATTACATTAGTTTCTCTCTCTCTCTCTCTCTCTCTCTCTCTCTCTCTCTCTCTCTCTCACACACACACACACACACACACACACACACACACACACACACACACACACACACACACACAAATAAGAGCAGTTTGTAGGTGAGTGTATATGATTCCCGACTTAGCACCTAGGAATATGAAGAAAAGAAAAATAAAGAAGCAGAGAGAGGTTTAGAGAAAGTAAAAATTTAAAATTTTTATTTTAGATTAAAAAAAAATACATAAAATAAAAGCAAGATAACAATGAACTGTATATAATAAAAAGTTAGAAGCAAAATCGATGCGCAGAACGTAAATTAGAAATGTTGATATAATACCAAAATAATTGGTTTGATAGATTATCATGACTAAGCTTCCTCAGGACTGCAGTCAAGATTACCTTTCCTGACATAGTATTTAATATCTCGAGACTAATGTTTAGAATGGCCAAAAATATATATACCAACATAGCTCCATAACATGGCTAGTAAAATGAGAGATATAATTTTGTATCTTCATTAGTGTAAAGAGTAGTCCCAACACCAAATGGTAGCCACCATTGGGTCAGAAGAAAGTGCCCACTATAGGGAGGTGTCTGCTTTGCAGAGGTCAGTAGTGAGTTCAATAATTTGGAAAAATGAAATTCACATTAACTGGCTGAATACTCAGTGGTTATTTTTTTTTTTATTAATTATCTCTTAATTAAGATCATAGAGCACTTTAGGGCTATACGCTTCAGGTCGAAAAATAGTTAATTGATGTGTAAGTTAGTGCAAATGCATCATTTCTACATGCAGCCAGCTACTAAGTAACTAGGAATTTGCATAATTAAGTACATCTCATATTGTGAATACCACAACAAGTTACCACGATATTGCACTATCTCGAATAAGTAATGCTTCACCAATGGAGAATACTACTGTTACTTATTCTTGGTGGATGCAACCACCCAGACAGCACCATTTTGGAACTTGTTGGCTCCTCATCGGTGGGTGGGTGGGCAAGTACCCTGGTGATGCAGTGATGAGATGTACTTAATAATGCCAATTCCTAGTTACATAGTAGCTGGCTGCGAGTAGAAATGATGCACTTGCACTGACTTACACGTCAATTAACTATTTTGCAACCTGAGGCATATTGTCATAAAGTCATCTATGATCTTATTTACTTGCACGCCACTAGGCATCTCTCATATTGTGGAGTTATACTTCGCAACTGGGCTGTCATCATTGCATCACCAGGGTACCTGCCCACCCACTGATGAGGAGCCAACAAGCTCTGAAACGGTGTCATGTGGGTGGTGGTATGGTATCTGCTGAGAATAAGCAACAGTAGTCTTCTCTATTGATGAAGCATTACTTATTAGTATTAGTAATGGTCGCATGGGGCAAGGAAGCCTATGGCTTATGCTGTACCAGCCAAAAAAAAAAAAAAACCCCGAATAAAACAATGATAAAAAATTAAAAATAATAAATAAATAATAATAATTAATAAAAGAAAAGGAAATTAAACCTATCTTCTTATGCGCTTCCCTGACCCGAAGGTACTATTCAGATTGAATTTCTCCAAACAGTCAGCCTCTACCACCCATGTAGGCAACTTATTCCAATAATTTATAACTCACTGGCTAAAATAAAACTTCCTGTAGTCCAGTCTAAACATTTCCCCCTGTAACTTGAATTTATGTCCCCTAGTTCTAGCATCATTTATAATCTTAAAAATTTCGTCCTCATTCATTTTACTGATGCCTCTCAAGCCCTAAACACCTCAGTAAAATCTCCTCTAAGGTGTCTAGTTTCCAAACTCTGCAACCCACATATTCGAAGTCTTTCTTCATAAGGACGCCCTTTTGCCGATCTCACCAGGCAAGTTACCCGTCTTTGCACCCTTTCAAGAAGCTCGATGTCTTTCTTTAGGTGTGGTCTCCATACTTGAACACAGTATTCTAAGTGTGGTCTAACAAAAGCCTTATATAATGGGATTATAACGTCCCTATCTCTACTTGCAAAAGTTCAATAGATCATCGATAGGACACCATGGGCCTTCCTTGCAACCTGTTTACAATGCTCAGAGGATTTCATGTCTGACCGTATCGTAACACCCAAGTCCCTTTCCTCCAGTATTGGGTTTAGTTGAACTCCACCAAGTGAATAAGTTATTTTGGGATTACTGTTTCCCAGGTGTAATACCTTACACTTTGTTGGATTAAAGCATAGCTGCCATTTTCTGACCATTCCTGAAGTCTATCTAGGTCTCTCTGAAGAAGCTCAGCTTGACCGTGATCATTAACTACTCCACCAATTTTAACATCACCTGCAAATTTAGACATCACGCCCTCTATCCCTTCATCGATGTCGTTTATGAAAATTAAAAACAACAGTGGTCCTAATACTGATCCTTGGGGAACCCCACTTCTTACATCAACCCAATCTGAGGAATAGCCATTTATCACAACTCTCTGCCTCCTGCCCTGAAGCCATCCTGCTATCCATCTAAGGATTTTCCCAGTGATTCCAACCTGTTCCAGCCTATAAAGCAACTGCTCATGTGGGACTGAGTCAAAAGCTTTGCTGAAATCTAAATAAACAATGTCAAAATTATTCCCTAAATCCAGCTTATGAGTGACCCTTTCAAAATAGCGAACCAGATTTGTTAAACATGATTTTCCCTTTACAAAACCATGCTGAGTATCCTTGAGAATTTCAATTCAATCCAAATGAATACTTATTCAAGGTAGTGCAATATCATGGTAACTTGTGAAGGTATTCACAATATAAGATGTACTTAATGATGCCAATTCCTAGTTACTTAGTAGCTTGCTGCGTGTAGAAATAGTGCACTTGCACTAACTTACACATCAGTTATCACTTAATTAATAATACAACTTTTAATAAACACATAAATAAAGATTTCATTTCATTGCAGATATTCAGTTTCATTTTCATTATGGATAATTACGTCACTTACTAGTTTTTGTCCAAATTCTTTGTTTTTGCTCATATAGAATTTTTTAATGTAATAGACTACAATCCCCCTCCCCACTTTAATGGATCAAAACCTTTTACTTTTTAAGCTTCTGCATACAACCCTGCCACAAACAGCAAGAAATTTAATTTTTGAAAAAATTAGCATGTAATTAATGTAAGGCCTAGGAAAAGCTTGACGAGTATTCCAAGGTAAAATCTGCATACACGAACAAACTTTGTATGTAGCTATAATAACCACCATTTCTCACAGCTGAGTGACAGTAGTAAGTGATGGCATGGGAAAATTGTCATTGTCCCTCTGTTATAAAGCTGGACACCACTGTCACTAAAGTAGTTATGAAAGTAATGTCAAGCATTATATAATGTTTTTATTGAATGTACAGGGTGTCCACAAACCTTTACAAAACTAAAATGTTATTTCTTGAATAATGTAGATGATACAAATCTGAAACCACTTGCAAGTGGTAGAGGATATCTTCAAGCTTTTATTCACCTTCAGAAAATATGCTACTGCAGTAGATGGCAATATAATCGCAAAACTGTAATCATGGAGAAATTTTGTTTTGTTATTATTCAACGACTTCTGTATTAGCTGTAATTTGTATAGTTCACACTTAGACAGCAATACATTACAGATTGACTTTGACATGTTAAGCTCACAACTGGCATGTTGTATGGACTTCCCATGGCTTTGTGTAAAAGTCCCTCGAACATGTTCCTGTACTGTCTTTCACTGTACCCCCACTGACTTTTGTTTAGCCACCAAGTCAGCCAAGAGGATGATTGCACAAAAAGGCATCCTTTATGAATTTTCTGTACCAGTGCATAACTGAAGATCTACTCAGTGGCTTATTTTTAAACCATGTTTGTAATTTACACATAAGAATGGTGGCTGACTACAGCTTATTGAACCAAAGTGTGCACTGCACCTTCTCAGGGTTGATAAATTTTCTCACCATTAGAGTGGTCATTGTGCTACCATCCACTGCAGAATGTAGTTTTCCTGTTGGTGAATAAAAACTTGCAGATATCCTCTCTAGTGGAAGTGGCTTCAAATTTATATAATGTGCCCTATTCTGGAAGGGGGCTTCAGATTTGTATCATGCACCCTATTCACACAATATTTTAGTTTTGTAAAGAAGTTTTATGGACACTATCTGTGGATGTGAAAAATTATCTATGCAGTCTATTTGTAGAGGTTTGTTGGGTTTTTTTGTTTTTTTTTGTACATATCACAAACTGAATCCTCTGTACAGACTTGTTACAGTATTTATTTATTATTTTATTTATTTTTCCTGTAATTCCGATTTTCAGTTTGGCAATTTTATTGCTTTGCTAAGTAATGTTTAACAGTAGTTTAACATTGGACAGTCCAAACAAGTGTTTAAACGTTTCTCAGCGGTGATGAGCATATTAATAACATATTGTGCCATCTTCTTCATGAGTAATCTATGGTCATATAAGTCTAATCAGTATTACTGTGTCTTGGCGCATTATAGCCTCAGTAGCTAATGCGCCAATAAAAACAAAACCAAACCAAACCAAGTATTACTGTAATAACCTTGCGAATGCCCTTTGAGCAATTGAAATGCATATATATGCCAGTTACTCTTGAAATTGTCCCATATAGAGAGGTTGAAAATACCAAAAGGACTCTTATTAAAGTGTCTGCATCTGTATTAGAGAGTTAGATGACCTCTCCGTTTTGGTGAGGTCATCTAATGTAATTTCTAATACTTTTGGCACCCTAAATCTGAATGTCCATGTTAAAAGATGTCCCTTTTAGAGAGATATCTATTAAGGGAGGTTTCACTGTATGTATATTTGTATAAATTTATATAAAAGTTTATTGTCCAAAAATAGAATTAAACTACAGACAACCCCAGTACATCTATAGACCAGGGGTGGCCAATGAGTCGATCGCGGCTTTAATTTTGGTCGATCACAACAAATTTTAAATATACAGTCATCCGTCGATTTGTGTGGTCAGGTATACTACCAAAATTTTATATTATGCAGAGGGTTTCTCTACCTGCACGTTATTTTTTTTTTTAACGAAGCTTCAAAAATAGGAATTAAGAGCAGATTTTGAAAATTTATTATTTATTTTTTTTTTGCATGATTGAAAAATAATTCTTATAAGGATATAACCAAACAGAG
Organism: Mastigoproctus giganteus; assembly: GCF_048544385.1. NCBI lineage: Eukaryota > Metazoa > Arthropoda > Arachnida > Uropygi > Thelyphonidae > Mastigoproctus > Mastigoproctus giganteus. Next base: position 169,111,272 of record NC_143577.1, read on the forward strand.
CAATAAATGGTGGTGGGTTTGTCCAGTTATTTTGGAAACAACTTCCTCATTCGAGAATCCTCTTCATCAATTATCCTACATATTAGCTGTTCAGACAGAATATTTTTCCGGTTCGCGCAACTTAAAGTGTTTTAATTGGTAAGCATTGCTTTTGCTGATTTAATAACTGGACAGTACTTATATGCTAATTTAATACCTTTTGATTTAAAATGAATACTATGAAAAAGAGTCATCAATAGTTCCCACTATTGATGAAAATGTATCATTTTCATCAATAGTGGGAACTAGAATACTTTTTTTTGTAACGGTGAAAGAAAAATGTTGCTGTTTGATTTGCAATGCTTCTGTAGCTATATCCAAAAAACGAAATTTAGAAAGGTGCTTCAACGTACTCCATGGCAACTGGGCTAGCTGGGCGGGTAAAGTGCCTGTCTGGCAACCCAAAGATTGCGGGTTTGAATCCCGCCTCGGGCTTTGATTTGGCAGGTGCATTATGGCCACAGAAGCCGATGCACCAACTAACCAAAAAAAAAAAAAAAAAAAAAATGCACTCCATGGTAATTGGATTTTCCGCCGAATAGTGACCTTAGAAAAAATAAATTCAGATTATTCGCGCAACAAAATTTCTTCATGACACCTAATTTAATCTTTTTGTTTGAAATATGCTATGGGATAAAGATCTCGGTTATCCTCATACTATCCCTATTGGACTTAGGAAAGCAAAAAAAATGTAGGAAGGTGATAGTAGGAGAGGTAGAGGAAGGAATGCCGTAGAAGGAAGAAAGGGGCAGTTACTCCTTCAACTCACACTACTCAAAAGCTCATAAATTCCTCGAATAGGCAACGCTTCTCATTAGAGAAGATTGTTGAGGAAACTCCGTGAACAGGAGGCGTTTCAAAGCTACTGGCCTATGACAACCCAGTTGCGAAGATATTCACACAATATGAGATGCCAAAAGGTTTATATGGTAATATTTGAAAATAACTAAATGCACAAGACATAATACGTTAAGAGTTAAGTGTTTAATATCTATATAATATAGATATTAAACACTTAATCGGAATACACCATAGATAACTCTTAAGAAACTACGATAGTAGTTGTTGTAGCAGGCATCATTTGCTCTGTCTCATATTGTGCTCTTCCTTCACAACGAGATGCCATGGCATTGCACTACCTGGAATTTACTGTACAATAAAGATTTCTTTTTATAATGTTTCAACTATAGAAGAGCACGTAATACCATCATAGGGAAACAGCTTTTGAACTTTCCACACAAATCTGGAATAAAAATACTTTGTCAGACATCAGCTTTAATAGAACTCAATATTCCACAGTCTGATCAAAATCAGAGAACCATGTAGGAGCATCAGCAGTTTTCCCAAACATTACACTGTCAACCCAACTTCCAAAAGAATGCAGAGTCTATACTGAATTATTAGTAAAGTTCAAATAGTACTGGAGCACTTAAAAAACACATATCATTTGAGAACAATAATATACTGTGATTCATTAAGTGTAATACAAGCCATACAAACCATAAACAATATATAACTTGTATAAACAATATAACAACATAAACAATATATAAACAATATATGGTCCATGAGGTTGTCACAGACATTCTCTCAGATATGCCAGACAAGCTGTTCTTGCAACCTGGGAGTCTAAAACGCTGATGGAACTGATATTCAGGTGACACTCAAGTCAAAGTGGACCCAATTTCGGTGAAGTCCGGACGGTCTATGACAGCCAAATCCTCTGCTTGCACCTTCACGATGGTGGGACTGTTAGTAATCCTGGGTATAACCTTCATGCACAAGTACATGGTGGGTGACCACCCAGGTGTGAACCAACGTAAGCAGGGGTCGAGGTGTGGCGCCCACACCACATGGAGGAACGCCGCCCCTCTATTAGGTGGTAGATGACTCTCATCAACCGGTGAAATACCACCACTTTGCTTATTGGAGGCTTGAAGTGGTGGAACCCATGCTTAGTCTCTAGAGCTAAGTTCCGGCCAACCCTTCCCTATCTCTTCCATCATGCAGTATGATTGATGATTTTTGAGATTATGATGAATGTCGTGGCGAGATCCAATATTCCTTACATTTCAAGGGTACAGCTCTAAAACGGTGTTCGCAGGCCGGCCGCTAGTTAGTACACCGGACCGAACCTATTGGTAACTCTCTAGGAAGCTTCCGGATCAGCTAGTGTATAATCTTGCTACCTCTACTCTGCCAGATAGTGACTGGAGGGAGTCAGAGTAGTGTGTATGCGGGGAGCATTGTCGAGGCCACGTTATGTCAAGGATCTGGGTATATTCTTACCACATGTACGCCATATCCAAAAATTTCATTATTTCATACAGCATGTCCCACCCACTTTTTCTTACTATTGAATACACCATGAATTGTCAAAATAATAGAGCAAGCTTATCTGCGAAAAGATCTAAACCTCCCAAGGACTTCCTAATTCATTTCACAAATATACGTGGTCTCAATTCTAATCTCAATGATGTCCATTTCCACTTGCAGTCTTCCAAACCCCATGTACTTTTTCTGACTGAATCTCAGTTATCAGTTGATTCAACTACTGCTCATCTCAGATGTCCAAATTATTTGCTGTATGATTCCTTTTGCCTCAAAGGTGGTACTTGTGCATATGTCCGTTCTGATATTCCCTGTCAGAGACTTGGCAATTTGGAATCTCCTCTCTTTGATCTTCTCTGGCTTAAAATCTCTCTACCTCATTGTGTAAAATTCATCTGTTGTCTCTACCGTTCTCCCAACTCCACTAATCACTTGGAGCTCTTTGACTTCCTCTCTTTGCAACTTGACTTTCTCCAGTCCAACTTTCCTAACAGTGAGGTAATTTTCCTTGGTGATTTTAACGTTCACAACTCCAGCTGGCTTCCGTTTTCTAGTCACACCGACCCAGCAGGTCGAGATGCTGAGGCTTTTGCAATTACTAATGACCTAGCACAGATTGTTCATTTACCTACAAGAATACCGGACAATCCTAATCATACAGCCAATACGCTTGATCTTTTTCTCACAAACAACCCTTCTAAGTACAAGGTTGAAGTGAGAGGTCCTTTAGGCACTTCAGATCACAACTTGGTGATTGCCTCTTCTCCAATGGAACCTTTATCTCATGGCTATTCCCAACCTCGTATTGTTTGGCATTACAAGAATGCAAAATGGGATGACCTGCGAGACTTCTTTACTTCTTTTCCTTGGTCTGATTACTGTTTCAAAACTTCTGATGTCAACGTTTGCTCAGATCGTGTCAGTGAAATTATTCTTGCAGGAATGGAATCCTTTATCCCACACTCCACTTTAAAATCTCGTCCTTTATCTAAACCTTGGTTTTCCAATAAATGTGCTAAGGCTGTCCAAGAGAAGAACGTTGCATATCGTAATTGACTTGTTCCTAATTCTTCAGTTTCATTTTCTGCCTACACCAAAGCTCGCAACAATTGTAAAGCAGTTATTAATCAGTCCAAACTAGAGTTTGAACAGGCTAAGAGTAGAAAACTTGCTTCTTGCCCTAATGGTAGCCGAGCATTCTGGTCTCTTGCCAAAGCTATTGGCCGCAACTTTTGCCCATCTCTGCTCCCACCTCTGTCCAAACCAGATGGTTTGGACAGAGGTGGGAGATACTTCCATGGGCACTGTTCTTCTGAATTGGCTTCTATAATTCCCGCTCTCTCTTTCAAAACAGTCCGAACACGTGCCGCCACCAGCCAACATCCATTTACTGTCCAACTTCAAACCCACAGAACCAACTTTTCATCTTCTTCATTTATTCATTCAACTGCCGTTTTCTGGAACAACCTTCCTTCATACGTATTTCCTGAAAATTACAATCTACAGAAGTTCAAGTCCAATGTCAACAAATATCTTCTTTCGTCTTCTCAATCTCCAACCCAAGCACGGTACTAAGTACTATAGGTTATAATACCTCTCGTGTTTGGGGTTCTCATAAAAAAAAAAAAAAAAAAAAAAAAAAATGCAAAATCAACAGCCTCCGGAAACAATCTTTCCCATTTCCATATAAACCAATGATTCAAAACTGCTCTCTAACATGATGGCAAGAAATCTTTTTGTATTTCTCCTCTGGACACAGAGTAGGAGTGGAATTCACTGAACTGATTTGTTAGGATTGTTTCATTGTAGAATTCACTGATCTGATTTCAGCTAGGGTTGTTTCATTGAAACCGAGATTTCAGTTCGTTCCTAGTCTGCATGTTAGATTGTCATCTAAGACATCATCTGCATCATCAAGTGCAAGTAAATCATCATCTAATATGTGTCATCTGTATAGTACATCATCATTTAATGGGTGACACCTCTTGCATATTAATCATCACCTAATATGTGTTACCTGCACAGTATATCGTCATCTAATAAGTGATGCCTCCATCTATATGTAACCTATATGTAATCGTCATATGATGTACTGTGTCATCTGCACAGTACATCATCATCTAACAAGTGACACCTCCATCTGCATGTTAATCATCATCTAATGTGTGTCACCTGCACGGTAAATCGTCATCTAATAAGTGACGCCTCCATCTGTGTGTTAATCATCATCTAATATGTGTCATCTGTGCAGTACAGCGTCATCTAATATCTGACACTTCCACCTGCACATTAAATTGTCATCATCTTTACAATGTTGAAAGACAACTGCAAAATGGATGAAGATTACGCTTACAACTGCAACACTTTTGTTGAACGGCTTGGAAAAAATGCTATTCCAGGCACAAAATTCTTGCTGACCTTTCTGGATCACATCCGTCAACTCCATACAAAGTTCACGAGAGGCCTGAATATTATTCGCGCTCTCATATCACAGTAGAGAGAGCGGAGAATATTCAGGGATGTGGACCATTCGTGATTGCATGCACTTTTATGATCCAGATTGGATTACGGGTCCCAGTAATACATTGAAAAGGCCTCTGGAATCAGTAACTCTGCAATTCATCTGTAATGCTATTAAATAATGCTGACTCGAATCTGTAAAACGTCTTTATTATGATAATATAAAATAAAATAAAAGACATGCTTGCTGATTTACGAATGTAACAAGAATAAAATTCAATAAAATATATAAAATTAAAAGCAATAAAAGTTGTTTAAAATCACTAGAATCACTAATACAGGAGCTTTCGGCAGCAGCTGCCGCCTTCATAAACTGTAGTGGTTGCAGGATGATCTATATGTACCACACATCTCATCTGCAACATAAACTATGGTGTCTGCGCGTGGTTTGAATTGAACATCTCGAGACAGGAGATTTATTAGCTTTGATGCAAGCAGTTGTCTCTAAAATATGCTTTAAAACTAAAATCCTGCCAGACCATCCTACATGGTCTGGCAGGGATTTCACACATGGCCATCCGTTTTTCAGCCACAAGTTTGTACAAAGCCCATAAGAGTGCCAATCATCCTTTTGGTATTCATGTCTAATAGCTACTCAGAGAACTTAAGATCAAGTTAGACAAGGTTGCCTACACACCAAGAGGCCCCTTCAACCCTGGCATGCTCACGTTCCAGCATGCAACCTCTCCCTTAAAAACCTGTGGAAAGTCAGCTACTCCATCGTCTACCTGCAGCTTTATTCAGCACACCGATCTAAGCATTCTGACTTCATGCCCGTTTACACAGACAGGTCGAAGTCTATGTAGGAAGGAAGCATGTAGGATCTGCTACTGTCTTTACAGACACCACGACATCAGAGCAGCTTCTCCCTGAATGCAGTATATTTACAGCAGAGATATAGAATTAGGCTTGGATCACATTAGTAAATGCCAATACCAGTGGTTCATTTTATATTCTGACTCTCTCAGCATCTTACTAACTGTGAGATACACAGATGGGACATACCGAAGACTTCAAGGTATTGCCCTGGCTCCAAATTCCCCAGACATCAATCCCATCAAGCATCTGTGGTTTGTGTTGGAACAGCAACTCCGATCTGTGGCATCTCAGCCATGAGGTTGAGACACCGTAGTACCTTACAAAACTTTGCAGGAGTTAAAGGATCTGCTGGTCATCTGTTGGTATCAGATACCACAAGACAGATTTAGAAATCTCTAGCTCTTGTTTCAGTAGCATACAGTCATTGCTGTCATTAACCACTATGCCAGTACCTCAGGAAGATCTACATTGGAAATGTGAGATGCTAGATAGGTGGATTTTAACATTTCGGGAAGACACTGTGAATATATCAGGGCATCTTTCCATGTTCTAAGAATGCAATTGAATCGTATAGGCCAGGGGTGGCCAACGAGTCGATCGCGGCTTTAATTTTGGTTGATCACAACGAATTTTAAATATACAGTAATCCCTTGATTTGCGTGATCAGGTACACTACCAAAATTTTATATTGCGCAGAGGGTTTCGCTACCTGCGCGTTATTTTAAAATTTTTTTTATTTTTAACGAAGCTTCAAAAATAGGAATGAAGAGCAGATTTTGAAATTTTTTTTTTTTTTTGCATGATTTAAGATTTCATTGAAGGAGAAACACATTTCACCATAATAACGTAAAATGGCACAGAATTCCAGCTGTCGGTATTATTGCAAATACAATAACATTGAGTTTACTACCCGTTTATAATTATATTGCACTAACATAAAAGTGCAAATTGTTTTTATTGTTTTATGGTCGTGACCTCCAGAAATAGCTTTAGAGAAATATCACATTTCTCAAAACTGATTCTTATAAGGATATAACCAAACAGAGCAATAAACAGTGGTGTGTTTGTTGTCCGGTTATTTTGGAAACAACTTCCTCATTCGGGAATCCTCTTCATCAATTATCCTACGTTAGCTGTTCAGACAGAATATTTTTCCGGTTCGTGCAACTTAGTGTTTTAATCAGTAAGCATTGCTTTTGCTGATTTAATAACTGGACAGTACTTATATGTTAATTTAATGCTTCTTGATTTAAAATGAATACTACGAAGAAGAGTAAAACGTATCATTTTCATCAAGAGTGGGTAGAATACTTTTTTTGTAATGGTGAAAGAAAAATGTTGCTATTTGATTTGCAGTGCTTCCGTGGCTATATCCAAAAAAGGAAATTTAGAAAGGCACTTCAACACACTCTATTGTAAATACCAATCGGATTTTCTGCCGAATAGTGAACTTAGAAAAAATAAATTAGAACTTAAATCTAGATTATTCGTGCAACAAATTTTCTTCATGACACTTATTTTAAAATCTAAAGCAGTAACTGTAGCATCATTTAAAGTGTCATCATCTTGCAAAAAAATGCAAATCATTTTCTGATGGTCAATTCATCAAAGACGCATTTTTAGAAATAACAGATTCTCTTTTTGAAAATTTTAAGAATAAAAATGAAATTAAAAGTGCCCTTCAAGATTTGCAATTATCTCGAAATACTGCGATGCGATGCATCGAAAAAATGAGTAAAATTGTGAGCGAACAATTGTGTGCTGATATTGCTAATTGTGTGTCCTTTTCTTTAAAACTGGATGACTCTACAGATGTCAGTGATACAGCTTAATTGCTCGTTTTTGTTGGTATGGTTTTATTAAAAGAAAGAACTAGAGGTCTTTATCTTTAACTCATTCAAACATTTTATGAAAAAATTAAATTAAATTACCACTATTTAAGCTTGTATTAGTAACAACAGACAGAGCTAAAGCCATGACGGGGCATCTTAACGGATTCATTTCATTGTGCCAAAAGGATGATGAATTCCCAGATTTTTTTTGTGTTACCACTGTATCATCCACCAACAAGTGTTAGCCAGCAAAAGATTAAATACTAAAAGTGTTATGGACATTGCTTTTGAAATCATGAATTCCATCAGAGGACAATCTCTTCAAAGGAGACTTTTCAAAATGCAACTCGATGAAAAAGAACCAGATCTGATATTACACACAGATGTGAGGTGGCTGAGTCAGAGTAAGATTTTACAGAGATTTCAAAATTTGCTGAATGAAATTAAAAAAATTTGTTGATTCAAGGGGAGATGATTATTTCCCCTTTGATCAACAAATATTTTATCTACAAGATATGGAGTGGTTGTGTGATCTGGCTTTTTTGGCAGATTTTACCAGTAAATTAAGTGATCTGAATTTGGAATTACAAGTGAAAAATAGAAATGTGGGTGACATTATTAGTAGTATTTTTGCATATAAATATAAATTTTTGGCAATGGCTAAGGATCTCAAATAAAAAAAATTCGATCATTTGCAAAAATATCCTGTTTTTGAATTTAATAGTGAGAAATATGTTTCTGAAATTGAGAATGTTGTGGACGATTTTGAAACCAGAATCAGTGATTTTAAAACAATTGAAGACATTCAGTATATTTCTTGTCCATTTAATGTCCACTTATATACGAATACCGTCCTGAATAAGGTAAATGTTGGAAGTGATCACAGAATGGTAAGATGTACACTTGATATAGATGTAGGAAAGGAAAGGAAAAAACTGACTCGAGTAAATAATACAAAGGTCTTTGAGATAACAGAGGAGGAGAAAAAGCAGTATGTACTGGAACTTAAGAACAAGTTTGAGCTTCTGCAGACTGCTCAGGACCAAGATATCGACAAGGAATATTACAACTTTCTGAAAGTGATAAAGCCCAAGAAACCTATAGGGAAACAGAAATCCAAAGAAGAAAAAATTAGTCAAGAAACACTTGTCATGATGAACCAAAGACGACAAATGAAGAGCAAGAAAAACACTGACAGGGAGAAAATTGAGTATACTGAGTTATGCAAAGCCATTAGAAAGAGACTCAGAGAGGACATAAGAAGATTTAACACAAGAAAAGTAGAACAAGCATTAAGGGAAAACAAAGGATTTAAATCAGCAGCCATGAGCAGTAATACAGAAAGACAAATGATACTGAAACTGAAGAATAGCGATGGTGTACTTATAAACAGCAGAGAAGGCATAATTCAAATAGCAGAAGACTACTATAGAGAATTATACAAGGAGCGAGGGAATGATACCAGCAGTGGGGAAGATGGATTGCAAAGTAGCAACACATACGACATACCCGATATTCTTCCTGATGAGGTAGAACATGCATTGAAGAAAATGAAGAATCGGAAAGCCCCGGGGGAAGATGAAGTTACTGTAGAGTTGTTAAAATTGGGAGGAAGAGACATAACACAAAAACTGGCAAGGCTCTTCACAAAGTGCATTAGAAAAGGTGTGATGCCTAAGCAGTGGAATAATGCAATCATAGTTTTGCTGCATAAGAAAGGAGATAAATCAGAAATTGGAAATTATAGACCAATTAGCTTGTTATCCCATATCTACAAGTTGTTCACAAGGGTCATTACTAACAGATTAGAAAGAATACTTGATGAGAATCAACCGAAAGAGCAAGCTGGCTTTAGGACAGGATTCTCAACTATGGATCACCTTCACGTAATATCACAGCTAATGGAGAAAGCAAATGAATATAAAACACCATTATGCCTGGCATTTGTGGATTATGAAAAGGCATTTGACTCCATACAGCATAAGGCAATGTTTCGGGCACTGGAAAGACAAGGCATAGATACTCCATATATTATGATTTTGAAGAAAATATATGAGAGTGCTACATCCTTTATTAGACTAGACGAAGACAGTAGCAAATTTAAAATCGAGAAAGGAGTTCGACAAGGAGGCACAATATCTCCGAAGCTGTTTACTGCTGCCCTTGAGGAAGCTTTCAGAAGATTAGACTGGTCGCAGAAAGGAGTCAATGTGAACGGAGAGTACCTAAACCATTTACGATTTGCAGATGACATTGTGGTCATAAGCCACGATCCCAAAGAATTAGAGGAAAATCTTAATCAGTTATGCACAGTTAGTAAGGATTTTGGACTAAAGATGAATATGGCTAAAACAAAAATAATGATGAACAAGTATGCCACGGAAAGGGAAATAATGATTGAAGGAGCAGTAATTGAAAAGGTGGAGTCATATACTTATCTGGGACAAGTTATTAGCTGTAATAATGATAAATGGCTGGAAGTCAAGAGAAGAATAAATTTTGGATGGATAGCATTCAGGAAATATAGTCACATACTGAAGAGCAATATCCCAGTTTGTCTGAAACGTAAAATAATGAACCAATGTATACTCCCCACCATGACTTATGGAAGTGAAACTTGAGCACTCACCAAAAGAATGGAAGAGAAGCTAAGAACTACACAGCGAAGAATGGAACGAATTATATTGGGATTCAGACTGTTAGATAAGAAGAGAAACACATGGATTAGGCAGCAAACTCAAGTAAAGGACATTCTTATCAAAACTAAAGAACTAAAATGGTCTTGGGCAGGACACATAGCTCGAAGACATGATGACAGATGGACTAAGAAAATAACAGAATGGTACCCAAGAGGAGCTAGAAGAAAACCTGGAAGACAAAGGCGGAGATGGATAGATGAAATTCATGAGTTTTTGAGTAGTAAATGGATGGCCAGTGCTCAAAACAGAAGGAACTGGAAAGTTGCTGGAGAGGCCTTCATCCTGCAGTGGATTGAAAATGGCTGATGATGATGATGATGATGATATATACGAAAAAAATTGCAGAAAAAATCGCTGTGATTTTTCACATGGAGAAAATATTACTTGAAAAGGAAATTATTACATTGCAAAACGATATCTTCCTAAAAGCCAGATCATCAGAAGAAGACTTTTGCAAATATGTTTGCCGAGGAAAGTACCCAGATGTTAAAAAAATGCAGTGAACTCTTAAATTCTTGTTTTGGTTCCACTTATCTGTGTGAATCGGCCTTTTCGTATTTGAAACAAACAAAGACGAAGAATTGCTCTTCTCTTACAGACTTACATACAGAAGATTCTTTACTGTTGGCCTTATCACAGTATATCCCTGATTTTGAAAGCTTGGCAGATGACATGAAGATACAAACTTTGCATAAATTAAAATTTAAATACGCACCAATTTAAAATAAGAATTCCGAATTGTATTGAATTTTAAAATTTATAAACAACATTTTTCAATATGTGTTAATTAACTTTTTTAACCTTGTGCATTGAAATTTTTGAGATGGTAGATCACAGCACATTTTGAAGGAAAAAAAGTAGATCACATCACAAATTAAGTTGGCCACCCCTGATCTAAACAAAGGGGTTTACAAATAAAAGTACATATTACACAAGTGTATGACAAAACCTATAAAACACAAAAATGTCCAAAAAAAAGTTAAGGGAGGGAGTAGATGCCATCTGATTTCCATGCACCTTGAAGTTAAAACAGCATTCTCCTTTCAAAGGATGTCAGTTGCTTGTGTGACACTTTTCAGAATCCGGATTGTCATCCTAGTGGATGAACAGCCTGAGTTCAGCATTAATAAAAACTTAACATATTTCTCATTTGACAGAGAAAACTCAGGTTTCCCATGCAGTATACATCCAGGAATTGGTCTGACTTGGTCTTTTCTAGTCACATCGACCAGCTGGGTTGGTGTGACTAGAAAACAGAAGCCAGCTGGAGTTGTGAACATTAAAATCAAGGAAAATTTCATCACTATTAGAAAAGTTGGACTGGAGAAAGTTAAGTTGCAAAGAGAGAAAGTCAGAGTTCCAAGTGATTAGTGGAGTTGGGAGAATGGTAGAGACAACAGATGAATCTGACAGAATGAGCTAGAGACATTTTAAGCCAGAGAAGATCGAAAAGGGGAGATTCCAAATTAACAAGTTTCTGACATGGAATATCAGAACAGACATTTGCACAAGCACCACCTGTGAGGCGAATGGAATCATACAGCAAATAATTTGGGCAACTGAGATGAGCAGTGGTTGAATCAACCGATAACTGATATTCTGTCAGAAAAAGTACATGGGGTTTGGCAGACTGTAAGTGGAAATGGACATCGTTGAGATTAGAACTGAGACCACGTATATTTGTGAAATGAACTAGGAAGTGTTTGGGAGATTTAGATCTTTTCGCAGATGTATGCTCTATTAGTTTGACAATTCATGATGTATTCAATAGTAAGAAAAAGTGGGTGGGTCATGCTGTATGAAGTAATGAAATTTTTGTATGTGGCTTACACGTGGTAAGAATATACCCAGATCCTTGACATAACGTGGCCTCGACAATGCTCCACACATACAAGCGTGCTCAACCCTTGAATGGTTTGAGCACGCTGATTTCTGATGGGATTCTTACACTTGTTCAGATTACGAACCTAAGGGGGCATAAATTCAAATTAAGAAAAGACAGATGTGTAGAATAGATGTGCGGAAATTTGCCTTTAGCCGGTGGGTGGTTAATTGCTGGAACAAACTTCCATCTGTCGTTGTGGAAGTTGATAGATTAAATAAATTTAAGGAGGAACTGGACAGGCATTTGGAGGGAATGGTGTGATTTTTTTTTTTTTTTTTTTTGACTGATGCTGCATAAGCTCATTTACTTGCTTTCTTGCATCACATGCCACTACTACTACCACCACCACACTACTAGAACTATCTTCAGTCATTATCTGGCAGAGTAGAGGTAGCAAGATTATACACTAAGTGATCCAGAAGCCTCCTAGAGAGTTACCAATAGGTTTGGTCCGGTGTACTAACTAGCGGCCAGCCTGCGAACACCGTTTTAGAGCTGTATCTTCGAAATTTAAGGAAGTTTGGATCTCGCCATGGTGTTCATAACCTCAAAAGACATCAGCCATACTGCATGATGGAAGGGAACACGATAGAATTTAAGTATAAATCTGTATATGATTTATAAATGAAAGATTTCTTTTTTTATTATGAAACAATTGAAATTAGCTTGATGTTGAAGATTATTATTATTATATATTTATTATTTTTTTTAATTTCAGACTGCTGAGATCTGATGTGTTTAATCCATTCAGAGGATACATAACTTCTCCACTGGGTAAGTATGGATGTGGGTTTTATTTTAATAGATGAGATGTGAAGAAGAAAAAATTAATAAAAAAAAAAGCAAGTTCACACATAAAACATACACACGTGTATATATATTACTGAAATTACGTATTTAAAAATTAATACAAATGCCCATAGTATGGCAAAACTGTAGAGCGAAAATTTAGCATAAACTTAACAATTAATCGTAATAGGGAGGGCATAGAAGGGGTAACATGACAGAAACTGTAGCCAAAAGCCTTCAAATAATTTAAATCCAATTCAAATAAATCCATTTTAAAATTTAAAATATAGAACCAATTGTATAACAATTTAGCAGCATTTTTTTATTGTATAACAATTTACCAATCCTGAGAAACATGAAATATCACCAAAAGAGACTAATCAAACTACTAAAACAAAATAAAATAAAAATAGACTGACCATTATGCCCCATATCAACAGAGACCATGAGGCCAATAATGGTCATGGAATCACTGCATTTCAATTGCTAGACATCTTCGCATAGGTGAACCGACCGAAGGACCTGCCCACCCCTCCTCCCTCCGATCGAGCCACAAATGCTGAGAATTTGCATAGCAGTGGTCCTTATGCAGCAAAAAATAAACAATAGAACAGACTAGCACTCCAGAGCAAAGCCACATCACCAACATACTGAAAGCTTAACCAGCTATAACCAGCTTGTATAGATATAGAAAATATATTTATAGATGACGGTATAGGTGCAGCTTAAGCACGTCAAACCCACTACTATCATCTGATTTACATATGCTCCTAAAAACCAAAATAATGACATTAAAAAATAGATGAATAAATAAACATGAAGTAGTCATTAGAGGCAGTAAAATACAAATCCTCCACATGATACCCAATATATTACTGAAATTACGTATTGAAAAATGAATACAAATGCCTGTAGTATGGCAGAACTGTAGAGCGAAAATTTAACATAAACCTAACAATTAATCTAATTAAACATAAACCTATTACGATTAATTGTTAGGTTTATGTTAAATTTTTGCTCTACAGTTTTGCCATACTACGGGCATATCGATTCACTAAAAGGATGTTACTTCTCATCAGATGAAGGGGTCAGGATGGTGGTGCCTTAATGGCTTCAAAACCAGCCACAAAGCTTCTTTTCTCAAGAAATCCAGGCATTAGCACAGCATTATAAGAAACGTGTTGGACACGATGGGGACTACATTGAAGTTCACGTGCAGCAGTGCATAGCACACGCTTCTTGATTAGACCGGGGTTTGAACCCGTGACCGCCAAATACAGAGGATGCGGAAAGGTCAGGGAATGACCACCGCATATTCCCGGAGCAATATGGCCTTAGTTGCTAATGCTCCTAAAAACCAAAATAACAACGTAACAACTCGTGCATAGATTCCTTCTTTGCAAAATACAACTAATGCTTAACTTTTGTGGTTTTCATTTGAATGATCTTTGTGTGTGTATGTGGGTGGGTGCATATAGGCAGATTCAGGGTATAGTCATGTGCCCCCCCATCGTTTTTCGGAGCATATATACCAATCATTTAAATTCTCTTTAGCTACAAAAAAAATTTTTTCTTTCATTGTTAACATAGGATTTTATCCATTTTTGCATTTTGGCTCAGCTATTTTCAATTGACTATAGTTAGCAACGCTAATGCTGATGTTATTGCCATTATAGTTCGAGGCATCATACAGTTTGGTCATGCGTAATGTTTACTTAAAAGTAATTCAGACTAGCTGTGTGCCTGTGTCTGCCAATCACATTATGTTTGGGTGTCATATTTGTTTTGTTCTTGTTTTTGTGCACAAAAAAGGCACCATTATGTGCTTTGTTTGCACACAAACAGGGCACAAAATGGTGCCCTCCTGTCTTTTTTTTCCTGGATCTGCTATTGTGTGTGTGAAAATAATTCCAAAATATACTACAGTAAAAAACAAGTTTGTTTATATACTCTAAACCTTGATTGCACAAACGGATGGCCTTTGTGAATTTTCCATATACCATTACAGAACTATAGGTCTATTCAGTGGCTTCTTTTAAACCATGTTAAAAATTATCCATAACAATGACGACAGCAGATTTCAGCTTACTGAACCAGAGTACCCATTACTCCTCAGGGTTGGAAATTTCAGTCATTATTACAGTTTTGCATGCAATCATTCTTCCATCTATCACAGCATGCACATTTTCCATTTGGTGAAGGAAATTTTAAAGATATCCTCTATCACCTGGAAGTGGTTTCAGGTTTGTATCATGCCCTGTTCACACAATAGCATTTTAGTTTTGTAAAGCGTTGTTTGCACCCTGTACTCATGTGTGTGCACACACACACATGCTCACACACATATGCGCACGCTCACTCACACACACACACTGTGTTAGTGAGTGAGTGACTCAATTCAGTAAAGTGAGTCATTAAACAACATAACTGTCTTTTGGCTGATGTTGACAGCTGATATTCTAGTGTTTCAGTTAAAACTACATACATTTTCTCAGGCTTTAAAAATCTGTGGACAAATCCAACTTATTCTGTGTTATATTGTGGCATCTCTTGTTCAAATAGAAAATTGAAGAGCATCCAGCATTGCTGAAATGGAACCGTATTTAATTGTTAGCCCCTTTTGGCATGTCCCAAAAATCTACTAAAATTGGTGGAAAAGAAAAAAAAAATTTATCCCAATATTTTCAAATAGTTTGTAGCAACAATAATTGTAACTTAGTTCCAAGTAAGAGAATTTTCTTGAAAGAGATACAGATGATCACTGAAAAAAATCTTTAAAACTTTTTATAGTACTTTTTTTTGCATGCATTCTTTGGTCTTATATTGTGTTGTATTTATGGCTGTACATTGTATTTTTGATATCTTCCTAATTTAATGTGCAATTTTATTACAATGTTTTGTTTTTCATTTCTCCATATATTAATTATAGCACATAAAAAAATAAAAAACATTGAAATTTTTGGGGTTTTCCTGTATTGTATGTATAATAAAATAAATTTGCAACCAAATGTTTAGGCTGACAAGTTATGTTTTTTGATTTGAAGCTTAAAAAAAAAAAAAAAAACACACACACACACACATACCAGTGTAGAATTAATACATAGAATACATAAGGACTAATCTTTGGGACTGGAGATAAATGGAAAATTATGCATTATTCCCATTTGTAATAATAAAATATTAAGTTTTAATAATATTTAAAGTACTTCTGAAGGTTTTTTTGGATGTTTATTTTTTTCGTATTCTTTATCCCCATCCCTAAAAAAAAACATGAAAGGAAGGCCCTACCTTTGGGAATACCAAACTGGATTCCCAAGGGTGAAACAACCAATATGTATGCTTCCTATACAAGTTGCCAAAACAGTACATAAAGTTACTTTTTTCTCCCTCAAGCAGGTTGGATAGTGAATCTACTGGAACTTCACTGACTGAAATTAGCAAGTTAAGTGTTTGGATTACTGACTACATCAGAGTCAAAACTCAAGTCTGGGCAGTGGTAAACACTGTAAGTAAAACAGCAAAGTACATCTCCACTGGAACAGTGTGTTTTATTTAGAGAAGTAGATTAGAGTAGTAGATTTGTTTTATTTAGATTAGTCCATGGGAGGTCCCCACTGACTGACATTTGCAAATGTATCCCCAATTCACAAAAGGGGAATAAAATGGTGACACAACTAATTAGAGATCTGTTAGTTTAACTTCTACTCTGTGGAAAACAATGGAGTCACTGGTTAAAGAAGCATTGCAGGATCATCTAAACAAGACTGCAGGTGTAGTTCAGACAGCATGGGTTTGTTAAGGGGAAGTCTTGTCTGGCCAGTTTTATTGGATACTATGATGTGGTCACAAAGGAACTGGATGCAAAATACTAATTTTGATATAATATACTTGGATTTCAGGAAAGATTTCGATACTGTTGCACATGGAAGACTGCTGTACAAATTGGAGCAGTATGGCATTAAGGACAAGTTACTGCAATGGATAAAGGGATGGTTGAGTGGGAGACAGCAGAGAGTGGTAATAAATGGGCACTGCTCTACGTGGACTAACATTATTAGCGGAGTCCCCAAGGGTTTGGTGCTGGGCCCATTGTTTTTTTTTGTGTATTTATCAATGATATTGATGATGGTATATCTGGCTTAATGTTCAAGTTTGCAGATGATACAGAGGTTGGCAGGGTTGTTAATGACAGTAATGACAGTATGATTCTGCAACAGGATCTATAAAGGTTAGGCAGATGGGCTGAGAAGTAGCAACTGAAGTTTAACATTGACAAATGCAAAGTACTCCGTATGGGTAGCAGTAACCCAAGAGAAACGTACCAACTTTGTGGTACTACACTCAGGGAGGTGGAGAATGAAAAAGACCTGGGGTTAATTGTGCAGTCAGGTATGAAGTTCTGCCAGAGTAGGTCATGGAGTTTTGTCAATGATATATAGGAATTTTGCTAGCAGAGACAAAGCAATTATCCCTTTGTATAAGGCAATGGTCAGGCCACACCTTGAGTACTGTATACAGGTCTGGAGGCCTCATTTTAGGAAGGATGTAGAGTTTCTAGAACAAGTACAGAGAAGGTCAACAAGATTGGTGAGAGGAATAAATGGGTGCACTTACGAAGAAACGTGTTCTGAAAGTTGCAGCATCTGGAGACTAGGCACCTGTGAGGTGACCTGATCGAGGTGTATAAAGCTTTTAATGGTTTGAGCAGGCTCAATGCTGACAGGATACTTCTGCCTGCTCAGATTAAGATCCTGAGGGGGCATAGATTCAAATTGAGGAAAGACAGTTGTAGAATAGATGTGCGGAAGTTTGACTTTAGCCAGCGGGTAGTTGATTGCTGGAACAGACTTCCATCTGTTGTTGTGGAATTTGATTTTGCCTGATGCTCTATAAGCTTGCTTTCTTGCATCATATGCCTCAACTAATGCTAATAGATTTCAGTACTATCCAGTCATTAATGTGAAATTTCTTTTAACTTTCTTGTAAAGTCATTGTACTTGTCTAAAATATTTCTTCTTACTATATATCTGAGATTGTAATGCTAATTTTATAATTTTATATGAAGTGGCCGATGCTAGCCTGTTTATACCGGGAATTATCTGCTTCAAGTTAACTTTAGCAAATTTTGGAATTATTCCCTTAAGACAATGTTTCAAAAAAATTATATGATTTTTCTGTGCCTCATACTGTAAAATTTCCGTATTGTAAGCATGAACTAAATTCTTTAAAAAATCTCCCATTTTGAATCTAGTTTAATGCAAAATATTGTAAGTTTAAACAACTAAGAGAGGGAAAGGCGAATGAATAGGCATCATAATATCCAATCGAATGAGATTATTATAAATCTAGGACATGCAGAAGTTTTTTGAAAATTGTTTTTATCGTAATTTATATATTATCATCATAAAAGTTTTAGTATATTCCATGATATTTTTAGCGGCATTTATTTTTAATTTCTGACAATGTTTTCAGTCACTCAAGGTTTCATGGTGAATTATATAGGTCTGAGGTCAGGTTGGGGCTTTCAACTATGTTACCTGGGGTGTCTGATCATTCATGGACTAAGAGAATTGAACATATTTAATTGAATTTTAACAAAGTTTTATGTATTTTAAATCATTTTCAAATCATGTTTAAATAAATCACTTTAGGAGAGTTGTATATAGAAGTCACTCTATGAAAAGATTGGGGTAACTCTTTTGTAATTTTTAAATGGAAGACTACTATACAAATTGGAGCAGTATGGTATTAAGGGTAAGTTGCTACAATGGATAAAAAGGTGGTTGAGTGGTTGAAGACAGAGTGATAATCAATGGACACTACTCTTCAAGTTGGTTTGTATATTTATCAATGATATTGATGAAGGCATATCAAGATTACTGTCTAAGTTTGCAGATGATACGAAGGTTGGTAGGATTGTTAATGATAGTATGCAACCCCAACAGGATCTAGAAATATTGGTCAAGTGGGCTGAGAGGTGGCAACTGAAGTTTAACATTGACAAATGCAAAGTACATATGGGTAGCAGTAACCCCAGCATAACATACCAACTCTGCAGATACACTCAGGGTAGTGGAGAATGAAAAAGACCTGGGGAAATTGTGCAGACAGATATTAAGTTTTCTGAGCAGTGCAGACAGGCTTCCAGAGCATCTCATGGGGTCTTGTCAATGATATACAGGAACTTTGCTAGCAGGGATAAGGAGGTCATTATCTCTTTGTATAAGGCAATGGTCAAGCTAAACCTTGAGTACTGCTTACAGGTCTGGAGGCCTCATTTTAGGAAGGATGTAGAGCTGCTGGAATGAGTACAGAGAAGGGCAGTGAGAGTGGTGAGGGGAACAAAGGGGTGCTTTTACCAGGTTCTGAAAAATTCAGCTTACGTTCTGCAAATTGCAGCATCTGGAGACTAGGCACCTGCAAGATGAACTGATTGAGGTGTACAAAGCTTTGAATGGTTGCTCAATCCTGATGGAATTCTTCCTCTTGCTGAGATTATGCACTTGAGGAGGCATAAATTCAAATTGAGGAAAGACAATTGTAGAATAGATGTGTGGAAATTTGCCTTTAGCTAGGGGGGGTTGTTGATTGCTGAAACAAACTTCCACAATAAGTGGAAGTTTGTGGAAGTTGATAGCCTAAATAAAATGCTTTAAAAGATTGCTTTCACGCATCATATGCCTCTACTAATGCTAAAAAATAAAATATCTTAGTACAATATCATGGCAACTTGTGGCAGAGGCCTCCCCAATATGAGATCAGTAGCGGATTTAGTTTGCTCAATGCTTTGTAAGAAAAACAGCTGTTGGTCACCACTTACAATAATTATTTTTGGCATCTCATTGGTGGGTGAGTAGGTACTCAGGTGTTGCAATAAGTGACAACCCAGTTATGAAGTATAACCTCACAATATAAGAGATGTGCTACAGTATAGATTGAAAGATTTTAAGGGCAAAGGCCTCAATTTATGGAAAAGTCACTCAACATAACATGTTAGTGCTTTAGCATAATTTTTGTATGTAAGTGAATCACTGAAATGGTAAAAAAAGGCATTGTTTTATCATATCTCATTGTGGATACCACCACCAGACATGTGGTGGTGTCCACAATAAAAAAATAATAAAAAATGAAGCTAATGCACTGATCTGTTATGTTCAAGAATTTTCTTTAAGTTGAGGTCTTTGCCCTTAAAATCTTTAAATTCCTCACTTTCATCAGCACGGTAGCTGGCCACTGCTACTATGCTGATGATGATTTATTTCAAATTGACTCAGTGATGACTTGAGTCACCTTCTGTAATGACTCAACTGAGTTGACCTGCCAAATAACTCATTTTGCCCATTACTAATAATGTAAACCTCCAAATAAAAAATAGTAATTAAATTTAAATATGATGTGAAGGGATATAGTCATGGACACTGTAAGGGATATAGTCATGAAGTGAAGTGAAGTCATGATGTGAAGGGATAGATATCCCTTCACATCATATTTAAATTTAATTACTATTTTTTATTTGGAGGTTTACATTATTAGTAATGGGCAAAATCCCTAATTTATTAAAGCATTAAAACAATACAAATTCTTACTTTCAAAATACAAGTACTTTCTCCCACCGATCACGAGACTTTGGCTCAGCTGTACACATAAATCAGTCATACTTGACTTAATTAAAATATTGCATGTATTTGAAAATTTGATGAACAAAAAATTTATTCCCACATGCACCACTTTGCAAAATATCCTGCCGGTGCCCCTGGATATAGTGGACATGGTGTTGAGGGTCAATTGGCACCAGTGATTGCCCACAACTCTGCTTTCAGTTCTCTTATGTTGATTTTCTGTAAATGCTGTAAAGTGTGAGTGATGTGTTGTTAATGTCATGTAATGTAATGTAGAGGTCTGTTGTTCTTCCTGCCTCTTTGTCTAGAGGCCTGCAGAGCACCACAGACCCAGGCCTGGCACTAGTTGTGCAAGTGAGACACTTGCCACAGGTGCCATCTAAAATAGGTGCCGTGCAGAAATGGCTTGTGCCGTTTCTGCACAGACCTCTAGTTTCTATCCATGGCACGTGGAGTCAGGCCAGAGAAGTCTGGAATCATTAATCTGGCTAGGCCGTCCCTGGGGTCACCTGAGCTTCCCAAGGAGGACCCACACAAAAAAAAAAAAAAAATAGTTGGCTTCATCAAAACTGATTGATGTAGCTGTAGCAATGGCGCAATTGAGCACAAAGCTGCCCGCTTTACAACACTGGTTGCCACATATGTAAAAGGTAAGTTGTATTGCACACAATTATGGATAACCTCTGGTAAGGAGAAAAAAAAATTCCACCATTCATTATTGTTTCTGGTACCAGAGTGGGCATTTGAGGATTGAAAGGACAGATACCATTAAAAATAAGGCACTAGCTATAGTTAGATGAGTAACAGAGTAGTTTGAGTACTCAAGCAAAAAAGAGAGAATGGATGGTCAAAATGAACCTCTCACTCAAGTACTAACTGAATAATAAAATTTACTTCTCTTTACCATAGTTTATATGCATATTTCACTTGTGTATAAAGCTTTCTTCTCGCATGATCTTGTAGAACACGTACTTATAATTGGCATTAAAAAATAATAAAAAATGCAACTTTCAGTATTTCAAATCACTTGGGAAAGAAATATGAGACATTGCCACACAACTCTAGTTGTGTGGCAATGTCTCCATCTTTTTTACTTAATTTGCCCCTTTCTCCATTACACCATTGCAATATAGCTGATACTATAGTGTTTCTGTCTTTTTGAAAAAAACATTGCTTTTTCCCTATCTTTTTCATTTTGCAAAAAATAGTAAAACTATTTTAAAATTGGAATTTTTAAAAATTATGTGAATTTCTTATATTTGTTAATGAGTTTAGTTGTGATAAACACCTGAAAATAGCTCTCCCCTGTGGCATAACTGTTTAATTAGCCATAAAAAAAAAAAAAAAAAGAAAGGAAAGAGCAAACTTCATTCTGCAGGATTTTCATTTCCAACACAATGCATACATTATGTCCAGGGATGATACTTTATCCCAATTTGTAAAACAATAAGGATTAATAAAGGAGCTTAGTTTATTAAAAACTAATATCAGTAAATATTTATCTTCAAATACTTTAAAAATTACAGGTTTTTGACTCTAATTCTTGTTCTCTTGTTGCCAGTAATGTCTAGATATACTAGCCAAAACACTACTCTCCCCATCAATAAATTAGTACACGTAAATCAGTACTAGTCAATCCTTGCTAATCAATCACAATTATAAAAGACCAATGAGCGATTAGTACAGAGACAATACATTATGAAACATTTGGTAAACACGTGGCAAATTTTACTTAGGCTAATGTTTATACCTGAGGTAAGAAAAAGCATTAGTGCAGTTCTATCAGTGTTATTCCATTGAGCTATTTGTATGCTAATATGATCCAATGGAGTTACTGTTTCAAATATTTAATACACTCATAGCAGAAGCTGTATGACTTTGAATAAATTTGGTAAATTTCAGACTGAGTTTGGTGGCCAACTGACTTATTATCATGAATTCCTAAGATTAATAAAGTGTGTTTTATTTTGGCAGTAAAAAGCCTGCTAACCAGCTCCAGACAGAATTCATAGACATCAAGTTGCTCAACTCGGTTTTCAGAAGCATTAAATATTATTTGACTTTAACTTAAATATAATCATATCTGGAGAACCAAATTGAAATAACTCAATTTTGGAAAAAAAAACAAGAAAAGTTTCCAGTACTTCTCAATATCATTGAAGATAAAGAAAAAGGACATTTTGCAGTATAATCTCTGTAATTTCAATGTAAGAATATACCAGTCACTATTATGAAAGAAGAAAATTTGATTTACTTGATTATTTTGATACTTGATAAAATTGATTTAATTGATTGATTAAGTGGTTCTTAGTTGAGGAACTAAAAAAAATTGAACACAAAAGCATGGAGTAACAAATTATTCCAAGTCATTCTGGGCATTTTAATAATTTCTCATAGTAATACTGAGTGTCAGAGAACATTCAGTCCAGGTTAAAAAAAAAAACAAAAAAAACCTGAATTCGGATCTTTGTGGTGAAGCTCTAGAAATTCTCTTCACATCAAGTCAACATTTTTCCTTGAAACAATCCATATCATTCGATGTCTAACAAACAATGCAAACAGAAATCCACAGACAGAAAAATCCTAAGTAAAGTAATGTTTGGAAGTGTACTGTACTGTACTGGTAAACAGTCCTAGGGCTGTATTTTAATATAAAATGTATGTTTTCAGTGAAATTTTACTTGCAGGTGGACTTCAAAAAAAAGCTCCTGCTTTTTTGAAAAAAATCTCCCATTCTTCCTCCTCTCTACAATTAGCTGATTTCCAAAAGCTGATTTCCAGCTTTTAAAAAAAAAAATCGAAAGTTGGCTGATAATGTTATTGATAATGTTAAATTGCATGATAATACTTTTATTTTATATATATGTTTTTTTCAGTTGCTAATCCAAATGAGAAATTTATGACAGGCACAAAATTCCAGTAAGTAGCAATAATAGGAGCTTTTCTTTCTTTTTAGAGTTAAAATAATATTCTTATTTGATATGCATTAAATCATAGTACACTTTATATCATATTATGGTTAGAACATCTACTACAGCTAAGTTGGCCTGATATACATCACTGCAGAAACAATACAATAATAAATGAGCTCTGGAATAAGAAAGGTGGCCACATAGCAAGAAAATTAAAAAATTGTTTATATGACTATATTTTACATACATTTACATATTTTTTTATTTGTCTTAATGGCGTTTTGTTATGTTAATTGCAGTGGTGTTGATTTCTATTATTTTTCATTTTAGCTACAGTATAGATTAAATAGGCTTTTAAGAGTTACTGAGATACTAATCACTATTTATAAATGTTGATTATATGAGAAAATTCATTCAGAACAGTCAACTTAATGAATGAGTTGTTGAGACAGACCCCCATTCATAATTTATACTATGTCAAATGTAATAAAATGTGATATTCAAGCTAGAATAAAATTTCTGAAAAATTCAGAAAAAAGCAAAACAGGTCCTAAACTTCAGTGATCCAGGTGTGAGAATTAATGTTGTGGAAAAGCAGTAGAGAGGAAGTCTCTTTGATTGAGGGAGCATTCCCCACCCCCGGTGGAATTTCTGACCTTTTTCAGGCCAGGAGGCCTAGATGCTTTGCTCATGCTGTATCCCTTCCCTCTAGAACCCTGTAATTTTATGGTAGTTCACTGGATACTCTAGAACAGGAGTCGGTAACCTTTCTTTCTTAACCATTTTTGATCTAATTTTAAAAAAAGAGAGAATCCATAGAGCCTCAGCTCAAGCTGAGAGGAGGGGGAGTGGTGGGGGAGTTTTTTAAGAAATGGAAAAGAGTGGGAATGTGTTTTATTAAAAAAATATTTATTTTGAAATATTATTTATTAATACTGAAAAAATGTAAAAAACATCCAATTAGGTACGAATTAATGTGACTTTTGCTGCTCAACTTCTTTAGCAAGTCTCTCAACATCAGGCGAGTGCCGTAATTTTCATCTGTAAACATGCTGAGAGACTCGCATTGTTCAGACAGTTTCTTGATTTATTTTTAATATAGTTCATGTTTGAAAATATTTGCCCGCAGAAATTCGTTGAACCAAAAACTGAGAGAAGTCCAAATGCAAGTATTGTCAAATTTATATATGTGTCTGGGAAGCTACTCCATGCATCGAACACAATTTGGTCTTGCTTTTCAATTTATCTATCGCTGTCCATTTGTGTAGAATTGCAAGGGCAGCTTTTTACCTCTCAAAATCCTTAATTTCAGTTTTAAGGCCCACCCACATGAATTGTGCTTCATGTGGGTGGGCTAAAAGTTAGAGAGCCACGGTTACATGCTCAAAGAGCTACATGTGGCTTGCTAGCTGCTGGTTGCCAACCCCTGCTCTAGAAAATGAAATTTCTTAGTAGATTTCATGTAAATTTCTTTGAAAGGAAGAGGAAACTGAAGTAAGCACAGGAACAACAGAAAAAAAGATGATTTGGCATTGTATGACTCCTAATAATGACATAATCACTTGGTGCCTCCATAGCCAGGTGGGCAGGAGCAGTAGTGCGTAGCACACGCTTCTTGATTAGGCGCCTCCGTAGCCAGGTGGGCAGGAGCAGCAGTGTGTAGCACACGCTTCTTGATTAGACCGGGGTTCGAGCCCATGACCACCAAATATGGAGGATGCGGAAAGGTCAAGGAATGACCACCGCATATCCCACGAGCAATATGGCCTTAGTTGCTAATGCTCCTAAAAACCAAGTAACTAACTAACTAACTAGCTTCTTGATTAGACCGGGGTTCGATCCCGTGACCACCAAAAACAGAGGATGCGGAAAGGTCAGGGAATGACTACCGCATATTCCGGGAGCAATATGGCCTTAGTTGCTAATGCTCCTAAAAACCAAATAACAAACATAATCACTTGAGAAGTGTGATGAAATACACTTCCACAAATTATAATTGCTACCTATTATAGTTGCTAATTTCAGAGTAAAATAATGTGGTAATAAAAATAATAATTTCATCACTTCCACACTTTTGCTCCTCTTTGTTCTCCTCCTCCACCTGTAAAATATGACACCAAGATATTGCCCTACTCTACTTCTGCTACTGCATCACCTCCTGCTATTCATTTAGAGGTATATGTTTTATTCCCATCTGTGACTGGAGGAGTTCTTTAGGCCAGTTGAGGCTGTAGTTAGCTGATCTCAAGTAGTGGGTATAGAGTTCTCTTCCCCCCCCCCCTTAAGTTATTGTAGGTTTTCCACTTGTACAACATGCAAATCAGCCTGTATATTGAATAGACAAAAACCATGTAGCCCATATTAGGATTAGTTATGGGTTAAGTGGGAAATGACCATGAATGGAAGTGGATTCTTCCATGCCCATAGCTATGGAGATCACATCAATCGGATGTAAGACAATTTATTGTACAACAGTTCAGTATATGCTACAATTAGTGTGCAACATTTCAGTGTGTACTACAATTTAGTGTACAAGACAGTTTGGGCTATGACATGACAGCTGTTCATTCTGAGACAATTTCGTGCATGGCATTTCACGCACGAAACTGTCTTGTGGTGTATGGAATGGAATGTTTTAAATTTTTGAGGCATGGAATGCCATGCACCAAATTGTCACTGTGTGTGTGATAATTTGGTATATGACAACTTGAAGGGCAGTTGTTGTCTATGACAACTTGGTGAAGGACAGTTGTTGGCTATGACAACTTGGTGAAGGACAGTTGTTGGCTATGACAACTTGGTGAAGGACAGTTGTTGGTTATGACAACTTGGTGAAGGGCAGTTGTTGGCTACAACATCTTGGTGAAAGGCAGTTGGTGGCTACAACAATTTAATGAATACAGACCAGAAATTAAGAAATTCAATAGCAGCAATTAATCTACTCTTGAATTCAATGAGAAAAATACAATTAGTAATAAGTGTTTGGCAGAAATCACCATAGAACAGACCACATGGACATGGAAGAATGGAATCAGTCAGAGTTCATACTTGAAATCTTTGTGGAAGAAGTTTGACATGATAGAAACCATGCTTCTCCAAAAAAAAGGAACTGAGAAAACAAATTGACAAAAGACATGAGGTCCAAAGAAACTGGATGAAAAGACTTCAAACCTGATTAATGAAATGATTAATCAGATTTGGGAGTCTTTAACACATTGGAACCATAACGGTTTCTGCAAGAGTTTTGATATCTTTTATCTTTTAATTTTGAAAATGAAATGCATAAGGCATAATCCTTGTGGGTTTTGATAATTAACTATATAGTATCGGTGCAAATACACCATAGTTAACCCATAAACTTGAGCTACGTATGTAGCATAGTGGGCATCGTTTTAATTGTATCTCATATTGTGGTTGCCTTCACAATGAGATAGCTGCTATTTCATTATTTCAAATAAATGTTTATGGGTTAACTATGGTGTATTTACACTGATACTATATAGTTAATTATCAAAACCCATAAGGATTATGCCATGTGCATTTCGTTTTCAAAATACATTACTACCACACCCTTTTGGCATCTCTCATATTGTGGATATAACTTCGCAACTGTGATGGCTTGTTGTATTACCAGGGTACCTGCCCGCCCCCTGACGATGAAGCCCAGTAGCTTTGAGACGATCGTCTGGGTGGTGGTACCGCTGAAAATAAATAACAGTAGTCTTCTCCACTAGAGAAGCGTTATTTATTTGAAGTAATGCAATAGCAGCTATCTTGTTGTGAAGGCAACCGCAATATGAGATACAATTAAAATGATGCCCACTACGCTACATACGTAGCTCAAGTTTATGGGTTAACTATGGTGTATTTACACCGATACTATATAGTTAATTTATCTTTTAGTGTAATGTGGCCCAGTATGCTTTTGGATGACACCACATTTCCATTAGCTCTATCATGTCAGCATTAGTTGTCCTAACCAGGAGTTCAAATTCACTTTGAATTTTGGGAGGATTAGATATTTTTGTTGATGTTTGTTATATTAGTTTGAAATAGTCATGATTCATTGACTGGATAAAATAGAGGGGTGGGGAAGGAATGTATGATTTAATGAAAATTTTGGAAATTGCTTGCAATAAGAATATGATAATCTCCTTGACATAACATGGCCTAGACTGCTTCTCTCATACCCACTACTTGCACTCCTTCCACTCACTGGTAATAATTATACATATACACTATATATACTAGCTGCACTGGCTAGTGTATAATGCATATAGACACATAGCTGCATCTGAGTATATAAGCATGTAAATGTAAATAAATCTGCTCTGTTAACGGGTAAACTGATCATTCATTTTGGCATCCTGCTCTTGCTATATTTTCTTAATATGCCCATTACTGAAAAGGTATTCCATAATTCTAATGTATTTGTCCTCCATGGCCATTTTCCCTAGTTGACAGAAGCCTTTGTTTCTTTACTCATTAAGTTTCTACTTTTTAAGTATCTACTTCTTTCATGTATTCATTTGATGTATATTTTAACAATCCTTTATGAAATTACTGATAATTCACTTCCCTTGTTGAGACTTTGTTGATATTCCTTTTGTTTTCAGACACAGATAATATATATAAGTAAATTTGATTTATTTGTATCTTGGATCTTTCAAGTATTAAAGCTGCTTTAAGGTATCAAAAATGTTTTGATACCATTCAGTTCTGCTTTTAAATACCCACCTTTTGATTTATCTGCTTTAGATTTATACTATTTTCATTTACTATTGTGCATATTCATTACTACTGAAATTTTATGCAGTACTTGTTAATTTTTGGATTCTTCAATTCCATGAATCTCTCTAACTCTTTATTTATGTTACAGAATATTTTATTTTCTACAGTCTCTTTAGGATTTGATGCTTAATTACCCCACCATTGGTTCTACAGTAATCTAATTATATGTAGTATACGGAGTTATTTCCTATTCTTTCATTACTGGATTTAAACTATATTTACTTATCAAAAACCTCCCATGGATTCTTATTACACCCTTTCACCTTTGGAAGCACATCTGAAACTATCTTTCGATTTATGCTACTCTATCAACAATAGACTTATTTATTTTTACAGAGTGATTACTGATATTACTTCAGTTTTGTTTCACTACAGGATATAACTCAAGTCTTAATCTGACCTCTCCATCTCAGCTTTTTATGCTTACATATATAATTACTCATTTCCTGGATATTATAATTTTTTATATGTAAGCTATACCTCCCTAATTGGTATAATTTCGATTTATATACAACATCCTTTTTTGCTAAGTATATAGTAGCCACGTCACTTGATCTACTTTCTATTCATTTTATTATGGCTATATTCAATACTTTTTACTTGGCCTTTTATTCAAAACACATTTCTGCATTATAGATATAATCTCTCCTTTCTAACGCTACTCTTATGTATCTCTACGCTCTTACTTTTTTCAAAATTAGACTATAGAGGTCACTATTTTCATATCTATTTCCACTTATTCACAGCTCTCTATCAAGTTTGACCCCAGGGGCTTGGCAAACCCAGGGTCCTCAGCTGGGTATCATCATTCTTCTCTTTCTTGGTGATTCCTTTCTACTTCTCTCTCTCTCTCAGGGTAACTCGGGGAATTTTTTTTTTTTTTTTTGGATGGTGCAGCATAAGCCTCGGGCTTCCTTGCACCATAGGGCTAATAATAATAATAAGTCCATCATGCTGCTATAAATTGCTTTATCTAGTAGCTAAGTCACTTATGTAGCTTTGCTTTAGATACATCCAGCCTCTCTATGAAATATGTGTGCTTTATTTTCCTGCCATCTTCCTTTTGCTACGTACTACTTGAAAACTCCAAGTATCGTTCCCTTTCTCATTATACTTTTGGTTTCGTTTCTAGGCCTGATTTGACATACATATTTTTTGCCTGTTTTTTTCCCTTGCAGTACAAGCATTTGGTATTCATCTCCTATTTATACTAACTCTTGCAAAGCCAGAGCACTAACTAAAAGGTTGGGCTTTACAACCCCAGCAAGCTCAGTAAGTTTTAATTATCTTTTCTATACTTTTTACCTTTCCACTTTCTTATTCTAGCTTTCTTCCTGTTCATAGAGCTATTAGTGCAATATGAAGGTGATACAAACGTTCCAAATATCCTCATTCTATTGCTGTTTTTGTCTTTATTTAATTATGCCTTTATCCCTATCACATCCTCAATTTAATACATCTCTCTATACCATGTGCTTGTTACTATTTATTTTAAATTCCAACCATAAATTATTTTAATTCTTATCTTCACAAAATTCCGACAATAAATTATTTTTTTCTCGAATTTACTCAAAATTCTACATATTTCAAAATACCTCTTTCCCACTCTGAAAACACTTAATTATATGTATATATTTTTTAGCCTTATCCCTATTTTTACCTTAATTTTCATATCATTGACACTGCCTTGTCCATATTGTAAAAGAATGTGCTAACCTTTTTCTTTTTGCTTTTTGGCTTTATTTCACATTTCTTCTACTGTTATGGACAAGTATAGAAATGCAGTTCCTGATACATGGTTGGGTGTAGTCCCCTGATGAATTACCTAACCATGTATCAATATTTACTTCTGCTGACATCAGACTTTGCATTTTTGTCTTCCCTCTATTTGACCTATAACTAAATTTACCCACCCATATCTGATGACAGCTCCACCACTTTTTATTTTATTTGATTTTATTTTATTTTGTTTAATCATTTGTATTAATAATTCTACTTTACAGTTCCTTCACCTCCAAATTGGCTTTGCAAATTCGGCCCATAAGTAGTAGTTTCTCTTACATCATCTTACTATCTGCATGTTTCTCTTTGCGTTAACTTAATTAAAGAAAAAGTAATAAGTTAACTTAATTAAAGAAATGAAAGACATTATTTCAAAGATGCTTTAATAAAGGTATTAAAATAAAATCCTTCATAACAAAACTGTAACTTTTAGCTTACAGAACAAATAATTTAATATAAAATGATAAACCTCTCTTAAATTATAACTATGTTTGTTTGTTTGTTTGTTTTTTTGTTTTGGTTTTTTTTAGGAGCATTAGCAACTAAGGCCATATTGCTCCAGGAATATGTGGTGGTCATTCCCTAACCTTTCCGCATCCTCCGTATTTGGTGGTGACGGGCTCGAACCCCGGTCTAATCAAGAAGCATGTGCTACGCACTGTTGCTCCTTCCCACCTGGCTATGGAGGCA
The DNA here is from genome assembly GCF_048544385.1 of Mastigoproctus giganteus. Taxonomy (NCBI): domain Eukaryota; kingdom Metazoa; phylum Arthropoda; class Arachnida; order Uropygi; family Thelyphonidae; genus Mastigoproctus; species Mastigoproctus giganteus. The sequence continues at coordinate 169,141,980 of NC_143577.1, forward strand.
CCTAATTATAACTATAAAACATCAATGAGCCTTCTCTTGTTGCTGCACCATTGATGACAGATACTTTACATCAGGCTTATACTTTGTAACTTTTAGAGCTATGCATGCAGCACTAGTTTCATCCATGAGTCTACTCCTATGACTAGACTTAAAGTTTACTGCTGAGAACAACAACTCACAAGAATATGTTGTGAGAAAATTGTTAGTAATGCTGTTGCTAGATTTTTTAAACAGACAAATGTTTCAGGAATGGAATTCCAAACTTTTTAATACCTCATTTTCTGCAGTTTTTTTTGCTAATCCTGTTACTAATTGTTCCCTTTCAATATTTTCTAAAACAGCTCTGAGATCGATAAATTTTTGCCTCCTAATTGAGCTGCTCTGAAAATCAATAAATTGCATATCTCAGAATCATCCAGGTTGATCCACTAAAACATTTTCAGGTTCAGTTCAGCTAGTTTTACACTGTCTGCAAACTTAATGAATTTTGCAGTTTCTTCCAATTCTCTGAACCTGGCAAATCTTGAAGAAAACTGTTCAATAGTTGACTCAATGTTCAGACAGCATTTGAAGGGGCTGATGGTCTGTTTCAAGATCAGTGATGTATCTTTTTAGGTTTGGGAAATATTTAAAATTGCCATTGCACATTGTGTTTAAAAACTTGTTTAAAAAATGCCTTTATGTTATCAAACATAACATCAAGGGTCTTACCAGAGCCCTGTAATTTGGCATTCAAGTCATTTAAATGCGAGCCAAAATCTGTAAAGAACATCAGAGTATAGGCTGGTTCAGAAACAAATCACTGCATGAATACAGCTATTTACTAAATGATGTAACGTCATTACATGCCTGGAAGAGAGAAGGTGCACAGGTCACGACTCAAGGTTTCTGGATTGAAAGAGAAAAAAAATTTCAAACCATTTCGAGGTTTGAACTTTTTTTCGATGCTCCAAATTCTGCGTGCCTCTTTGGGCATCCGTGCCATATCTTTGCCACCCCTGGTCTAGATGCATCTCTGAATGGTCCAGGTTACGTGTCCTTCCTTGCAGACCATCTGCATCCCTTCATGGTCATCATGCACCCACAGGGTAATGGACTCTTCCAGCAGGACAATGCACCTCCCCACAGAGCCGTGGTAACTAGAACATGGTTCGAAGAGCATTCCGCAGATTTTACCACCATGGAATGGCCTTCCCATTCACCAGACATGAACCCTGTGGAGCATCTTTGGGATTCTGTGGAAAGGTCCGTTTGAGCTTTTGATCCTCCACCCAGGAATGCAATGGAATTATCGACAGCAGTGCAGCAAGCATGGATGGAAATACCTGTGAAATGCTTTCATGAACTAGTGGACTCAATGCCTCGCCTTGTGACGGCCCTTATCCAAACAAAAGGTGGGCCTACGCTTTACTAGGTAGGTATCCCATGATTTCTGTCCACTCAGTTTACTACACTATACAGTGTAGTACTTAGTACTACACTAGCTTCTACTTGACCTGGATGCCTCCTAGAGAGTTACCAATAGGCTCAGTCCAGTGGACTACCTAGCAGCTGATTTGCAAAAACTGTTTTAGAGCTGTACCCTCCAGATCTAAGGATTATTGTATCTTGCTCTGATGCTTGTCATAACCTCAAAAGAATATCACTCATAGTGCATGAAGGGAAGAGATGAAAGATTGCTGAACTTTGCTCTGGAGACTAAACATATATTTCACCACTTCAGGTCTCCAATAAGCAAATTAGTGGTTTTGCCTGGTGACATAGAGGGTTAGCCATTCCTTTGTGTGATGTGGATGCCACACCTCAGTCTCTGTTTACATTGGTTCATGCCTGAGTGGTCATCTCCAGTATATTATGGGAATGTTTCTAACCTTGCACATGGGGGGTATACCAGGAGTTTCAAACAGGCCTACCATCATGAAGGTGAAAGCAGATAATTTGGTTTTCACAGAATGGTCAGAATTTTCCGAAATTCAGTCCATTTGACTCACAAATGGAACCTGAATATCGGTTTCAGTTCCATGAGCATTTTATACTTCCAAGTAATGGCTTATCTTTCATAGCTGTTAGAATGGAGTTCTTCCAGCTATAAAAGATAAGGTACAGTAACATAGACAATGTTATCAAGTGCTGGGGTTTTTTTAGCCAAGCTAAAGGCCACAGGAATAGTCACCTTAAGTTTTTTTAAATTGCTTTGCAAAATAACTTGGCTATATCATGGAATCATGATTATTCAACTGTGTTTACAATTTATATTATTTCTTTAAAGAACAATGATTTTTCTTGGGTGTTCTTAAATAAAGGGTGGTTCAAAATAAAGGGTAGTTCATTTAAGAATACTCTAGAAAACAGTTGTCTTAAATTATTAATTGAAACTGGTTTTGTGTAATATTCATGCCAAGACAGTGGTGTCTTGCATATGAGGATTAAATTTAATGCATGATATAATATTGAAGTAATTAATATTGGATGGGGTGAAAAGTCAATAAACATTAAATTTTCTTAATTCTTTATGCTTTATTAAACACTTGGGCACTTTTTAACTTTTAATTTGACTGTAATGACAATATGTTATAATATGTTATTTCAACCTTTATAAGTGAACTTTGTGGCCCATGCTACACAAGTATTCAAAATGCCACTTATAACACATGGTGTTTTATATGCTGGGGTGTAACCAGCATGTCTCTATACAACAGTCTAGATGAGCATTGAAGCTCATCTTTACATTAATTTCAGCATGGACAGGTAGAATTTTGCATATGACATTCTGTCCACACATGCTGATACATTTTTGAGACTAGACGAGTGGGCAACACATTTCTCAATTGATTAATAGAATATTGCTGTATCAACTAGTTATAACATTTGATATTGAAAAATGTATTTAGTAACCTAAAATTTTTGATATTTGCTTTTCTGTACCCTATTTTATATTTCATCTAAATATTTTATGCAATAAAATAAAAATATGTGAAACTGTATAGATTCACTATTTTCTAAATTGACTATGTAGTTAGAGCTTCAAAATTATAAAATAGCTAATGTTATTTGATCTTATTGAAATTATGTATGATTGGGAGGACTGCTTTGCTCCTTCATGAGTTTTTGCAGCCAACAGGATTTAAAATATCTAATTTAATGAAATATTTTATCACAGTAGCCAGATCCCAAACTGAAAGTGCTGATTATATATACAGTAAACCCCCACTATTCGCGGTTTCGCGTATTCGCGATCGCTGATTTAATATAAAATGAAACCTAAAAAAATGTGAATTTTAAAGCGCTGTGAACATTTTCCGCCATAAAAAAACATGGACGTGGCTAAAATTATCTTTCCCAGTCAAAACAACGCTCAGTGGGTGGGGGGGGGTGACAAAATCGCGAGCGTGGATGTTTCTCGCTAATCCTTGTTCAGTATGTGTTATGCGCTTGTCATGGAAGGTTTCTTCGTTTGCTTTTAATTTATATGCTTATAAATTGAATAAATTTATAAATTGATATGCGTACAAAAGTGATAAATCTACCGTTTTGCAGTGTAAAACAGACTTTTTCGAGTGTTAATGGGAGAAATTGACTTTATTGTGGACAAGTTCTTTCTAACCTGTACAAAAAATATGGCTACGAATAACAAGGGAAATGTGAAAAGATCAAAGAAGGTGATGACATTAGTGAATAAAATTGAGTTATTAGATAAAATTTCTAATGGTGAAAATGTCTCCTCACTGGCAAAACATTATAAAATCAATGAGTCAATGGTACGATCAATCAAAAAATCAGAAGAAAAAAATTCGCCGTAGTGTCCGTGAAAACGCGCTAATTCCTTAAAAATTTTGTTCTGTAACTCGTGATGTTAAATTAGAAAAAAATGGAAAGGGCTTTAAATCTGTGGATAGAAGACCGAACTCAAAATAAAATTCTGTTAAGTTCACTCATCATTCATGAAAAGACAAAACTCCTTTATCAACACTTTAGCGAAACTGGTGATAGCACGGGCAGGATAAGTTTTTTTGCTAGCAAAGGCGCTGGTTTGAAATTTCTAATAAATATTACATTTAATATTAAATTGTTTCTTATTTTCATTTCGATGCCATATGCTTGCATTTCACTATGTACTGTCTATGTACATAGTCATATTATGAAGGTACATCTAATACAGACATAGACAAAATTTTAGACTAGTTTTTCTTATATATTTCATACTTTGGAACGGAACCCCTTTATTACTATGGAAGCCATAACTCAGTATTCGCATTTTCAGTATTCGCAACATTTCTCAGGAACGTAACCCCCGCAAATAGCGGGGGTTTACTGTATATATATATATATATATATAAAATTTGACAGATGTGCCAAAACATGCAAAGCAGCAGTAAAGGATGCAAAAGTATACATAAGTATGTAAAAATAGGTGTCTGATAAAGTTTGCATAGGTGGAGGTGAAAAGAACACAAAGTAAACTCCTGGCCATGTCGCCGTGATGAGTATTGTCTCTGGTACATGTTCTGTACTTATCAGCAATAATAAAGAATTTATTTATATAAACATAAATAGTTTTTATTATTATCAGCCATATGGTGCAAGGAAGCCTGAGGCTTATGCTGCACCAGCCAAAAAAAAATTTGAGTACCATGAGAGAGAGAGAGAGAGAGAGAGAGAGAAGAAGAATGATGATATCCAACTCAGAACCCTGGGTGTGCCAAGCTCATACTCACCAGATGTGAGCCCCTGGGGTTTACTTCAGCTAACATCAGATTTTGCATTTTTGCTATCCTTTTTTCAACCTATAGCTAAATTTGCCCACCCACGTCTGATGACAGCTCCACCACTTTTTATTTTATTTGATTTTACTTTATTTTGTTTAATCATTTGGAATTAATCATTTTACTTTACAATTCCCCCACCTCTAATTGGCTTTGCAATTCAGCCCATAATTGTCTTAGTTCATCATAACTTTTAGGATATTAACATTCTTTTGCCGTTTACAAACCTACAATACTTATTTTTTCTACTTTCCTTACTTTGTGTACTTTTCACCTCCATCTATGCAAACTTTTTATCATACTTATCTATTCTTACATATACTTATATATATATTTGTTAAACGTGCAGTATGGTTTTATTATAAAATTACTGTCACTTATTTGGAGAGGTCTCGGCTCAAATCACATCATATATTCTATAGGCCTCTTCAGTTGAGGCTGTTTTTCACCGATTTCAGCCAGGTGGAGTGGTTTTTTTTTTTTTTTTTTTTTTTTCATGAGTTGTTTCAGGTTCTCCATACAGCACCAACATTTAGATTAGCCAGTGAACACACACACTTGCTTATACAGACATAGTACATAAGGCAAAATATACCTTAAGTTGCTGATACACCTAAAAACCAGGCGCCTCTGTAGCCAGGTGGGCAGGAGCAGCAGTGCGTAGCACACGCTTCTTGATTAGACTGGGGTTAGAGCCCATGACCACTGAATACGGAGGATGCAGAAGGGTCAGGGAATGACCACCGCATATCCCTGGAGCAATATGGCCTTAGTTGCTAATGTTCCTAAAAACCAAATAACAAACAAACCTAAAAACCAAAACAACAACAACACAAGCTTTGCACTTCTTTTGAACAGCTGGTTAATCTGTCATTTATTTAAAAGATGGGATGCTGCTATGATAACCTCTTACAGAACTCAACAATCTTTTTTTTAAATAAATGATAGGAAAAGCAGACAAAAAACCATTTGATGCTGCCATTTGTTTTAAAGTAGCGTACTTGTTGCAAAGGCAAAGTTTCTTCTGCTTTGAGCAGTGTATAAAAGTAGGTGGTTTAAATCCTGCTAGCACAGAGAAAATGAATTATGTTTACAGAAACAGTAAACAAATAATGGCATGTTTTCACAATTTTCTCACTCAGAAATATCAAGAACTCAAAGCTATGTATGGATATATTTACATGTGGTAATAAGTAAATAATTTTTGGGATACTATTTTGTTCATTTTTTTTTTTTTTTTTTTTTTACCTTTGTTCATTGAATTTTATAATGAGTGAAGGGTACTTAGAATTCTACTAAGCATTAGATGGGCTTAAAAATGATAATTTCTTTTTAGTGATTTTATTTTTAAACCAGCTCAAATGTTCTGAATGAAATCCATTTTGAGACTGACAGAAATATCCTTGTACTTTAGATGTTGCATTACACACTGAATTTCAGACACCCTAGTCTGGTTTCATGCGATATTCATACAGAATGTTTGTACATTTTTTTTGTAACACTTGTGTAGCATTAAAAATTTGTAATGGTACACGAGCTTTCAAATTGCTACATTTTTGTAGCAATATGTAATGCTACGCAAAAATTGTGTTACTACAAATAGAGTACATATCTCAAAAATATTCTTGTTAAATTATGAAATATATATCTTTTTGCTGTGTCATATTTGGGAATACATGTTGACTATTTTTTTTCATTACCTTTCAGAAAAAATTCGCCACTTTTATCATTTTCTATGAATCCACCTGATGATCAGTCCTTTATTGACAGGTAAGAATTTGTTTAGGAATTATTTGTTTCTTAGCATAACAGAGATAAATTATAATAAAATTAAGTTGGATATTCATGTGGAAACTATTCACAGAAGAAAAAAAAATACTCATGTATTTGTTATTCTTATGTATTCCTAAAAAGGCATGACAAATATCAATTATAATATGCTTTCAAGTAACTCTCAATGCTATATGCATTTAGAAAATTTATTAGTTGCTTTATCTGTATCAGTTAAATGATACAGATACAGTCAACTCTTCCACATTACTCAGAGCATTATCTTTCAGTTTTTTGGAAAATATAATCTACTGCTGGATTCAATCAAGTTTTGATATTTTTAAAATACCTGTATGTGTTAGGTTTTCCAAATACAATCCTATAAAAAAAAATATATCAGTATTGGCCCAATTTGTACTTTTGCTGCAACTCCGAATTTTAGTGTTACCAGTGGCAATGATGCAAGAAAGCAAACTAATATACCATCAACAAAAAAAAAAAAAAAATTTCCCATGTCATGGCTAATAGTTTATCAAGTTTTTCCTTGAATTTATTCAAACTACCCACTTCTACAACACCAGCTGAAAGTTTGTTCCAATAATCAACTACCCACTGGCTGAAGGCAAATTTCCACACAATCTATCCTGCAACTATCCTTCCTTCCTTGGCGCCTTCGTAGCCAGGTGGGAAGGAGCAGCAGTGCGTAGCACACGCTTCTTGATTAGACCGGGGTTCAAGCCCGTCACCACCAAATACGGAGGATGCGGAAAGGTCAGGAAATGACCACCGCATATCCTGGAGCAATATGGCCTTAGTTGCTAATGCTCCTAAAAACCAAACAACAACATTCTTCCTTCCTTCCTTCCTTAATTTGAATTTATGGCCCTTCATGTATGTAGTCTGAGCAAGAGGAAATATTCTATCCACATTGGCTTACTCAATCCCTTCAAAGCCTTCAACAATACCTCAATCAGATTTCATTGTATGTTCCTGCTCTCCAGATGATGCAGTTTGCAGAACTGAAGCCTTTCCTGGTAAGAGCATGCTTTTATTTAAATCAGTAATCTCCTTGCTCTTCTCTGCATTTGTTCCATTAGATCCACATTCTTCCTAAAGAGAGGCCTCCAGACTTTTATACAGTACTGAAGATAACCATTGCCTTATGAAATGAGATAATCACTTCCTTATCCCTGCTGGAAAAAATTCCTGTATATCATTGAAAAAAAACCATCAGCTTTTGCAGCAACCTGTTCGCATTGCTCAGAGGAATTCATATCTGATTTCACTCCGGGTCTTTTTCTTTCTCCATTACCCTGGGTGTAGTACCACACAGTTGGTTCATTAATCTGTGTTTACTGCTACCCATGTGCAGTACTTTACATTTGTCAATATTAAACTTCAGTTGTCACTTCTGAGCCCATCTGTCTATTTTTCTAGGTCTCATTGCAGTAGCATACCATTATTACTGGCACAAACTTCTTACCAAACTTCATATTAGCTGTAAACTTAGACATTAAGCCTGATATGGCTTCATTAATGAATGTAGAAAACAAGGATGGGCCCAGCACTGAACTGTGGGGTAGTCCATTAATAACATTAGTACAAGAAGAGCAGTGCTGATTGAAAAAAAAAGTCTTTTGTCTTCTTCCACTCAGCCATCGCTTTATCCACCCCTTAGCTTGTCTAATCTCCTTTGTGAATTGATTGCAGACTAGTTTATATCTACTTTAAGCTTCTGTGCCACTTGATAATTTATATGCATCCTATGCAGATTATTCTTCACTGCAACAAGTCTAATCAGTTCATCTGATATCCATTAAGTCTAAAACTTGAACAGTATCACTTATTTGGTATAAAAAGCCTGATAGCTTCTATGATTATCTCTTCCCATTTAGAATTTGCTGTTAATATCATCATCAGTTGGTCCCACTGCTCAGAATTTAAAATCTGAGACCACTGTAGTCACCTTTACAAAAGCCCTTAAAGATATAACTTGTAAAGGGTAAGATCCATCTAAAAGATGGATCTTATCCTTTACAAGTTATATCTTTAAGTAAATTTCAAATCAATACACTATGTTCTGCCACCTAGTGGGTTTTTGTCTGCAGATTCTTAATACCTGTTTTGCTGCTGATAATCAAATCAATAGTATTGCTTTCTCTCATTACCTCTCTAACTTGCTGTCATAGAAAACAGTCGTCCAATAAATCCACAGAAGCCTTTGTACTGAGCGAGAAGCTCACAGGTTACAGTCATTGTCAGGAGAGTTAAATTTTCCCGTTAAAAGACGTTCTGATTTATTGGCCTACTCTATCTGTACAGTTGTTCATTATATTCATCACAGGTCATTATGCCTATAATTCAATCCAGTTGTCATTTTTGTTTTCCCAGTGCTTATGTCATTACTAACTTATGTACCATAGTAACTGAGCATAGCACTGACCAGCCATGTCCACTGGATGCACTGCCTAAGTTTTTATATGCTTCTTAACTAAGAACATTATTTCTCCCCCATCCTGTCTGTTCTTTTGATATGCATTGTAAGTCTTGATAATTATTGTAATTAGGTTACTTTTGATATGAGTGTAATGTTGTCTGTTGAATTTTTTGTGTTCCTCCCCTCCTTCCCCAGTTTATTTCTGTGTATCTTCTTGTCTCACTCTATTTTTTCATTTTGAATGTGTGCGACAGCCATTGCCATCTTTTCCTTCATTATTTTATTTGTCCTTTGATTTGCCTTAATGAATTTTATTACAATGAATTATTTATCTTAGCCCTGTCTATTGTGATTTGGTTTTTGAGGTTAATTTGCATATTTGCATTTAAGTTTAAACCTGTTGATGTAAAAATTTCCATTTTGTTATGGCAGTGGACATGGCACATGTGTTACATTTGTATTTTTAAGTTTACTTTGTTTATTACTCTCTGTCTTGTGCCTGGATCATATAGATACTTCCATTGATTTTTTTTTTTTTTTTTTTTGCAATAGTAGTCAAACTGAAATACAATCCTTTTGAAATTCATAACAACTTGTGTGCCCTGAAAGTAACCCTTGTGGGGTCTCAGTCTTTTATTTATTGTGGATAGTACCCATTTGGTAGGTGTATCTCCTTTAGTGGAAGAGTTGAGTTTGCACTACTGTAGGTGGTTGCCAGTTAGTTTGATTTTAATTTTATGATTTTAGTTTATTTTAATTGTTAAGATATATTGGTACTCAGGTAGCAAAATTGCATCTTACCTAGCATGACCTTAATTACTGTATTAGTTTGGTGATAAAAATTGTGTACTTATTTTCTAAAATAGTTGTGGCGACAGTCATATTTGTAATTATCATTAATTGATTATTATATCAGTCCTTTTACATGAGTAACAAAGAATGTCTTGCTTGTGTTAACACTGAAATGAAAGTAACAAAACAACAATTGCCTACTATATGAATAACATGACTGGATGGGATATGAATGACATGTTGATCTGAATGATTTTATGATAACTGAAAAAAAAGTGGAAGAGATTGTTGGAGCTGAAGGAAATAAGGTACGTGGGGCTGATGGATCTAAAAGAAGGTAAGATCCATCTAAAAGATGGATCTTACCTCTTTTGCTGCTTCTTAAAAGAAGCAGCAAAAGAGGTAAGCATACCTTTAGTCATAATTATGAATATTATTTTTTGCTATATTATAATATTTCAAAAAATAATTTTGACATATATTTAGACTTCAGTAAAGCTTTTGACATGTTCCACATAAACAACTGCTGTACAAATTGTAGTAGTGTTGGCTTAGAAGCAAGTTACTGCTGTGAATAAAGGGATGATTGAGTGCAGAAGAAAGAGTAGTTATTAATGGACCCCCAACTGTTTTTATATTAATATTATTAGTGGTGTCCTTCATGTTCAGTACTGAGTCCCTTACTGCTTTCAGTATTTATTAAGGATATTGCAAATGGCATATCAAAGCTTATTTTCTAAGTTTGCAGATGATATAGTGGCATCGTGGTTAATGACAGGAATCAAGGCATACTGTTGTGATTAGACCTAGAAAATTAGGCAGATGGGTTGAGAAGTGGTAATTAAAGTTTAACATTGATAAATGCAAAGTACTGTATATGGGCAATTGTAATTCCAGAACAAGATACCATTTGAGTGGTACCACATTCAAGGTGGTCAAGAACAAAAGAGACTTAGAGGTAATTGTATAGTTCAACATTAAGTTGTCTGAACAATGCAGACAACCTACTAGGACAGCTCATCGGGTTCTGTCAATGATATACAGAATTTTTCCACCAGAGACAATGAGATGATTATCCTATTGTATATAGCAATGGTTAGGTCACATCATGAATACTGCATACAATATCATTGAGTGCAAAGAAGAGCAACAGATTAGTCAAGGACACAAAAGCATATTCCTGACGTTGGAAGGCTTCGGTCTGCAAGTTGCAGCACTTGGAAACAGACATCTTCAAGAAGACCTGGTTCAAGTGTGTAAGGCTTTAAATGGATTGAATAAACAAAATGCTGATGGCATCCTCACTCTTCTCAGACAACACACATATGGGGATTTAAATTTTGGTTCAAATATGGATGGGTGCAGGAGAGATCGGAGCAATATGGCCTTAGTTGCAAATGCTCCTAAAAACCAAACAACAACAACAGCAGCAGGAGAGATGTTCAAAAATTTGCTTTCAACCAGAGAGTAATTGATTGTCAGAATAAACTTCCATCTGGTGTTGTAGAAGTGGGTAGCTTGAATAAATTTAAACAAGCATTAGATAAATTACCAGTGGGGATGGACAGATGTGGTGGGTAGGTTTTTTTTTTTTTTTGCTGTGCTCTCTACTGTCTAATCTTGCTTATTTGCATAATTTGCCACTGTTATTATTATTATTTTATTTATTTTTTTTTTTTCAGGACTGCTTTTTTTTTTTTTTTTTTTTTTTTAATTCAATATTTTAATCATGTGCCAATTTTCAATAGCCAATATAACAAATTGAAAAATTGAACAAAATAACACTGTTAGTTTATTTCTATTTAATTGGTAGTTTTATTATTAAGTTGCATTTTCATCATTCAACAGAGTCTAAAGGGATTTATTTTCTTTATTGTACATACCAAAAACATTCCAGTCCAGTTTGAATTTTGTCGCTTGCTAAACAGTACTGACAATTAATTTTATAAGTTGGATATTTATTTTTTTATTCAAAGTTTCTATTCACAGTAATAAAACATATTAGTGTGTAGACAGAGCTTTCTTCAATCATTTAAAATTTATACAATTTGATCAATTATGTAAAGTTTCAAGTTTGCATAAATGTTATTTTGTTAGTCACTTTAATACTGAAAATATCTTCTAAATGAGTTCTTACTCCAAATATAACATCCTTCTTAAAGAACTACTATAAAAAAAGGTTATTTCAGAATGCCAAAACAGTTGATAGAGGAAAGTGAAGGTAAATTTGAAGAAGTAACAATAGCATCTAATGTCTTACAATGGAATATGTTTGAACTAGGAGCAGCTTTAGAAAAAAAATTAAAATGGTAAGTTGAATAGCAATGAATTTTATATTTATCAGAAATAAATATATTAGATCTACTATATTGTATTCAGGATTTTTAATACATAAAAATCAATTTTCATATTTAGTTGCTGGTGTTTCTTGTTATAATCCTACTTCTCATATTTTGTGGCCATTTCTCTGTCTTATTTTGCTTGTGTTATTATTCATGTTCCTCAGATACCAATCATTAAATATGATCAGTATCTGAGGAACTGTAAATATGTAATTACCATTCCAAATTTTAATCTATTCTGCAATTCATCATTTAGATTAGGTTTTTGTTTTTGATGTCACATAAGGTCAGCTTTATCCTTGGCTGAAGTGACAACAGAACCATCTGGTTTGGAGCAGAGATGAGCAAAAGTTACGGCCAATTGCTTTGGCAAGAGACCAGAATGCTCGGCTACCATTAGGGCAAGAAGCAAGTTTTCTACTCTTAGCCTGTTCAAACTCTAGTTTGGACTGATTAATGATTGTTGCGAGCTTTGGTGTAGGCAGAAAATGAAACTGAAGAATTAGAAACAAGCCAATTACAATATGCAACATTCTTCTCTTGAACAGCCTTAGCACATTTATTGGAAAACCAAGGTTTAGATAAAGGATGAGATTTTAAAGTGGAATGTGGGATAAAGGATTCCATTCCTGCAAGAATAATTTCACTGACACGATCTGAGCAAATGTTGACATCAGAAGTTTTGGAACAGTAATCTGACCAAGAAAAAGAAGAAAGAAGTCTCGCAGGTCATCCCATTTTGCATTCTTGTAATGCCTAACAACACGAGGTTGGGAATAGCCATATGAAAAAGGTTCCATTGGAGAAGAGACAATCACCAAGTTGTGATCTGAAGTGCCTAAAGGACTTCTCACTTCGACCGTATACTTAGAAGGGTTGTTTGTGAGAAAAAGATCAAGCGTGTTGGCTGTATGATTAGGATTGTCTGGTAGTCTTTTAGGTAAATGAAGAATCTGTGCAAGATCATTAGTAATTGCAAAAGCCTCAGCATCTTGACCAGCTGGGTCGGTGTGACTAGAAAACGGAAGCCAGCTGGAGTTGTGAACATTAAAATCACCAAGGAAAATTACCTCACTGTTAGGAAAGTTTGACAGGAGAAAGTCAAGTTGCAAAGAGAGGAACTCAAAGAGCTCCAAGTGATTAGTGGAGTTGGGAGAATGGTAGAGACAACAGCTGAATTTGATAGAATGGGGTAGAGAGATTTTAAGCCAGAGAAGATCAAAGAGAGGAGATTCCAAATTACCAAGTCTCTTATATCAGAACGGACATATGCACGAGTACCACCTTTGAGGCATCTGAGATGAGCAGTAGTTGAATCAACCGATAACTGAGATTCTGTCAGGAAAAAGTACATGGGGTTTGGCAGACTGCAAGTGGAAATGGACATCGTTGAGATAAGAATTGAGACCACGTATATTTGTGAAATGAATTAGGAAGTGCTTGGGAGGTTTAGATCTTTTCACAGATAAGCTTGCTCTATTAGTTTGACAATTCATGGTGTATTCAATAGTAAGAAAAAGTGTGTGAGACATGCTGTATGAAGTAAAGAAATTTTTTGATATGGCGTACACATGGTAAGAATATACCCAGATCCTTGACATAACGTGGCCTCCCCGCATACACACTACTCGGACTCCCTCCAGTCACTATCTGGCAGAGTAGAGGTAGCAAGATTATACACTAGCTGATTCGGGAGCCTCCTAGGGAGTTACCAGTAGGTTTGGTCCGGTGTACTAACTAGCGGCCGGCCTGCAAACACCGTTTTAAAGCTGTACCCTCGAAATGTAAGGAATATTGGATCTCGCCACGATGTTCATCATAACCTCAAAAGTCATCAATCATACTGCATGATGGAAGAGATGGGGAAATGTTGACTGGAACTTAGCTCTAGAGACTAAACATGGGTACCACAACTTCAAGCCTCCTGTAAGCAAAGTAGTGGTGGTATTGCACCGGTTGATGAGAGTCACTACCACCTAGTACTGCCTGGTAACATAGAGCGGCACCATTCCTCCATGTGGTGTGGCCGCCGCACCTCGACCCCTGCTTACATTGGTTCACAACTGGGTGGTCACCCACCATGTACTTGTGCATGGAGGTTTATACCCAGGATTACTAACAGTCCCACCATCATGAAGGTGCAAGCAGAGGATTTGGCTGTCACAGACTGTCCAGACTTCGCCGAAATTGGGTCCACTTGACTTTGTATACATTAAACGTTTGTATACATGTATAAAATGTATATGTTTTTATACATTAAACGATATTAAATTACTGAATGTGTTCTGATTTTTACAACCCTTTAATAGCTTCTGCTGCCATAATGACTCATTTATGAACTATGTTTACTTGACAAAAAATGTTTCTTTTGGTACCATCTATCGCCTGCTCATATTTGTCGGTAGAGTTTCTCTGCACCCTGTATATATATTTAAGGTTGAAATTAATAAAGAGAGAGAAAAAGAGCTAACAGATGGAAGTATAAAGAACACAAAGTGCCAAAACTAGTAGGAAAGAGAAGTATTAAAGGTGGACGATAGGGAAAGAATGTGAAAAACCTAAATGATACAACCAATTATACAAATTTAAAATCTGAATTAATAAGCCAATTAGAAGGAAAGAAGCTATAATTTGATTTTTTAAAAACTTAAATATAAGGGAAAGAAAAATAAAGGTTAAAAAATTTGATGCATGCTATAAAAGATTGATACATAATGCAGGTATTTCATTGGGGGACTAAAGCTGATCATGTATCAATAAACTGTATTTCTATGCTTCCGTGTGGTTATGGAACAAAAATATTAAACGGAAACTCTAGAGTGCATGCAAAAACAAAAAAAATTGTTTTACTAAAAAGGTGGGTGAAATTAGTAAAATCTTCCATAAAAGTAGGTAGGGCAGTCTACCACTTTCACACTCCTTTTTAGTAAAAATTTTTTTTTTTTTTTGCATTCACTCTATTTAGAATTTCCCTTTAATATTTTTCTTCCTTAACTATGCGTAAGCATAGAAATGCAGTTTATTGATACATGATTAGGTGTAGTCCCCTGATGAAATACCTGCATTATGTGTATCAGTCTTTAATGGCATGCATCAAATATTTCAAATATCTTTCCCTTAAATTAAGCTTTTATAACTTCAAATTATTTTCCCACCTTCTATTTGATGCTTGCTATTCTTTCACAATTAATTAATCATTTTTTCCCTTATAGCTTCTTTCCTTCTAATTGGTTTATTAGAAGGAAAGGAAAGAAATTAAAAGATGAATTAATAAATTGGCTTATTAATTCATCTTTTAATTTCATATCATTTAGGTTTTTCACATTCTTTCCCTATCGTCCACCTTTAAAACTTTATTTCTAAATTTTTTTTCCCCCTACTAGTTTTGGCACCTTGTGTTCTTTACACTTTCAACTTTTTCTCTCTGTATATTACTTCAACCTTAAATATATACTTTTGTATCGTTTTCTGTCTATATCTCCATGTATGTCACTCATGTCACTTTTGCTCATTTTATTCAAACAATACAGGGTGTTTCAAAAATATTGGTACAAACATTTAGGGGAGGTAGGTAACATCTAAAGGAATGTGATTCGCATAGGAACCCATAATTGGAAACATCACCGTACACGGCGCTGTTCATCAGTTCACGAGAGGGAAAATTTCTGGTTTACTCATTCCAGCAGTAGTCGCCGCATGAAGAGCATGCATCAATATACGAACTGTGAGCTGTCAGACATGCACCTAATGTATGGATTAGCAGAGGGCAATGGACGAGCCGCTCAACGAATTTATGGAGAACGCTTCCCAGACAGACATGTACCGGACCACCGTTTGTTTGCATCAAAATTTGTGCGATTATGGGTCATTTAGAGGTAACAGGAGTAGTGCGGGCAGACCACGTTCGACTATGGTAGAAAGTGTGTTGAATGCCGTCCAGAATAATCCTACTACCAGCACACGTGCCGTTGCCTCTGCCTTAGGAGTGTCTCGTTGCAGTGTACAGCATGTCTGGCACGATGATTCCTTACACCCCTTTCATCTCCAAAGGGTTCAGTTACCGCTCCCCCAAGATCATCCTGCACATGTGGCTTTTGCGCAGTGGTTTCTCCAAGAAAGTGTTCAAGACTACTTGAATTTTCCAGCCTATGTTTTGGTTACAGATGAGGCTTATTTCACTCGGGAAGGCTTATTCAATCAGCGCAATGCTTGTGTGGGCCCCCATGTGGCACAACATTGCTTCGCAATAAATGTGTGGGCAGGTATTGTCGGTGACTACTTAGTCGGCCCATACCTGTTACCATCCCGCACAAACTCCGCTAAATATCGGATCTTTCTTGAAAAAGTTCTACCAAGGTTACTTGATGATATTCCAGCAAATGTGAGACGCAACGTTTGGTTTCAACATGACGGGGCACCTGCCCATTATGGAAAGTGTGTTCGTGACCATTTGAACAGGCGTTTTGGGCATAAATGGATTGGCCGTTGTGGACCCGTTGCCTGGCCCCCCACGCTCACCTGATTTATCGAGCCTTGATTTCTTTCTGTGGGGGGCCCCTCAAATCTATCATTTATGAATCGCCTGTGGAGATGGAAATGGATCTCGTGGCAAGACTCGTCTGTGCTGCTGCTACTATCAAAGAAACTCCAGGTGTGTTCAACCGTGTCCGCCAATCCATGCTGCATCGTGTCTCATGCATGCATCGTGTCTCATGGTGGAACCTTTGAGCATCTGTTGTAACATCATGAAATGCATCCATCTCGTACTCCATTGTTAATATTATGTGAAATAAATGTTTGCCACTAATTACTGTCTTGTATCATTTCTGCTTCTTGTGCCTCTGCTACTACTTTCCCGTGACGTTTCTGATTATGGGTTCCTATGTGATTCACTTTCCTTTAAATGTTACCCACCTCCCCTAAACGTTTGTACCAATATTTTTGAGACACCCTGTATATGTTGCACCACCCACACACCCACACACACACACACACACACAGTAACTGCTTAAATTGTTAGTTATGTGAGATAAAAATAGTTATGGAAAAAACTTTCGATTTAATCAACATTCAGCAATAACAGACACTCCTTCCTCTCCCTAGTCTCTAAAATCAATGGTTTACAGTATGTACAGTTGTTTGAAAAAATTTTTTTTTACTGTATATTTATATAGTTTGTACAGCAATGTAACTTAATCTCTTAAATATATTTATGAATATTTAGACTTATTAAAAAAAAAATATAATGGTTTTCATAAAATAATTTTTCTTTTTCAGTGTTGGCATTTTAGGAAAAAGCAGAAGTGATTTCAATGATAATCTTGAACCCAATGAATAAAATCTGCCATTAAAAAAATCAAAATATAGAATAATTTAAAATTATGGTATTGCCTTTAGATATATGAATTTTTAAAATATAGATTTAAATTGATTTTCTCATGAGCTGTTTGAGTTTGCTAAGTATTACCATCTTATCTACTTTTTTGTCATTTTTATATGATGGTAGTTAACTTTAATAAAATAATAGTATATAAATAATAATAATGTTTATAATGATAATATTTATGATAAATAATATAACAGTGATAGTATTTGCCATATAGTGCAAAAAAGCCACAACCATTTGCTGCACTGGAGAGGGGGAAAAAAAAACAATTAGATAATAAATAAATAAAATGGTTTTAATAAAATAATGTTTTTTCCCAGTTTATTCACACTTTCCAGAAAGGTGTAGAAGACTCCTGTGTGTGGTAGAACATTGTAGATCAGGCCCGGGCAAACTATGGCCCGCGGGCCGCATGCGGTCCGCCGCACATTTTTTTGCGGCCCGCGAGCTTTAATTGTATTTTCGAAAAAAATTTACTTATTTTATGCCTTTTGCGACGCCTTTTTGAAAAATAAATTTGTATATGTAATACATTATAGAATTTGTCGACTTGTAAATTGTTTTATCATCTCTGTATTGTTGAAATTGAGATAGAATTTGAAATTGTGCGCGAACCGGAGCGAGCCAATGGGCGCTTTTATAACGGTATAATTTGCGATTATAAAACTAACCGCGCGAAACTACGGTACAGACAACCAGTGATGACGACAACGGCTTTGCTGCGGTGGCGCAGTAATAGGATAGAACTGCTGACCGGCCGCAGTTCCAATCTGTTTTCTCTGACGGTCATCTCGCAGTTAGTTTTTTTGCGTTATCTTCGGTTATCATCTTGGTGCCAGTAGCGATAAAAATAATAGTTACGCCCTTTTAAAAATGAATAAAAAACGAAAAATTCAACAAGAGCATCGTGTTTTCAATGAAGAGTGGAACACAAAATATTTTTTTGCTAACATAAATAACGAGACTATTTGTCTCATCTGCCGGGAGAGTGTCTCAGTGCTGAAAGAGTACAATATTAAGACATTTCACTACTAAATATTCCGGAAATGGTGCCAATTTAACTCCGGAAGCGAGAAAGGAAACTGATGGATTAATTCAAAATTTATCTAGACAACAAAATGTGTGGAGATGGAAATGGATCTCGTGGCAAGACTCGTCTGTGCTGCTGCTACTATCAAAGAAACTCCAGGTGTGTTCAACCGTGTCCGCCAATCCATGCTGCATCGTGTCTCATGCATGCATCGTGTCTCATGGTGGAACCTTTGAGCATCTGTTGTAACATCATGAAATGCATCGCGGCTAACTAAGGAACAAGAAGCTACTGTATAGGCAAGTTTTGTTATTTCTCATATAATTGCAAAAAGCAACGAGCCTTTTTCTGATGGAGACTATATTAAAGAATGTATGACTGAAGCTTGTGGAATTATATGTCCTGACATTAAACACAAATTTGAAATATAAGTTTATATCGGCGAACCGAATGTATCGATACAAATTTGAATGAGCAATTATTATCAGTATTAGAATCCATAACATGGTACTCGATAGCTCTCGACCAAAAGAATACTGCACAGTTATTAATTTTCATACGTGGATGTACCTCTAATTTTGAAATTAATGAAAAGCTTCTTTCAATGGAATCTCTTAAAGATCAAACAACGGGAGTTGATATATTTGGAAAATGCTTAACAAGGTATAATTTACAATGGAACAAAATGGTAAGCGTAACAACTGATGGAGCACCAAGTTTGACAGGTAAAAATGTTGGAGCGTTAAAGAAAATTCGGGATAAAATTTGTGAAAATTATCCCGATTATAATTTAATTACAATTCATTGTATTCTACATCGACAAGTATTATGTAAAAATGTGTTAAAAGTTGAACATGTTACATCTTGTATTATTAAACTAGTAAATTTAATATGATCGAGGGGGCCTGAAACACAGACAATTCGTTAATTTTCTTCAAGATATTGAATCCAAGTACACAGATATTCCTTATCATAGCCAAATTCGATAGCTTAGCTTAGGAAAAGTTCTTCGGCGGGTATGGGATCTTAAAGATGACATCGTTCTATTTTTAAAACTGAAAAATATTATGGACTTTAACGAATTAACTGATAATAACTGGATTTGTGATTTTGCGTTTACCCTGGACATCGTGACACACTTAAATACTTTCAACACCGTATTACAAGGGAAAAATTTATACGCCCATGATATGGTAAAAAGTTTGAATGGATTTCAATTAAAACTCCAGTTGTTCCTTCGACATTTATTGATTAACAAGGTAGACCACTTTTCAACCTTGAAGTTGCTGAAGATTCCAGAAAATAAATTTGCAAAATATTGCGAAATTATCAACGCTTTGAATGACGACTTTTCACGAAGATTTGGCGACTTCCAAAAAATTGAGACAAGTTTGGCAATAGTGCGCGACCAATTTTTAATAGAAATTGATAGTTCAGCGAGTGAACTACAACTTCAGATTATAGATCTGCAGTGTAATACCGATTTAAGGGAATTGCACCGTCGTGAGGAAATCTGTAAATTTTACAATACTCTTAATTCTGACAAATTCGACGAACTTAAAAGATTTTGCCCGAAAAATGTTGATTATTTTTGGATCAACTTACATATGTGAACAAACATTTTCCATCATGAATCTAAATAAAAATTCTTTACGATCAAGCATATTTACAAGCAGTTTTAAGAATCTCAACTACAAAATTAACACCCGAAATTAAAAAAAATGTTAAAAGATGTAAAACAGTTCCATTCATCTCATTAAATTCTTGGTTGTTAGAGAATAATTTATTTTATGTGATATTTCTTCTTCATGATAACAAATAATATACATCTAAAAATAGTATTTTACGTGCGGCCCGCCTTCTTTTTGAATTCCTAATGTGGCCCTTCAGCCAAAAAGTTTGCCCAGGCCTGTTGTAGATGATTCTAGAGTGTTTTGCAATAATGTAAATTGAGGAGTAAGAGTATAAGTACTGCATACAGGTTCTAGGGGCCTCGTTTTAGGAATTATGTAGAGCTGCTGGAAAGAGTATGGAGAAGGGCAAAGAGATTGGTAAGTGAAACAAAAGGGTGCTCTTATCAAGAAAGGCTTCAATTCTGCAAATTGCGGTGTCTAGAGACTAGGCACCTGCAAGGTGATCTGATTGAGGTTTTTAAGGCTTTGAATGGAGTGAGCAAGCTCAGTGCTGATGGGATTCTTCCTCTTGCTCAGGCCACACACACACACATGAGGGGGGTACAAATTCAAATTGAGGAAGAATGGTTACAGAATAGATGTTTGCCTTTAGCCAATACATGGTTGGAACTAGTGGCATATCCAGGTATTATCGTAAAACAGGGCATGCAACCTAGTCCAGGTATCATTGTGAGGGGAGCATGGTGACCAGGCTTTTGAGTTCTTTTTTTAGAACATTCTTTTTCTTTAATTTCAAAATTTTGGTTAAGGGTGGGCATATGCCCTTTGCCCATCCCTGAATAAGCCCATGGTTTGAATGGAACAAACTTCCATCTGTTGTTTTGGAAGTTCTTCTTCTTTAATGCTGCCGAATGGCGTTTGCGACTTCGTTTTGATATTGTTCTCTGTCTAGCGCTGCGTGTAGAATTTGTGCTGTTGTCATGTGAAGCCAGGTGTTGATGTTATCTAGCCATGCCATTTTCGGTCTGCCTGGGCGTTTCTTGCCTTCGATCTTTCCCTCCAGGATGAGTGGTAGTAGGTGATATTTTTGTTGGTTCCTAGTGATGTGACCTAGGTATTTGCATTTCCTGCTGATGATGGTTTTGAGCAGGTCCCGTTCCGTGTGCATGTCCTGCAGGACCTGTGCGTTGGTTATCTTGGCTGTCCACGGAATTTTCAGCATTCTTCGGTAGAGCCACATTTCGAAGGCCTGGAGCTTTTTTGTAGTGGCTGATGTTAGAGTCCAGGTTTCTACACCGTAGAGCAGTATTGGCCAGATGTAGCATTTCAATGTGCGTAATTTGAGCATGATGTTCAAGCTTCTGTCGGTGAGGAGGGTTCTCCATTTGGTGAATGCCTGCCTAGCTTGTTCAATTCTGCTTTTGATTTCGGCCTCATGGTTCAGCTGGTCATCAATGAGTACTCCGAGATACTTGAAGCGGTGTATTTGCTCTAATTTTTCGTTGTTTAGTTTGATCGTGATTTTGCTTGCAGTCCTGCTGACCTTCGTCACCTTTGTTTTCTTTTTGTTGATTCGTAGCCCCCATGCTTGGCTTTCTATGTCCACTTCGTTCAAGATGGTCTGTAAATCTTGTTCTGAATCCGCTATTAGTGCTGTGTCATCGGCATATCTTAAGTTATTGATGTAGTGTCCGTTAACTTTTATGCCGATGTTCTTGTCAGCCAGTGTTTGGTCGAAGATCATTTCCGAATAGATGTTAAAAAGAATGGGAGATAATGGACAGCCTTGCCGGACGCCTTTTTTTTATTGGAATTGGGTCTGTCAGGTCATTGTCATAGCGAAGCCGAGCTGTTTGATTCCAGTAAAGAGTTGTAATAAAGTCGATATCATTGTTTTCAAGCCCAAGTTTTCTCAGTCGGTCAATTAGGCGGTCGTGGTCTACTGAATTGAAGGCTTTCTCGTAGTCAATAAAACATATATACACGTTTTTTTGATGTTCATAGCACCTTTGTAGCAATATTTGTAAACAGAAAATTGCTTCTCTGGTGCCTAGTCCCCTGCAGAATCCGAACTGTGTGTTTCCTAGTGCACTTTCGCACTTACATCTTATCCTTTGCTGAATCACCTTGAGGAAGACTTTTAGCACCTGGCTCATTAGACTGATCAGCCTGAAGTCTTCGCATTTCCGGCTGGTAGCCTTTTTTGGTAGGGCCACAAAGATGGATTGGAGCCATTCGGATGGAATGTCGTGTTGTTGTAGATTTGATTGAACCATTTCGTTAGTTGTTGGATGTTGCTGTAGTCTAGTTGTTTCAGCAGTTCCACATGAATCTGATCAGGTCCACAGGCCTTGCCTGGCTTTGTTATTCGGATGGCATGTTCCACTTCAGATGTTAATATGTGGAGATTGTCTTCCTGTGTTTGTTGTTGCGTTTCTGCCGGTTTTCTGTTGGTGCCGAACAGATTGTATATATAGCTCTTCCAGGTGTCGAGTTTGGCTTGTTTGCTTAGTATAGGTTGATTGTTGTCCGTATATAAACTTGGGATAGGAGCCGGTTTGTAGATGTTTCCAGCTTCTTTAAGCTTCTTGTGCAGGTTATAGTTGTCATTTTTCTTGATTAGGTCTTCGATTTCTGCACACTGATCTTCCATCCATTTTTCCTTCGCCTTCCGGATTTCCCGTTTGATCTTTTGTTGTATTTCTTTGTATTTTTCCTGGTTGTTGTTGCTTTTGAATATTCTCCATTCATCCATTAGGTCTAGTATGTGCTGGGTCATCCACCGTTGTTTCTTTTTCAACGCCTGATGTCCTAGCAGGGTTTCTGCTGTTTCATTGATACACTCTTTGAGTGAACGCCCGAATGCTTGCACGTCTGTTGTTACTGCTTCGATCGATCGGATTGTAGTGTTGAGATGAAGCTGTACTTGTCGCCTGTTGGCGTTGTTCTTCAGTTTCTCCAGGTCGATTCTTTTTGTTGTGCTTGTGTGTTTGACTGCTCGTAATTTGAGACGTAGTGTTGCTATTACTGGGTTATGGTCTGATGATATGTCAGCTCCGGGGTAAGTTTTTGCCTTGAGGACACTTGACTTATATCTGATGTTGATTAAGATGTAGTCAATTTGGTTCCTGACGATATTATTGTCAGAGCCTTGTGGTGAGGTCCAGGAAGTTAATAGGTTAAATTCCTATTAACTTCCAGGTTTTGGAAGTTAATAGGTTAAATAAATTGAAGGAAGAACTAGAAAAACTATTGGAGGGAACAAAAGATGAAATGGTGTGGTTTTTTTTTTTTTTTTTGTTTTGGCTGATGCTGTATAAGCTTGCTTTCTTTTGACATTTGCTAATGCTAGTACTATAACTTATGAAATTGAACACCCGTTATTTAGAAATACTGTTTGGTAAAGGTTTTGTATGTTCTGTGATAACCAATGCAAGAAATAAAGAACCAAGTGTTGAAAAAAAAGTGCCATTATAACTATATGAAGAAAGTTATTCCATGAGAAGTATTGGCAAAAAACTTGGTATTGGATTTAAAGGAGCACAAACTATCGTTCGATGATTCAAGGAGATGAATTCAAACCATGATCAAGACGACCGTGCGTGACAACAAAAGCACATGATAAGATGATAACATTGATTTCTAAATGCAATCAGTGATGACTTCGCCTGAAATCTGAGCTGAATAGCTACAGAGAAACCCCCGTGCTGCATTCACTGTAAAATTTTGTCTTAAACAAGCAGGACTTCGTGGTCATGTAGCATTCTGAAAACACATATTAAAACTGGAAAATCAAAAGAAATGGTTGGCTTGGGATAATTGTCATCAACATTGGACAATTGAAAAGTTGAAAAACATATTGTGGATGAATAAATCCAAATTTGAAATTTTTGGATCTAAGCATAGAGTTTGTGAGACAATCAACTGAAGAAGAAATGGTGCACATTGTTTAGTGTCTACAGTCAAACTCGGTGGTGTTCCATCATGATCTGGGATTGCATCTGTTTTTCTGGAGCAGGTGACATTATCAGAAATGAAAACAATTTTAAGAAAAGAAGGCTATAAAAACATTCTTGAACATAATGCAATATCCTCTGGACTTTGACTTTGTGGAAAATATTTTATATTACAACAAGACAATGACCCAAAGCACAGCTCTAAGCTGTGAGTGGACTTTCTAGCAACTAAACAATGGGAGGGGTTATTTCAAATTATGGTGTGGTCACCCCAATCGCCTAACTTAACCCCAATAGAGCTTTTATGGGGTCATCTAGATCAGTGGTCTCCAAGGTTGGGGTGTGCGAGCGAGATAATCCTCAATAAAATCTTGAGGGCTGTTTTCCACGCTGATATATAATCTAGATATAATACATTATATCTAGATTTTATTATCTAGATATAATGCATACCATGTAAATTATTTATAAATAAAACAAATAGTATTGCATTACATTTACTACACTTGTTACATTAATGATTTCTTATCATTTTGTACTTGAACTTCAATTTAATTTTGCTTTGTATTTTTATTTGTGATCTTTTAAAATTATATGTGATTTTAGATATAATGCCTTCCATGTGACCAAAAAGATTTATAAATAAAAAAATATATATTAAACATATATTTAATTTTTTTTTTTCTGGGGTGCACGCTAGTCCTTTTAAGTAAAATAAGGGTGTGTGACCAAAAAAGTTTGGAGACCACTGATCTAGATCATGAAGTCAAGATGCTATTATAAAATTAATCACCAGAATGCCACGTCTGTGTAAGGCAGTCATAAAACATTGTGGAGGATATTTTGATGAAAAATCGGTATAGTTTTATTTTATATAATTTTTTTTTGGTGTAATGACCAGAACCAGACCATGTTGCTTCAAAATGACTTGGGTCAATTGCAGATATTATCTGAAAAATGGCAACTAAAATTTAATGCTTCTAAATGTAAGGTTTTGCATTTTGAGAACAAAAATACACAAGTTACTTATAAGCTAGGGGAGAGGAGTTAAAAATGGTTTTGGAAGAAAATGACTGAATCACTTTTAATTCCTTGTCAGTTAGATATGTAATTTACCATGCAGTGTAAACCAATAGTTAGTAAGACATGTGGTGTCCTGTCTGGGATTTATAGGACCTTTGCAAGTAGGCACTATCATCATAAGGCTGCATTTAGAATGTTGTATTCAGGTCTATAGGAATTTTACACAAAAGACACAAAATTTTTTTTTTTTAATAGTTTTTAAATTTATGAACATATGCTGATTAAAAGAAAAAATTTATTATGATTGTTTTTAGTTTTGGGGATTTTTTTGACATGGTTTATTGTGTATTATGTCTTTACAATTTTGTTCTACAATTTACATGTTGTTTTGGCTGAAATCCAAAGCTGCTGAATTACTATATCAAGAAATCTATAAAGAAATTAAAAAGAAAGATAAGCAGCTTTCAAAAGCAGCCCTTAAACCTGATTTCAGGGGCTCACATCTGGGGAGTATGGGCATGGCACACCCAGGGTCCTGAGCTGGATATCATCATTCTTCTCTTTCTTGGTGATTCCCTTTTGTCTCTCTCTCTCTCGCTCTCGCTCTGTGGCTCTGGAATTTTTTTTTTTTTTTGCTGGTGCAGCATAAGCCTCAGGCTTCCTTGCACCATATAGCTAATAACAATAATAACTTCCTTCATATCTACCCCTTCCCCATTTTGAAAAAAAACTGACCTGTTTCTGATCATTAATCACACTTATATCTTTTTCAATGGTGTCATTCAAGAAAAATTAATATAGTGATAAGTGGATCAAATGGTAATGACAAAAGGGCCTAGGAAATGCTTTGAGGGCCATCAAGTTTTTTTTTTTTAACTGCAGCTTTTAATTTCACAAGCCTTGAATCTGATTTCCATTTACATTTCTTGAATCTGATTTCCATTTACTTCTGCCACATCCAACTTTTCTATCAACAGTTCACTCCTATCATCTCCCAGCATGTAGTGCTGATGACTAGATTGTATTTGCATATTGAAGCACTGAGAAAAGAGAGTAGTATATGTCTTTTGTGATTGTTTTTTTATGTACAAACAGGTACATAATACAAAGCTCCTAGAAAGCTTTCTATGTGTTCAGCTTCCAGAAAGCTCTTAGACACTTGGGATGTTGACATCAGTTGCACTCCTTGTTTAATAGGTTGGAGTCAAGTATCACTCCTAGAATTTAACAGATATGGAGGTTCCAAAAAATGCCTTTCATGAAACATATTTAAGTAAACATCGTTTACATTATTGCATCCTTGTTTGGGAGAAAATGATGTGTTTCAATCTGGATTGATGGCAGCCAAATCAGAAGGTGGAGACATAGTGACTGAACATTTTCAGTTATGAGTTTTGAGTGGCAATTTTATTATATCTGGTGGTCCCCCACAATCTTGCATATTTTGAAGCAACCTCGCCGATTGACATTATATGCAAGAAAAGCGGGCACCGCATCCACAGAAATACAATTATGGCCATGAAGACTATAAAAAAAAAAAAAAATTCTGTAATAATTCTTTAAAAGAAGTTGCAGAAGCTTCTGATCCTGCTTTTCAAGATTTTTTAAAGATTATTATGGTTTCAAGATCAAATGGTTACCCTCATACACTGAACACAAGTTGAAGAAAACAGTGTAAAGAACAACATATAAAGGCATCAATACGTTTTTTATGAGTGAGAAGACAGGTGGTATTTGATCTTCTAGTGATTGCATAATGAGTGTGACCAAATATTTGTCTGGCTACAGCCTAAAAAATACATGGGTATTATAATAAAGATAATTAATTGGAATTGTGCCAAAATCCAAATTGTCAGATTTCTTTTGAATCCACTTTAGCAACAGAACCACCAGTAAGTGGAATAAATTTCAATTTGTTGGATGATTCTTTTAAAACGTTTTGTCCATCTCTGCTCCCAACTCTTTCAAAACCAGATGGTTCTGTTGTCACTTCAGCCAAGGATATACCTGACCTGCTAGAATCCCATTTTTCTTCCAACTCATGTATTAACAATCTTGGAAAACACCTCCCACTATTCCCAACATGATCCGTTCAATGTTTCCTGTGGTCTTCTGTCAAAAGGATGTCAGAAGAATTTTGACAAATCGTGATGCTAAGAAAGATCCAGATCCTGATGGCATTTCTCCACTTGTTCTCTAAACCTGTGCTCCTGAACTTACTCCTGTTCTTTGCCACCTTTTTTCACTTTCTTATTCCAAAGGTGTTTTTCCATCTGCTTGGAAATTTCCTCATATCCACCCAGTTCCTAAAAAGGGTGACAAATCTCTCCCATCCAATTATCGTCCCATTGCAATTACTTCAACTCTTTCTAAAGTAATGGAGAAATCAATTAACCGCCAACTCTTAAACTACCTAGAAACCTTCTGCCTGATCAACGATTGCCAGTATGGATTCCGTCAGTGTCGATCCACTGCAGATATTCTGGCTTTTGTTACCCACTTATGGACAAATTCAATGGAAAAGTTTGGTGAAGCACAAACAGTTGCTCTTAGCATCTCAAAGATTTTCGGTTGTGTTTAGCATAAAGGTCTTCTAAACAAGCTTCCATCTTATTTATGGTTTGCCAACTGTTTTTTGTAATTGGTTATCCAGTTTTCTCTCTCATTGCTCAATGAGGGTGATGGTAGATGGCGCTCTATCTTCTAACTTTTCCACTAATGCTAGTGTTCCCCCACTCTTTTCCTCTTGTATATTAATGACCTTCTTCCATTGACTGGAAACCCTATCTATGATTT
Source organism: Mastigoproctus giganteus (assembly GCF_048544385.1). NCBI lineage: Eukaryota > Metazoa > Arthropoda > Arachnida > Uropygi > Thelyphonidae > Mastigoproctus > Mastigoproctus giganteus. The sequence goes on from NC_143577.1 coordinate 169,169,909, forward strand.
TTCTGATGATAGCACATTGCATTCTACTTTCCATTTTGAGAAACCTTGCCCTGCTCAATCAGCTTCAACTATATACTCAAATATCCGCTACCAATTCCTTAAATGCTGATCTCCAGGTAATTCTCCTGTGGGGCAAAGACAACTTAGTTGATTTCAATCGTTCTAAATCTCAGTTTTGTCTTATATCTTGCAAAAAGGATTCTTCTGCTCCTATGCTTATCTTTGGTGATACTCCGAATTCTAGGCAAGATAATATCTATTTTGGGGATTGCCCTGACTTCTAATCTCTCTTGGCACAAGCACATTACAAACATTGCTTCCTCTGCATCTAAAAAACTTGGTTTTCTCTTTCCCTCTTGGTGTTACTTTTCTTCCAAACAGCTCTCACTCTGTACAAATCACAAATCTACCCTACCATGGAATATTTTTCCCACATCTAGGGGTGGTGCCCCCAAAACCTCTCTCAGGCTTCTAGATTCCATTCAGAAGAGGTCAGTTAGATTAATTAATGACTCATCTCTAACAGAGTCTCTCCAATCACTGTCTCATAGACATACTGTTTCTTCTGCATGCCTTTTCTACAGATACTTCCATGGGCACTGTTCTTCTGAATTGGCTTCTGTAATTCTTGCTCTCTCTTTCAAAACAGTCCAAACACGTGCCGCCACCAGCCAACATCCATTTACTGTCCAACTTCCAACTCACAGAACCAATTTTTCATCTTTCTTGTTTATTCATTCAATTGCCGTTTTCTGGAACAACCTTCCTTCATACATATTTCCTGAAAATTACAGTCTACAGAAGTTGAAGTCTAATGTCAACAAATATCTTCTTTCGTCTTCTCAACCTCCAGTCCAAATATGGTACTAAGTACTATAGGTTCTAATACCTCTCATGTTTGAGGTTTTCATAAAAAAAAAAAAAGTTTAGTGGTCTTTTTTGCTGATGAAAAAGAATATTCAGGCTCAAAATTTCATTGCTCCATCCTGTATATTTTTTTATCCTTGTATAAAAATGAGAACTGCAAAATATTAGCTCAATCAAATATCACTGGAACCCATTCCACAATGGCCATGGAGTTTAGTAAAATATGCCATTTTTAAAACTTTTTGCTTTCATATAACACAATAACTAAACTTTCTTAACATAGCTTTTTAGTAGTAGGTAAATGAAATATAGCCAGAATTATAAGACCATTTATCTGTCCTATCCAAACTAGAGGAAAAGAGCTAAAGTGGGGTTTATTACTCGGAGCCATGTCAGTTTTTAACACACAAAATCAGGAAACAAAGATCCCAATCCATATTTTAATTGTAAATCAGAAGCCTGAGGCATTAGGTTGCTATTAATGTTTATTTAGTAATCAAGTGGTTACTTATTCATTACTGTGCAGAAAAGCAAAATTTATTTAGTTTATTACATTTCGGGCACATTATCAAACAATTTGATTTATAACAAAAAAAAAAAAAAAAAAATTGGCAGAAAGGAATAACTTTTTATGTATGAACTAAGAAAATTTCATTTCTGTGCATCCATCGTATTTTATTCCTTGAACCAGTGCTTCAGTCACAGAATGCATGGCCTAATGCAATATGTATGAAAGAATAAATAATAATGGCTGGATTTATATTTTTAATGAAATTTGGGAAGGGTCAACAAATCATTCTATAGAGAAAATATAAAATTTCACGAAAATCCATTCATTGGGAATCGAGTGATTTCATGGAGAAAAAATAAATTAAAATTGGGATGGCTCCAAAAATCTTTCCAAAAGGCCCAAATGTAAAATTTCATGAAAATCCATCCATTGGAGTCAAGTTATTATATGAGGATGAAAATAATAATAATAATTGCTAGATTTCTGTTGTTTCAATTTTAACAAAATTTGGAATTGATCAACAAATCTTTTTTAAAAAAATTCGTCCACTGGGGAATTAAGTTAGCATTAGCATTAGTTGAGACATATGATGCAAGCAAGCAAGCTTATACAGCACAGCCAAAAAAAAAAACCTTCCCATTTCACCCATCCAGTCACTCCAAATGTTTGTCTAGTTCAGCCTTAAATTTATTTAAGCTATCAACTTCCACAACAACAGATGGAAATTGATAGACAGACAGATGGATAGACAATAGGCACGTGCATATATACTAATGCCCCTTTTCAAGTGTTCTGATCTAAGGCCATTGTTGTCTTCCTGGGTTGGTGAACTTTGAGCAAAAGCTATGAATGAAGAAGCCAAAATTCATTATGGCCTCTTCAGTTGAGACGTACTTTAGACCTGTATACAGTACTCAAGATGTGGACTAACAATGGCCTTGTACAAATGGATAATCACTCCATGTCCCTACTAGACGATATCATTGTATATCATTAACAAAACCCCATTAGCTGTGACTGCCTGCACTGCTCAGAGAACTTCATATATGATTGCTCAAATACCCTCAAGTCATTTTCATTTCCACCACACTGTTTGTTAATCTATTACCTATATGAAGTATATTGTATTTGTCAATGTTAAACTACAACTGTTATTTCTCAGCCCATCAGTCTAAGTTTTCTAGATCTTGTTGCATTAGCTTACTTTGATTACTATCATTAACCACCTTGCTAATCTCAGTTTCTTTATATCATCAGCAAACTTAAACATTAGCTTACCTTGATATGCATTTATCTATAAATATTGAAAACAACAATGGGCCCAGCATTGAGTCTTGGGTACTCCACTAATAACATTAGCCATGGAAGGGCAGTGCCATTGATAACAATGCTGCCTTCTCTCACTCGACCATTGCTCTATCCATAGCTGTAACTTACCTTAATACTACATTGCTCCACTTTATACAGCAGTCTTTTATTTACAACAGTATCAAAAGTCTTCCTAATATCCAAGTATATGAAGTTAAAATTATTTTTGCATCAAGTTCCTACTGCATCATAGTAACCAATCAAATTGGCTAGACGAGACTGCCCCTTAACCCTTAACAAATCAATGCTGTGACTGCAGTATGATTGAATTTCTGTCTAGATAGTCATGCATTACTTCTTTAACCAGCGACTCCATTATTTTCCCTGAAACAGGCATTAAACTAACACATATGTAATTACTTTTCGCCTTTAGACACACCTTTGTGAATTGGGATGCTTTTGCACATCTCCAGTCCATTGGGAACTCCCAGAAGCCAGAGTGTACTGATGTGATATTTAAGTAAATACAGTGGAAGCTCTATATAAACCCCCCGGGGAATGAGAAAACGGTTGTTATATCAGAAAGGCGTTCTATCAATTGTTCATAAAATAGCATTAGGTTAATGAGAAATTGGCCAGAACCAGCCACACAGGCGGTTATAACTTGTGGGATGTTAAAAAGAGGGTTGCTGTAAAGTGCTTCGACTGTACCACATCAGTACACTCTGATCATGATAATTATTGCTAAGGGTTTGCTGCCTTCCCTTAATATAAATGGATAGACCCATCCACTCCAGGTGCTTTTTTTAGGTTCAGCTTCAACAATTTCTGTTCCATTTTTCTTTCAGTTACCACAAAGTCATTTAGCTCCCTATTAGTGTTTGATAAATTTTGGGTGGTTCTCTCCTTCCCTAAAGAATTCCCCATGTTTGGATGTAGTTGCAAAATACCTGTTCAGTTTGTCAGCAGCCTAGCAGGGCCATAAGCAATTAAACCATTAACATCAAGTGGCACAATGTGATTCAACCCCTTACTTTGTTGATGTAAGCATAGAAGTCTTTGCTACTGTTTTTTCATTCTTTGCCAGAGACTACTTGTAATCTGCCTTAGTTTGTCTAACTTCCTTTGTTTCTTGATTACAGACTAATTTATATCTACCATAGGCTTCTGTATCATCTGATAATTTATATGAAGCCCATGCATTTTTCTTTTCTGCCTCAAGTCTCACCGTTGCATAAAAAGCCTAGTTATGTAATCTTTGCATCAAGTTCCTTTGTTACTGCATAATAGTAACCAATCAAATTGGCTAGACAAGACCGCCTCTTAAATCAATGCTGTGACTGCAGTATGACTGATGACTAGATGTTGGTTCTCTAACATGCTGCTGCTGTAGAAAAGTCATCCAATAAATCCACAAAAGTCTTATTAGTGTGTGATGACTAACCCTCAAATTCTAGTTAAAATCCTCCATTATAAATCAGTCTGATTTACTGACCCATTCTATTTCTCTGTATACACTGGTGGTCAAAGAAAGTGCATCATCCCTTAAAATTGTAATTTTCGTCCGAATAACATAAATATATGGCACCATTTCTTACAGATTGCGTCAGATAAGATTGACACATGTAGACGATGATGTAATATTCCATCAGCTGTTAGAGTTAGTCATTCCTTGCTTGTCAGGACGGCGAGTTACGTGCACTCGATGCCACAAAGAAAGAGTGCTATTGTTGGTTTACGTGAGGAAGGATATTCTTCCCGTTATATTGCTTATAGAGTGTCTTGTAATCAGTTGACAGTGAGTACATTTCTTTCCAAACTCAAGAATATTGGTTCTGCTATTAGGAAAAAAGGAACTGGATGCAAATGAGTCTACACAAACAGGACTACTTTTCGAAGCACATCTGCCTAAAAAAAAACCTTAAAGCTTCTACTTCTGAGCTGAAAAGACAATGGAAAAAACAGACAGAAGTGGTAGCAAGTGCAGTAACAGTCAGAAGATCCATCTTCAAAAATGGACTTGTAGCCCATCACCCTAAGAAGAAGCCCCTTCTCCCACAAAAAATGAAAAAGGCCTAATTAATTTGGTGTAAGGTGCATGTAAAATGGATCACTCAGCTGTGGAAGTCAGTTATTTTCTCGGAGGAGAAGAAATTGAAAATGCATGAATTTTTTTTTAATGAAAACCCCAAACACAAGAGGTATTAGAACGTATAGTACTTAGTACCGTGCTTGGGTTGGAGGTTGAGAAGACGAAGGAAGATATTTGTTGACATTGGACTTGAACTTCTGTAGACTGTAATTTTCAGGAAATACGTACGAAGGAAGTTTCTTCTTCCAGAAAACGGCAGATGAATGAATAAATGAGGAAGATGAAAAGTTGGTTCTGTGAGTTTGAAGTTGGACAGTAAATGGATGTTGGCAGCACGTGTTCAGACTGTTTTGAAAGAGAGAGTGGGAATTATAGAAGCCAATTCAGTAGAACAGTGCACATGGAAGTATCTGTAGCAGAAACAGTATGTCTATGAGATAGCGAGTGGAGAGACTCTGTTAGAGACAATCATTAATTAACCTAACTTCCCTCTTCTGAATGGAATCTAGAAACTTGAGAGATGTTTTGGGGGCACCGCCCCAGATGTGGGAACAATATTCCATGGTAGGGCGGATTTGAGATTTGTACAGAGTGAACAGCTGTTTGGAAGAAAAGTAACACCAAGAGCGAAAGAGAAAACCAAGTTTTTTAGATGCAGAGGAAGCAATATTTGTTATGTCCTTGTGCGAAGAGAGATTAGCAGTCAGGGTAATCCCCAAATGAGAGATCATTTTACCTAGAAATCGGAGTATCACCAAAGATAATCATAGGAGCAGAAGAATCCTTTTAGCGAGATATAAGACAAGACTGAGTTTTAGAACGATTGAAATCAATTAAGTTGTCTTTGCCCCACTGGAGAATTACCTGGAGATCGGCATTTAAGGAATTGGTAGCGGATATTCGAGAAGTTGAAGCTGATTGAGCAAGGCAAGGTTTCTCAAAATGGAAAGTGGAATGCAATGTGCTACCATTGGCAAAACTATGGATAGGATTTCCAGTCAATGGAAGAAGGTCATTAATATACAAGAGGAAAAGAGTGGGGGAAAGAACTGAACCTTGGGGACACGCATTACTGAAAAAGTTAAAGACAGAGCCATCTACCATCACCCTCAGTGAGCGATGAAAGAGAAAACTGGATAACCAATTACAAAAAACAGTTGTCATACCATAAATAAGATGGAAGCTTGTTTAGACCTTTACGCTAAACACGACCGAAAGCCTTTGAGATTTCAAGAGCAACTGCTTGTGTTTCATCGAAATTTTCCATTGAATTAGTCCATAAATGGGTAACATAAGCCAGAATATCACCAGTGGATCGCCAGAATATCAGCAGTTTCTAGGTAGTTTAAAGAGTTGGCGGTTAATTGATTTCTCCATAACTTTAGAAAGAGTAGAAGTAATTGCAATGGGACGATAATTGGATGGGAGGGATTTGTCACCCTTTTTAGGAACTGGAAGTCGGGCAGGGGTATAGTTTTTTTTTCCTGGAAACTCGGGGGTTTTTGTCCCAGCAAACAGAAAATCAACCATAGAACACGCAATTTAGTGTACATGAAGTGATATGGCATTGGTCTTATGCACCTAAAATTCCACCACAAAAAACGGTATACCGTAGATCCCAGCAACTAATAAGGCCACCCAAGACTAAACTTATAGCTCATGTGTATTACATTCATAAATTAAATGGTTCCCTGAGTGATTTTGCCTTTTTTCTGAGGAGAAACCAAGGTTTCTGGGGGGGGGGGAACCATGCTGTTCATGCCTGAGGCTCAGAGTAAAAAAAAAAAAAAGGCCCATTAAAATTCCTCTTCTCATTGATGGGGTTCAAACCCGAAGTTTTTCCACTGGTAATAACTATTGTTATACCTGCACAGAATAATACAAAAATTACAGACAAGTCATGGAGATATGGAGGGATTGAAGTTGTGTAGGTGGAAAGAAGTACTTGGAATCTAAAGCACTGCACCCAATGCATGTGGGTGGGCAGTGCAATATTGAATCAGTGTGATGTGATATAAGCACTGCGAAAACAAAATTGGTATTAGGGGTATGTTATAGAAGAAATGACTAGATTTACGAACAGAATAGGCCAGGAAATCGGAATATAATAGCCTATTTTAGCTTTCCACATACTGAGTGGAGCATGTGGATAGCTGGTTCACAGTAGCGGAATTTTCTCTACAAATTGGATGACTGCTTTTCACACCACCAGCTTTTAGAGAGGTCATGAGGTAAAGCAGTACTCGCAATCTGAATATCAGCAGTCGTGCATTAATGCATTATGAATGTTCAGACAAAGGAACCATTATATGACAATCATATTATGTTGATGTCGGAATGAATTAAAGATATTACTACTCTCAAGGGCAAATACATTGGTTTCACAAAAGTGACTACAATCGTATTTGAAACTTTTAAACTTTCATTGGAACAAAATAATGATGTCAACGTAAATTCTAAATGGGAAGTAATCATAGAAGATACTCTGCTCGATAAAATTAACAGAAAATGTTTTTCATGAATATTTTTTTGTGAACAGTGTGACGAAGGCGAGTATTTGAAATAATAGGCATCGTGGAACGAAAATTACGAGTACACAATAGAAATCTATCTACTACCTTACGGGGCAGCTCATTATGCAAATTATTCATTCCCGTTTATTGGCTTGCTCGGTGGGATAGCACCATTTCCAGTACTCAGGATGGCAAGACCATTGGTCAACTTGAGGCGCAAGTGGCACATTGGTTTAATGTATCATCTCGGCACTATGGAGGAATTTCAGCGACAGGACCAATTACAAGAAGAGCTGGCGAAGGTTGCCCGAGGAGTGTGTCAACCAGAACAGACTGCTATCTGGCTCTAACAGCAAGACGGAACTCTATGATGTCCTGTCATCAACTGTCTCTTGAGACTGCTGCAGCCACAGGTGAAAACACTTCCGACCAAACTGTTCAGAAGGCTCAATTCAAGTGGACGCTATACAAGGAATCCAGTTGTTTGTATCCCATTAACTCCAAACCACCGCAGAGCTCGTTGAAACTGGTGCCATGAACACGTGACTTGGAGCCCTGACAAATAGGCTATAGTTCTGTTCTGTGATGTGTCTCATTTCATCCTACAAACAGATTCTAAACGTTATTTCTTCTGGAGATACTAGGAATGGGGGACCATCCCTCCAACATCAGAGAAAGGGACACACGGAAGCGATGATGTACTGTGGGGTGGAATAATAATGATCAACTGCTATACGCTTCGTGGTTTTGATGAGGGTACCGCAACTACGCAAAAGTACCGAGAACAGACCCTTGAAATCTGTATGCGACATTTTAGGGGTACAGTTGGCCCAGATTTTCTTTTCAATGCACGGCAACGCCACTGCACTGAGTTATGCTGTGGCGTTGAAGGCATATCTTGAAACTGAAGATATTCAATGACTGCCGTTGCCAACACAATCACTAGACTTAAATCTGATCGAACGCACGTGGTACGCCCTTGGCCGTCGCATTGCACGCTGCCAAACACCTCCTCGGTCATTTAGTGAGCTAAGGGCTGCACTAGTGGAAAATGGGATTTGTTGCCCAAGAATCTTATTACACCCTTATATCGAGCATGGTTTGCTGTCAGACCTGTTTAGCCACTGGAGTTAATCGTAAGTGTGCTGACATTATGAGATCTGTTTTCGAGCATATTGTATCAAATTCTGTAATGCCACCTTTCTGGTAATTCGTATGCAATCACCATAAATGTCTCTTATACCTGTCCGAAGTTTCTCCCTGTCTCCTCATTTCATCGTTATTCTATGACACCCCACCATACCAAATTTTGTCATGCTTCAGTGCAAGCTGCACACCAAGTTTTCTCGTGTTCTGTTAATTTTGTCGAGCAGTGCATTACATTAAAGTTTATATACCAGCTAAGATATACTGTTGAAGGTTTTGACATTTTTCTGAAGAATGTTCCAGAAAATGGTACATAAAGAAAGGACAGTCAAATGAGGAAGAATATTGTTGTATTTGTAGTACATATATTTTAATTTCTCAAGGCGGCAAATGTGATATAACGCAACATTTGGTCGCCTCCGTAGCCAGCTGGGCAAGAGCAGCAGTGCGTAGCACACCTTCTTTATTAGACACAAATTTAGAACATTTACAGTGTTCACCAGATGCTTTCTCTGCTGGGGTATGGACACAGCTCAATACACTGTACTCATACCTCTCTCACCTGTGGACACTGTACAAGAAGTGGCCACGTAAACGCGGAATGTCCAAACAAGGATGAACCTCCTTGCTGTACCAATTGCAAGCGACGACGCAGAGAACATAACCACTCAGTCAGGGATGTAGCTTGCCCTGAATACCAATGTGCCCTGGAACTAGTAAGAACAAGGACCGCTGATGGCTGATCCCCACATGTTAACTCTTCAGACTACCTTGAATCCTGTCCCAGTCACTAACGCACTAACAATCACCAATCCTGTTCATGCCTGAGGCTCAGAGTAGAACAGCAATAAACTGAAAATCATGCAGATCAACGGTCAGCATTCACGAGCCGTTGCAGACGACATTAGAATAGCTGCCGAGAATCAATCTATTGACATTATCTCCATCCAAGAACCTTACGCCTCCAGAATTCCCACGGGTGAGGGCCACAAAATTATGGGGTACTCAATGCATACCAGAGTTATACAACCTGTCAAGGTGGATCCAAAAACCTGTATTGTGGTGCTGAACGATGAACTGGACATATTGGTCATCCACAGACTCTGCACACAGTTTGCCACATGTATCCAGCTCAGCTCCTCCTCCTTTTCTTTTTACCTAATCTCATTATACTGCCTCCCTTCAGGGACTTTGCTGACTCACTCAACTACTTGGAGTATGCACTTGATTTTCTGAATGCCAGGAATACAATTATTACAGCAGATGTCAATGCAAAATCCAATTTCTGGCACTCCCCAGCTACTGATTACCGCGGCCTGCTGCTCGAGAATCTGATACTGACCAGAAACTTAGCACTTCATAACCAGCCTAATCAGCTAACCACATATTGTAGCTCAACTGGACAAACCAACATTGATATCATGACTTCAACTAATGATCTACGAACGCAGATCAGTGACTGGACAACAATTCCGGACTGGACACTGAGTGATCATAGGGTCATTCTCTTTTACTTCTCTCTCTCTCAACACCCCTCCTGCTGCCTCCAGCGTTACACCGACTGACTTTGTGCGATTCTCAACTAAAAAGATCGATTGGAAAGCCTTTGACGAACTAACCAGGCGCGACATCCCGAACACAGATCACTCCTGCTTTGAGTTAGACTTGGTCGAAATAATCCAAAATTCTCTCGTGAAAGCCGCTTACTGTTCCACCACGAAAAAGAAGGCATATCCGAAGCCCCACCCTTGGTGGACACCAGAGTTGTCTTGCCTTAGGAGAGAAGTACATCAAGCAAGAAAACGATATCAAACTCACAGGGACGGGCCGGCCCCAGAGGTTGAAAGACTACACAGAGAATATTTAAGAACAAAAAATCAGTACACCATGGCAATATCTAATAGAAAAAAAGAAACTTGGATCTGTTTTGTGAAAGAATCAAGCAATGCTAACCCCTGGGGTCTCCTCTACAAGATCGCTAGAGCTCAAAGCTTTACTCTAGATGTAATCGGTACAGTCCGAACGGATGCTTCTGAAACCGCCTGTTGGGCTGATTCAATTAATACAATTCTGGACAAACACTTTCCCTATGACGATCCCTCAGAAGACCTGCCAGAACATCAGACTGTTAGGTGACAGAACGTTGCATACAACCCACCAGACAATGCTGATCCATTTAAGATGATTGAACTAGAAACAGTGCTCAAAAAGATAAATAATAAAAAATGTCCTGGAATTGACTGTATTGAATATGTCTTCATTCAACGATTCTTTAGATTAAAACCTGACCTCCTTCTTCTGTTTAAAAAATGCCTCTCCTCCTCTCAGTTCCCTAAGGCTTGGAAGGTGGCCCTTCATCTCATCGCCAAGACCAGCAAACCACCGACTGAACCCAGGTCCTTCAGGCCCATTGCCCTGCTGGCCAACCTTGGGAAAATCCTTGAGAGACTGATGTCCTACAGGGTTAGAAACCTACTGTTAAAAGACTTGATATCCCCTTCACAATATGGCTTCACCCCTGGTCGATCCAGCGAGGAGACCCTTTCTGACTTAGTCCTTCATTGGAGACTTCCCAATCCAAATATGAGCTGGCCATGTTCATCGACTTTGAGGGCGCCTTCGACAAAGTGTGGTGGGAGAGTGTGCCCTTCAATGCCTCCTTCAAGCAGATTGTTCGGCCAATTTATACAAAGTTTATAGAAATTACTTTACTGAATGCACCATTATTGTCAAATCCAAGCATCAACAGGTCTCCAGGTCTGTTCACAGGGGATGTCCCCCAGGGTTCGGTCTTGGGCCCCCTAATTTGGAACATGGTCCTACATAGTTGGCTCAGCAATACATTTGAAAACAAAAATAATAGCCTTCGCAGATGACCTCACCATCACTGTTTCTGGTCGGTCTCGCTCAGTAATTGAGATGAATGCTCAGCGGGTCCTCAACCATCTGTCTTCCTGGGCGAGACTGCACAAACTCCATATTAATACAGCAAAATCTAATATGATCATCTTTAAAACGAAGCTTGACATCAGAAGACCCTCTCAGGTCAGGATCGGTGGCACTCAGTTACCACTGGTCCTGCAAACTAAAGTCCTAGGAGTAGTTATAGACCACAAGTTGTCATTTCTTCCCCACCTCCAGCACTTAGAGTACAAAAGCCAAGAAATTCACCGCATCCATAGTTAGGATTTCGAGATGCGAGTGGGGACTGTCTCGCACTACATTCCTCTTATACTATAAAGCTGTATTCTCGCCGATTGTAACTTATACTGCAGGGGCCTGGTTTCACCGAGTGACTATTTAAAATGCGAGAGAAACTCCAATCAATACAAAGAAGTATGATCCTTGCCACCCATCGTTTCTGCCACTGTGTCCACGGCGGCCATCCAAGTCATCACGGGGACAATCCCGCTGGATTTGGCTGTGATCTTCCGAGGCCTCTGCTTTCGACTAAAGAAATGAATCCCAAAACTTGATATAGAGCCTGAACCTTCACATAGAGCCTGACATTAACCTGAACCTCGATAATGACATCAAGCGAGAAAAGACGAGATGTTACAATGAACTTATCAATCTGTGGCAGACCAGATGGGACACCTCTACCACTTGAGCAGTAACTAAAAAATTCTTCCCGATGGTAACCTTTGCAACATCTGAAACCACCATCTCATGGTTTTCATTGAGTCTAGAAACTACATACATTGTCACCGGCCACGGTTCCCTTAATGATACGCTCCACCAACTGGGATTGATCAATACAGATCTTTGCATCTGTGGCAACAAAGAAAGCTGGTTCCATATCCTTTTCGAATGTGATCTATATGAAGAACAACGTGAACAACTAAAGACAACTGTCTCTCACTTTGCAACTGAACAACTGGAGCAACTCATCCAGTACCCTGAGAACCTCCGCTCCTTCCAGGAGTTTGCCAAGGCTGTCTTTTCAAGGCGTCGAACCCTGCTGTCCAACGCTAACCCAGCACCTGAACCCAGAAATAATTAATACCATAATATTATTATTATTATTATTATTATTATGTTTTTTTCTTTTTTATTTTAATATTAATATTTTTTTCCATCTCCTCTTTCCGCGCTCTGCTCTGACTCTAGGGCTGTCCTCGGAGTCAGAGTAGCTCTTCTCTGCACTCCTTCCTTTTTCCCTTCTAGTCCCATGCTGGATGTAAAAAAAAAATTTTTTCTCTCTCTTCCTCGCCTTCTGCTCCATGAGGGGGTCCGCCCCCTCATGGCAGGGCAGCCCCTCTTTCTCAAAAAAAAAAAAAAAAAAAAAAAAATATTTATTTATTAATTATTATTATTTATTTATTTAATTTATTTATTTTTCTCCTCCTCTCTCTCTTTTTCTCTCATTCTACCCTGGATTGGGACTTCCCTGTGCTAGGGAAGTCTCCCTCCTCTCTTCCCCTTCCCCCCTCTTCATCATTTTTTGATAGCCTTATTTCTTCCCTGGGAAACCCGTTCGTAAGGGGGGAGGTGAGCAGATAGTAGGGAGGCCTGCCTTCCTGCAGCTAGGGACGAGTGCCTGGAAGCGGCCATCCCGTTAATGTCTGCTTTCAGGTAGCCAAGAGGCCAATACACAACACAGTATAACAAGACACACATAGACAGTATTTATTTTCTTTCCTGTCCTTCTGTGCGGGATGAACTTTTTTTTTTCTCTTCTTCTTCTTTCCTCTTTTCTCTCTCTCTCTCAACTATCCTTTTCCTGCCTGTGCAGGAAAAATTTTCCGTGCGAATTTTTTTTTTCTTTTTCCTTCATTACTCACACACGGGTCCTACCTTCACAGTCTGTTTAAAAAAACAAAAAAAAAAAAAAGGTAAAATGTAACCAGGCGGAGTTCAACTTATGTGCTAGGAGTCGCCTACACATGTAATACATACATACATAGACCTGGGTTCGAGCCTGTGACCACCAAATACGGAAAGGTCAGGGAATGACTACCGCATATCCCCGGAGCAATATGGCCTTAGTTGCTAATGCTCCTAAAAAACCAAATAACAATAACAACAACTCAACACTTATCAACAAGGATTCATAATTCAAATATGAAATCGGCTTCAACTTCAAGAGATATTTCAACTTTTATGATTAAAAAGGACTCAGAAGAAGACCTCTTGATTGCTGCTGCTGAACTGACCACAGCGTATAATATCGTAAAACATCACCAGTTATTTGTTTCTTTAGATTGTACTACAAAACTCAATGCCTTGAAATATCCAGATTCAAAAGTACTAATAAACAATCAACAGCAAGAACTACAGCTTCGGGGATTGTAAAAACATTCTTGCACCTTTCTCAGCAAGACAATGCATCGCGAAGCTGAAAAAAAAAAAAAAAAATACAATTTTACGGTATTGCTACGGATGCCAGCAACCATAATGCAGAGAAAATACTTCCGCTTTTGGTACAGTATTTTATGGAAACAGAAGGTCAGCAAAAAAAAAAACATTAACTTAATTAATTAAGCTAAGTTTATTGCCTAATGAGACTCCAGAAATTATCACAGAATTTTGTTTAACTTCTCTGAAAAATCTTGGAATTCAGGTTGAAAAACTTGTTGCTTTTTGTGGTGATTTCTAACCCGCCAAACTTTGGCGGGTTAGAAAAAAAGGCCAAAATAACATTTTCCGGAGACTGAACTCAGAATTAGGGAGAGAAGTCGAAGGAGTAGGATGTTCGCCACACATTTTACACAATACAATTTCAACCGCAGCTGAAGAGTTGTTGAAATGATTGTGGTTAAAATATTAAATTATTTTTCTATCTATGCCGTAAGAACAGAGATATTGAAAGACTTTTGTCAATATGTTGATTTTACATATCGAAAATTGCTATCACATTCAGGAACCAAGTGGATATCATTAATGTTTGCTGTCGAACGAATATTGAAGATTTGGGAGCCTCTGAAAGAGTTTTTTTTGCAGCCGAGAGTAAACCTCCAAAAAAAAATAATTCAATTTTTTTCGATATCCTCAGGCAGAGATATACTTTTTGTTCGTACATTCTCAGTTATACACTTGAAAAGCAAATAAAAAAAAAAAAAATGAAGAAATCCAATATTACAGTGATTGAAGTGAAAGTTCTACTAGAACAGTATCAAATTCATTGTCGAGTGTAAAAATTCAAAACTTCTTGGATTGCAACCTAAACAAACCCTAAATAAATTGAAAAAACAAGACAGTTGTGATGCAACAACAAGACGATGTTGCGAAAGCAATTGAAATTTTTTTGAAGGAGGTAAATAGTTTTTATGATTCAGCCTATGAATCGTAAAAACTACATGCAGAAATGAGCGGTGTCTTTTCAAACGTTTTCCGTCTTCGAGTAGATGTTTCTAAACAATATTCCGAATTGGGAATCTGTCGAAAAGTCCCTTCTTTATCTCCAAGAAAAAACATAGATATGGGAAATTCAAACATGTATTTCGATCAGTTTATTTATCTCAGAGATTACATAAAGGAAAATAAACTGTTAGATCATAAAGAATGGAATGAAATGGATATGTAACAGAAGTGGCTCAAGTTTTTTAAGGAAACAAAACATAACGAACAGAAGTCAAGGCTAATAAAATTATGTGAGTACATTTTTGCCGTTCCAGACCATAATAGCTCTGTAGAAAGAATATAGTAGTAGTAGTAGTAGTAGTGGCACATGATGCAAGAAAGCAAGTGTAGGAGCTTATGCAGCATCAGCCAAAAAAAAAAAATATCACACCATTCTCTCCAAATGCCTGTCCAGTTCCTCCTTAAATTTATTTAACCTATCAACTTCCACAACGACAGATGGAAGTTTGTTCCAGCAATTAACCACCCGCTGGCTAAAGGCAAATTTCCGCACATCTATTCTACATCTGTCCTTTCTTAATTTGAACTTATGTCCCCGTAGGTTCGTAATCTGAACAAGTGGAAGGATCCCATCAGAATTCAGCGTGCTCAACCCATTCAAGGCCTTATAGACCTCAATCAGATCACCGCGCAGGTGCCTAGTCTCCAGCCACTGCAATTTGCAGAACTTAAGCCTCTCTTGGTAAGAGAATCCCTTCATTCCCCTCACCAATCGTGTTGCTCTTCTCTGTACACGCTCAAGCAAATCTACATCCTTCCTAAAATGAGGCCTCCAGACCTGTACGCAGTACTCAAGGCGTGGCCTGACCATTGCCTTATACAGTGGGACAATCACCTCCTTTTCCCTGCTAGCAAAATTCCTATATATCATTGACAAAACCCCATGACCTGCCCTAGCAGCCTGTCTACATTGCTCAGAAAACTTCATATCTGACTGCACAATTACTCCCAGGTCTTTTTCATTTTCTACCACCTTAAGTGTAGTACCACACAGTTGGTACGTTTCTCTGGGGTTACTTCTACCCATATGCAGTACTTTGCATTTGTCAAGGTTACCAGTTGCCACTTCTTAGCCCATCTGCCCAAATTATCTAGAAAATTATATTTCTTTGATGAAGGCGCAGTGGACGGACGAGAGAAACCGACTGTCTCCTGATACTGTTGAAGCTATTCTTCAAGTTTTTTTTGTAATTTTAACTTTAACTGTGCAGAATTTTACAAGTTTGTTAAAAATGAGAAAGCCCTCCTCGAAAATGTGAAATGCTCAGAGAAGTATGACAAAAAATAAAATAAAACTGGTACTTTAATTGGTTTAGAATTTATTTTCTTGTTACAATTACAGTTAAATTTTAGTATGCTTTTTTTGTGTCATTAAAGATACTGTGAAGCAAACTAAACTATTATATTTAGGCCACCCGAATAATTAAATTCATCTGCCGTGATGTATCTTATGTTTGTTAATTGCTTGTGTTCTATGGTCGATTTGTCTGTTTTGTTGGACGAAAAACCCCAGTTTCTGAGGGGGAAAAACCTTTCTATCTACGCCTGAGACCGACTAACTCAGCCAGGGAGTGAAAAAAGCCCATTAAAGTTCCTCGCGTCATCGACGGGATTCAAACGCGGGCCTATTCCACGTGGTGTGGGGAGGACGGCGACGATACCACTGTGCTACACGCACCTCCTAGTGGTGTGTGTGTGCGGGCAACGTGGAGTTCCATCAGGGGCCCTGCGGCCAAATGCCAGGACACAGAACATAACCTAGCGCAATATGTCATTTGCAACACATAACACTTTTTCTGGCATTTACAGTAGTACTGTATTTCTTCACAGCGAACATATGGCGCAGATGTTGGAAACCACAGGTGGCGTCTGACCCTAATACTATGCACACTATTTCCTTGGACTTCGGGGAAAGGAGGGTAGTAAGTCGAAACGAAAGACAAGATTATTGCTTCACGATATCTCAGTCTGCGCGCTTAGCACAAATATTTCTTACGAATTCGGTTAGCAAGAAATATTTGTGCTACGCGCGCAGACTGAGATATCATGAAGCAATAATCTTGTCTTTCGTTTCGACTAACTACCCTCCTTCCCCCGAAGTCCAAGGAAATAGTGTGCATAGTATTAGGGTCAGACGCCACCTGTGGTTTCCAACATCTGCGCCATATGTTCGCTGTGAAGAAATACAGTACTACTGTAAATGCCAGAAAAAGTGTTATGTGTTGCAAATGACATATTGCGCTAGGTTATGTTCTGTGTCCTGGCATTTGGCCGCAGGGCCCCTGATGGAACTCCACGTTGCCCGCACACACACACCACTAGGAGGTGACCAGGCTGCCCATTATTCTCTGGCCTGTCTCCGCCAGAGCTTCCTGGACGGAGACAAAAAAGAAAAAAAGGTAGAGTCGGGGAAGTACAGTAAAAGTTTATTATTTTTAGGGCACTCGAATAATAAAATTCATCTGCCATGCTGTGTATCTTATGTCTGTTAATTGTGCGTTCTTTGGTCGATTTATCTGTTTTGCTGGACGAAAACCCACAGATTTTGAGGTAAAACCTTGTTATCTACGCCTGAGACGGACTAACTCAGTCGGAGAAGTACAGAGTGTATGTATGCAAGAAAGGAGGATGTAGGCAAAGGCATGCTGCAGGTTATCAGTGGAACAATAAGCGCCATCAAGTGAAAGGGGAACCTGGGAGGAGGATAAATAAGACACAGCAAGAGAGCTGCGTGTAAGTTGCCACTGACGAATCAGGTGGCTCATAGGCCAATTGATTCTATCCAGGTCAAGATCGGTTGGCCAGTTAGGTAAGGATCAGATGTTTGGGGTGTTCATATTTTGCGTTGGCAATAGGGTGCTCCGTCTTGTGAAGAGGGCTTGTGCAAACTTGGTAAACTCATAGTAGTAATAGTTTTCTTCTGTGATGAATAAGTGTTCATTTGCTCCAGAGTTATCTTGTATACGAGTAAACAGGACGCTGCGGAGGTCCTCATAGTGTTGACAGGTATATACTAGATGGTTCCAATCTTTTATTTCACCACATGCACAGTAGGGGTTGTCAATAATTCCCATGGATGTTAGTTTGTGGTTTATTGATCCGTGTCCGGTAATGAGGTAGGCGATATAAAGACCAGGAGAGAACCAATTTGGAGACTTTGGAAATACGGCATTCACATAAGGTATACATTTCTTGGTGATTGGGCCCTTGTCGGTAGCAGATCATCTGTCCTGCCAAGTCTGAAGTAGTAGGATGGCAATTTGTTTCTTTTCCTGCCTGATTTCATTCAGGTTATTGACGAAGTGTCCAAGGATAGTTGCTGGTATGCCCCTGGATAGACACTAGTGGAGGCCCCTTCGAATAACCTCCAGATCAAGCAGAAGGACGCCCTCAAGAACCTGAAGGGCTGGGTTGCTAACTGTGCAGCATGCCCTTGTAATAGTAAGAAGAATGGTGCGCTGGATGGTTCCCTGTTTACGTTTGTTGTTGTAAAGAGTTGCCCTGCAAAACCAGACCCCAGATCCATACGTTATGAAGTGAAGGAATATTGAATTGTACAGAACCTTAAGGGTGCGTCGATTCAATCCCCAATCACGACGACTCACCCGTGCAATGAGAGGTGTAGTTTCTCACTTTCGCATGGAGTTGTGCAAGATGCGGAGAGAAAGTGATCTTAGGGTCAAGCACTATTCCCAGTAGGTTTAACATGGAAACTAGCTTGATGGTTTGGCCTTGAAGTTTGATAATGGAGTTTCTAGTAGGCTGCAGTGATCCCTTCAGGAGAATGGAGTGTGTCTTGTGGGGTGAGATTCTTAGCTTGTGTAGGGCTGCCCAGTTCTGAAGGATTTGGAGTGACTGGTGTCCTCTGGCTTCCAGAGAAGCTCTGCTGTCAGCCTCAATGGAGATGGTGACATCATCAGCAAAGGCTTGTATAGCTACAGCACCTAGGTCCAGTCCAAGAACATCCAAGACAATTTTCCACAGAAAAGGACCAAGGACTGAACCCTGGTGGCAACCTCTGTAGATAGACCTGGTGATTCTTCGGTACCTTGAGGAGATTGTAATTTTCCTATTTGATAAGTAGTTTTGGATGCATTTGTATAAATTTAATCGAATATTTGCTTGCCTCAGTCTGCAAAGAATACTTGTCCACCAGAGTCTGTCGCAGGGTCCTGTGAAATCTATTGCTATTTGTAGGTAGAAGTTGAGACTGCAGAGATGATCCATTACAGTGCATCTTCTGTGCAACGCCCCGGACAGATGCAGATCTTTCCAATGAAGTTTGGACTTTGTCCGAAATTTAATTATATGTATATTTATTTTTTATGTAATTTGATTATTTTTAAATTTGTTCATATCAATCTTTTTTGGTCATGGCAGGTTTTTTCCCTCCCTGTACTTGGGCAAACAGGAGAGGGAGTATATAAGAGTACTGCTAAATTATGTGTAACTGATAGTGGGGTTGCCATTGGTTGGCTAGAACCACTTTAAGTAATAAATATCAAATATCAATGTGCAACGCCCTGGTCGAAATCCAAACTGGAAGTTCCACTGGAGCCCGGCTTTTATGTATGGTCTTGGCGCCGTACTTGGAGTAGACGTTCAAACAGTTTACTGGTCACGGATAAAAGAGCAATGGGTCGATATGACTCTGGTTGTTGGAGCGGTTTAGACGGATTTTTTTATTATCAGCTTTACATTGGTGCTTTTCCATTATTCTGGGAAAAATTCATGGGACAAGCACTTATTGAAGAGGTCGAGTAGAAACTGGATGTTGATTTGGGCCGTATTTTTAAGGACTTCCGGTTCAATGACGCCTGGTCCGGGACATTTCCTGTCCTTCATTTTGATAAGAGCCTGCTGCAGTTCATCGGTGGTAAATTTGTCTTCTACAGCATTATTGAAGAAGGTGTTGTTTGCCCGGCATATTTCTTACTGTCGTACTGTCAGAGTACGCACACTTTTTGGCACAGTATCTGTGCCAAAATGTGTGCCCAGAATATTGGCCATAGATCTTTCCCACGATGTAGTCATAGTGCCCTGTGGTGTGAGGGTGGATTAGACAACTTCGCTTCTGGGGAGCTTGTTGGTGGTGATGTGGTACACCCCCTTCCCCAGGGTTCAGTATTGCCAGTTGTGTTCACGAGTCGTTCCCAAGATGATCTTTTACGCTGCCTTATAAGGGAGGTGTAGCTGTTTCTGACTCTTCGATATTCTTCACGGAGGGTGTTGACCTCCCAAGGACACCACATGTCCCGTATTGGGTAGGCAAACTTATGGCAACCCTACTGAGTTAAGCATAAGGACGCCAGCGGCGCCAGTTACATACAAGGCAGTCTTCATATTTTCAGTTAACTCAACTATTTAAGGAAGGACTAAATATAAAATTTCGTCAAAATTGGTAAAACCATTTTTGAAAAAAAAAGTACTTTTCAAATTAATCTTTATGTGACAAATTTTGTATTGTAAAATAAAACATATTACCCCCTGACAACAATCAGCGTACACAAACAAACCAACACTAAAACAAAATCAGATTGTGATGTATATTTAATATTTGACACTGGTTTTACTGAATATTTCAAGACTATCTTTTATTTACTATTTCTATATACGTGGCATCTCTCGGGCGACCAGTCGCCGGGTTGATAAGAATGTATTACATTTAATTAAAAAAAAAAAAAAATCTTGTTTATTGATGAAATTCGTTTATTGTCTTGAGAAATGAATGTCTTCCAAATTTCATGGTCCCCTTTCAAGCTCGCTCCCAATGCAGCTACACTGTCATGGTTATGCCACTGGCTTTGTGTCGCGTTTCGGCTCCAACTCAGTAAATAAAATGGAGAATAAAATAAGGTAAATTTTACTTACCTACATAAGGAGCACAATTATTCAAATAAAAACACCAATATTACTAAACAACTTTATAGTGATGTGTAGTGCGTTCGGTGGGACGAGCAGGGTTGTTCGGTTATATAGCGGGTGCCGGAGTAAAGTGATTAACTTTCATAAATGTATACCCCACCTTGCCTATGAATCCATTTTAACACATCCCTTGAAATATCTAACCATAGATAATGGCTAAAATTTCCAGACGTTCAAAAATTATACAGACTTCGCTTTTCACCTATTATGAATTGAAAAAAAAAAAAAAAAAAAAAAAGATAATAATAAGAAAAAATTCTCTGCGTCCTTTGTACTCATTGATAAAATGCTAATCAATTTTCCAAACATATCTAAAAAAAACATGTCATTGTTTCAGGTTTCACAGGAGCCTCATGCGATTTAATACGTTTTAAACTCAATTCTTTTAAACTCAATTAAAAAAAAAAAAACTTTATCCTTCTGCTTTTCCTTTATCTCTTTTTTTCATCTATTCTTTTTTTTTTTTTCATTTTTTCGTCCAATTTTAAATTTTTCTGCCGCTCACGGGGGCCACAAGAGCGCGGGCCCGATGAGTACATTCAGCCTAAGGCCGACACTGGGCTTAAATTCATTTCCGCAACCATGGTAAAAGTTCCTAAATTCGATCTGTGGAGGAGAGGAGAGGATTTCAACGTCGTTTCCTCCTGGAATCTTGAATTTTTAATCTTGATGTAGATGGGAGCCGATTTCAATTGATTATCTCGTTTAGGAATATTGATTATCTCGTTTAGGAATCTTGATGTAGATGGGAGCCGATTTCAATTGATTATCTCGTTTAGGAATCTTGATGTAGATGGGAGCCGATTTCAATTGATTATCTCGTTTAGGAATCTTGATGTAGATGGGAGCCGATTTCAATTGATTATCTCGTTTAGGAATATTGCGAGGACCTGGACATTTGTTAAAGCACACTGATTTCAGTGTATCGGTGGTCTCGCGTTTATAATCACATCGTGTGGAAATGGCCTGGGTTTTAATCCCCATTACATTAAAAAGCAGAGGAACTTTTTCACATTCTGGTTGGCGTAGTCGGGTTTTTTCACACGGATAAAAGTTTTTTTTTTTTTTAGAAAGACCATTTTATTTTATTTTTTCGAACTGAAAAACAGACAAACCGAAAAGAGAATGTTATTATTATTATTTTACCCCCAAGGGGCTCACATCTGGTGAGTATGGGCTTGGCACACCCAGGGTCCTGAGCTGGATATCATCATTCTTCCCTTTCTTGGTGATTCCTTTCTACCTCTCTCTCTCTCTCTTAGGGTAATAGGGAAATTTTATTTTTGGCCGTGCAGCATAAGCCCCAAGCTTCCTTGCACCATTTGGCTAATGATAATAATAATAATAATTATTATTATGATATCCAGCTCAGGACCCTGGGTGTACCAAACCCATACTCACCAGATGTGAGCCCCTGGGGTTTACAGTCATTTGGATTGTATGAGCTAAATTCGGATAACCAACAACTTAAATTTTTGTTTTCAGCTTCAAATTTATTTTTATAGAGTATATATATTTTTTACCTAGTCTCCGTATTTTTCAAATTTCTATTTGTGAATCCTTGTGAATTCGTAGGGTACATCGAGTTCATTGATATTGTTCGTAATTTATTGTTGAAACTTGAGGGATGAGAAAATTTACAGGATAAGAACAATTTAGTTAAGTTTCTGAGTACGCAATAAAGTGGCGGTCCGGGATAACTATTATTAAATCTGAAATATTGAGAATCATTGGTATAGAGAATGTTGTAGACGTCGTTATTTCACCGTTGTGATAACTGTTAGCCGTTTCCAGCTAACAGTTATCACTGTTATGTCCACACTTCTAAAGTCGGTATGCTGCGATTGCCTTAAAATGTAATCAGTTTACGTGTGTGATTTCCCGCGAAGACTCCCTGTTTCGTTCAGTCATATGACATGAGAGTATATGATGTCCACAGAGTACTACTCTGTGATGATGTCCATTAGCAACACAGTCGTAAGCAGTGTGCGACGTCTCTCTGACTTTTAATGCTTGATATTAGCATCAAAAAAAAAAAAAAAAAAGAGAGACAGATAAATAAAACATATTTCAGTCAAGGTATATTAACGCCAATTGCCAAGAAGTTAGTAAATTTAATATTTGTAACTTCTCGTTGGCAGTTTTAAAACATTTAATAATTTTTACATTTATTTCACAGCTTTAAACATTTCTGAAGATTAGTAATTATTTTCTACATTCCATGGGTAGTAGAAGTCGGGCACAGAGTAGTAACTTACCTTACTACTCCGTGAAGTCTGGTAAAGTTACCTAAGGTTACATAACGGTATCCCATTTCATTCAGGTTTGCGTCTTAGTGCGGTTATCACGGCCTCTGGTTGAGTGTAGTTTAATATTGAATCTCTGGGATATCAACCAGAAACGTTGCGACAAATTATTGGCTGTTGGCATTGGTGCGTTTAGAGTGTAAAAACAGCCAACGTTTTGAATGTGTATGTTATAGAGGGTACGTGGCATTATTTGGATCAACGTAACATCATGAGCAAGTGTTTTTGTATTGAAGATGCTTAGTACAAGCGGCGGTAGTATAAGTTTTGTGTTGCAGTGACACGAGTTTTATTCGCAGTGTAAAGACGATGACTGTGTAAGCTTAAACATGATTTTGATTATCAGTAAATAAACTGCCATAATAACGTTTTGATTTCTTGGCAATTTTTCGTAAGTTCATATTTCATTTCGCATTATAAATAGATTTACATATTTATTCAATTTTAATGTACCAACTAATTTC
Source organism: Mastigoproctus giganteus (assembly GCF_048544385.1). Taxonomy (NCBI): domain Eukaryota; kingdom Metazoa; phylum Arthropoda; class Arachnida; order Uropygi; family Thelyphonidae; genus Mastigoproctus; species Mastigoproctus giganteus. The sequence goes on from NC_143577.1 coordinate 169,193,404, forward strand.
ATACAAAAGTCCAGATGTGCATCAAAGTGTGAAAATGTTAAGTTTTATTCACAGCCCACGCACTCGTAGACTTTCGGGATTATAGCCACTATAGCCAGCATGTTTATAAAATTGCTTAGCTTACAATGTGTACAAGTGCATATTTCAAATTTCGTTTTGTGCAATATCCACTACTGTTGCATTGCAAGCTGATTTTTTTATTCCCGCCCTTCCCAGCAATTTGGAATTAAACTGGGAACAAAATAAAAGTATTATTAAGTATGCCCTCCAAAGAATAGGCATGGTAGCATTATTGAACCCCTGAACAATTGGCCGATAAGATGCATAAATTGTTTCGATATTCATATTTGTAAACTCGAAGGTGGGTGATAGCCCTTCTAACATTTATCAGGATTTGAACAATTATATTATAAAAGAAGGCAGAAGGCCCCGGTCTAATCATCAGAAGCTAATGAAGTACACACACTATAGCTTCGGCCGGAGTCGTCGTGTTTACAGCAAGATCTCAAAGATGTTTGCGGTCATAGAGTGATTGAGGTGGGGGGACATTATTTCATTTTCAGAGATAACCTAAGCTCTAAATTAGAAATCTAACAGAGAAGTAATTATGGTAAAATGGCCTTTGCAGTAATTTTAATCGAATAATTAATGTTTAAAAAATTTAATTCGTTTGTTACAAAATAATCTAAAAAAAATTATTTTACCTTCCCTACAGCCATCTCCAAGTTAGATATAATTAGTGGCAACTCTGGATACGACCAGTTATAAACCAAGCCTTTAATTGAAGTAAAAATATCAATTATCACATTAAATCTTGAGAAAAACAAATGATTATAGAATCACTTCTTTTTCTCATTTTTTTTTGTTTTGTTGAATTTGTTTCAATTCATAAGAAAATATAGCAAATAGGTTTCATGTGGCATGCTAAAAGTATAGAATCTAATTCCACTTGGCGTGTCAAAAGTAAAATCATATAGAATATGATTTTAGGCATGCCTCCTTATTTTATTTCATATAAATTTATGTGAGCATAACACATATTTGGCTTTAATTTTATCTTTAAATGAATCAAGATGATATCTATCAAGAAATAAACTGTTCCAATAATTGATACATCAAACCCAACACTTTATGCAAACCAGGTTTATAAAAACCCTTTACCAGTTTGTTTATTGATCATATGTATGAGTAAGGTGGGGAGGAGTGCAAATTTGACATTCTCAAACTGCTGATGTTTTATCCACCAGATTAGAGAGACCTCTTATGACATGATGGATATTAGCAGTTTAAGAAAGGCAAGTATGCACTCCTTGTTCTTATTCATTGTCTGTGTGAATAAGAAACTAGTAAAGGGTTTGCAATGTGATGCTCATTTATTAAAATATTAATCATTGTGTACAAAGTGTTGGAATAATACACTTGTTTACTGATAAAGAAATGAATGTTCAAGGTTTAGACTTAAATGTCAGATGAACTGATGAGGCTTGTGGCAGAGAAGAAAAAGACATGGTATGCATATAAATTATCAGGCGACACAGAACCTTTGGTAGATATAAGCTAGTTTCTAATCGTCACAAAGGAGGTTAGGCAAGCGAAGGCAGATTAGAGAAATCTTTGGCAAAGGATGAAAAGAAAAACATGGAAGACTTCTTTACTTATGTAAACACTATAGAAATAGAGAGGAATTTACCTCGATGTTTTTTTGTAGAATACTTCACCATGACAATCCTTCCGAATTCAACTGGACGTAAAATTATTACTCAATTGGTTCTTCTCCCAAAGACATATGAATGGTCCAACGTATCTGCAATTGATAGTCAAGTTCTAACCCAACCACCAACACACAACTCTGAGTGCCAGAAGACATTGTTTAAAAATAAAATCATTAAAATAATTGCAATTGGTCCTTGAGGTCGTCACAGATGTTCTCTCAGATATGCCAGACAAGCTGTACTTGCTACCTGGGAGTCTAAAATGCTGATGGAACTGATATTCGGGGTGACACTCAAGTCAAGTGGACCCAATTTCGGCAAAGTCTGGATGGTCTGTGACAGTCAAACCCTCTGCTTGCACCTTCACGATGGTGGGACTGTTAGTAATCCTGGGTATAACCTCCCTGCACAAGTACATGGTGGGTGACCACCCAGGTGTGAACCAACGTAAGCAGGGGTCGAGGTGTGGCACCCACACTGCATGGAGGAATGACACCTCTCTATGTTACCAGGCAGTACTAGGTGGTAGATGACTCTCATCAACCAGCGCAATACCACCACTTTGCTTATTGGAGGCTTGAAGTGGTAGAACCCATGTTTAGTCTCTAGAGCTAAGTTCCGGTCAACCCTTCCCTATCTCTTCCATCATGCAGTATGATTAATGACTTTTGAGGTTATGATGAACATCGTGGCGAGATCCAATATTCCTTACATTTCGAGGGTACAGCTCTAAAACGGTGTTTGCAGGCTGGCCGCTAGTTAGTACACTGGCCCGAACCTATTGGTAACTCTCTAGGAGGCTTCCGGATCAGCTAGTGTATAATCTTGCTACCTCTACTCTGCCAGATAGTGACTGGAGGGAGTCCGAGTAGTGTGTATGCCGAGAGCATTGTTGAGGCCACGTTACGTCAAGGATCTGAGCATATTCTTACCATGTGTACGCCATATCCAAAAATTTCATTACTTCATACAGCATATCCCACCCACTTTTTCTTACTATTGAATGCACCATGAATTGTCAAACTAATAGAGCAAGCTTATCTGCGAAAAGATCTAAACCTCCCAAGCACTTCCTAATTCATTTCACAAATATACGTGGTCTCAATTCTAATCTCAATGATGTCCATTTCCACTTGCAGTCTGCAAACCCCATGTACTTTTTCAGACAGAATCTCAGTTATCGGTTGATTCAACTACTGCTCATCTCAGATGCCCAAATTATTTGCTGTATGATTCCTTTTACCTCAAAGGTGGTACATATGTCCGTTCTGATATTCCCTGTCAGAAACTTGGTAATCTGGAATCTCCTCTCTTTGATCTTCTCTGGCTTAAAATCTCTCTACCTCATTCTCTCAAATTCATCTGTTGTCTCTACCATTCTCCCAACTCCGCTAATCACTTGGAGCTCTTTGACTTCCTCTCTTTGCAACTTGACTTTCTCTAGTCCAACTTTCCTAACAGTGAGATAATTTTCCTTGGTGATTGCAATGTTCACAACTCCAGCTGGCTCCCGTTTTCTAGTCACACTGACCCAGTTGGTTGAGATGCTGAGGCTTTTGCAATGACTAATGACCTTGCACAGATTGTTCATTTACCGACAAGAATACCAGACAATCCTAATCATACAGCCAACATGCTTGATCTTTTTCTCACAAACAACCCTTCTAAGTACATGGTTGAAGTGAGAGGTCCTTTAGGCACTTCAGATCACAACTTGGTGATTGTCTCTTCTCCAATGGAACCTTTATCTCATGGCTATTCCCAACCTCATGTTGTTTGGCATTGCAAGAATGCAAAATGGGATGACCTGCGTGACTTTTCTTCTTTTCCTTAGTCTGATTACTGTTTCAAAACTTCTGATGTCAACATTTGTTCAGATCGTGTCAGTGAAATTATTCTTGCAGGAATGGAATCTTTTATCCCACACTCCACTTTAAAATCTCGTCCTTTATCTAAACCTTGGTTTTCCAATAAATGTGCTAAGGCTGTTCAAGAGAAGAATGTTGCATATCGTAATTGGCTTGTTTCTAATTCTTCAGTTTCATTTTCTGCCTACACCAAAGCTCGCAACAATTGTAAAGCAGTTATTAATCAGTCCAAACTAGAGTTTGAACAGGCTAAGAGTAGAAAACTTGCTTCTTGCCCTTATGGTAGCCGAGCATTCTGGTCTCTTGCCAAAGCTATTGGCCACAACTTTTCCCATCTCTGCTCCCACCTCTGTCCAAACCAGATGGTTTTGTGGTCACTTCAGCCAAGGATAAAGCTGACCTGCTAGCATCCCATTTTTCTTCCAGCTCATGTATTAATGATCTTGGTAAAACACCTCCCACCATTCCCAACACGCTCCATTCAATGCCTCCTGTGGTCTTTCGTCAAAAGGATATCAGAAGGATTTTGATGAATCTTGATGCTAAGATAGCTCCAGGTCCTGATGGTATTTCTCCACTTGTTCTAAAAACCTGTGCTCCTGAACTTACTCCTATTCTTTGCCACCTTTTTTTCACTTTCTTATTCCAAAGGTGTTTTTCCTTCTGCTTGGAAATTTGCTTATATCCAGCCAGTTCCTAAAAAGGGTGACAAATCCCTCCCATCCAATTATCATCCCATTGCCAATTACTTCTACTCTTTCTAAAGTAATGGAGAAATCAATTAACCGCCAACTCTTAAACTACCTAGAAACCTTTTATTTTATTTTTGGCTGATGCTGCATAAGCTTGCTTTCTTGCATAAAATGCCTCTACTAATGTTAATGCTAATGCTAACATTCCGTCTGATCGACGATCGCCAATATGGATTCCGTCAGTGTCGATCCACTGGTGATATTCTGGCGTATGTTACCCATTTATGGACTAATTCAATGGAAAGGTTCGGTGAAACACAAGTAGTTGCTCTTGACATCTCCAAGGCTTTCGATCGTGTTTGGCATGAAAGTCTTCTAAACAAGCTTCCATCTTATGGTTTGCCAACTGTTTTTAGTAATTGGTTATCCAGTTTTCTCTCTGATCACTCACTGAGGATGATGGTAGATGGCTCTCTGTCTTCTAACTTCTCCATTAATGCCGGCGTCCCCCAAGGTTCAGTTCTTCCCCCCCCCCCTTTTCCTCTTGTATATTAATGACCTTCTTCCATTGACTGGAAATCCTATCCATAGTTTTGCCGATGATAGAACATTGCATTCCACTTTCCATTTTGAGAAACCTTGCCCTGCTCAATGAGCTTCAACTTCTAGAAAATCTGCTACCAATTCCTTAAATGACGATCTTCAGGTAATTCTCCAGTGGGGCAAAGACAACCTAGTTGATTTCAACCCTTCTAAAACTCAGTCTTGTCTTATATCTCGCAAAAAGGATTCTTCTGCTCCTATGCTTATCTTTAGTGACACTCCAATTTCTAGGCAAAATGATATATCTCTTTTGGGGATTATCCTGACTTCTAATCTCTCTTGGCACAAGCACATTAGAAATATTGCTTCCTCTGCATCTAAAAAACTTGGTTTTCTCTTTTGCTCTCGGCGTTACTTTTCTTCCAAACAAATGCTCACTCTGTATAAATCGCAAATCTGCCCTGCCATGGAATATTGTTCCCACATCTGGGGTGGTGCCCCCAAAACCTCTCTCAGGCTTCTTGATTCCATTCATAAGAGGGCAGTTAGGTTAATTAATGATTCATCTCTAACAGTCTCTCCACTCGCTGTCTCATAGACGTACTGTTTCTGCTGCATGCCTCTTCTACAGATACTTCCATGGGCACTGTTTCTTCTGAATTGGCTTCTATAATTCCCACTCTCTCTTTCAAAACAGTCCGAACACGTGCTGCCACCAGCAAACATCCATTTGTTGTCCAACTTCAAACCAACTTTTCCTCTTCTTCGTTTATTCATTCAACTGCCGTTTTCTGGAACAACCTTCCTTCATACGTATTTCCTGAAAATTACAGTCTACAGAAGTTCAAGTCCAATGTCAACAAATATCTTCTTTCGTCTTCTCAACCTCCAACCCAAGCACGGTACTAAGCACTATAGGTTCTAATACCTCTCGTGTTTGGGGTTTACATAAAAAAAAAAAAAAATGTATAAAAGTTAAAACCATTAAAATAGTTAAACCAATTTTGAACAACTTTTTTCCTGAAGCGGACTGGGAGCTTTTCAATGGTCTGTCTTGGTCACAAGATAGAAGTAACATGAAGTAAGTTAGTGAGAATTTCTTAAACATTCGAGATTATTTTATGCCTTGGTCTTCTGGCTTCCACCTCTCTTATGTGTGAATGCAGATGCAAATTAGTCATTCAGTTTGTCTGCAACCTGAGCAAGATTATCAAGTCAAACCATGAATATCAAGTGGACTAATCTGATTCATCCTCTTCCTTTTAGTGTTTACATAAATAAAAAAAAGTCTTGGTCTTCTGACCCCCACCTCCTTGATATCTGAATGCAGATGCAGAATAGTCATTCAGTTTGTCAGCAACCTTGGTCACCACCAAGACAGACCATCGAAAAGCCCTGGTCTGCTTTAGGAAGGAAGTTGTTCAAAATTGGTTTAATTATTTTAACTTTTATACACTGTGATTATTAGACATAATGTCTTCTGGCACTCAGAGTTGTTATTATTATTAGCAGCTATGGTGCATGGAAGCCTGAGGCTTATGCTGCATCAGCCAAAAAAAATTCCACAGTTACCCTGAGAGAGAGAGAGCAAGAGTCAGAAGTAGAAAGGAATCACCAAGAAAGAGAAGAATGATGATATCCGGCTCAGGGCCCTGGGTGTGACAAGCCTATACTCACCAGATGTGAGCCCCTGTGAAGTTGTGTTGGTGGTCAAGTTGGGAGATCTTCGAATTGGTGATCGCACATACGCTGGACCATTCATATGTCTTTGAGGGAGGGAAGGAAGCCATTGAGTAATAATTTTATGTCCAATTGAATGCAGGAGGGTTATCGTGGTGAAGTATTCTACATAAAAGTATTGAGGTAAATTCCTCTCTATTTCTATATATTAATATGAATGTAGAACTCATTGAGCATCATAGCTCTGTTTTTTATTTATGTAATAACTAGAAGGAAGAGGATGAATCAGATCAGTTCACTTGATATTGATGGTTTGACTGTTGGTAATCCTGCTCAGGTTGCTGACAAACTGAACAACTATTTTCCATCTGCACATGAGGGAGTTTGGAGCCAGGCATTTATCTGACTGTAACAGGGAGATAAATGGTTTTGTAATAAGTGACAGGAAAGTGGAACAGAAATTATTGAAGTTAAACATAAGAAAGGCATCTGGGTTGGATGAGATCTATCCAGTTATGTTAAGAGAGGCAGCAAAGTAGATAAACAAACCCTTAGCCATAATTATGAGAGCATTATTGGATCCAAGGGAGGTCCACGTGGACTGGAGATGTTGAAGGCATTCCTCACTTCACAAAGGGGGAATTGGTGGCATGAGTATTACATACCTGTTAGTTTAACTTCTCTTCCAGTAATATAAGGGTCGCTGGTTAAAGGAGTAATTCAAGATCATCTAGATAAGACTACAGTTATAATTTAGACACCTCATGGGTTTGTTAATTGAAAATCTTGTCTGACCAATTGGATATTACTACTACTAATACGATGTGGTCACAAAGGAAGTGGATGCAAAAAATAATTTTGATATAATATACTTAGATTTCAGGAAAGCTTTTGATACTGTTGTACATAAAAAGACTGCTGTACAAATTAGAGCAGTGTGGCATTAAGGGAAAGTTGCTTCCATGGATAAGGGATGGGTGAGAGGACAGAGTGTAGTAATCAATGGGCATTACTGTTCATGGACTAATGTTAGCGGGTCCCCCCCCAGGGTTTTGTGTTGGGCCCATTGTTGTTTTCTATATTTAACAGTGATATTGATGAAGGTATATTAGGCTTAATGTCCAAGTGTGCAGATGATACAAAGGTTGGCAATGACAGTATGATGCTACAGCAACAGGATCTATAAAAGTTAGGCAGAAGGACTGAGAAATGGCAACCGAATTTAACATTGATAAATGTAAAGTACTGCATATGAGTAACAATAACCCCAGAGTAATGTACCAACTGTATGGTACTACACTCAGGGTAGTGGAAAATGAAAAATGACCTGGGGGAAGGGGTGATTGTGCAGTCAGAGATGAAGTTCTCTGAGCAATGCAAACAGGCTGCCAGGGTAGCTCTTGGACTTTTGTCAATGATATACAGGAATTTTTCTAGCAGGAATAAGGTGATTATCCTCTTGAGTACTGCATACATATCTGTAGGCCTCATTTTAGGAAGGATGTAGAGCTGCTGGAACAACTATAGAGAAGGGCAACGAGATTGGTGAGGGGTACAAAGGGGTGCTGTTGCCAAGAAAGGCTTTGGTTCTGCAAATTGCAGCATCTGGAGACTAGGCATCTGGAAGTTGATCTAATTGAGGTGTGAATGGTTTGAGGAAGCTGTACTGATGGGTTTCCTTCCACATGCTTAGAATAGGCACATGAGAGATGTATAAATTCAAGTTGAGGAAGAATTGCAGAACAGATGAGTGGAAGTTTGCCTTTTGCCAGTGAGTGATTGCTGGAAAAAAACTACCATGTGTTGTTTGGAAATTGATAGCTAAAATAAATTCAAGGAAGAAAGTAGACGAAACTGTTGGTGGGAATGGATAGGTGAAGTGGGAATTTTTTTTTTTTTTTTTTTTTTTGTTGATGTGATATAAGCTTTCTGTTTTTCATCATATGCCACTACTAATACTTATGCTCTCTGAGTGAAAACAAATTTTCATGCATTTGCCCTGCAAACACTTTTTCAATATAAATTTATGCCCCCTTATGGGTATTGTCTGAGAAAGAGTAAGGATGCTATCAGAATTTAGTTTACTGAATCCATTTTAAGCCTTAAACACCTTAATTCTCCTTGCAGGTCTTATTTACTTGCTGCTGTCATTCTAACAGATCCACATACTTACTAAAATGAGGAAGGGAAGACATTTTGCCATCCCTTCCTCATTTTAGTAAGTAAGTATATCAAAACTTTATTTTTCATCCAGTTCCTTTGTGAGCACATAGTAGTAACCAATCAAATTGGTCAAACAAGATTTCCAAGGACCACCTCCCCCAAGTCCAAGGAAGTCCTCATAATTATGACCAAACATTTGCTGCTGCTTTTTAATGTAATTTGTTAGACACTCACCTCAACATGTATTATGTACTTTTAGCTTCAAAAAGTTATCTTTCGTTTATCTTTCGCTTTCTTATCACTAGCAGTGAATGATGCAAGAGAGCAAGCTTATACAGCATCATCAGAAAAAAAACAAAAAAAAATGCACACATCTATTTCACATATTCATTCTCTACAATAGTTTGTCTGGTTCTTCCTTGAATTTATTTAAACTATCAACTGCCACAACAAAAGATGGCAGTTTGTTTCAGCAATTAACCACCCACTGACTAAAGGAAAACTTCATGCAGCTATTCTGCAATCAACCTTCCTCAATTTGAATTTGTGTGCTGAATAGATGTGGCCTGACCATTGCCTTATACGATGGGATAATCACCTTATCCCTGTTAGGAAAATCCCTGTATACCATTGACAAATCCCCAAGATTCTTCCCATGAGGAAGAATCGCATCAGCATTGAGCTTGCTAAATCCATTCAAAGCATTAAACTCCTCAATCAGATCACCTCACAGTTGCTGCAATTGCAGAACTGAAACCTTTCTTGGTAAGAGTACCTCTGTTCCCCTCACTAATCTCATTGCCCTTCTCTATAGTTGTTGCAACAGCTATACATCCTTCCTAAAATGAGACCTGCATGTGGTACTCAAGATGTGGCCTGACCATTGCCTTATACGATGGGATAATCACCTTATCCCTGTTAGGAAAATCCCTGTATACCATTGACAAATCCCCAAGAGCTACTCTGGCAGCCTGTTTGCATTGCTCAGAGAATTTCATCTCTGGCTGCACAATCACTCCCTTCCCCAGGTCGTTTTTCACTTTCCACTACCCTGAGTGTAGTACCATACAGTTGGTACATTACTCTGGGGTTATGCCAACTTTTATAGATCCTGTTGCTGTAGCATCATACTGTCACTGCCAACCTTTGTATCATCTGCAAACTTGGACATTAAGTGTGATGTGCCTTCATCAATATCTTTGATAAATATATAGTAATAATGGACCCAACTCCAAACCCTTGGGATCTCCACTAATAGCATTAGGTCACAGAGAGCAATGTCAGTTTTTTAACTCTGTATTCTCCCACCCAGCCATACTGCAACTTGCCCTTCCATAGCAGCAACTTGCCCTTAATGACACATTGCTCCAATTTATACAGCAATCTTTTATGTCCAACAGTATCAAAAATTTTTCTTAAATCCAAGTGCTGTATATGATATCAAAACTTTATATTTCATCCAGTTCCTTTGTGACCACATCGTAGTAACCAATCAAATTGGTCAAACAAGATTTCCAATTTACAAACCCATGCTGTGTTTTAAGTTTAATTGTGGCCTTGTCTAGATGATCCCTCATTACTTCTTTTACAGTGATTCCATTATTTACATTATTATACCATTATTATACAGAATAACAATCCATTCTGTGGATTTTTATATTTCTAATAATTAATTGCTTTGTATATCTTAGTGCACTTGCATCATTTATACACAGCCAATTATAGATTAGCAAATTTGCAATAGCGGCATCGTTTAAGTTACATCTCATATTGTGAATACCTTCACGACGAGTTGCCATGACATTGCAGTACTTCGAACAAGTAACACTTCACTCGAAGGAGAAGACTGTTGTTACTCATTCTCAGTGGATAACACCACCCAGATGGCACCGTTTCAGGGTGCCATCTGGGGTGTATTTGGCCCTTCTTCGGTGGGTGGGTAGGTACCCAAGTGATGTAATGATGACAAAACAGCTTGAGGCATAAGCCCTTAATGCATTAATTGCTTTGTTATTTGGAGGTCTTATGAAACTGTGTTCTTGTTGATAATTCTTCCATTATAATTTATTATTAAGTTGGTGATATGTCTTTCTCTGTTGTTCGTCCAATCTTCTTTAATTTATTTGAGCATCATAATTTTATACTATTAATTTATTTGTGAATATCTCAGTTACTTATGAAATTATTGATAAATTATTTATAATAATTTACTACGAAAATGCATTACTTTTATACAGTTTGGTAATTATTATCAATGTGGTACTACACTTAAGGTGGTAGAAAATGAAAAAGACCTGAGAGTAATTGTGCAGTCAGATATGAAGTTTTCTGAGCAATGCAGACAGGCTGCCAGGGCAGGTCATGGGGTTTTGTCAATGATATATAGGAATTTGCTAGCAGGGAAAAGGAGGTGATTGTCCTTCTGTATAAGGAAATGGTCAGGCCATGGATTGAGTACTGTGTACAGGTCTGGAGGCCTCATTTTAGGAAGGATGTCGACTTGCTTGAGCATGTACAGAGAAGGGCAACAAGATTGGTGAGGGGATCCTCTTACCAAGAGAGGCTTAAGTTCTGCAAATTGCAGTGGCTGGAGACTAGGCACCTGTCATGCAGTGATCTGATTGAGGTGTATAAGGCCTTGAATGGGTTGAGCATGCTGAATTCTGATGGGATCCTTCCACTTGTTCAGATTACGAACCTAAAGGGGCATAAATTCAAATTAAGAAAAGACAGATGTAGAATAGATGTGTGGAAATTTGCCTTTAGCCAGCAGGTGGTTGGTTGCTGGAACAAACTTCCATCTGTCGTTGTGGAAGTTGATAGGTTGAATAAATTTAAGGAGGAACTGGACAGGGAGGGAATGGTGTGATTTTTTTTTGGCTGATGCTGCATAAGCTCATACACTTGCTTTCTAGCATCACGTGCCACTACTATTACTACTAATTTATTCTCTTTTTAATGCCTTAAGGGCAATTTAAACAGCAACCCCAGAGCAATGTATCAACTCTTTGGTACTACACTGACAGTGGTAGAGAATGAAAAGGACCTGGGGGTAATTGTGCAGGCAGATATGAAGTTCTCTGAGCAGTGCAGATGGGCTGCAAGAGTAGCTCATGGTGTATTGTCAATGATATACAGGAATTTTTCTAGCAGGGATAAGGAGGTGATTATTCTTTTGTATAAGGCAATAGTTAGGCCACACCTTGAGTACTGTATACAGGTTTGGAGGCCTCATTTCAAGAAGGATGTAGAGCTGCTGGAACGAGTACAGAGAAGGGCAACAAGGTTAGTGAATGGAACAAAGGGTTGCTCTTACGAAGAAAGGCTTAAGTTTCGCAAATTAGTGTCTGGAGACTACGCACCGGCGAGGTGATCTGATAGTTTATAAAGCCTTGAATGGTTTGAGCATGCTCAATGCTGATGGGATTCTTCCTCTTGATCAGAATAATCACCTGAGAGGGCATAAATTCAAATTGAGGAAAGACAGATGTAGGATAGGATGTGCGGAAATTTGCCTTTAGCCAGCGGGTAGTTGGTTGGTGGAACAGACTTCCATCCCTTGTTGTGGAGGTTGATAGCCTAAATAAATTTAAGGCTCAGCTGGACAGGTATTTCGAACGAATGGAGGGGTGAAGTGGAAGGTTTTTTTTTTTTTTTTGGGTGATGCTGCATAAGCTTGCTTTCTTGCATCAAATGCCTCTACTAATGCTAATGCTAATTTTCCCTGGAACAGAAGTTTAACAGGTCTCTAATTACTCATGTCACTCTTTGATTCCCTCTTTGTGAATTGGGAATACTTAAGTACATCTCCAGTGTGTAGGGACCTGGCTTCTAACCTAACCATTTGAATATTTATTTAGCATATACACTGGTTAGTTTATGTTAGACTTACTTGTAACTTACACTTGTTTGAGAATAATAGATAATTACCCATAATTGTAGTGTATTATAGGTTCCAATACCATTTGTACTTCCATAAAAATAAATAAATGAATAAATTAATTATTTTTAATTCCCTGGTGTGTAAATTATTCATTGGGGTCTTCATCTGTGATAAAATTTATGATTGGTAGTAAAAGTATTTCACCATGCAGTGAAATAAATTTTATCTGAATAGTAATAGTGTTTTGGTAAACATCCATGTGAATGACTTCTCTCCCTTCCCCAGTTTTATGATTAGAAATAATCGAAGTAGTTTCTAAAAGATAATTTTTTTTGTTTATTTTTAAACAAAATTATTTAGAAATATAGTAAAAGGATTAAAACTGTTTCTTCTTTCAGGATCTATATATTTATTTGCAATAGTTAATATGGAAGATTCATGCAAGAAAATGTTCATATTCCTGTTTTTTATTTTACTGGGGTTACTATTGGGAGGAGCTGAAAAAAAACAGAGCCAAAAAAAAAATGATGATGAAAGAACTGTAGAACAAAATATTTTAAGTGAAGAAGGAATTGAATCAAGTGATGTGAATGTTGAACACAATTTTCAGGAAAATATCATGTTTGAAGATATTAACAGCAATGAAAAGGAAATATTTGACCGTGATACTTCTAATTTGAATGAGAATGAAAATGGTAACCTTGAAGCTGTTAGTCATGAAAGCAGTACCACTGTATCTGAACAAGATTTTTCGGATCATGAAAGTTTTAGCGAATTTCAAAATGATATTGCTGTAAAAGAAGGTTCTCCATCAACAGAAGAATTACGTGATGAATCTATTAAGATGGCAACTGAAAAACCCATTGAAGATCATTTTATTAAGGACAAAACTGACCAAAAGACCAAATTATTTTATGATAATCAGAAGACTCTGAATGAACTTAGAGATGAAGATAGAAGTTCTAGTGATCAGGATTCTGAAGTTGTTATTAATGAACTATTAACACATCCAGCTGAGGGAGAATTACTTGATTTAAATATTGAGAATTCACAGGAAAAAGTTTTAGATATAGAAGAGGTTATTCTTGATGGTCAGGATGATCTAAGTGATAAAGAAGATAATCAGAATACTGCAGAAAATAATGCCGAGTCAACCTTTCTCCTTGGGTCACATGACCAGGAACAAAGTGTAGTAGAACTAACAGAAGAAGAAAAACAAGGTATGTTTTTGATTTTAATTTATAAGAAAATCTTGTAATGTCTGAATACTTTTATGATTTCTTAAAATTATCAGTAACTAGTGAAGCTGTTTTTGTGAGTAGAGAAATAACAATTGGCTGAAAAATTCATGAAATGTATACTTTTTTAATCATATTTCAAATATAATGGATATCTGTGATATCAAGTTAAAGAATGATTCTTTCAAATGCTTTTCAGTGCATCTTGTTTTAGAGACCATTGCTATTTTAAAACCTGATGTTTCATTATTTGTCTATTTCATTTGTGTTATAAATATACACTGAGTTGGCTTTGCATTAGCAACACTCCCTTGTGTAAGAAGGGACTGGTCTGTGATGCTGGTGAAGTTTGAAAGTCAGGAATGCCAGGCGTAAGATTGTAGTTTGCACATGTGGCAAACAGGTTTTGAGTGTCCATAAGCAAGAATGGGTCAGTGTAGAGATTGTCTTTCCGACTTTGAACATGGAATGATTGTGGGGTCAAGATGTGCTTGTAACAACCAACATGATTACATGCACTCATTCTGTAGTGTCAAGAGTCTACTATGACTGGCTCAACAGTTGTCCAACCTCCAGTCAGGAGTCGCACATGGGACAGCCACATGTGGTTGATACCCATAGTGTGTCTTGTCTTGTCTTGTAACACAGCAGCGATGCAGCACAGTGGTGCACTCGGTACAATGTAGGAATAGCCATACCAATATTCATGTGGACTGTGCACCAGCCATTTACTCATCATATTTTATGTTTCAAGATGGACAAATCTAAGCTTTTTTTTGCATCATAAATTATAAACATCTTTCTGACCCCCAATCCTCTTCACGTGGACCATATATCATTCCAACGTATCCTTTCTTTTCCAAGAAAAATCCACCCAGCCGAGGAGATAACATGTCACACTTGGAGATACATCACATTGAGAAAGTGCACCTGCGATGCCCTAACCTATAACAATTGTCCCTTCAACATGAGCGACAGGTGCCCATATTGGTCTGCACTCTACTGAAATTGAATGTGGCATGTTGTAAACATATCTAAACATATCTAACTGACTGTTATCACAGTGGGAGAGAGTTAGAAGGGGAAAAAAAAATCTTTCTTGTCGGACAGATTCGCTGACAGGGGTGTGATATACATGAGAGGAGACGAAGGATATAATGAAGCAGCAAAAGATCTAAAAAAGATCTTGAAATTGAAAAACTGCCAATGAAATCTGATCTGAAATCGATTTTGGTTTTTAACTGTTCATTTGAGCTGATATATCTGACTTGTTTTACTCCTTATTAATAAGTTTTTCTTTTTTATAAAAAAGCTGAAAAAGACAATGCGACTGTCTTATCTGATCTTGTCAACATCGGATTGGGGAATTCCCCACCCCAATGTATTTAATAGTAACTTCAACCTCCAACTGCGAAAAACAGTCTCAGATTCGTTATCGATTTTAAGCTTTTGCTTATTGGAAGCTTGAAGTGGTGAAACCCATGTTTAGTTTCTAGAGCAAAGTTTCCGGCATCCTCCATACTTTTCCTTCAACCCATGCACGGTACTTAGTACTATAAGTTTCGATACCTTTTATGTTTGGGATTTTCATAAAAAAAAAATATATATAAGCTATAACAGTTGGCAGCCATCATGGATGCCCCTGCTCACTGTGAGACATAAGAAACTAGGCTTGCTTGAGTATGTCAGCACCAACACTGGACTGCTGACACGTGGAAATCTGTCACCTAGTCTGATGAATCCCATTTACAACTCTATCGTGCTGATAGGCCTATCTGCATTTGGAGAAATCAGCATAAGATCATAGCACCTGGTATTATGGTTTGGGGACCATTTTTGTGGCATTCCTTGGGTCCTCTGATTACCATTAATCAACAGTTCAATGGGAAAGCAACCTGCCACAGGGCCTGGCAGGTTGCTTTCAGGAACATGACAGCGAATTCTCCATCCTCTTATGGCCTCCAGACTTACCTGATCGCAATCCTATTAAGCATGTTTGGGACCAACCGGACAACCAATGCTAAGAGCACCTAATAATGTGTGGGCCTTACTGGTCACACTACTGAAGATATCCTGCAACACCATATGATACCATGCTAAGACATTTACGCAAAAAAGGTGGCCCCACAAGGTATTAGATAGGTGTTGCTTATGCAAAGTTAGCTCATTGTAATTAAATTAAAAACATGTCATGGTTTTTTGCAGTGGAAATTCTTTTATTGCTTCTGAAATTTTTTCAGGCATTTTTCTTTACAAATAAGTGAACTTGATTTTTTTCATAAGTTTTGTGAAAACTGACAGAAAACTTACACTGGTGGGAGGATAATAGAATGTACCAAAATTTGAAAATAAATAACCTGAAAACAGAAGTAACTAACAGTATCAAATATATATAATGGTTTTAATTTTTTTATTGCTATTTATAAACATAATAAGAACATGTATACGTTTGAAATTTTGTGCACTAGATAGTCCTTTACACTGGAAACTGGAAGAGGCTATAACCATTAGTTGAGGCATATGATGCAAGAAAGCAAGCTTATATAGCATCAGTCCAAAAAAAAAAAAAAAAACCTCCCCTTCTCATTTCACCCATCTGGTCACTCCAAATGTTTGTCTAGTTCAGCCTTAAATTTACGCCTCTGTAGCCAGGTGGGAAGGAGCAGCAGTGCATAGCACACGCTTCTTAATTAGACTGGGGTTCGAGCCCGTCACCACCAAATACGGAGGATGCAGGGAATGACCACCGTGTATTCCCGGAGCAATATGGCCTTAGTTGCTAATGCTCCTAAAAACCAGATAACAAACAAACAACAAGCCTTAAATTTATTTTAGCTATCAAGTCTGTTGTCTCTGTTTTGTTTAAAACGATTCTTTGAATTTTTAGCAGAAAATATTTAAAATGAAATCTTGAAATTGGAAGATAAGATGAAATATTGGCATGGTTTAAGCAGAATTCAAGAAAACCCTAAAACATTTTCGAGAAGTTAAAAAGAAAGTTGGGTACCTGTTAGGTGACCTGCCATCATTCACCACTGCTGGATTAACAATAAAGATAGGCAGTTATATTCTGGCTTGTTGATTACTTTACATACTTGCCTTCAACCATAAAATCTCTGCCTGGCTTTTAGGTGAATATGGTAGCAACCACATAAATTGGTTCACCACTCTTAATATTAGAGTGGTATTGCATCATCTTGTTTATAAAAGCATCCACTTGCTGCTGTCTGTCTTCACTTCCTATTTGGCAGCAGTATGGCATACACTCAGTTAACTCCAAGGAAGAAAAGCATAATTATTGCTGTTGATAGGGAAGGCTTTTCCAGTCAATGTATATCTGCAAAAGTTAGCTGTAACCAGTCTACTCTGTCTAGGTTACTTAAAAAGAAATTTGAAACTGGAGATGTCAAAAGGAAATCTGGAACTGTACTGAAATGGAAAAGTACTGCAGGGTACAACAGAGTTTTGAAGTGTCTGTGTCTCCTTAGTTGTTCAAGTTCTACAGACCTAAAATCCATGTGGAAGGCTGAGATAAATGTGAGTGATAGAACTGTGTGATGAAGCCTTCTGTCTCTTGTTTCAACTAGGTGGGTGCCTTCACTACTGCTCTCCTCCTCTTTCTCTCTACCACTTTAACTCTCCCACTTCCTATCTCCCCACTACTCATTGAACACACCACCACTTCAGCAGCAATAGTAGTTAAAATACTGACCTGACTATCACAAAAGTGGGTCACCTCTGCTTTCCAGTGGTAGTGTGTGTACACATCCCCAGTTCAGTGGGTCAGTTTTATATAATATCACTGTGTTGCAGACCAGGAACAGATACAAATCCTTCATATACCTTCAATCAGCTATTTCTTTAATACCAAATGCCAATATAATAGTTTGCACTGATGTCAACTGTTGGTCAACCCTGTGGCATAGCTGTGCAGAAGACAGAGCAGGAACCCATAATGGTCAAATCCTAACAGAATTTATTGCAACCCCCCCTTTCAGGTAATAAATCAACCACATAACCTTCCAACATATAGCAGTGCAACGTGGGAGAGTGACATTCATGTCACTCTGGCCACAAACTAACTGGTGTGTCCAGCCAGCCTGGACACACCAACCACTCAAAGTCAATCAAGGTAACTCTCTCAATCATCTACTGAGCAATGTTCATACCTGTCATCTCCTATGGAGCGGGTGCATGGTTTCTATGCAAATCATGCACCAGCTAACTATACAAAGAACAATACTTCTCACAATCACCAGGGCATGCTGCACTGTGAGCACACCAGCATTGCAGGTGCTGGCTGGGGCTCTCCCACTGTATCTAGAAATAGTTTGTAGAGGACTTTACTATAGACTCAGGAAAGGCATACCCACAGAATTTCATTTCTGGGGATAGTCTTAGATACCGCCAATGCTATCAAGGCTGAAAGGAAAAAAATTGCCACAAAACTCTGAGATATGGCAGAACAGTTGGGAACAGGAAACCCAAGGAGCAGTCACCAAAAGGTTTCTACCACAGGTGGCAGTGGTTAGCCCAAAGTTACCAAAGTGGTATGCCCTTGGACTATACGCTACTTATATCCTAACAGTTCATGGCTCAAAGGCAAAACTTAATTCCTTGGTGATGACTGATGACCCAAACTGTACCTGTGGTTGAGAGTGAGGACTGGGCACACATTTTATATGAATGTAAAATTTATGGCATACAGAGTATGCAACTTATAGCAGAAATTAGCCCCCTCCCCAAGGGACAAGAACACTTATTTATAATAGAAGAAAACTTATACAAAGCTTTAGTTAACTATACCCAGAAAGTATTTGAAATAAGAAGGAACCTGCAAAGACAGGCCATACTGCTCCCCACACCCAAACTATAATTATTAGTTAAAGCTACCCATGTCTCCTACCATACCCAGATGATGACATTTCAGTCTGACAGGGTGTCTCCGGCATCCTGCACAGATAATTGGAATTGGCAACAGAGCCTTTCCCCCTGGGTTACCCTGTCTTGGTGGGTGATCTGGGGGCATCCATAGTAATTAAACAAGACTACAGGGGAATGAGGGTACATGTAGCTGGGGCTGTACCTCAGCTGAAAAACAGTAAGTTGAGGTTGATGTGGGTGCAGTGCTGAGAAAAAGGTTGCATGGATGAGAGTAGAATGTAAGCTGTATGACTGGGTCGAGGTTGAATGGATGTGATAAGGATCTGAACCCTGTTGGTAGCAGTACAGCAGGCCCCCATTATAACGTGGTTTGCTTTACGCCGATTCGCTATAAAGCTGTTCTTATATTATAACCCATATCTGACTATAACGCTGTCACAGATCACTATAACGCTCTTTTACAGATTGCATTTTTGGCATATTTAATGAAATCGTTTCATTTGATGGAGTCGATAGCTTGAAAATGAATAACAAAACAGCATTAAAACGTTTCCCACGCCGACTTGAGAAATTTTCCCACGCTTGGTGAAATTTTCTCGCATGCTAATTTAATTGCAGTATTTACATAGTTCCGAGATCAACATTTTAAAAAATGATCAAGTATATTGCTTGTAATATTAGTGTTATATGCGCATTTATCCGAAGTCTAGTCGTCACTCAGTACAGTATACTTGAACATTGTATTGTAATTAATGCAACCAATGCAGTTACATTTTTGAAGAGTTAATAATGGCCAATAAGAATGAAAAAGCAACAACGTCTGGGCACAGTACAAAGACTATAAATGTAAGTAAAAGACTGAATTTGAAAATTAAATTAGATGTTTTGAAGCGAATCGATTCTGGTCAACGACAAGCAGATGTGTGCCATAATTCAGGACTTGCATGTTTAACTCTAAGAACAATTATAAAAAAATAAAGAATTAATTTTAGCAGCGGGAAAGATAGCTGTTCCACTGCAAGCAACTAGGGCTAGGCCGGCTATTAGGATTGAAATGGAAAGATTCTTAACTAATTTTATTGAAGATAATATCCAATGCAGAATTCAGTTAAGTTAAATATTATAAAAAAAAAAAAAAAAAAGAGAGAGAGAAAGAGATTAGCCAATATGATGATCTGATGAAAACTCACCTAAAAAAAAAAATGTGGAACCATTAAAACTGGTAAGGGCTGGTTGAATAGATTTAAAATCCAGGGAGAAGCCGCAAGTGCAGATCAAGGAACCGAAACTTTCAAAAAAGAACTTGTTAAAATTATTGAAGAGGGGTATTATGTGTTATACTTCTCAACAAGTTTTTAACATAGATGAAGCAGGACTTTTGTGGAAACGAATGCCTAAAAGAAGTTTCATATTGAAAGAAGAAAAAAACATGCCAGGTTTCAAATCGGCGAAGGATCGGTTGACTTTGTTGGGTGGTAACGCTGCAGGGGATTTAAAATTAATACCCCTTTTAGTTTATTTGGAAGAGGGCCAAAGTTCAACCCAAAATCGACACATTTTTCATGATTAAATTCATCAATTAAATTAAATCAATTAAAATCAATTTAGATCAATTAAATTCGTGATTTTAATTGGAATTTTAAGTTTAATTTTGATACGTAAGTAGTTACCACATAATTATATACGTATGTAATGCAGAATATTTTATATGTACAAATATTTGAATATTAAATATTTTGACCAACATTTGTGCATCTTTTCACTACCGTTTATTCATTATGGCCATGTTGCTCTTGCGCCGTAAAGCCCACACTCAAACAAACAAAACTACCGTTTATTATTGATTAGGAAATATCCTATGGCACCAACTGCAACTTACAAATAAATATGTTACCTTATAGGAATGAGGTGCTCACTTAGTGCAGATTCACTTAGCGCTGTTTTTCCAGAACGAATTATCAGTGTTAAGCGGGGGTCACCTGTAGTTGTGGTGAAAGGGAATGACTGAGTGTTATGGTGAATGGGAATGACTGATGTTGAGTGAATGTGGATTTTGACAGGATTGTGTAGAGAATACACACTTAGTATAGTTTATGAATATATAATTAATTACATATACTTTACTAGCCTTAGTCTCATGTTAATACTAACATACCCACCGTATACCTCCCTGGTGGGCAAGAAATTCAGCCAGGGCTGCACCTTAGCCAAAAAACAATAGTAATAAAAAACAAAAAAAAACAATAGCTTGTGGGTGCAGTGCTTGAAAGCAACGAATTGAATGTGAGGAATTAAGATAATGAATGAATGAATGGATGTGTGTGTGTGTGTGTGTGTGTGTGAGAATGTTGGCACAGATGATGGGACTGAATGCTCAATGAATGCAAGGGGTGCAAACTCTGTGATGAAAGGGAGAGGCTTGAGTGTTATGGTTAAAGAGTCTGATTGAGTAGTGTGGTAAGTGAGTGATTGAGAGTTATGATGAGTGGGAATAAGTGGAGTAAATGTGGATATGCCTGGACTTTGTGAAAGAATACATATCCCTAGGATAAATTTATATATTATTTGCTCAGATTATACAGTTTTTAATTCATATTTTTAGTTTTAAATTTACTGTAACTTCATCACGCTACATAACCATTGCATCCCCCTACCCGGTGTGTGTGAAAGATGATGGATGCATGAAAAAATAAATAAAATCTCCAAAAAAAAAAAAGTATATGAGCGTTTAGATAATGAGGAGCCCATTTTGGAACTCCATACAAATGACACAATGGATTCTGTATGTCCCTATTTCCTGAAAAAAGATAAAATAAAACATGACAAACAGAAATGCTCCACTTCTAATAAACAGTCAGACCAACCAACTAAACTTAAATTATGTCTAATATACTACAGTAGAAAAAAAGAGGACAAGCAACAATTCTGATGACTTAAGAGATTTAATAATTCAATACAATCTGATAGGAGTAAGTCTTCAGTAAACTTTCTTATCATCTCAAGCTTCACCAAAATTTACAAACTATACAAAAATCAACCCAAGGGGCTCACATCTGGTGAGTATTGGCACACCCAGGATCCTGAGCTGGATATCATATCATACTTCTCTTTCTTGGCGCGTGATTTCTCTCTCTCTCTCTCTCTCTCTCTCTCTCTCTCTCTCTCTCTCTCTCTCTCTCTCTCTCTCTCTCTCTCTCTCTCTCTCTCTCTCTCTCAGGGTTACTCAAATTTTTTTTTTTTTTTTTTTTTTGCCTTTTGCAGCAAAAGCCTCAGCCTTCCTTGCACCATATGGTTGATAATAATAATGTATAGAAAAGACAGGATCTCAGAGTCTTCTGCCGATGGAGGAGTAGCTGTGCTTGTGAAATTAAATATATCCTCCAGGCACATTCAGTTACAGACCAGTCTAGAAGCCATGGCAGCAAGTGTTTCAATTGGTATATCGATGACCCTAGCTTTTATATATATTCCCTGATTTATATATATTCCCATTTTTAAATACAGAACTTGATAATCCGATTATGCAGCTGCCATCTCCAGTCTACCTTTTTGGTGACTTCAATGGCCATCACCATTATTGGGGTCATCTGCGATTGACACGAGGCAAATTAATTGAAACATTCATGAATAATAACAACCTAACTATACTAAATTTTGGATCTCCCACCTTTATTCACCTACCTACAGAATATACTTCTGCAATAGACTTGTCAATCTGCTCATCATCAGTTTTTTGAAGCATGACATGGTTAGTGATAAAGTAAAAAAAAAATAAACTGCAGCCATTATCAACCCACTGCAGGATGGAAGCCTCCTCAACAATTCATGCTGAGGGGAAATGGACCATAATCTGCCATGCTGGTCAAGTGCGGATTGTCAGATCAACTGTATTTAGCAGTCAGGGGCTTGAACCCCGGTCTACTCAAAGAGCGTGTGCTACTGCACTCCTGCTCCTGACCACTTGGCTATGGAGGCCTCTCTAAACAGTGATCACTTTTCAATCCTTTGCTCATTACAAACACGGGTAACTTCAACTCTCAAGCAACAATCCACCTGGAAGTTCAAGAAAGCAAACTGGGACAAATACTCCACCCAGGTCCAGTTAGATGGGAGTTATGTTCAGTAACATCCCATTGAAGACATTACTTACACTACCAATCAGATACTAACCGCAGCAAAAAATTCCATTCTGAAGTCACAACATCACAAATGCTCCCACCATAACAACTGGTGGAATACAGATTGATCTAATGCCAATTGTAAGAAAAACCATTCTTGGAACAAATTCCATAAGTTTCCTACCACCATTAATCTAATTGAATGAAAAAGACTTAAAGCCAAAACAAGGCAGACTTGGCGAAAAGCCAGAGTGACTCCTGGATCTCATTTGTCTCAACTCTCACCAAAGACACTGACCCATGGCTCATTTGGAGAAGAATAAAAGCGCTAAATGGAAAATTCTTTCGACAACCCTCCCCAATACTCTGTTGTAATGGGAAAGGAAATCGCCAGTGCACTAGCAGGATCATTCTCTACAATATCTGCTTCTGCTTCCTACTCCATTGCCTTTCATTGCATCAAGACAGATGCAGAATGCCATAAAATTAACTTCTCCACACATTTCTCACTGCCATACAATCAACCGTTTAATTTAACAGAACTTTAGAAATCCTTAAATAAATCTTCAAATAGTGCCGTGGGCCCACACGACGTACATTACATTGTGCTAAAACAATTACTTGAAGAGGACTTACATACCTTACTGATCTTCTATAACCGGATCTTCTCAGAAAATGTCTATCCACTTTCCTGGCATCATTCTTTAATAGTATTAGGAAGGGCATAACTTCTGAGCTATAACTGAAGTCTTGTCTAGATGATCCTGCAATGCTTCTTTAACTAGTGCCTCCATTAATTTCCCTGGAACAGAAGTTAAACTAACAGCCTGTAATTACCTATGTCTCCCTTTGATTTGTGCATTTCCAGTCCATGGGTACCTCCCCTGAGTCCAAGGAAGCTCTCATAATAATGGCTAAGTGTTTGCTTACTTCCTTTGATATAACTGGATCCATCCAACCCAGGTGCCTTTCTTATGTTTATCTTCAACAATTTCTCCTCCACTTTACTTTCAGTTATTACAAATTATCTATCTTACTGCCAGAGTTTAATACACCTCTGGCATTCCCCTCCCTGAATAACTCCTCATGTGTGAATGTAGATGCAAAATATTCATTGTTTGTTAGCTACCTGAGCAGGATCATCAACAATTGAACCATCGATATCAAGTGGAACAATCTGATTCATCCCTTTCCTTCTAGAGTTTACATAAGTAAAGAACTCTGCTGTTTTCCTTTGCATCCTTTGCCAAAGATTTCTTGTAATCTGCCTTTGCCTTCCTAACCTCCTTTGTGACTTGGTTACAGACCAGCTTATATCTATCATAGACTTCTAGCCGACCGGGCTAGCCGAGTGGGTAAAGTACCTGCCCGGCAACCCAAAGATCGCAGGTTTGATTCCCGCCTCGGGCTTGGATCAAAGTACTGCAAAAACCTTGGGAGGTGCAATATGGCCACAGAAGCCGATGCGCCAACAACTACCAAATCAAAAAAAAAAAAAAAAAAAATCATAGACTTCTGTGTCACCTGTTAATTTATACGTATCCCATGCATTTTTCTTCTCTGCCACATGTCTAATTAGTTCATCTAACATCCATTTAGGCCTAAATCTTGAACAATATTTCTTAGTTGGTATGAAAAGCATAGTAGCTTCCAAGATTATTTCTTTGAATGCTTCCCATTTTGAATTTGCTGTTGGTAACATCATCAGTGGGTCCCACCGTTTAGAATTTAAATACTGTCTCAGACCACCGTAGTTACCTTTATGAAAGCAAAAACCCTTCCCTTTACCCCTAATGGTAGTTACCTCTTTGAGTAAATCCCACTTCAGCACACTGATCACTGCCACCTAGTGGTTCCTTTTTCTGCAGATTCTTAATGCATGAAGAATCACTACTGATAATTACTCCCTCTAGTTGTCTCCCGAACATGCTGCTGTAGAAAACAATCATCCAATAAATCCACAAAAGCCTTGCTAGTGTGTGAGTGACCAACCCACAAATTCTAGTCAGTACCTGGAAAATTAAAATCCCCCATTATAAGACACTCAGATTTACTGGCCCACTCTCCCTATTTCTCTGCACAATTGCTCATTATACTAATCAGATTCATTTGGCCTATAACACACACACCTACTCTCATTTTTCCTTTCCCAGTGCTTATGTCACACCAAACAGATTCAATGTTGCATTGTCCACCTACATCAAATGGATGCACTTCCTTAGATTTTATGTGTTTCTTAACTAACAGAATAACTCCTCCTCCCTTCCTGTCCTGTCTATCCTTTCCGTACACATTGTACTCCCCAAATTCTATTTCTGCATTCCTTATATCTGTGTGGTGACACCACGTCTCTGATATCTCAACAATATCTGCCTGTGATGTCTTGACTAGCACTTCAAGCTCATCAAATTTATTAACTATATTCCTAGCATTGGTGTATATGCAAGTATACATGCACCTGTTTCTACTATTAGTTACCCTAACACAGCCCATGTATTTACTTGTTCCACTATAACTCCCAGCGAGAAGAAAAACACTCTCCCGGGGCAAAAAGGAGCAAAGATGGACATAAATAGACATGCCACTTATGGATCTCATGATCCAGATCTCTCAAACAGAGAAGACCTAAATGCAGGTAATGCAAAACGGCAGAAAAAAGAAGGAACAGAAAGCCCTGCTCCTCTTTTTTTGATACTGCATTCTTTGACTGACAATCCTTTGAGTAAACTCTCCCCATTCTTAATACAGAAATGTCTTGAGAATGTGGCGGGCCCACCAAAAATGGTTCGAAGATTAAAATCCGGAGACCTTCTAGTAGAGATGAACGAGAATAAACACTCGGAAAAACTATTAAAAATATCGACTTTTGGTGGAATTCCCACAAAGGTTACCCCGCATGCCACCTTAAACTACTCTAAAGGGGTAATAGCCGAGTGGGATCTCCTTAATGTATCTGAGGAGGAAATTGTTCAGGAATTAGGCGATCAAAATGTAATAAATGCCAAAAGGATAGTCATTAAGAAAGATGGGGTTCTTACTCCTACCCGAACGGTCATTCTTACATTTAAAACACCAATTTTACCAACAACTGTTAAAGCTGGATATTTACGGTGCAAAATTCGACCTTATATTCCAAACCCAGTCCGGTGTTTTAAATGCCAAAAATTTGGACACTCACAAGCAGTCTGCAGGGGTGTAACCACCTGTGCCTCCTGTGGTTCAAAAGAGCATGTTCACACAGACTGCCCCACTGAAATACAAAGCTGCTCAAACTGTAAGGGGAATCATTCAGCATTTTCAAAGGAGTGCATCCAGTGGCAGACTGAAAAGAATATACAAAAGTACAAAGTGGAACATAAGGTGCCATACCAAGAAGCAAAAAGATATTGTTTAATTTCAAATAAATTGCCATCTTATTCTTCAGTCGTAAAAAAGCAACGATCCATAACAGTACAAACAGATTGTTCAGTTCCGCCAAGCATCTCAATTTCTGATTGGGCCAGGTCAGTCCTCTCTACACTAAAAGAACAGCCTATCCAACAGCAATCAACTCATTCGGTAAACACACCATTGACAATACCACCAGATAAAAATTCTGTACAACAGCCAGTTAATCAAACAAGCTCCGAAAGAAATAATCAAAAAACCAGTACTGATACCATGGACATAGATAGAAATTCACACCGAGATGATCCACTTCTTGAACTTCATGCAGAAGAGGTCACATCCGTGACCTCTTCTGAGGTCTCGTCACATGCAACGGACATGGACGTCACTAGACCAAATTTCCCAAAAAGGGAAAAAAGACTAGACAGGCGCAAACAGACCACATCCCGTAAGCAAGCAGACACACCCGATAATCCTCAATAATGCATCGAATCATTCACTGGAATTGTTGCGGACTCCGATCTAACTTAGACGATGTTTGTGACTTAATTACCGAATATAAGCCTGCTGTTCTTTGTCTACAGGAAACAAACCTGACCCCTAAAATAACTATGAGCATAAAACATCATATAATGCTTAGAAAGGATAGGAACGACTCTAATACAGCACATGGAGGTGTAGCATTGCTAGTAAACCCCAGAACTCCTTTCAGACCAGTCCCACTGCAAACAACTTTAGAAGCAATTGCTGCTAGAGTTATGGTTAAGAAAGCGGTAACAGTTGTTTCCATATACCTTTCGCCAAACTATTCATACTCTCTAGCAGATTTGAATGATTTAGTTACTCAGCTGCCACCACCTTTCTGTATCTTGGGTGACTGGAACGGGCATCACCCCCTATGGGGTTCCTCGCACCTTGATAAGAGAGGTCAGTTAATTTAAAAATTTCTTGAAAGGCACAACTTAACATTATTAAACAATGGGACTCACACGTACGTGCATCTTTCCTCAAGGTCAACTTCTGCAATTGATCTTTCAATATGTTCGCCAAACCTCCTTCCTCTTATTGATTGGACGGTCACTGATAACCTGCGAAATAGTGACCACTTTCCAGTAATATGCACACTATCGGCTAACTCTCCTCCTCAAACTGATAAAAACTGTTTGGAAATTCGACAAAGCTAACTGGAAGAAATATCAAGAGCTGGCACATCTAGATATTCAGACTATTGAGACTCTCACCATTGACTCTGCCGTAACTTACATAACTCAGCAAATGATAGCAGCTGCAGAAACCAGTATACCCAGATCATCCATGAAAACTCGGTCCCACCCAAAAATATGGTGGAATGAAGTCTGTAGCAATGCGAAAAAAGAGAAGAATAGATACTGGAACTTATTTCGTAAATACCCAACCACAGCTAATCTCATACAGTTCAAGAAAGCTAGAGCTAAATCTCGTCACATACAACGAATAAGCAAAAAAGAGACATGGTCTAAATATGCCTCCTCTATAAACAGGACCACAAATATCAGAACTGTTTGGACTAAAGTTCGAAGAATTAATGGAAAATATCCACCTATAACCACTCCGATAATATATCTAAAAGGCAAAGAAATCTGCAATCCTCTCGATATATCTAATACATTAGGTGAAACCTTTGAAAAAATCTCCGCTGTAACTGCATTTGAGCCAAGTTTCCAGGCACATAAAATACAAGCAGAAAGATATAATCTCAATTTCAGTACTTCACGACAGCATCCATATAATGTACCCTTTACCATGGCAGAGTTACGTTGCGCACTTGCAAGATCTAAAAATAGTGCTGCTGGCCCTGATGGAGTGTACTATGCCATGATATATCACTTGAGTGAAGAATCCCTTTCTGCTCTGCTAAAACTGTATAATAGAATCTTTGGCGAAGACTACTACCCTACCAGTTGGCGTCATTCTATTGTATTAGCTTTCCCAAAACCAGGAAAGGACCATTCAGATCCAGCAAATTACCGACCGATAGCGTTAACTAGTTGTATAGGAAAAGCATTAGAAAAAATAATTAATGCCAGATTGACATGGTTCCTGGAGACTGAATGCATTCTAAATCAAAATCAATATGGATTTCGAAGAACTTGATCAACACTTGATCTTATGGTCAAAGCTGAAGGAAACATCCGAAATGCATTTCTCAGGAACGAACACCTAGTGATGATATGTCTTGACATTGAAAAAGCTTTTGATACAACCTGGCGGTATGGAATTCTTCACGATCTCTATGAATCCGGTATTCGTGGTCATCTTCCAAAATTTATCCAGAACTTTTTGAGCAATAGGACCTTTCAGGTACGTTTTCACTCTGCTCTCTCACAAACATTTGTGCAAGAAGAGGGGGTCCCTCAGGGTTCTGTGCTTAGTGCCACGCTCTTCTCTCTCAGGATTAATTCCATTACCAAATGTATTCCCGACACAGTTGAAACTTATCTGTATGCCGACGATCTGGCAATCTCAAGCCACTCACAAAACATGCGTTTCATTGAAAGGAGCTTCAAGGTACAATTAACAAGCTTGTTCAGTGGGCCAAAAATAATGGATACAGACTTTCAAAACAAAAAACAACAGCAGTTCATTTTTTCCGTAAACGTAATTTACATCCAGATCCCGATTTACATCTTGATTCTCATCCAATTTCTTTTCAACAGAGTATTAGCTTTCTTGGACTAATTCTGGATAGAAAACTTAGTTTCTTAGAGCATATTAAACATATTCGTACAACCTGTCTAAAGAAGCTGAATCTCCTCAGGGCAATTTCCGCTATGTCATGGGGTGCAGATCGGTACATGCTGCTGCACTTATACCGGTCGCTCATAAGATCCAAACTAGACTATGGGTCACCTGCATATGCCTCAGCTAGAGAAAGTATTAAAATGGCTCGACCCAGTACATCACAATGCTCTCCGAATTGCACTGGGAGCTTTTCGTACATCGCCAGTTCAGAGTCTCTATACGGAAGCACATGAACCACCCCTATTTCTTCGTCGGCAAGCTCTGTTATTAAGTTATGCAGCAAAAATCAGAAGTTTCCCACATCATCCCATAAAGCAGTATTTATTCACCCCAAAATGGCATAATTTGTACCAAAATAAACCTTTGCAGAATAAACCATGTGGCATTAGATTACAAAGCATAACTACGTGCTGGGAACTAAATATGAATGACATAATTCTAGATATTAGCACGGCTATGCCACCATGGCAAATACCCTTGGCCAATGTTGACCAACACTTCCAACAATGGGGAAAGAATGCACTTCCAAATTTCAGTTTTCAGCAGATCCATGCAACTCACTCTTTCCAGTTCTCTAGTTTTACCCAAATTTACATTGACGGTTCCAAGACAGATAGTAAAGTTGGAGCAGCTGCAGTTCTACCAAACATTACAATATCCCAGCAGCTCCCTTTGGAGTACAGTATTTACACTGCAGAAATGTATGCTATCCTGATGGCTCTAGACAATGTAAAACAGTCATTATATCCTCAAACTATTATCTACACCGATTCCTTAAGTGCTGTATCTGCTCTTCAGTGTAAATTTCCTTCCAGTCATCCGTTTCTACAACAAATTCAAACCAAGTTAATGCAGCTTCTTGCAAACAGGCAAAAATTAATTTTCTGTTGGATACCTGGGCACTCTGGAATCAGAGGAAATGAACAAGCGGATCTTGCAGCCAAGAAAAAAATGGCTATCCATTTGGCAGGGAGAAAAAAACAACAAGCTTTTTCAGATTAAAAACGATCACAAGAAGTGGCTATCAAGTCTAAGGGGCAATAGAAAGGAAGAAGTAGTACTCTAGAATTCGAATAGGACATACTCACCTAACTCATAGTTATTTACTCACTCAGGAAGACCCTCCACTATGCAGCAACTGTCAAACTCAACTCACAGTAAACCACTTGATCATTGAATGCCCATTATATCTGAGAGAATGAAAAACAGCTTTCTCTTCACATCTATCTTCTTCTAATAAACTTACCTTACAACAGATTCTTGGAGACCGACAAGATATTAATGATGTTTTTACCTTCCTCAAATTGATAAACAAATATCACCTGATCTGAATCCTTTTATTTAATATAATAATCATGTACCAAATAAGATTGAAATAGGTGCATTATGGCCTTAGTAGCCCTTGCACCAATAAATCCAACAAACAACAACAACATAACTCCCAGCAGTCCTGGAAATCCCCATTGCTTTGCTTTCCAGGCTGCTGCTCAATTGCCTTTCAATAGAAGCAGTGCAAGAATCACTTTCACCTCTGCCAGTGGCTACTGTTAATCTATTAGTCCGTGTATCCCTCCCAAGCTAGCAGTTTTCTGACCCACCTAACTCTGCCTCGATAGCATCAGCAAATATTCTTGCACCCTTTCTATTTAAGTGTATCCCATCCCTGTTGAAGCAGTCTCTCCTGTTAACAAGCACAGGCCAAGCTAAGAAAAATTTTACTCCTTGAGCCTTGCACAATCTCTCCAGAGCTGAATTGATCGACAAGGCTCTCATCATATACTCCCTCCTATCATGTCTGGGCAGAATTGCAGACACTTTCAAATTCAACCCTAACTAATGTTGAAAAAAAAAAAAAAAAAAGCCATAAGGGCTTTTTTTTTTTTTTTTTTTTTTTTTCAACATTGACCTGTACTTGTTAAGTAATTCCACTGGTCTCCTACTCTTAATATCATTAGTGCCAACGTATATAACAATATCACCCTTTCTTTCATACTTGCCATACTAAAACCAGCAAAGACCCTTCTTTGGTTCAAAATTATAGGCTAATATCTCTCACAAGCTGCATGGAGAAAATTTTTGAAAGAATGGTACATATGAGGTTTACCTGGATCTTAGAAGCACAGAATTTTTTAACAGATCAGTATGGCTTTCGTAAGAACAGATCCACTTTTGAGTCCTTATAAAAGCTGAATCGAATATTCACAATGCCTTTGTTATGAAGCGACATCTAGTCATGTTGAATTTAGCTATCGAAAAGGCATTTTAATACTACCTGGCAACATGGTATTATTATGGACCTTTATCAGCTAGGGCTAAGGGGTCATCTCCCTCAGATAATTCAGAATTTCCTATGCCACTTTTCAGGTCCGCTATCAGAACATACTGTCTACATCCCATATTCAGGAAGGAGTACCACAGGGATCTATACTCGGTGCAATGTTATTTGCAATTCGAGGCAACAGCAACTTGAGACATCCCGAAAACTCTGCAGACTTATATGTATGCGGATGACTTCACCATCTCCAGGCAGTCGCAAAGCACGAACATCATCGAATGTCAACTCCAACCTGCCATTAACAGAATTGAATCCTGGATGTCATACAACAGATATCGACTAGCTGAACAGAAGTCTACCAGCACTCACTCACTTTTGTAAGCAACGTGCTCTCCACCCCATCCTGAACTACAGCTAAACAGTAGTCCGATACCAGTAGTAAACAGCATCAGATTTCTGGGCCTGATATTAGATAGCAAATTTAACTTCCAAGCGCATATCACATATCTAAGAACTACTTGTCTAAAACAGTTGAACGTGCTTCAGTCAGTTTCGTCCGTGTCATGGGGAGCTGATTGGTACTCCTTACTTCTTCTACAAATCTCTGATCCATTCACACTTAGATTATTGTTCTTCCATATATGACTCAGTTAGGAAAAGCACATTAGAACAGCTAAATGTCATCCAGCACAGTGCTCTGAGGACTGCATTGGGAGCATTCAGGACTTCTCCAATGCAAAGTCTTTATATTCAAGCCCATGATTCTCCATTACATCTTTGTAGAAAAACATTATTGCTTTTCTAAGATATAGAGTCTTCCATTGCACCCAGTTGGGAGTATCCTTATCACACTTGGTGGGATTTCTTCTATAAAATAAGCTACATGAAAATTGACCTCACTCAAGATCAAGGAGGTTATTCAGAGTTGGAATGTCGATTTAGCTGATATTTTTTAGAATACAACTGCACCTGTTCCACCTTGGTCATATGTGTCTGCCTCCTGTGATACGCATTTTCTCCAGTGGGGGAAGAATGTCATACCTCCCTACAAACTTATCCCAGGGGCTCACGTCTGGTGAGTATGGGCTTGGCACATCCAGGGTCATGACCTGAATATCATTCTTCTCTTTCTTGGTGATTTCCTACTACTTCTCTCTCTCTGTTACAGCCACACTACCATTAGCATGCAGTGTCTTTGCTGCTGAACTTTACGGCACCAAGTTAGCGCTTAGTAAGATTATTGAGCTTTCTGTCTCACCTGCCATAATTTGCACTGACTCCCTCAGTGCTATCTCTGCCATAAGGAAAAATTTCTGCTCTTCTCGTCCTATGTTGAAACACATTCATTCTCAGCTATTCTCCTGTAGTGTGTCCAATCAGTCAATCAGCTTTTGCTGGATACATGACCATTCTGATATTAAGGGAAATGAAAGTGCTGACTTTGCTGCTAAACATCCTCAACCTACTCTCTCACATCCTCAGGTTCCTTACACTGACTATATTTACAAAGCATGTTATGACAACTGGTCATAGATCTGGAAAAGGAATACTAACAGCAAACTTTACCAGATAAAACAAGAACCAAAGCTGTGGCTCTCAGGCTTCTGACAAAACAGATGAGAGTAAGTGGTATTGGCAAGGCTGAGAATTGGATATACACAACATACTCTTCCTGTTATTGGGAGAAAACCCACCCCAGTGCTCATCCTGTCACAGGCAGCTTATGGTCCATAATTTTCTGCTTGATTGTCCTTTATATTCAACCATCTGGTCAAACGATTTTCAGTCAGTTTCCAGGCTTAACGTGTCACATGATTTATCTCATATCCTAGGAAATGATGTCAATACTGAAGAACTTTTAATCTACTTAAAATATATTGGCATTGTACAAGAGTATAAAATTTAACAACTATATTTGTAGTTTATTTGCATGACCATATCCTTAGACACAATTTGTCCTCAGTAGCCCTTGTGTCATAAAACCATCTTCTCTCTCTCTCTCTCTCTCTCTCTCTCTCTCTCTCTCTCTCTCTCTCTCTCTCTCTCTCTCTGTGTGTGTAGTAACAAAAACACCTGTTACATCTAACAGGTGTTAATGTAACAGGTTTACTAAACTGAAAGTTGCTGCTTATAATACAATAATTACTCTGCTAAAAAAAAAAAAATGCTCGTAGTAGTAGTAGTGGCATGTGATGCAAGAAAACAAGTGTATGAGCATATGCAGCATCAGCCACAAAAAAAAAAAAAAAAAATTACAAGACAGTTCTCTCTAAATGTTTGTCCAGTTCCTCCTTAAATTTGTTTAACCTATCAACTTCCACAACGACAGATGGAAGTTTGTTCCAGCAATTAACCGCCCACTGGCTAAAGGCAAATTTCCACACATTTGTTCTACATCTGCCCTTCCTCAATTTGAATTTATGCCTCCTTAGGATCGTAATCTGAACAAGTGGAAGAATCCCATCAGAATTCAGCATGTTCAACCCATTCAAGGCCTTATACACCTCAATAAGATCACCTTGCAGGTGCCTAGTCTCCAGCTGCTGCAATTTGCAGAACTTAAGCTTTGCTTGGTAAGAGGATCCCTTCATTCCCCTCACCAATCTTGTTGCCCTTCTCTGTACACGCTCAAGCAAATCTACATACTTCCTAAAATAAGGCCTCCAGACCTGTATGCAGTACTCAAGGCGTGGCCTGACCTGGCCTTATACAGAGGGACAATCGCCTCCTTTTCCCTGCTAGCAAAATTCCTGTATATCATTGACAAAACCCCATGACCTGCCCTGGCAGCCTGTCTGCATTGCTCAGAAAACTTCATATCTGACTGCACAATTACTCCCAGGTCATTTTCATTTTCTACCACCTTAAGTGTAGTACCACACAGTTGGTAGATTTCTCTGGGATTACTTCTACCCATATGCAGTACTTTGCATTTTTCAATGTTAAACTTCAGTTGTCACTTCTCAGCCCATCTGCCCAAATTTTCTAGATCCTGTTGCAGTAGCATACTGCCATTACTGTCATTAACAACCCTGCCAGCCTTTGTATCATCTGAAAACTTTGACACTAAGCCTGATATACCTTCATCAATATCATTGATAAATATACAGAACAACAGTGTACCCAATACCGAACCCTGTGGGACTCCACTAATAACATTAGTCCACGAAGAGCAGCACCCATTGATTACCACCCTCTGTCTTCTCCCACTCAACAATCATCCTTTTATCCACTGTAGCTACTTACCCTTAATACCATTCTGCTCCAATTTGTACAGTAGTTTTCCATGTGCAACAGTGTCAAAAGCTTTCCTGAAATCCAAGTATATGATATCAAAATTATTTTTTGCATCCAGTTCCTTTGTAACCACATCATAATACCCAATCAAATATAATCTTTTATATTTAAGAATGTAAGAGAAAGAGCTTATTGTTAAGTTTTAACCCAAAATTTTTGTAAGTTGCAGTGCAGGCACTGCCAAATTAAATTTGTTATTTTGTTTGTTCATTTTTTATGATTTAATTTAAGGAGTCTTATTAAATCTGTTTTTTTAAACTGTTCTAGCCCAAGTACTTTATGATACTGCTATGGTCATTTTGAATGCCACTAAACCTGACAAAAAGAGGTAAGTTTTTATTTAAACCTATATACTGGTATACTTTAGGAATGACATAAGAATCATTTTGTTTCTCCTAGATTGAGGCTGTAGAGCTGCTTAAGTATTTCAGGTTGGGAATTAAGTAGCAGTTGATATCCATTACAACAGTGAATTCTAGAGTTAAACAGGGTATAGATAAACTTTAATGCTACTCTAGCTGTTATGGGTAGAAATAGGACTGTTAAGGAGGGTACATATCCAGTAGAGGGTAACAATATGATCTACTGACTACAGTCTGTAGACGAGATGGGCTCTCCTAGTTGTAGCTGCAGATAATTCATATTTGTGCATTACTTATAGGAAGCATAATGATTTTAAATCAGTAAAAGTAGTGGGTGAGTTTGAGTCTAAAAATATAAGTTAATGTCCAGGGGTGAATTAAATCTGGAGGTTTGGCATTAACTAGGGTGTCTGATGTGCTCATGGGTAGAGGCTCTCTTGGATCAAGTGGTACAGAATGCGCTGGTTCACAAAATGAGAAGGGGAGCTAGTTTTATTGGAAAGACTAAGGTTTTGAGAGAAACAAAGAAGTTTTTTTTTTTTTTTTTTGCAATAAAAATAGATGGACCACAACCAAAATATGTTTGCCTAATACAAAAATAGACCATGCTGCTAACTAGTGTTGTCAAATATAAGGTATCAGCACAGCCTTCATTAATTTATTAAGGATGAAATCAACTTGAAGAAAGGAGGTACCAGGGTCTTTTGTTAATAATAGTATTGAAGAAACTGTGTTTAAGGAAACTGCTAAATGGGAAGGGAGTAAAGACAATAACATTTTTCATGGCATTTGTTTGAGAGGCTAAAACCTTTTGCTCCCTTCCCCTTCCCCAATAACATTGTTTTATTTTATATAACTGTAATGTCATGCCTGGAAATCTAACTTGATCCACATTGTTAGTTTTTACATGTGTTTATGCAAGTAAAAACTAACAATGTAGATCCAGTCAGATTTACACATAATATTCATATAATGGCCTCAGATTTTCACAAAATTATTATTTAACCATTGTTTACATGCAATATTATATATTATGATAGTAGAGTAGTTAATGA
This sequence comes from Mastigoproctus giganteus, assembly GCF_048544385.1. Classification (NCBI taxonomy): domain Eukaryota; kingdom Metazoa; phylum Arthropoda; class Arachnida; order Uropygi; family Thelyphonidae; genus Mastigoproctus; species Mastigoproctus giganteus. Next base: position 169,229,342 of record NC_143577.1, read on the forward strand.
TCACAGCCAAGCAGAGCTTCTTCAGAGTGACCTAGATAGACTTCACGGATGATCAGAAAAGTGGCAGCTGTGCTTTAATCCAGCAGTTAATTAACTGCAGGTCTTACACCTGGGGAACAATAACCCCAAAATAACTTATTCACTTGGTGGAGTTGAACTAAAATCAGTAGTGGAAGAAATGGACTTGGGAGTTACGATATGGTCAGACATGGAGTTCTCCGAGCATTGTAGACATGTTGGAAGGAAGACTCATGGTGTCCCATTGCTGATTTTTCTGTCACTGAGATAAGGACATCATAATCCCATTATATAAGGCTATTGTTAGACCACACTTGGAATACTGTGTTAAATATAGAGGCTGCACCTAAAAAAAAAGACATTAAGCTTCTTGAAAGGGTCCAAAGATGAGTAACTTTCCTAGTGAGATCGGCAAAAGGGTATCCCTATGAGGAAAGACTTCGAATATGTGGGTATCACAGCTTGAAAACTTAGGTGCCTTAGAGGAGACTTGATTTCAGGTGTTTAAGGCTCTGAGAGGCAAAAGTAAAATGAATGTGGATGAAATTTTCATGGTTATAAGTGATTCTAGAACTAGGGGCATAAATTCAAGTTACAGGGAGAGATGTTTATGCTGGATTGCAAAAAGTTTTATTTTAGCCAGCTAGTTATAAATTACTGGAATAAGTTACCTACATGGGTGGTTAGAGGCTGAAAGTTTGGGGAAATTCAAAGATCAGCTGGATTGTTACCTAAGGGAGGAGGGAAATGCATAGGTTGTCTGTTTCCTTTTCTTTTATTATTCATTTAATTTAATTTTTTTATTATTATTATATTACTCTTTTTTTTTTTTTTTGGCCAGTGCAACATAAGCCTTAGGCTGCCTGGCCTATGTCGCAAGGCAGCCTTAGGCTGCCTTGCGACATAGGCCACTAATACTAGTGCATGCAATATATATATCTAAATGAATGGAAGTATAAATAAAAAAAATTGGATTCAGTGGTCAATGTATGAATTACCAATACAGTGGAAAACAAATCAAAGAAAGAAGAAATAACAGAATAGTACTAAAAATAAAAGTGAAAACTTGAATAAGGTATATATTTGAAATTAAAATAAAAAATGAAAATGGAGTAAAAGAATAAATAGAGCGGGAGTGCAGTAGCACACGCTCTTTGAGTAGACCGGGGTTCAAGCCCCTGACTGCTGAATACGGTCGATCTGCCAACCCGCACTGGACCAGCGTGGCAGATTATGGTCCATTTCCCTCAGCATGAATTGTTGAGGAGGCTTCCATCCTGCAGTGGGTTGATAATGGCTGCACTTTACTTTTTTTTATTGTTCAAGGTTTAGGCCTAAATGGTTGTCAGATGAACTAATGAGGCATATGGCAGAGAAGAAAAATGCATGGGATACATACAAATTAACACGTGACACGGACGCCTATGATAGATACAAGTTGATCTGTAACCAAGTTACAAAGGAGGTTAGGCAGGCGAAGGCAGATTACGAGAGATCCTTGGCAAGGGATGCGAAGAAAAACAGCAAAGAGTTCTTTACTTATGTAAACTCTAGAAGGAAGGGGATGAATCAGATTGGTCCACTTGAGATCGATGGGTCAACTGTTGATGACCCTGCTCGGGTAGCTAACAAACTAAATGAATATTTTGCATCGACATTCACACATGAGGAGTTATTCAGCGAGGGGAATGCCAGAGGTGTATTCAACTCTAGCAGTAAGCTAGAGAATCTTGTAATAACTGAGAGCAAAGTGGAGGAGAAATTGTTGAAGATAAACACAAGAAAGGCACCTGGGGTGGATGGGATCTATCCAGTTATATTAAAGGAGGCAGCAAAGGAGGTAAGCAAACCCTTAGCCATAATTATGAGAGCTTCCTTGGACTCAGGGGAGGTACCCATTGACTGGAGATGTGCAAATGTGACCCCAATTCACAAAGGGGGATCAAAGGCTGACACAAGTAATTATAGACCTGTGAGTTTAACTTCTGTTCCCGGAAAATTAATGGAGGCACTGGTGAAAGAAGCACTGCAGGATCATCTAGACAAGACTTCAGTTATAGCTAGGACACAGCATGGTTTTGTTAAGGGGAAGTCTTGCCTGACCAATTTGATTGGATACTATGATGCAGTCACAAAAGAACTGGATGCAGGGAATAACTTTGATATTATATACTTGGATCTTAGAAAGGCTTTTGATACTGTTGCACATGGAAGACTGCTGCACAAATTGGAGCAGTGTGGCATTGGAGGCAAGTTGCTGCTATGGATAAAGGGGTGGTTGAGGGGAAGAAGACAGAGAGTGGTAATCAATGGACACTGCTCATCGTGGACTAATGTTATTAGTGGAGTCCCTCAGGGTTCAGTATTGGGGCCTTTATTGTTTTCTGTATTTATAAATGATATTGATGATGGTATATCAGGCTTAATGTCCAAGTTTGCAGACGATACGAAGGTTGGCAGGGTTGTCAAGGACACTACTGACACTATGCTGCTGCAACAGGATTTGGAAAGGTTGAGCAGATGGGCTTCGAGGTGGCAAATGAAGTTTAACATTGACAAATGTAAAGTACTACATATGGGAAACAGCAACCCCAGAGCAACGTATCAACTCTGTGGTACTACACTGACAGTGGTAGAGAATGAAAGGGACCTGGGGGTGGTGGTGCAGGCAGTTATGAAGTTCTCTGAGCAGTGCAGACGAGCTGCAAGAGTAGCTCATGGTGTATTGTCAATGATATATAGGAATTTTTCTAGCAGGGATAAGGAGGTGATTATTCCCTTGTATAAGGCAATGGTCAGGCCACACCTAGAGTACTGTATACAGGCCTGGAGGCCTCATTTCAGGAAGGATGTAGAGCTGCTGGAACGAGTACAGAGAAGGGCAACTAGATTGGTGAATGGGACAAAGGGGTTCTCTTACGAAGAAAGGCTTAAGTTTTGCAAATTACAGTGTCTGGAAACTAGGCACCAGCGGGGTGATCTGATAGAGGTGTACAAAGCCTTGAATGGTTTGAGCATGCTCAATGCTGATGGGATTCTTCCTCTAGCTCAGAAAAATCACCTGAGAGGGCATAAATTCAAATTGAGGAAAGACAGATGTAGGATAGATGTGCGGAAATTTGCCTTTAGCCAGCGGGTGGTTGGTGGGTGGAACAGACTTCCATCCCTTGTCGTGGAAGTTGATAGCTTAAATAAGTTTAAGGCTCAGCTGGACAGGTATTTCGAACGAACAGAGGGGTGAAGTGGAAGTGGTTATTTTTATTTATTTATGTTACTTTTTTTTTTTTTTTTTTTTTTTTTGGCTGATGCTGCATAAGCTTGCTTTCTTGCATCAAATGCCTCTACTAATTCTAATGCTAATGCTAATTAGAAAACATTGTAGGTATATCGATTGTAGGTACAATAATAGGTATATTGTAGTAATAATGATTGTTGGTGTATGTTTTTTTTTTCTTTCTAATCTGTTTTACTATATTTTTATAACATACAGTAAGACCCCCATATCCGTGGGGGATACGTTCCAAGACCTACCGTGGATGGCTGAAACCGTGGATATAAGCGAACACCTGCTGACCCCATATATAACGTGATTTTCTTGTACATACATACATACATATAATAAAGTTTAATTGATAAATTAAACTTTATTATGTGTTTAATTGATAAATTAAACAATAGTAAGACATTACCAACATTAAATACATTAATGATAAAGTACAGCAGACTCTCGATTTACCGGGATTGGATTAACTGGGGCACTTCAAAACTCCAAATTAAAAAAAAAAAAAAAAATCACCCAGAAATCATAAAATTCAAGTAATAACTAGAATAAGTATAAACAGATATTTTGCAAGTTGTAAATAAGCAACAAGAACCGATGTTATAAGTCGTTATTGGGAGATTAATGTACCTGTTATCTTGCAACCCCCACTGTCTTCACACCTACCACTCAAAAAAAAAAAAAAAAAAAAAGAGAGACCAAATGTTTAGTTTGATTTAGTGCGTCGCGTCGATTGTTGTGTTCTGCCGCACTGGAAAAAGACAAATTCTGTTTTGTTTTTTTGTGTCAGGGATGTCGGAATTTTTTTTTCTTTTATAGTAACTATTTTATTTTTTTTTGTTTAGAAATCGCAAAAATGATGGGCAAACGCAAGAGCTGTGCTTTCAAATAAAAAAAAAAAACTTGAAATTATTCAAAAGTTTGAAAACGGTGCATCCGTTATATCTCTAAAGAACCATTTTAATGTTGGTGACCAAACCATACGCGACATTGTAAAAAAATAGAGATAAGCTATTAGATTTAAAATCGACGTAAAAAATAAAGGGAAGCATCGTATTGGACACACGAGTAGTACGTGTTAAGTTTTTAAATTTTTTTTCCATGGTTAACTGCGGGTAACAAATCAGCGGATATGGGGGCACAGGGGCACAACTGTATTTTGGTTTTTAATGCTTTTTAACTTTTACTATTCTTTTACTTTTTTTTTTGTCTTGCTTTTTTTTTTTTTTTTTTTTTTTTTTATTTCTCATGGGACTGGCGATCTATATATATTAACCATTGCTCCCAATTTTCTATTTGTTCATTTAGCTATATATCTTTATTACATTATTCTTATAGCTGCTTTGTGTTTGATGTAAGTCTATGATGTAATTCTATAATCTGTGCTATCATTTACCTTTTCATTTACCTCATAATATCATTAATATCTGGACACCCCACCATTGATAGTCGGTCATAGTTCCTACCCAAGCACCATCTGTCAGACAACTATAAATATGCTCGCAGACCTTCAAGGAGACAGTAGTATGATTGTGAATGAAAGGTGCTGTAATTGATGGAGTTGACAAACTTCCAGTGTGGAAGAATAATAGAGTGTCATGGTGTCATAAGCAATTGATCTGTATTTAACATTTCAACAGCAGTGAAGATCCCTAGGTCAGTGAATGATTGGTGATGGGTCTCAATGTGGACTGGTGCAGAAACCATCAAAAAACTACCTGGAAACCTCTAAAATGGATGACGAGTCTGAAAATAATTGTCCACTAGGAATGCAGATTGATGTTATTGTAGTACACAAGCCCTCAGGAAGACGGTTGGGACATGTCATGGGATTCTGCATGATGTGGGTTACCATGATCACGAAGCCATTTCGCAAGCAAACTAATCACCCCAACTAATGCGACACCGTCTAGCTTGATGTAAAGCCCACCATCCTTGGACTATAGACCAATGAAAGCTATACTTTGCAGTGATGAGTCATGGTACATGGTCTACCAGTCTGATGGTTGTGCCTGGGTGTTGGAGGATGCCTGGAGAAAGCTACCTGCTGTACTCTATAGTTCTGACAATGAAGTGTCTGCACCTGTTTTTCATGGTTTGGCCTAGGACCATTAGTCATTTTTGACAAAACCATGAATGCCAAGGTATATTTAGATGTCTTGGACAGTAATGCACCGTGGACAGGACTATGTTAATGCTATGGCCAAACTGGCCATGGCCGGGGGCCTCACCTGAGGATGGCCTCATTTTCGGTGTAAATATTTTCTGAAGTAGTGATAAAAATTTCTAATAATAATAATAAATCAAGAAAATGTGTAATATAAATTCATACTTAAACTTAACTTGTTAAGTATTTAAATTTTATTCTTTTACCTTTTTATTGTACAATAAATCAGTTTTTACTAAAATTGATTATATTATTACTTTATTTTTTTTGTCAAAAAAAACAATATCTGCAAATGTCAAATTTTGCAGATCATATGGAAATTGGCATGGTTGTTCATCATAATAATCAGGGTGAGCTACCTGTAATAAGATCTAGGCAGATGGGCTGAGAAATTAGCAGTTAAAAGTTTAATATTGACAAATGTAACACAGTTCATATGGGGAGTGATAATCCCAGTATCACCAACTGTGATACCACACTTGGGAAATGGAGGATGGAAAAGACTTGGGGATAATTGTGCAGTCAGATATAAAGTTTACTGAGTAGTGCAGATGGGCTGCTAGGATAGCTTATGAGGTTTTGTCAATGATATACAGGAATTTTGCCAGGAGGGATAAGGAGGTGATTATCCCATTGTAAGGCAAGCAATAGTAATCATCTTGAGTACTGCATACTGGTCTGATGGTCATATTTTAGGGAGGACGTTGATCTGTTGTAACAGGTGTAGAGAAGAGCAACAAGATTGGTTAGGGGAACAAAAGGGTGCTCTTACCAGGAAAGGCTTCAGTTTTGCAAATTGCAGCATCTGGACACTAGGCACCCTACAAGGAGAAGATTTGATTGAGGTGTTTAAGGCTTTGAAGAGATTGAGTAAGCTCAATGCTGTTGGAATCCTTCCACTTGCTAAGACTACATATACAAGGGGACATAAATTTTTAAGGTAGTTGTAGGTTGGATATCTGTAAATTTGCCTTCAGCCAGAGGGCAGTTGATCGTTGAAACAAACTCCCATCTGGTGTTGTAGATGCAGGTAGACTAAATAAATTCAGTCAAGAACCAGATAAATCGTTAGAGGAATGTACAGGCAAAATGGGAGTTTTCGGCTTTTTTTTTAGTTTGTTTTTGATTTTTTTTTCTTGCTTCATTTGCCACTACTACTACTACTAATAATATAATGTTTTTTATTAACACATTGGTAACATTGCATTATTTGCTACTGTCTCATACTCATGGGAATGCTGGAAATATGGGAATGTTGTGGCAGTCTGATGATATATTAGTATAATACTATGAAAGCTGATTTAGAATTATGGTTATGTATTGTTCTGATCAATTTAATGGCATTTTATTTTTTATCTTGGCATTATTATTTTTATTTTATTAATTTTTTTATTATTTTAAATGTCCCCTTTTCAGTGCCATACATAATTTTTACCATATTTATTTTGACTTAATTCTTTTTCTTCTGCCTTGTAATTTCTCCATGCTAAAAAGACAGATGTTAATTAATTTGGGTCATGCCACCCTTTCTATTCGTTAAACAAAAAAACATTTATTTATATTTCTCACAGGATGAATATTGAATTTATAATGCGTATTGACTTAATTTTGTGATAAAGGAATCAGTAGGTAGAAAAGTCTACAAAGTTTACTTTTAGTAGGGAAAATTTAGTTTAGTAGGGAAAATGATACTTCATTTAAAAACAATATTGCCTGACATATGGGTAGATTGTTGTGCAGCCTGATGATATGTTATAATTGTATTACAGTAGTTACATTGTTAACGAAAAGCAAATTTAGGGTAAACTTACTTTTTAAAAGCTGAAAAGAGTGAAAACTGAATATATGTACATCTTATTAACCTCTATATATTCATGCTATCTAATTATATTTTTGTGAAAAGTAATTTTTTTTTATATACAGTGGTGGACAAAAAAACTATCACCTTAACAAAAGTAACATTTGTAGTGAAACGTATAAGATATTGTTTGATTACAGTCATTTTGTTTGTCACAAAACAATGGTATTTCATCAGATAACGCTTCTATTGCATTGCACAGTAATTGCAAGGTATTGCATCGGCCATTTCTATAAATACTGCATTGAAGGGTATACACACTCATTAGTATCCTGTTTTGCAGAGGCATAAGCATGGTTCCATAAGTTCAGTTGACACCAAGGAAAAAGTGTAGTGTTGCTCTGTCCCAGGAAGGGCTTTCTATGTGTGCTATCGCTGATTAAATAGACTGCCACCAGTCAACAGTATCCCGGGTGCTGAAATTAAAGTGTGAAACCGGTGATGTGAAGAGAATAGTCACTCTCTTATGACCTGGATCAGGTCATAAGAGAGTGACTATGCCTTCCGAAGATTGATATTTGAAACGGCTATGCCTTCATAATTGCCATGCTAATGCTCCTGATCTAAAACTGGACTTTGAGATGGCCTCTGGTGTTGAAACAAGTGCATGAACTATCCAAAGATGGCTTTCAGAATGTGGTCTACATGCCTATCGGCTCAAGAAGAAGCCTTTGTTGACCCAACAAATGAGGACGAAGCGATTTGCTTGGGCTAAAACGGATGTTTCGTCGACAAAAGAGCAATAGGACACAGTCATTATTTTCTGATGAATCGAAATTCAACCTGCATGGCTTGGATGGGAAGCAATATATTAAAAGACGAAAATCGCAGGCCTACCATCCTGACTGCATAACACCAACTGTAAAGTTCCCAGCTAGTCAGAAGATCTGGAATGCACAACAAACAAAGGGGTGGGGCGAATTAAGTTTATTAACGGAATGGTGAATGCAGAAACCTACTCTGCTATCTTGGAGGAGTGCCTGAAGTCCGTTATTAGGAATCACCACACAGATGTCCAAAACTGCATTTTTCATCGGGACTCAGCACCTTGCCACACAGAAAAATTGGTAAGTTTTATCCTATTTAGATTTAATGATGAGTTTGTCTTCTTGTCTCACAAGGCTTAAAACTTACACCGATGTTTTCCCTCGTTTTTCTCCCTTAAGGTGCATTCATACCTCAGAAATGCTGGCATTACAGTGTTGGACTGGTCTGGCAACATTGAAACCTATTGAAAGTTTCTGGTACATAATGTCATCTAAAATTGCTCAGAAGAAGCCAATAAGTAAGATTCAGCTCCAGGAGAGCATTGTAAGAGTATGGTACTACAAAATTGGGCAACCATATTTGATTAACTATATGCCAGATCGTTGCAAGGCTGTAATTGCAGCTTGAGGAGGAATAACGAAATAGCGAGGACTTATTTTGCTGACGTACAGTACATAATACTATTATGTTAACTTGTCATTTCAATTTGTACACATAAATGCAATAAAATGTATGTTTGGTTGTCATGATTGCCATTTGCATGATTGTTCATATTTCTATTAATTACGCATTTTACTCATGGGGAAGATATTTATGGCAATTAGGTATATCAGGTGGAGTCTTTTTATTGGATTTCATTCACAGAGATATATATCCCATCTAACAAATACATTTCGAACATTTCTGCACCCCACAATGTAGTGCGAAACATTATTTGCAAACTTCACAAGTGATGGAGTTTTTTTTGTCTGCCACTGTATATGTATATTATTATTGTTATTTGGTTTTTTAGGAGCATTAGCAACTAAAGCCATATTGCTCCGGGGATATGCGGTGGTCCTTGCTTGACCTTTCCGCATCCTCCATATTTGGTGGACACTGCTGCTCCTGGCTACAGAGGCGCCTGTATATGTACGTGCATGCGTGTGTGTGTGTGTGTGTGTGTGTATATATATATATATATGTGCGCGTGTATGTATATATGTGAGTGTGGGTGTATATACAGAGTAATTCACTACCAGTGCGACAAACTTGCAGGAGGTGTACGGGGCACAAAGACGAATCGGAATCACATAGCATTGCAGGGTCCGAAATGCCTTCGTCATGCAGTAGAGGACGTTGAACGGGAGGTCGCGTGAACAGCGATCCCGCTGGAAGTCAGCATTTGCGAACTGTTTCCGTTGAAGAAACCAAGTAGCAAAAATCCTCCGCAGTGGATAATCCACAGGCTCCAATGATTGGACGCATTGCAGATGGTATGAACTCATTTGGTTTGTTGACAGTATCCTCCATACAGTGGATTGGGAAATACCCAATCGTTGGCCTATCGCTCGAGTACTCGTACTCGGATTGCCTTCTGCAAGACGTAGGACATTCTCGTCATTGTCTGGCGTCCTCGTCGTTCGCTCTCGATTCATGGTACCTCTCGTGAAACAACCAGTCTCACATAACCTTCTGTGCACACGTGCGAAAATCGTATGATGAGGAGCATGCCTGTGCGTGAAACGTTCCTGGTATAAGTGCAGAGCGGCGTGCCCATTACAGTCCGCAGCTCCATACGTAAGGTGCATGTCGGCCAGTTCAACATTTGAACACTCGTCCATCCTACTGCCTCGGGAACCGGTTCACAAATGCTGACTTCCAGCGGGATCGCTGTCACGCGACCTCCCGTTCAACGAAGGCATTTCGGACCCTGTAATGCTATGTGATTCCGATTCGTCTTTGTGCCCCCTACACCTCCTGCAAGTTCGTCGCACTGGTAGTGAATCACCCTGTATATGTGCGTGCGTGCGTGTGCGTATATATATATGTGCGTGTGTGTGTATATATACGTGTGTGTGTATGTGTGTATATATATATATATGTGCGTGTGTGTGTGTGCATATGTGTATGTGCGTGCGTGTATATATGTGCGTGTGCGTGCGTGTATATATATGTGTGCGTGTGTGTGTGTATATGTGCGTGCATGTGTGTGTATATGTGCGTGTGTGTGTATCTGCGTGTACATATATATATGTGCGTGTGTGTGTGTATATATCTGCGTGTGCGTATATACATATATATATATATATATATATATGCGTGTACATATATATATATGCGTGTGTGTGTATATATCTGCGTGTGCGTATATACATATATATATATATATATATGCGTGTGTGTGTATATATCTGCATGTGCGTATATACATATATATATATATATATGCGTGTATATGTGTGCGTGCGTGTATGTGTGCGCGTGCGTGTATATATGTGCGTGTCTATATGTGTGCGTGTGTGTGCGCGTATATATATTTGCGTGTGTGTATATATATGCGTGTGCGCGCATGTGTGTATATATATGTGTGCGTGCTTGTGTGCGCGTGTATATGTGTGCGCGCGTGTGTGTGGTCCTTGAGGTTGTCACAGACATCTCTCAGATATGCCAGACAAGCTGTACTTGCTACCAAGGAGTCTAAAACGCAGATGGAACTGATATTTGGGTGACACTCAAGTCAAGTGGACCCAATTTCGGCGAAGTCCGGATGGTCTGTGACAGCCAAATTCTCTGCTTGCACCTTCACGATGGTGGGACTGTTAGTAATCCTGGGTATAACCTCCATGCACAAGTACATGGTGGGTGACCACCCAGGTGTGAACCAACGTAAGCAGGAGTCTAGGTGTGGTGCCCACACCACATGGAGGAACGCCGCCCCTCTGTTACCAGGCAGTACTAGGTGGTAGATGACTCTCATCAACCGATGAAATACCACCACTTTGCTTATTGGAGGCTTGAAGTGGTGAAACCCATGTTTAGTCTCTAGAGCTAAGTTCTGGTGAACCCTTCCCTATCTCTTACATCATGCAGTATGATTGATGACTTTTGAGGTTATGATAAACATCGTGGCGAGATCCAATATTCCTTACATTTCAAGAGTACAGCTCTAAAACGGTGTTCGCATGTCGGCCGCTAGTTAGTACACCAGAACGAACCTATTGGTAACTCTAGGAAGCTTCCAGATCAGCTAGTGTATAATCTTGCTACCTCTACTCTGCCAGATAGTGACCTGAGGGAGTCCGAGTAGTGTGTATGCAGGGAGCATTGTCGAGGCCACTTTATGTCAAGGATCTGGGCATATTCTTACCATGTGTATGCCATATCCAAAAATTTCATTACTTCATACAGCATGTCCCACCCTCCTTTTCTTACTATTGAATACACCATGAATTGTCAAACTAATAGAGCTTATCTGCGGAAAGAACTAAACCTCCCAAGTACTTCTAATTCATTTCACAAATATATGTGGTCTCAATTCTAATACGGTTGAAGTGAGAAGTCCTTTAGGCACTTCATATCACAACGATGTCCATTTTCACTTGCAGTCTGCCAAACCCCATGTTCTTTTTCTGACAGAATCTCAGTTATCGGTTGATTCAACTACTGCTCATCTCAGGTGCCCAAATTATTCGCTGTATGATTCCTTTCACCTCAAATGTGCTACTTGTGCATATGTCCTTTCTGATATTCCCTGTCAGAAACTTGGCAATTTAGAATCTCCTCTCTTTGATATTCTCTGGCTTAAAATCTCTCTACCTCATTGGCTCAAATTCATCTGTTGTCTCTACCGTTCTCCCAACTCCACTAATCACTTCAAGATCTTTGAGTTTCTCTCTTTGCAGCTTCACTTTCTCCAGTCCAACTTTCCTAACAGTGAGGTAATTTTCCTTGGTGATTTTAACGTTCACAACTCCAGCTGGCTTCCGTTTTATAGTCACACCGACCCAGCTGGCCGAGATGCTGAGGCTTTTGCAATTACTAATGACCTTGCACAGATTGTTCATTTACCTACAAGAATACTGGACAATCCTAATCATACAGCCAACAGACTTGATCTTTTTCTCACAAACAACCCTTCTAAGTACACGGATGAAGTGAGAGATCCTTTAGGCATTTCAGATCACAACTTGGTTATTGTTTCTTCTCCAATGGCGCCTTAATCTCATGGCTATTCCCAACCTCATGTTGTTTGGCATTACAAGGATGCAAAATGGGATGACCTGCGAGATTTATTTTCCTTGGTCAGATTACTGTTTCAAAACTTCTGATGTCAACGTTTGCTCAGATCGTGTCAGTGAAATTATTCTTGCAGGAATGGAATCCTTTATCCCCCACTCCACTTTAAAATCTTGTCCTTTATCTAAACCTTGGTTTTCCAATAAATGTGCTAAGGCTGTTCAAGAGAAGAATGTTGCATATCGTAATTGGCTTGTTTCTAATTCTACAGTTTCATTTTCTGCCTACACCAAAGCTCGTAACAATTGTAAAGCAGTTATTAATCAGTCCAAACTAGAGTTTGAACAGGCTAAGAGTAGAAAACTTGCTTCTTGCCCTAATGGTAGCCGAGCATTCTGGTCTCTTGCCAAAGCTATTGGCCCCAACTTTTGCCCATCTCTGCTCCCACCTCTGTCCAAACCAGATGGTTCTGTTGTCACTTCAGCCAAAGATAAAGCTGACCTGCTAGCATCCCATTTTTCTTCCAACTCATGTATTAATGATCTTGGTAAAAACACCTGCCACCCTTCCCAACATGCTCCATTCAATTCCTCCTGTGGTCTTCCGTCAAAAGGATGTCAGAAGGATTTTTACGAATCTGGATGCTAAGAAAGCTCCAGGTCCCGATGTTATTTCCCCACTTGTTCTCAAAACCTGTGCTCCTGAACCTTCTCTTATTCTTTGCCGCCTTTTTTCACTTTCTTATTCCAAAGGTGTTTTCCCTTCTGCTTGGAAATTTGCTCATATCCAGCCAGTTTCAAAAAAGGGCGACAAATCCCTCCCATCCAATTATCGTCCCATTGCAATTACTTCTACTCCTTCTAAAGTAATGGAGAAATCAATCAACTGCGAACTCCTAAACTACCTAGAAACCTTCCGTGTGATCAATGGATCGTCAGTATGGATTCCGTCAGTGTCGATCCACTGGTGATATTCTGGCTTATGTTACCCATTTATGGACTAATTCATGGAAAAGTTCGATGAAACACAAGTAGTTGCTCTTGACATCTTAAAGTCTTTCGATCGTGTTTGGCATAAAGGTCTTCTAAACAAACTTCCATCTTATGGTTTGTCAACTGCTATTAGTAATTGGTTATCCAGTTTTCTCTCTGATCGCTCACTGAGGGTGATGGTAGATGGCTCTCTGTTTTTTATCTTCTCCACTAATGCCGGTGTCCCCCAAGGTTCAATTCTTTCCCCCACTCTTTTCCTCTTGTATATTAATGACCTTCTTCCATTGACTGGAAATCCTATCCATAGTTTTGCCGATGATAGAACATTGCATTCCACTTTCCATTTTGAGAAACCTTGCCCTGCTCAATCAGCTTCAACTTCTAGAAAATCTGCTACCAATTCCTTAAATGACGATCTTCAGGTAATTCTCCAGTGGGGCAAAGACAACCTAGTTGATATCAACCCTTCTAAAACTCAGTCTTGTCTTATATCTTGCAAAAAGGATTCTTCTGCTCCTATGCTTATCTTTAGTGACACTCCGATTTCTAGGCAAAATGATATATCTCTTTTGGGGATTACCCTGACTTCTAATTTCTCTTGGCACAAGCACATTAGAAATATTGTTTCCTCTGCATCTAAAATACTTGGTTTTCTCTTTCGCTCTCGGCATTACTTTTCTTCCAAACAGCTGCTCACTCTGTATAAATCGCAAATCCTCCCTGCCATAGAATATTGTTCCCACATTTGGGTTGGTGCCCCCAAAACCTCTCTCAGGCTTCTTGATTCGATTCAGAAGAGGGCAGTTAGGTTAATTAATGATTCATCTCTAACAGAGTCTCTCCACTCACTGTTTCATAGACGTACTGTTTTTGCTGCATGCTTCTTCTGCAGGTACTTCAATGGGCACTGTTTTTCTGAATTGGCTTCTATAATTCCCGCTCTCTCTTTCAAAACAGTCCTAACACGTGCCGCCACCAGTCAACATCCATTTGCTGTCCAACTTCAAACTCACAGAACCAACTTTTCCTCTTCTTCGTTTATTCATTCGACTGCCGTTTTCTGGGACAACCTGCCTTCATACGTATTTCCTGAAAATTACAGTCTACAGAAGTTCAAGTCCAATGTCAACAAATATCTTTTTTTGTCTTCTCAACCTCCAACCCAAGCATGGTACTAAGTACTATAGGTTCTAATACCTGTCGTGTTTGGGGTTTACATAAAAAAAAAAAAATCTGTGTGTGTGTGTGTGCGTGCGCATGCATGTGTATATATATATGTGTGTGTGTGTGTGTGTGTGTGTGTGTGTGTGTGTGTGTGTGTGTGTGTATATATATATATATATATATAAAACTGAATATATACATATAAAACATATATATTGATAAAACTGAATATCTGAAAAAGAACAAAAAAGTTAATTTAATCGGATTATAGGCACTGCTAGTTATAGCAGAAATACCCAGCAACCATAATGAAATACAGGTAGTTCCCGACTTTACAAGTTAATTTGTTCCTAGTGCACGCTCGTAAAGCAGGAATTTATTTCCCATATACAATGTTAAAAATAGGTTACATAATGTTACATTATCAACAATGAAATTAGTTAGCTAATTATTTTAAGTTTAAACAATGATTGATTTATCCAAAGAAATGAAAACATATCTTGTAAAATCAAGCAAATTATAATAATAGAGAAATTTATGACTTACAAATGTTAAAGAATGTTTATTCTTCACCATCATCATCGACTAAATGCACACTTGTCGATCACTCATTATTGGTTCTGGACTCATTGGTTTGTTGCACAAGGAGTCGTCGTCTTCAGAAATACTTCAAGAGGTGTTTATTTCCAAATTAACCTTCTCTTTTCTTTTTAAATTTCAATTGCATGCATAAGCATTTTTTAATGGAATGCACAAATTGCAACTAACACGATTTACGCTGAGTAACAAGTTTACGAAGCTTAAAAAAATGGAATGAAGAGAAGATTCTGAAAATTTATTTTTGTTTTTTGATTTCAGTAAAGGGGAAACACATTTCACCATGATAACATAAAAATCCACACAATTCCAGCTATCGATATTTTTGCAAATGCAATAACATCGAGTTTACTACCCGTTTATAATTGTTTGCAGTAACATAAAAGCCCAGTAATCCGGAAAGTGCAAATTGTTTTTATTGTTTTACGGTCATGACCAGAAATGTGCTTTAGAAAAATATCACACTGTTCAAAATTGGTTCTTATAACAGAACATATGATAACGATGAAGGTGTAGTGCATTTTAATGATTTTAATTCATAACTAATACAATTTACACTATACAAATGACCTTTTAGAGAGTTATATACTGAAAATTTCAACTTCTGAGGTCGTGGAATGAATTACAAAAAACAATGTGTTATTGGGTTGACATTATGATATTTTCATGATATGATGGTGTATCTGGAGTGGATTAATATCATAAAGTGGAGTATACTGTATTGTATAGCTACATGCGTGGTTTGAAACGTGGTATTTATTAATGTTTAACATTCATTTTTTGCAATTAATGTTCATATTTTCGATTTTGCTAATACTTGATACTTGAAAAAAAAAAAAAAAAAAATGCTTGTATAGACAAATTTATTTGATCAGTATATTGAGTAGGGTTGCCAACTTGTGTAATTGCAAGGAATAAATTGAGAATTCCTGCAAGGTAAAAGCAGATTACCTGAAATTACGATTAACTTAAAAATAACATTAAAAAATAATAAAAATGGTACTTAATGCTGTAGGTCCTAGGACTTTAACTACGTCAACAAAGGGTCAGCAGCCAAAACTGTAGAAGCCACAGCAATATGCAAGGTCTCTGTATTACAGGGATTATGCTTGTTTTGTTATTGATTTTATGAACTATCGATGTAACATCCTTTCGTATAACACAGTTTTTCTCATTCATGGGGGTCATTATATAGAGCTTCAATTGTATATATATTTTTTAATTTTCATTTGTAATTCCTTCACCTTTAAAAAAAATTTTAACTTTATTTTTCAGTTGATCCTGAAAATTCCTCCTCTGAAAATTTTATCATCTGAAATCCTTGCTCTTTTATCTCCATTGTGGAATTTTTTGAATTTTTAATAAATTTCACTCCGTTACCTCCTTTTAGTAGTAATTAAATTGGAAAATATTAACTAACAGTTAGCTACTTGACAACAAAAAAATGGATTAATTTTTTTTTTGTCAAAAGTGTATTGAGTGTATTTTCCTCATTTTGTCATTGTTTTGACATTTGAATTTCATATTTAATTGAGTGAGCTCAAATTAGCAATCAGCAGTGGCCATCTTAGCATTTTGGAGAACTTTTTTTTTTTTTTGGAAGTTTAATAGCCAGAACCCTGTGACCTGTTTTAAAAAGTAAAGTTATCACAACCCAGTTTGAGCACTGCCTTTTGTTCACACACACACACACACACACACACACACACACACACACACACACACACACACACACACACACACACACACACACACACACACACACACACATTTTCATTCATTCATTCATGGTGACATAAATGTAGAATTATGTACAGTGGCTCTATAATTAATGATTGCAATGGTTTCATGAAAATGATCCTAAAATGAAATTATTGTTAATAGAGTTTATGAAATGCATATTTCAGGCTTATCCATTATAAGAATATCAGAAGTTGAATATTTTCACAGAAACTCTACTTGATAATACAGTATTTGAACATTTTGTAGTAGTAAATAAATATTTATGCTAACATTATTAAATTCATACTTTAATTAATACAGTAAATTTGATAAAAAAAAAAAATAAAAATTCTTATCTTTAGCTAAGACGATTGTTGCATTTACAATCATTGCATAAATTTAAACATCATTTTTGTATTTTTAAATAATTCCTTGCTTCATATGCACAATGATTTCTGCTTTTCTTTTCTTTTTTCTTTTTGCATTCACTTTTGGAATATATGGAAATCAGAAAGAGAGAGAATGTTTGTGCAATCACAACAAACTGTGAAAATCACAAAGATGATTGGACTGAAAAGGCAGAAAAACACAAAAATGAGAATTGGCTCCAAGTGCTGATAAATGCCACTTTTTGACTTTAAAGCACTGTAATCGGTCAGAAATGCATTCTACAGTCTATACAGTGTATCAAATGGCCAAAAATGATGACCACATGGTTTATGAGTGCATTTCATGTCAATCTTATTGATATCAAAATAATGTCAATCTTATTGTACTGATATCTTATATTAATAAGTAAGATATATTAACGCTGATATTAATTGAAATAAAATAAAATTATATATTAATTAATATATGATATAAATTAATGTAAATTATACTGATATTAATTGAAACTTTCAGGAATATAATTCGGCTTTACTGAGAAGATGGTTAAAACAACAACAGGTTTTTGTGTAAAAATTCTTTAATATTAGATTGGAACAAGATAAAAGCAAGTTAAAAATAAAGTAAATAAATTGCCAAAAGCTTTACTTTATTTTTAACTTGTTAAAAATTCTTATCTTAACATTTATTTCCCAACTGAGTCATTCCTCAGTTGGGAAATAAATGTTATTACAAAAATAATAAAGAATATCAGGTGCCTGGCCATGGTGGTCATGCAAGGTGAAATGCGTGAATTGTTGTCTGCAATCAGCTGTTGGAAATTGAGGCTTGTGATTGTAACTGCAATGCTTGGGTATGCTGTGTGTGTGCCAATGTTTATCATTCCGAAGTATAGCTGCTTCAATGATAGGATTGATGCATTCTCCTTTGTTCTGGTTAAAGGCATCACGACAACACGAAATGTGGAGCGATTCCAACCAGACGCAACAACGTGGCATGGGTCGATGTTGTTGCTGGGTAGATCAGAAGTACTCTGCAATCGCTGAGTCTTCCAAATCCACAGAACGGATTGCTTTCTTGTGTTCAGAGATTCGATCTTTGAGTCTCTTGCCAGATTCACCAATGTAACAGCCAGTGCAGTCACAGCAGGAAATACAGTACACTGAACCGCTCCGCAAGAGGGGGGGGGGGAAATTGGTGTTTTTACTTTTAAGATGAGGGACTGCAATTTCCTGCCTGGAAGCTGCAAGCACTTTATCCTGTAAGTCTTGTAAGCCTTTAGAGAGCTGTTGTGACAGGCCCGGGTAGTAGGGGATACAAGTAGTCGACGTGGGGTCATCACTATGTGCGGTCCTAGGGTTTGCTGTGCGGTCACAGGCCTGCAGGTCACACTCATCTAAGGTACTGGTTGGGTAGCCACACTTAGCCAGGTCTGTTTTTGCTATAACAATCTCACTGTGTCTCTCATCTACAGAACTGGAGTAGGTCCAGGTGTGGGTTAGTAGGGCTCGCGTGGTACCGAGAAGCTGACTGTGAGCATGTACTGACTGATAGGCTGGTGACTTGGCCAGCACACATCGGTTTGTGGTGGAATGAAGTCTTTAAATGCGTGCCCTTGCGCCGAACAAGGGTATCCAAAAAAGGGAAGAGCATTGCCCGACTCCAGTTGAATGGTGGACCGAATAAAGATGACAAACACATCGTCAATAAAGTGACACCAAAAGGCTATAGGATCTGGTAGACCTGCAAACGCACAGTCCTCCAGTTGTTCCATAGCAGTGTTTGCTGTGCCCAAGCTGATGGGTGCACCCATGGTTGTACAACGAATTTGATGGTAAAGGGAATCACGTTACATAACAACACCACCGGTCAGGCACAGCCTGAGGGCAGTGCAAACATCGTTGTCAGATAGTGAAGTTCTGCTGCCCATGGTTTGGCCATTGTTGAGGAGTTGTTTGGCACACGTGATGGCCAGGACAGGAACTGACATGAACAGTGATACCATGTCAAACGAGGCCATAACCTGATCTTCTGAAATGGTTAGACCGGAAATCAGATGCAGGAACTTTCCACTGTTAGAAATTGTGTGAACGGTCTTTCTTATCAGAGGTGAGAGCAAATTAGCAACAAACTTCGACAACTTGTACATCGGGGAGCCATAACAGGAGACAATAGGTCATAAGGGGAAACCTTATTTGTGGACCTTCGGTAAACTGTAAAACTGCAGAATCTGGCATCCAGAGGCATGTAGACACCAGCGTATGGATTCAAAGATCTTGCCAGACTTGAACCAACTGTCGACCAGGCTGTTGACTTTGGCCTCCTTCTGCCCTAAGATCTTTGAGAGTCAAGTACGGGTTTGTAAACGGGGGTGTCCTCTAAAAGACAGAGGGCTTTCATTTGGTAGTCCGAATGATCCAGAACGATCATTTGGCATCTCTTATCTCCTGGTAAAATGACAATGGAATCATCCCGTTTCAACGAGTTGAGGGCTGAGATCTGGCATTGGTTAAGATTTGAGCTAACCACATGGGCACGCTGTATGATTGCTGCAGTTTTGAGGGAAATTGCATTGGCAGTCTCTTCAGGTAAACGTGTCAACAACACTTCAACACCCGTGGCAAGTTCTGTGACTGGGGGATTGTGGGGGAGAACAGTGAACTTCATCCCTAGGGTGAGGGGCTCAAACTGCTCCTCGGACAAGTGTTTGTCACTTGTCTGAGGCAGTCCATGGCAGGGGCTCTTTGCAGGTGACTGGTGTTACAGGTCTCCCAAACTAAATTGTTGAACTTACTTTGCTGTCGAGAGTGATATCGATCAGATTGCTTGGTAACATAAGGTTTGGACAACATTAGAATATATGGAGGAGGGGACCAGGCTCCCAAGTTCAAGCATGAGGATGGCTTTGCTGGTGGAATCTCCCCATAGGTCCCGGTGAAGACAGCCAATCCAGATTTGCATAGTTCGGAAACTGAAGTTCCAACAGGCATGCTGCATAAGTTTATTGTGAAATGGTGCTCTGTAGCGAAAGCCTTTTGGAATGACGTGGTGAGCTTTGCACCAGTGTACAAATCGAAGATGCTGGTTATTGCAGGCTATGAAAATGAAGCTTTTCTGTAGCTTCACAATAACACTGTAAGTGTGTTGGCCAAAAACAGTATGTATAAATTGAAAGAGGCCTCTGTTCTCAGGATTCATTATAGGAATATAATTCAGCTTTACTGAGAAGACGGATAAAACAACAGGTTTTGGGTAAAAATTCTTTAATATTAGATTGGAACAAGACAAAACAAGTTAAAAATAAAGTGAACAAATCACCAAAGGCTTTCGGACTTAAGTAGTCCTTCCTCAGTTGGGAAATGAGCATTATTACAAAAATAATAAAGAATATCAGGTGCCTGGCCATGGTGGTCATTCGAGGTGAAATGCGTAACACAGGTGCAGACAACAATCAGCTGTTGGAAGTTGAGGCTTGTGGTTGGAACTGCAATGCTTGTTACAACCACAACTTGTTACATACCCCAACTACATGGGTATGTTGCGTGCACCAACGTTTGTCATTTAGGATGATGGCTGCTTCAGTGATGGGATGGATGCATCCTCCTTTGTTCCGATTAAAGGCATCATGACAACACGAAACATGGAGTGATTCCAACCAAACACGATGAGGATATTGGCAGGATCAGTCGGTAATTTTAATGTCGCGGCATGGCTCAATGTCATGCTGTTTAGTTTCATCTGGTCTACCCAGAAATTTCCATCACATCAGGTTTCTTCGAAAATCACAAAAGAAAATTAACAGTGAAACTTTCACTGTTAATCAAATGCATGGGATCCAATGAGAGGCATATCATAAACCAAAATATCATTAATGAGGTGTCATTAAGTATTATAAGGTTGAAGGAAAGTTTGGCAAGCTTTGTTGCTTTCGCAGTATGCATCAAGCTGCTTTTCCTGCATCCTACAGGATGTAAGTGTACATATGCCTTTATTTAGTAAAAACTACATTGTACAGGAATAATTAAATAGGAATTAAATTGGCTGAATAATTAAATGAAAAGAACTATTGAGAAGTAATTAAGAAAGCAAATGGTTAAAATATTAATATGGACTGTTGTACTATATGGCTTAGAGACATGGACACTGGGAAGAGAGGAGATCAGATGGCTAGAAGCATTCAAGATGTGGGTGTATAGAAGAATGGAAAAGGTAAAATGGATGGACAGGGTGAGTAATGAGGAAGTTTTGAGGAAAGTAGGTGAAGAGAGAACATTAGTAAAAGAACTAAGGAGAAGGCAGAAGAACTATAGGACATGTATTAAGGAGAGAAAGCATGTTGAGGAAAGTAATTGAGGGGAAGATGTGCGGAAAGAGTTGTTGGGAGAAGGAGAATTGGAATGATGGATTGAATGTAAAGAGGAAATTATGCAGGAATTAAAAGGAAAGCACAAGATAGAGAAGCATGGAATCAGTGAAGCCCTGAACCTCCCTGAGGGCAGAGAACTAGAAGAAGAAGAATTAAATAGGAATTTAATTATTCAGCCTCTGAATATGGTTGGGAGGAAGTTGCCACAATGTAAGGTTTTGTAAATGTTAGAGTTCGAAATTAATAAATCCACTCAGCAGTGTTTAAGTCACTTTTTTTTTTTTTTATCCATATAGTGCTTCCTTAACTAGAAACCTTAACCAGGTAAGAGTAACAAGCATATTATGTACTGAATTATAGATTACACAAATCTGCATTTTGAAAAAAAAAAAAAAAAAAAAATCACTGATGTTTTCTCAAAAAAGGGTGTTTCTGAATCATTTTCTAATGCCGATTTCAAAAATGCCTTCCATTTGTTTTCATCACATCAAGTTTCTTTGAAAATCACAAAAAGAAAAATGATTTTTTACAAATTTTTATTTATTTTGGCAGAATTTGTGCACTGAAATTATAATAAAATGCTACTTTTACCATACTTTTATATTTAAATACATGTTGAAAAACTATTAAAAAGGGCAGTATGGTAAAAAGTCCACTAAACTCACCTCTCATTTTAAAAACTGGTCTATGATGGGTCAAAGTTTGTTTCTTTGATTTTCTTGCAGATCCTTCTACTTTACAGTCTCACTTTAGCATTCAGCAATAGTCAGCCATCACTGACATTCCACCACACTTGGTACCTAATCTGATTGTCTTTAATATTGTGGTGAAACCTCTTGCCCTGTCCTTCACTAACACTTTCCAGATTTTCTGGGAAGTGTGAGCGTGTTAAAAAAATCACTCAATATGAGAGTGTTAAAAAAATGTATCTTGACACTCATGTTGCAGCCTATCTCGAAGTTTGCCAACATATTTTCAGTTATATTCTTGTAGTCTTGCTCCTTGTTGTTCCTTAAGAAGTTCTGAATAACAGACCCAAAACTAATCCTTGCCTGTTTTTCTCTTTTATTCATAGTTCCTCAAAATCTTGGTTCCTCATCAGTATGAAAATTTGAACTCCAACAAAAATACTTTGTTTTAGCATCTCTTGGGTGATTCGATGGGAATTTAGTACAAAGGTTGTTGAAGCCGGGACCTTCCTGAGGTAGAGCCTTCACAAACAGCTTCCTCAAATCCAGTTTGATATGCAAGGAGTACAGTTTGGGGGTCTTCTAGTGGTTTTTGAACTATGTTCTGTGATCGAGGCAATAAACTGTCCCTCTTTGGCCAGATGTTGCCATTCTAGTGCTGTCCATTCACACAAAAAGTAAGGCATTTTTGTGCAGATTGCTGTCCAAGTAACATGCCTATCACTTTAAAGTCAGCACAGACCAACCAGCCATGTTCTTTATGCTTAATATCAACAACTTTTTCAAGTTTTCGTATCTTTCTTTCAAATGCACAGAGTGAGCTACTGGAATTTACCCATATTTATTTCTATTGTGGAGCGTACACCTTTGAGACCCCTCCTTGATGAGTCAATAAAAAGTATTCACTGTGTAGGATTTAACTAATCCCTAAATAGTTCATTAAGTCATTTATATTACTGCAAAAAACCATAGAATCATCCTGAGCAAATTAGGAGACTCATTCTCTGTGTCTGTAACCATCAAAAGAAATTCCCATGTACTAGAAGATTTTTTTACTTAAGTCTAGAACCAAGGAGTTCTGCCAATTCCTTTGGTTATTTTAAACCTCTTACCAGGTCAGCAGTTGAGAGCTGGCCTCAGTGTCCCCAGGTATGTAGACTTAAGTTTCATCTTCAAAAGCTTCACTTTCAGCACTCTGCTGCTATATTCTCCAATATAAGTGGATGGCAGATTATCTCCATGTGGGTCTGGTCTAATGGCAGTTTATATTCCCTAAATTTCATCTGTTGCATCCCTTATTTTAGTTATGTTGTTATTGTTGTTGTTATTTGATTTTTAGGAGCATTAGCAACTAAGGCCATATTGCTCCTGGGATATGCGGTGGTCATTTCCTGTCCTTTCCGCATCCTCTGTATTTGGTGGTGACTGGCTCGAACCCCGGTCTAATCAAGAAGCGTGTGCTACGCACTGCTGCTCCTGCCCACATGGCTACGGAGGCACCCCTTATTTTAGTGGTTTCTGTTTACTGCAGTCATATTTCCTCTTATTTCATTTGCCAAAATAACATTTTTTTTTCAGTTATCAGTCATATATGGTACTGGTATATTCAGATGGTATGTTGGTAATCAAACTGCATTAATTCTCTTTACTCATTCCACCTAAGCACAACTTCCAACTACTGTCACTTATGCTGTACATAAGGTGAAATTAGCTAATTGAGAAGTGAGCAGTTTTTCTTTTTAGTCTCTTTTTCTTATTTTTTTAATGAAAACCCTTAACACGAAAATTATTATAACCTTATGGTACTTATAATATTTTAGGGCAGAAAGCATCAAACTGTAAAATTCAAACTATGACATTAGTTAGTGCATTTTTATCAATTCTATATAGTGGAATATTAGAATATAATGCCCTTCTTTGTATCCCTCTATATCATTAACTAAGCAAAAGTAACAGTCATCATAGTGGTTTGTAAGCTCCTGGCAAATCACGGGAATTGCAAATTGCATAGCCTCCTTTTTACCATTTTTCTGTAATCTCAATGCTTTAACACAGGTTTGGCACACTTTATGTGGAGCCCATTTTTTATCTTGGTCACCAAGTTTCACTCTAAAATAAGTATAATGCACCTTTTTTTTTTTAACAAATTTTGTAATATTTTGTCTTTGCTTGAAGACTGCATAACTTCCTCAAATATAACAAAATAAGTTTGGATTTCAAACACTTGCGCGAAGACATTTTACTCACTTTTAATCACAAGTTTGACACGATAACCTTAAAAATAAACTGAGTTCACACTGATAAACTGCTGCATGGAGCTCTCAAGGTCAAGAAACAAATGACTGAAGGCAGTATTGCCAACATGTGAAGATTTAGTTTATAAATTTCCAACATTTACTCCTAACTTAATACATTCAATAATATGACTCATTACATCAGTTTAAGTTATTTGTGAAAATACAGTGCATGATAGAATAAAATGAATAACATTTCTGAAATCAGCATAAAAAATTGAGTTAAAAACTTCTGTTAGTTTAAAAACATCAAAAATCATGTAGAGTGATGTTATTAGATATGGAGGGAGAGAGAGAAAGAGAAAATGTGTGAAATCTTATTTTGGTTGAAGGTGTGAATAAAAAAAATGAAGATGAAAAGTATTTTGTCAAAATAAAAAAAATCAAAAAAAAAATCATTTCTACTTTCCAGTTATTTTTCATAATATTTTTCCCATTCAATTATTATTATTAATAATTTTTCTTTTCATACAGAGTGAATGCATTCTCTTTTTGAACATTTGCCAAATGAACTAAATAAAGTTTTTAAATTTTTAAAAATACTTAAATTTATTGAATATTTGTAAAATATATAAAACCTTGTGTACAACAGTTGTAACTAATTGTAGGGCGTATGACTTGCTTCAGCAGGCAGCAAGGCTCAATCATTCTAGAGCTCAGGAACTGGTGGGACAAACAGTGATGTTTGGTGACATCTTGCCGCAGAACATTACTGATGCTCGGATTTACTTTGAACATTTATGCAGTAAAGGAGCTCCCTTTGGGCAAATGGTAATTTCAGTATCATTTCTTTTTATAACTCATTATTTGTATATTTATGATTTGTGTATAATTTTTTTCTATATCTTAACTGAATATTATTTCGAATAAAATTAAAAATACTAATAAGTTAAATTATTTTAATTGCTTAATATATTATTTTGTTCTTTAACTGGAAAACATTCATATTCACTCTCTAGATATTTTCTGTTAATTTTTCACTTGTTTCATTAAATTTATATTCCCTAAATTTCATCTGTTGCGTCCCTTATTTTAGTGGTTTCTGTTTACTGCAGTCATATTTCCTCTTATTTCATTTGCCAAAATAACATTTTTTTTTCAGTTATCAGTCATATTTGGTACTGGTATGTTCAGATGGTATGTTGGTAATCAAACTGCATTAATTCTCTTTACTCATTCCACCTAAGCACAACTTCCAGCTACTGTCACTTATGCTGTACATAAGGTGAAATTAGCTAATGGAGAAGTGAGCAGGTTTTTCTTTTTAGTCTCTTTTTCTTATTATTTTTTTAATGAAAACCCTTAACACAAAATTATTATAACCTTTTGGTACTTATAATATTTTAGGGCAGAAAGCATAAAACTGTAAAATTCAAACTATGACATTAGTTAGTGCATTTGTATCAATTCTACATAGTTGAATTTTTTAGACAACCCGAAATTTGTACATTAGCATCATTACTGTAACATCTCATTGTGAAATCTTTCACAATGAGTTGCCCTCCTTATACGTTAAACAAGTAATGCTTTCCCATTACAGACGATTACTGTTACTTATTTTCAATTGAGTACCACCATTCATACAGTGCTGTTTTAAAGCTATTTGGCTTCTCATCAGTGAGCAGGCAGGTGGCCAGAGGTATAAGGGTGACAACCCAGTTGTGAGTAATTTATGCAATATGAGAGGTGTCAAAAGGTGTGCTTCTTAGACTAATAATGTTTTGGGGAAGAAAGTCTCAAACTATGTAAATTTCAAACTGTGACATTAGTTAGTAGTGCATTTGCATCATTACTACATAGTTGAATTTTTTAGACAAACTGATGTTTGTACATTTGCATTATTATTGCAACATCCCATATTGTGAAATCCTTCACATCGAATGCCCTCCTTATACTTCAAATAAGTAATGCTTCCCCATAACAAAAGACTGCTGTTGGTTATTTTCAGTTGAGTGCTACCACCACCACCACTTAGACTAATATTATTGGTCTAAGAAGCACACCTTTTGGTGCCTCTCATATTGTGTAAATAAGTTACAACTTGGTTATCACCTATTACACCTCTGGGTACCTGCCTGCTCAATGATGAGAAGCCAAATTGTTTTGAAACAGTACTGTCTGAGTGGTGGTACTCAACTGAAAATAAGTAACAATAGTCTTCTCTAATGAGGAGGTCAACTTGGGAAGGATTTCACTATATGAAATGTTACGATAATGATACAAATGCATTAACTAATGTCATAACCTTATAGTACTTAGTGCTGTGCATTGGGTGGGTTGAAGGTTTAGAAGACAGAAGATACTTGCTGAAATCAGACATGAATTTCTATAGATTGTGATTTCCCGGAAATACATGTAAAGGAAAGTTGTTGCAGAAAACAGACATTGAAGGGATAAATGAGAAAGAAGAAAAGTTAGTTCTGTGAGTTTGAAGTTGGACAGTAAATGGATGTTGACTGGTTACAGCTTGTGTTTGGACTGCTTTAGAAGGGTGAGGAGATATTATAGATTATAATTCAAAAGAACACTGCCAATGGAAGAATCTTTAGAAAAGGTATGTAGCAGAAATAGAATGTTAAATTGACGGAACAGATAAGTTTTGTAAGAAATAGATTCATTAATTAAATTGACTGCCTCATTTGAATGATGTCTAGAAGTCTGACAGAAGAGGTTTTGGGAACAATATTGCATGGTAGGACAGATTTGAGATTTATAAAGTAGTTTTGAGTGAGTAGTTGTTTAAAATAAAAGTAACATTGAGAGAAAAAAAAGAAAACCCATGTTTTTTGATTAAGTAGAAGCAATATTTGCAGTGCTCATGCCAAGACAGATTATAAATCAGGGTAAGCTCTAATAGATAGGTGGTCTTGTCTAGAAATCTGAGTATCATTGGAAATAAGAACAGGAGCAGTAGACTCCTTTTTGAGAGATATAGGATTGAGTTTCAGAAGGATTGAAATTAACTAAGTTATCTCTGCTCCCATTGGAGAAATATCTGAAGATCAGTATTTATGGAACTGGTGGCATATATTCGAGCCGGCAAAGTTGTGTGTGTGTGTGTGGGACAGGGTCATTAATATACAACAAGAAGAAAAGAGTGGGAGAAAGAACTGAACCTTTGTGAATACCAATATTAGTGGGAAAGTTAGAAGACAGAGAGCCATCTCACACCACCTGCAGCGAGTGGTCAGAGAGAAAACTGGATACCCAGTTACAAAAACAGTTGGCAATTCATAAGATGGAAGCTTGTTTAGAAGATCTTTATGCCAAACACAATTGAAAGCCTTACAAAGAGAAACTGCTTGAGTTTCACCACACTTTCAATTGGATTTTCTTTAAACTGTGACATTAATTAGCACATTCGCATCATTACTACATAGTTGAAGTTTGTGCATTGGAAAATAACGGGCATTGTATCACCGGTGGATCAACACTAATGGAATCCATACTGCCAATTGTTGATCAGTTGGCAGGTATCGAGATACAAGGGGTGATCATTTAATTCATGGACTGGTACAAGATTTTATGTTTACCATGCAAACTTTCCATAACTGCCACTAGAGGTGCTCTCCCTGATACTACTGAGCAGATTCTGTGTGCGCATGCCAGCACTTGTCAAACTAGTGTTGCTTGAAGAGGGTTTTTTTTTTTAGCCACACGTCACTGATGATCGTTTTGAAGCAAGTATCATGTTGGACATACCGATTGAACGGTGATGTGTGATTTGTTGTTGTGTTAGACGGGTCTTAAATGCACCGGAAACTGTTCAAGAGATGAATGAAGTATATGGCAATGAGTGTCTTGGGAGAATGGCCATATTTAAATGTCACAAGTGATTCAGTGAAGGCTGTGAGTCTGTTGCAGAAAACCCAAGACCATGTCAGCCTTCCTCAACAACACCTGAGCAAATTGCTAAAGCCCAGGTAATCTTGGATGAAGACAGGCGAATCACACTTTTTGAATTAGCTGTTAGAATGTCCATTTCATAAGGTAGTGATTGTGAAAGATCACCTGAAAATGCTGTGAATCTGTGCCCACTGGATTTCTCACAATTTGACTCCAGAACAAAAACAGCAAAGAGTAGACTTGTGCAAAGAAATGATTGATTGTTTTGAAACACAGGTTCAAAACTTTCTTAAATCGAATAGTGACTTGTGATGACTTGAATTTTTCACTGTGATCCAGAGACAAAACAGTTGAGTGAGTATGGAAGCATTCTGATTCACCAAGACCTAAGAAATTTCAATCTTCTCATTTGGCTGACAAAGAAATGGTTCTTGTGTTTTTTGACATAAAAGGCATTCTTGTTATATGTTTTGTGCCTCTTGGAACAACTATTAATAAGGAAGCAGAGGTTGTCAGATTCAAACTTTGCTGTGCCATTTGTGAGAAATGTCAAGACCTTTCCAGTGGGAAGTGGTTTCTCCATCAAAACAATGCCAGGCGCCATATGGCTAATATTGTGCAGCTGGTGATCACTGCCATAGGTGCTGAGGTTTTGCCACATCTCCCTTATTCATTGGACTTAGCCCTATGTGATTTCTTCCTGTTTCCACATCTGAAGAAATCTCTGAAAGGCAAGTGTTTCGCTTCCGACAACAATTCTCACAGGGCCACAACGGATGCACTTTGCAGTCTTTCGAAAAATGGCTTGCAAGAAGCATTTAATGTGTGGGTACGACTGTGGCGAAAGTTTGTCAAGTTCAAGGGAGAGTATTTCGAGAAGGAGAAATCCACAGAAGATTCAGATGATGACAGTTAAGATAAGATCTTGCACCAGTCTCCGAATTAAATGATCACCCCTTGTAGATTAGGAGTGGGTAATTAATGGATTTCCTCATTACTTCAGAAAGATAGAGATAAGTGCAAGGGGATGATACTTGAATTGGAGGAATTTCTCTCCATTTTTAGGAACTGGCTGGATATGAGCAAATTTTCAAGCAGAAGGAAAAACATCAGTGGAATAAGAAAGTGTAAAAAGGAAACAAAGAACAGGAGCACAGGTTTTGACAAGTAGAGAAATGCCATCAGAACCTGGAACTTTCTTGGTGTCAAAATTGTTCAAAATTCTTCTGACATCATCTTGATGATGGATTAGAAGAGGCATTGAGTGAGTAGAGTTAACTGAGAATGGCAGGAGGTGATTTACCAAGATCATCAATAAGAGTTAGATAAAAATTAAGGTTCTAGTAAGTCTTTATCTTTAGCTGCGAGGAGGCAATAGTCCAAGTTTTAACAGAGGTGGAAGTATAAATGGGCAAAAAGTTGCAGCCAGTGGCTTTGAATAAAGACCAGAATGCATGACAACCATTTGGACAAGAAGCAGGTTTTCTATATTTATGATTTGTTCAAAAACTAGTTCGGATTGATTAATAATCAGCTTATAATTGTTGCAAGCTTTAGTTTAGGCAGAAAATGAATGCGGAGTAACCCAATTGATATATGCAACGTTCTAATCTTGAAAAGAATTAGCACGGTATTGGGAAAGATCCAATTAAATCTTGTCCTTTATCAACAGTTTTGATAAAGGATGTGATTTTAAGGGGTAGAGTTTGGAATAAAGGATTTTATCCCTACAAGAATGATTTCACTGATGTGATCTGAGCAAAAAGTATCAAAAGATTTGGAACAGTAATCCAACCAAAGAAAAGAAATCTCACAGATTACCCCATTTTTACATTCTTAATGCCAGACAACACAAGGCTGAGTATGGTCATGAGGGAAAGGCTCCATTGGAGAAGAGACTGACTAAGTTGTGATTTAATGTGTCTAGAGGACCACTCACTATGACTGTATATTCTAAAGAGTTTTTCATGAGAAAAAGACCAACAGTGTTGGGTGTGTGGGTGGGATTGTCTGGTAGTGTGGTAAGTAAATGAACAATCTGTGCAAGGTCATTAGTAATTATAAAAGTCTCAGCATCCCAAAAGATGGTTCTGTGTGACTAGAAAACTGAATTCAGCTGGAGTTGTGAACATTAATTTCCCAAGGAAATTACCACACTGTTAAGAAAGTTGGATTGGAGAAAATAGAGTTTCAGAGAAAGGAAGTCAAAGAGTTCCAAATGATCAGAGGAGTTAGGAAAATGATAGAGGTAGAAAATGAATTTGACGGAATGGGGTAGAGAGATTTTAAGCCAGAGAAATTGAAAAGAGGAGATTCCAAATTACTGTGTCTTTAACAGGGATTATCAGAGTGAACATATATAAAGATAGAACCTTTGAAGCAAAAAGTATCATACAATGAATAATTAGGACAACTGGTTGAGTAGTGGGTGAAGCAAACAATAATTGGGATTCTGTTGGGAAAAAAAAGTTAGTGGAGGTTTGGCATATTGTAAGTGGAAATGGGATTGAGATTGTAACTGAGACCATATATATTTGTGAAGTTAATGAAGGAGTTTGTTTAGTTAGTTTGACTATTCATGATGCGTTTAGTAGATAAAGTAAAAGTGGGGGGGGGGACACATTGTTATTTGGTTTTTAGGAGCATTAGCAACTAAGGCCATATTGCTCCGGGATATGCGGTGGTCATTCCCTGACCTTTCCGCATCCTCCGTATTTGGTGGTGACGGGCTCGAACCCCGGTCTAATCAAGAAGCGTGTGCTACGCACTGCTGCTCCTTCCCACCTGGCTATGGAGGTGCCTGGGGGGGGGGACACGTATGAAGTAATGAAATTTTTGGGTAACGTACACACAGCAAGAGTTCCCAGCTCCTCGACATATATTGATCGTGTCCCTGGACATACAATACTTGATCTCCTTCCCTTTCTGTCACCCTTTGGCAGAATAGAGGCAGTGAGATTATACACTAGATGATCTAGTTGCTTTCTAGAGATTTACTGATAATTTTGGTCTGAGTGATTCTCAAGTGGCCAGCCTACAAACACTTTGAACTGTGCCTTCAAATTTGTAAGGATGATTGGATTCTGCCATGATGCCCACCATACTCCCAAAAGACATCAGTCTTACTTCATGATGTAAGAGACAGGAGTAATTGCAGCTTTGTCCCAGAGACTAAACATGAGTTATGCCACTTCAAGATTTTTTTTAGTTAAGATTACATTATAATGTGATACAAAAACAGTGTTTGTTTTTAGCTTTTATTTCTCCATTTTGGGCTCCTCATTTATAACTTGACTATTAGCTGCCTGCTTTTGTAAATTTCCTTTTTACATACAATTGGGTTAGAGAAATTGACTGAAGTATTGAACAGGAATAAGATTAATTCATGCACGGTGAAATTTTCGACTGTTTAACAAAGTAGGCTATTAACTGTTTCCATATTCTTGGATTTTGCTGTGTTATGTTATTTCCATTTAATACCTTTAGGTAATTTCCCTAATGCAGTTGTATGCAATTTTAGTTTGCTAAGATGAGATTCAAAATGGGCCAAAGTAGATCTTGTACCAGAAATAATAACAACAAATAACATAGATTTTAGCCATTTAGGTTAGGAAAATTTGTAATATTGGGGCAGTTAGTAGACAACTTTGAAATACAGTCATTCCTCATATAGCACGATAGTTGTGTTCCTAGAAACTCTTGTGCAATGCAAAATCGTGCAATATAAACAACAGGCCCTATGGGAAAAATAGGGTTAGATGCTGACCACCCAAGATTGAACACACATTTGTAACCAAAACATTAGCAGACACAAATAAATAATCATAATAAAATACGTAAGTATTTTATTATGACTATTACTTAATAAAATATTGCTAATGCTTTTGCTTCTATCGTAAGCAAACTTGTTCTTTGTTTGATTTTCTATCCAAACAGATGACAGCCGTTCCATCTCTTCCAATTCTTTGTGTCTTGATCTAATGGATTTTTAGCATTAGCAGAGGCATATGGTGCAAGGTAGCAAGTTTATATAAAAAAAAAAACACACTTTGAGTTGTTCCTGCTATGAAAGTTGTTTTTATTTTCTCTGCATTATTTCTATTTCTCGGCATTGCCTCATTTAGGCCTGTAGCACGTGCAATATCATATGTTCATTCATTTCGCTCAAAGCGTTTCACAATTTCAGTCGACAGAGGCGGACTGGCCATAAGCCTTACCGGAGAAACCCCCGGTGGGCCGGAGGCCAGTGTGATTTTGGCTATAAATGTTAGTATGAGGCTGCTACAAATTTTCCCAGGTAAGAATTTTTGACCCAGTCCGCCTCTTGTCTATCGATATTGCTTTTCTTTTTCTCTCTGAATCTGTAGTGTCTTCACCAGGATGCTTCCTCTTCACACCTTTTAAGAATTTTACTCATTTTTAGGGAATAAAGCACAATTACAATTAATTGTGCTTTATTCCATTGTTCTATTGTGCTTTATTGTATTGTGCTTTTTACTATTAACACCTCACTAGCTCACATTTTACTAAGCGCATTCCATAAAACAATAAAAACATTTTTTTATTGTCTTATGGTTACTACCATAAAACAAAAACAATTTCCAGTTGCGTTTCTGCTAGTGGAATCTGTTATAATCTGGTAGTAAAGTCGATCTAATTGCATTTGCGATAATACTATACTGGAATTATGTGGGTTTTTATGTTATATCTAGAAAATAAACTCGTACACCGACCATTGAACAAAATTTTACTGTAACTAGAATTTTTACAAATAATATAAAAACAAATTATTTACAATAAACTAATAATTGTATATTGCGGAATACTAAAAACTGTAATAAAAGATCGTTTACCATAAAATAAGCTAAAATATAAAATTAAAAGCGCTAAAAACCTGCATCAAATCTCCCCGGAGGATGCTATTATTTTGGATCGTGCACACGGATACTGGGAGCGTAAATGGCTCGAGGGTTTACGGATTGGTTCATCCAGTAAGAACACCATGAATAGAGATAGAGGCATGCATATGCATCCTATTTTTGAAACAATTGTATTAAGTTCGGATGAACGATTTTATTTGCCACGTACCCGAGACATTTCCGCTTCCGGTTCTGACCATGTGCCGATTGAACCACGTGGAGAAATACCACGTGTGGAAGTACCGTGAACCTGCTATTTAAGGAGATGTTGCAGAAAGTCATATTACTGTTGAAGAAGAGAGCTGACGCTCTCGAAAGCTCCAGGTTTTTAGCGCTTTTAATATTATATTTTAGCTTATTTTATGGTAAACGATCTTTTATTACAGTTTTTAGTATTCCGCAATATACAATTATTAGTTTATTGTAAATAATTTGTTTTTATATTATTTGTAAAAATTCTAGTTACAGTAAAATTTTGTTCAATGGTCGGCATTGAGTTTATGTATGAGTGTATGAGTATTCAGTGTATGAGTTTATTTTCTAGATATGAGTTTTCCCGACCTCAGAGGCCTCTTTCAGGTTTTTATGTTCTTATGATGAAATGTGTTTCCCCTTCACTGATATGAAAAACAATACATTTTCAGAATCTTCTCTTCATTCCTATCGTGTTGCGTTCAGTTGGGGGTGATTCCATGTTCGACTGCCATTTCTTGTAAATACAAAGGCAAATTGTGCATAAGCGAATTCGGTTCGTGTTATATACGATATTGTTCCCCTATTTATAAATCGTGTATGATCGAATTCATGTAGTGTAAACGCGTGTTATATGAGGACTGACTGTAGTTTGAAATGGACACACACACACACCCCCACACACACACACAACAAACTAATAGAAGCTGTCATAATTGTTAAAGAGAAGACCTTTTAGCTCTCAGTTGTGATTTGGAACATAATGATGCAATTCAAAATGGCCAAAGTAGATTTTGTACCAGAAAAAATAACAAACAACATACATTAGGTTAGGAAAGTTTGTAATATTGGGGCAGTTAGTAGACAACTTTGAAATAGTCTGAAATGGACACACAATGGTCTGACATTGGCAATAAGGTTTTAATATGTAATTCAGTCATTTATACCAGTCTTTCAGTTATAATAAAATGGAAAGCACAGTTGCTGAATGAAGGGATTTAATCACATTGAGCCACTTGATGTCAATGGGTTAACTGTTGATGAACCTGCTCAGGTTGCTGACAAACTGAATATGTATTTTGCATCTATTTCCATACATGAGGAATTCTTTAGAGAAGGAGATGACAGAAGTTTATCAAACTAATGGGGAGCTAAATGATTTTATGATAACTGAAAGGAAAGTGGAAGAGAAATTGTTGAACCTAAATATGAAAAAGCACCTGATGTGGTAAATAAATTCAAGGAAGAACTGGACAAACTTTTGGAAGTGAATGGATAGGTGAGATGGGAAGTGTTTCTTTTTTTTTAGCTGATGCTATATAAGCTTGCTTTCTTGCATCATATGCCTCTACTAATGCTAATTTAATAGGCAGGAGTTTGACACCTTTAAGTCTGAGGAATTGTGGGACATCATATATTGTACACATGAAAGTAGTTCATTTTTTGTGTCACAAATTAGGTTGAGAATTGCAAATTGGGCACACTCTCAATTACACAAGGACACACACCGTTATATTATAAATGTGGCCAAGGAAGAAATAAACAAATGAAAACAGTGCTGAAATCCAGTGGTGTTGTGGGTGGGGAGTATTTCATTAAAAAAAAAAAAAAAATCTGATATGACCAAACAAAAGGTCCCTCAGCAAAGTATATTTACAACACAAAGCATTGTGTTTATGATTACATCATTTGATATAGAAATATTTCTTCAGACAGTGGACTCAGTGTGCTGACCGGGCTAGCCGGGTGGGTAAAGTGCCTGCCTAGCAATCCAAAGGTCGCGGGTTCGAATCCTGCCTCTGGCTTGGATCAAAGTACTGCAAAAACCTTGGGATGTGCATTATGGCCACAGAAGTCGATGCGCCAACGACTACAAAAAAAAACAGTGTACTCAGTCAGCAAAAAGGCACTAGAATTAGTAATCTAATTCATCTTAGTTCAATGGGAAATCACTTAGGTCAGATGCATTAAATTGAATTTTCATATCAATGCATGAAAGTGAATAAGTTATATCTGCTCTACTGTATTATTGAATGTGTGTGGTTTAAATATATTTTTATATGGTATACTACATTTGGTGCAATTAAAATATGCTTTCAAAACTGTAATTTCTGTATTTTATTTTTTAATGGAGTTTGATGTATTAATATTATTTGGTATTTAAATTTCATATATGATATGAAATTCTGAA
Source organism: Mastigoproctus giganteus (assembly GCF_048544385.1). Taxonomy (NCBI): domain Eukaryota; kingdom Metazoa; phylum Arthropoda; class Arachnida; order Uropygi; family Thelyphonidae; genus Mastigoproctus; species Mastigoproctus giganteus. Next base: position 169,265,010 of record NC_143577.1, read on the forward strand.
TTTCTTTTTCTAGTTTTCAGATATTTAGATGTGAAAACTAGAAAAATTCAGATGTAAATATCTGAATTTTTTTTTCTAGTTTTTAGGTTTCATGCATGCTACAGGATTAGGAGTTCCTTCCAGTCAAGCAAAGGTAGGAATATAAGAAACCTTGTTGACTTTTTTTTTTTTTATGTGAAAACATCTTTGGCGGTAACTGCTAAATTTCAAACTGAAGTAAAACCCATTTGTCATGAAAATGCAATGCGGAAATGATGAAAATTACGTCACTTCCTAAATGATGCATGTGATGCTAACTTAGTCACTAATGTTTATTCTGTAGAGTAAGTAGTGGACTGAAGTAACGTAAACGCGAGATGGAAATGATTCAAATGACTATGATTAAAGAGGCCTGTGCACTCTGGATTCATTATTACTATTGTGGATTATTGCAGACACAGAGCAAAATGGAAACAGAATAAATAATGACAAGTTTAATATTAATTGGAAAACATATATATTAAATCAGATACATACAAAAGCTTTCGGTTAGTTTGTTAACCTTCGTCAGTCAAACTGACAGTTAAGAGTGTGGAACATGAGGGTGTGTACTGCCAGTCGAAAACTGAAAGTGGACATCCCTCAAGGAAAGTTGACATCCCAAAACCTTCTCAGAATGATAATATGGTTCCTGGAGAGCAATGGCATCAAAATTGAAAGCATCTAAAGACTGATGCACCTCATCAGCAACAAGACGTGATCATTGCACATTTAACTGCAGAATATTATGCAGCAAGTCCTCAAAATTAGGATTAGACACTAACAACACTAAAATGCGAGATGAAAAAAGAAATTGTTGACAAATATTTGTATTGTTGCAGTCATACTTTCTGAAGGAAGTATGATTGTGATGTCATACTATTCAGTAAATGACTACAATAAAATGGGTAATTAGGCTGTTGGCTTGGATTTTTCTAATCTAAATATCCTTGGCTAATCCACGCCAAGGATGTTTTCACATAAAACATCTTTGTGCATACAAGATACACAGTTTTTTTTAAAATTAAGCTTTAATGTTTTAATTTGCAATGAAGTTTATTTAATTACCATTTTTTCAGGCACTTGTATACTACACGTTTAGTGCACTTGGAGGTAATACGTGGGCACAAATGGCATTGGTAAGTACACGGTAATAATTTGTAGTTATTATTATGTATTCAGCAGTTAAAAAATTGTTGATCAGATTGTAATTTTTTTTCCTCTTCTCATTTGATACTACAGTCCATGTTGATGAATATACAGTTTTCTGATATTTGCTCCCTTGTTCACTTGTTCAGTTTTTTAAAATGTTTTAGGTTAATCCTCCTAATTATTTGCTCTGAAAGATAATGGAAATATGCTTATCTGAGGATTGCTTTATAAAAAAAAATAAATAAATAAAAAAAAATAAAAATATGTTTCATACCTGTAGAAATACTTTTGTTCAAAGTGGCCACCTTGTAATGCCCAAAATCATTAATTATTATTATTTATATGTACAGTCGGTCCTCGTATAACACGTGTTTGCATTACACGATTTCAATCATACACGATTTATAAATAGGGGAACGTTATCTTATATAACACGAACCGAATTCGCTTATACACGATTCGCCTTTGTGTTTACAAGAAATGGCAGTCGAATGCGGAATCACCCCAACTGAACGCAACACGATAGGAATGAAGATGATTCTGAAAATGTATTTATGTGTTTTATATCAGTGAAGGGGAAACACATTTCACCATAATAACGTAAAAACCAACACAATTCCAGCTATCGATATAATCGCAAATGCAATTAGATGGAGTTTACTACCAGTTTATAACAGATTCCACTAGCAGAAACGCAACTGGAAATTGTTTTTATTGTTTTATGGTAGTAACCCCCAGAAATGTGCTTTAGTAAAATGTGAGGTGTTAATAGTGTATCTCGGCCTTTACGGTGTTGTTTATTCAGTTGCTACACGTGCGCAGCTTTGTTTATGTGTATCAAGCGTGCCTCCTCGTTTTGTAATTGTGCTTTATTCCCTAAGAATTAGTAAAATACTTAAAAGGTGTGAAAAGGAAGCGTCCTGGCTAAGACACTGCAGATTCAGAGAGAGAAAAAAAAAAAAAGCAATATCGATAAACAGAGGCGGACTGGGTCAAAAATTCTTACCCGGGAAAATTTATAGTGGCCTCATACTACGGTTTATGGCCAAAATCACACCGGCCTCCGGCCCACCGTGGTTTCCCCCGTAAGGCTTATGGCCAGTCCGCTTCTGTCAATAGAGAAAAAATATGAAATTTGTGAAACGCTTTGAGCGAAATGAAAGACCATGTGATATTGCATGTGCTACAGACCTAAATGAGGCAACGCCGAGAATTACAAAGAATGCAGAGAAAATAAAAACAACTTTCATAGTGGAAACAACTCAAAGTGTAATTAAAATCCATTAGATTAAGACACAAAGAATTGGAAGAGATGGAATGGCTGTCATCTCTTTGGATAGAAAATCAAACAAAAAGCAAGTTTGCTTACGATAGAAGCAAAAGCATTAGCAATATTTTATTACGACTTACGTATTATAATTTATACTTACGTATTAGTCGTAATAAAATACTTAAGTATTTTATTACGACTATTTTATTTAATATAATAATTTTTTACGAATAAAATACGTATTTTATTCGTAAAAAATACTTTTTTAGTATTAAAAAAATACTAAAAACACTTTATTATAATATAATATTATTTTTATTACGTATTTTAATCGTTATAAAATACGTAAGTATTTTATAACGATTAAAATTACCCGATTATTTATTGTGTTTGGTAATGTTTTGGTTCCAAATGTGTGTTCAATCTTGGGTGGTCGGCACCTAACCCTACTTTTCCCATAGGGCCTGTTGTTTATATTGCACGATTTTGCATTGCACGAGGATTTCTAGGAACGCAACTATCGTGCTATACGAGGACAGACTGTATATATAATATTTTTGTTTTTTGTGGTTGTGAAGAAGTGAGATTACAGTTACTTCAAATGCAAAAATATTGCTGTATGACAAAAGCAAGCAATATAATTTTCAAGAATAAATTGAATGGAATTCAGATCATTTGCTCATTTTGGTTTTAAAAAGCTAAGAAGACCGCTGCTACTTTAAAGGGTATTAAACCCAGACACAAATTGAAGAAATGCATCTCATATTTTTTTTATGCAAAAGATTTATCTTTCACTCTCTTAATTTCAGTGTTTTAATTTTGCACGGAGTGCTAAATAATCCTTTTGGCCTTTTTTAATGCTGCATATATTTGAAATGCCTTCCTTTTTTTATCTAGTACTGTAAGATATTCTCAATGTTTAACTTATTGAAAGAATAAAAGGAGGATTGGGTCTTGACCTTACTGTAAAGCTCATTTAAAGTAATAAATGTTAAATCTCAATCTGATAAATTTGAATCCACAATTGTGTAATTTTGTTTGTCTATCCATGTTGGGTGTATAATTAATGTTTATTCCTCAACAATGTAAAGTGTGCTTATTCCTCATTTTTGGGGACTTCAAACTCTTCATTCCTTCCTCTTTAGAACTACATAATCAGGTTTTGAAATGTTTCATGTCTTAGGGATGGTCCAAATTGTTTGTTCTCTTACACACAATAATCAAATTCTAGACCTTCTTTTTAACAAATACTGCTATTTGTGCTGCCATGACATTTGACCCAATCGTTACTTTTGGGTTTAATATATCAAAAATTCAATCATCCTTTCCCTCTTGTAATAATGAGGTAATTGTAACCGTGTGGGTGCTCCCCCTAAACTTCCTGTTAATTTTGCTCTTGAATTTTTGAAAATCTTTCCTTGGCATCTTCTCAACCCCTCTCCCATTGATCTACGTTTCCTGTATTGCAAACAATGCAGCTTCAAAATTTGTGAAAATTTAAAATTTTTCCAAACTGTGATGGGATTCCCAGCACTTACTGAAGCATTCTGAAAGAAACATACTATTTAGATGAAAATCAAACAACCTTCTGTCTTTAATTCTGAAACTATAAGATAGCTAGGGCAAAAAAATAACTTAAAAGAAACAAAATTGAAAAATTAATGTCTTCTAGAGTTTCGTCAGGCAAGAATATTATACTAAAAAATAATCATTCCTTCTTCAGTGAGTAGCTTGACATTATTTGTAGGGTTGATTGCTCCCCAAGTGATTGAAGTTCTCAGTCACAGCCACAGAATACTTATCAAATATACCCATTAGCTCCTTTAACTTTGATACTTCAGCTTAAAAATGTAATTAACCACTACATTAGTAGTAGTAGTGGCATGTGATGCAAGAAAGCAAGTGTATGAGCTTATGCAGCATCAGCCAAAAAAAGAAAAAAAAAAAAAAAAAAACACACCATTCCCTCCAAATGCCTGTCCAGTTCCTCCTTAAATTTATTCAACCTATCAACTTCCACAACGACAGATGGAAGTTTGTTCCAGCAATTAACCACCCGCTGGCTAAAGGCAAATTTCCGCACATCTATTCTACATCTGTCCTTTCTTAATTTGAATTTATGCCCCCTTAGGTTCGTAATCTGAACAAGTGGAAGGATCCCATCAGAATTCAGCGTGCTCAACTCATTCAAGGTCTTATACACCTCAATCAGATCATCACGCAGGTGCCTAGTCTCCAGCCACTGCAATTTGCAGAACTTAAGCCTCTCTTGGTAAGAGGATCCCTTCATTCCCCTCACCAATCTTGTTGCCCTTCTCTGTACACGCTCAAACAAATCTACATCCTTCCTAAAATGAGGCCTCCAAACCTGTATGCAGTATTCAAGGCATGGCCTGACCATTGCCTTATACAGAGGGACAATCACCTCCTTTTCCCTGCTAGCAAAATTCCTATATATCATTGTCAAAACCCCATGACCTGCCCTGGCAACCTGTCTGCATTTCTCAGAAAACTTCATATCTGACTGCACAATTACTCCCAGGTCTTTTTCATTTTCTACCACCTTAAGTGTAGTACCACACAGTTGGTAAGTTTCTCTGGGGTTACTTCTACCCATATGCAGTACTCTGCATTTGTCAAGGTTAAACTTCAGTTGCCATTTCTTAGCCCATCTGCCCAAATTATCTAGATCCTGTTGCAGTAGCACACTGCCATTACTGTCATTAACAACCCTGCCAGCCTTTGTATCATCTGAAAACTTTGACACTAAGCCCGATATACCTTCATCAATATCATTGATAAATATACAAAACAACAGTGGACCCAACACCGAACCCTGTGGGACTCCACTAATAACATTAGTCCATGAAGAGCAGCACCCATTGATTACCACCCTCTGTCTTCTCCCACTTAACCATCCTTTTATCCATTGTGGCAACTTACCCTTAATATTATTCTGCTCCAATTTGTACAATAGTCTTCTATGCGCAACAGTGTCAAAAGCTTTCCGGAAATCCGAATATATGATATCAAAATTATTTTTTGCATCCAGTTCCTTTGTAACCACATCATAATATCCTATCAAATTTGTCAGACAAGACTTTCCCTTAACAAACCCATACTGTGTCTGAATTATTGCTGCGGTCTTGGCTAGATGATCCTGCAATGCATCTTTAACCAGTGACTCCATTATTTTACCCGGAACAGAAGTTAAACTAACTGGTCTGTAATTACTCGTGTCATCCTTCGATCCCCCTTTGTGAATAGGGGATACATTTGCACATCTCCAGTCCGTGGGAACCTCCCCTGAGTCCAAGAATGCTCTCATACTTATGGCTAAGGGTTTGCTTAGTTACTTTGCAGCCTCCTTTAATATAACTGGATAGATCCCATCCACCCCAGGTGCTTTTCTTATGTTTAACTTCAACAATTTCTCCTCCACTTTGCTCTCAGTTATTACAAAATCATTAAGTATTCTGCTACAATTTGATAACTTCTGCCATTTTCAAACCTTAATAATTCCTCATGTGTGAATGTAGATGCAAAATACTCATTCAGTTTGTTTGCTATCTGAGCAGGATCATCAACAGTCGAACCATCGATGTCAAGTGGACCAATCAGATTCATCCCCTTCCTTTTAGAGTTTATATAAGTAAAGAAATCCTTGCTATTTTTCTTAGCATCTTTTGCCAAGGATTTCTTGTAATCTGCCTTCGCCTGCCTAACCTCCTTCGTGACCTGATTACAGACTAGCTTATATCTGCCATAGGCTTCTAAGTCGCTTGATAATTTATATGCATACCATGCATTTTTCTTCTATGTTAAGAGTCTCATTAGTTCATTAGATAACCATTTAGGCCTAAACCTTGAACAATGTTTCTTAATAGGTATGAAACTTTTAGTAGCATCCGCGATTAATTCCTTGAATCTTCCCACTTAGAATTTACTGCTGTAACATCGTCAGTTGATCCCACTGTACAGAATTTAAAAACTTTCTGAGACCACTGTACTCACCTTTACGGAAGCAAAAACCCTTTCCTTTACCCCTGATGGTAATTAAATCTTTAAGTAAATCCCACATCAGTACACTGTGATCACTGCCACCTAGTGGTTCCTTTATCTGCAAATTCTTAATACACAAATGATCACTGCTGATCAGATCAAGAGTATTACTCTCTCTCGTTGCCTTTCGAACATGCTGCTGCAGAAAACAATCATCCAATAAATCCACACACACTTGTGTGGATTTATTGGATCTGACTAGTGTGTGAGTGACCAACCCACAAGTTCCAGTCAATATCTGGGAAGTTAAAATCCCCCATTATAAGACATTCCGATTACTAGCCCACACTATTTCTCTGTACAATTGTTCATTGTACTCATTCGAGTCATTAGACCTATAACACACTCCTACTCTTATTTTTGCTTTCGCAGTGCTTATGTCACACCAAACTGACAACAGTGCATTGTTCATCTATATAAACTGGGTGCACTTCTTTTGATTTTATGTTTTTCTTAATTAACAGCATAACACCTCCTCCCTTTCTATCCTGTCTATCCTTTCTGTACACATTGTACTCCCCAAATTCCAGTTCTGCATTCCTTATATCTGTGTGACACCACGTCTCTGCTATCCGAACAATATCCGCCTTTGATGTCTTGACCAACACTTCAAATTCATCAAATTTATTTACTATACTTCTAGCATTGGTATACATGCAAGCATACATTCTCCTATTCCTAGTTAGCCTAACACATCCCATATACCCACCTATTTCACGATGACTGCCATCCGTCCCTGAAACCTACATCACCCCTCGCTCCAGGTCGCTATTTATTCTAATAGAAGTTGTGCAAGAATTACCTTCACCTCTGCCTGCGGCTACTGTTAAACTATTAGTCCTTGTATCCCCACCCCCAGGCCAGCAGTTTTCCGACCCACCTAACACTGCCTTGATAGCATCAGCAAATATTCTTGCACCCTTTCTATTTAAGTGTATCCCATCCCTGTAGAAGCAGTCTCTCCTGTTAACAAGTACAGACCAGGCTGAAAAAAATTCTATCCCTTGAGCCTTGCACAATCTTTCCAGGGCCGAATTGATCGACAAGGCTCTCATCATATACTCCCTTCTATCGTGTCTGGGCAGAATTGCAGACACTTTCAAATTCAACCCTAATTTCTGGCTTTTTTTTCAACAGTGACCTGTACTTGTTAAGTAATTCCGCCGGTCTCCTACTCTTAATATCATTAGTGCCAACGTGTACAACTATATCACCTTTTGTGCCCTTAAAAGATGATATCCGCTCTACAACGTCATGAACCTTTGCCCCTAGCAGACATACCCGGTCCTGTTCCACCTATCCTTTTTACAAAGCATGTTCCCCGTTTCCCTGACAATAGAGTCACCAACAACTAGTTCCTGTGGGACCAGTGCATTCTGCCTTGAGGGTTGTCGCTGTGTTGCATGATGACCAAGTGCAAGCTCTGCCGTTGATGTGGGCAGCTGAGAGCTTGATGGGCCCCTCAGTTTAGATCCTTCAAGGGCATCCACCCTATCCTTCAAGCTCTCATATAGGCCCATAACAATGCTAGGTTGTCGCGTGATTTCCTTACACTTCTTACATCGCCCATGGTAATATGTTCCGTTCCAGAGAGTTCGGCAAACATTTCACAAGTTGCACATTTTTTTAGGCTGTGATGCGTTGGAGAATCGCCCCCCTCAGTTCTACCCTAATTCACAGCACTCCTGCCACATTTATCAACTTATCTCCATTTCTAAGACCTTTGAGAAGGCAACTACCAGCAACCAATTAGTTAATCATTACTTAGCAATTACAAAAAAAAAAAAAAAAAAAAAATCTTATCCTTTGTCCAACTATACATACACAAAAATCATGTCACCTGACTGTATCCTAATTAGATGACCTACCTTTGGACCTATCCTACTTTTGTTACTTTCTCTCAATATTTCTGGACAAAAAACGGTTAGAGTTAATGTGTGAAAATCGGTGGGTATGTCATTTAGGGTATGGGGGAAGAGATCTGTAGAAGAAGAAAAAAATTATTTTAAATTTCCGCGACCAGGGGAAAAACTGCACTGCACATATGTAAAAGTTGTCATTTAATTCAAGACATGCTGCTTTATGCAAATGACATCCTGTTAGAAAAAAACAAAGCCAACGCCAATAACCATTATGGCTCTTACAAAAAAAGGAACGTGCTCTTTTAGTAAAACTGTTCTACCAAAATAATAGTAATGCTAATGCAGCACCATGCGAATATCCGAAACTTAAAGGTTTGCATAAAAGACCTTTGATGTCAATGGGGCTTCTAAAACTAATAAAGAAATTTGAAGTGACCGAGGAGTTAGGTGTAATTCCATGCAGGGGATGACCACGTATCAGAATGGAGGTAGTGGATGAAGTGGGAGTTACAATGTCGTCCAGGTCATAATGCAAAACACTACCTGCCAGAGTTGTATCAAGAGACTTGAACTTTTCTTGGTCTACTGTACGTAAAGTGCTTCAAATAATTTTATGCTGGTTCCTGTACAAGATTCACGTAGTGCAAGAACTAAAGTCTTGTGATCAGCAACAATGGATAGACTTTGCTCTATGATTTCTGACTTGTATGGAACTTGATGATACATGGGCTTGAATGATTTTGTGTCTGATGAGGCACATTTCACTCTTCATGGGGCTGTAAATTCACAAAACTGCTGAATATGGGGAACTTCTTGTCCATCTGCTGTGCATGAAAGACCACTACAAAGTCCGTATTACAGTTTGGTGTGGATTCACAGTACAGTTTATAACCGGACTATTTTTACTTGAAGAGTCTATACCTCATGGCCCCTGTAAGGTGTACGGTAATCAGTGAATGGTACCTGCACTCTTTTAAGAGATCATATTATTCCTGCTCTGCAAGAAAGGCAATGCTTGGAGACTGTAGTGTTCATGCAAGATGGTGCCCCTCCCCATGTTGGTCGACAAGTGAAGGAACCACTCTGTTCAACATTCAGAAGTGATCACATCATTTCTAGAGACTTTCTGCAGTTGTGGCCAGCCCGATCAGCAGATCTCAATCCCTGTGATTTCTGGCTGCGGGGATACCTGAAAGACAGAGTTTACTGTTGCAGCATACAGACACTTGTCGATTTGAAAACAAGCATTAAACAGCATGTAGCCAACATCCTCAATGAGATGCTACACGAAACTGTGTCGCATGCAGTCCTCCATTTTCAGAATGTTGTCTCAAGTGAAGGAAAGCACATAGAACAATATTTGTAGATTTCTAAGTTCTGATATTAAAATCTACTAGGGTCCTGAATGGGGAAACTAGGATACTGGGGTCTCCTGAATAGGGAAACATATTTTATAACCACCTGGTACATTGATGAGACATTTATTTTTAATACTCATGTAGAAAAATTTAAAACTTCCTTTCTAAAAAAGAACCTGCTATTAAACCAAAATCTGATACATAGTAACAATTCAGCTGTTGTCCAAAAATATGGTGTTTGTTTACACATCTGTTGTGTATGGGTCTGAATTTGATCTAGTCCCATTCATTCCAATCTCAAGAACCTGCCACATTTGACTATCAGCTTGTCCAATGAGCTGATTTTAAATTGGGTTTTATTTACACTAATAATAATAGCAATAGTATTCTCCATATAGTGTCACTTAAAAAAAAGAAAAAAAAAAAGTAGATAGAAAATACAATTGTTTCTCATATAACATGGTAGTTGTGTTCCTAGAAGCCCTCGTGCAATGCGAAATCATGCAATATAAATAAAAGGCTTATGGGAAAAATAGGGTTAGATGCAGACTGAAGACCGAACACACATTTTTAACCAAAACATTACTGAACATACATTTTTAACCAAAACATTACCAAACACAATTAATAATCATAATAAAATAAGTTGCTTTTATTTTCTCTACATTCTTTCTAATTGTTCTCAGTGTTGTCTCATTTAGACCTGTAGCACGCATGATCATACATGTTCTTTCGTTCTGCTCAGAGTGTTTCACAATTTCATATTTTTTGAAAATATTTTCTATTTCTCTCTAAACCTGCAATATCTTCACCAGCACACTTCCTTTTCACTTTTTTCAAGTATTTTATTCATTTTTAGTTAATAAGGCACAATTACAGTATAAAAAGAACAAAAATGGAGGCACACTTAATACACACAAAGTAGTGCGCGTGTAGCAACTGAGTAAACAATGTAGTAAGTGTTGCATTCAGCTGGAGTGATTCTACAGAGTTCGACTGCCATTTCTTGTAAATGCAAAGCTGAATCGTGCATAAGCAAATTCGGTTCGTGTTATTTGCGACATTGTACCTATAAATCATGTATGATTGAATTTGTGTGTGTAAACACGTGTTATATGAGAACTGATTGTACAAATTATGTGCTTCCTTCCTCACCTAGGTAACAATCCAGTTGACCTATGAATTTATTCAAACTGTCAGCTTCAGCTGCCTGCAAAGGCAACTTGTTCCAGTAATCGACAACTTGTTGGCTAAAAGAAAGCTTCCTACAATGTATTCTAAACCTCTTCTCCTGTAATTTGGCCCCTAGTTCTGTAATTCTTTATAAAAGTGAAAACTCCACCTTCATTCATTTTACTAACACCTGTCAGAGCTTTATAAACCTCAATCAGGCGTATTTTGTGATTTTGTATGGGCAGCTCCTAGAACAAAAGTTCATCTCTGCCTCGTTGCTCTGTTCAGTTTTTACAGATGCTGTCAAGGTAAGGCTAATGTGTGTTGTAGTAAAAAAAAAAAAAAAAAAAAAAAAGTGTGTTCATCCTGCACAGGATCGGAGTCCCATGTCGGTTGAATGGGATAGTGGAAGAGGAAGGAGAGAGAGAGAGAGAGAGAGAGAGAGAGAGAGAGAGAGGAAAAAAAAAAAAGGTTTTTCATCCTGCATGGGACAAAAGTGAAAGGACAGAAAAATTTTGTCTGTGAGTTTGTGTGTGTGTTCTGTAGTGTAGGTAGAGAAAGCCTTGCCTTCTCACAGCTAGGTACTTGTCCCTAGCTGTGAGAAGGCAAGGCTCTCTCTGTTATCTACTTGCCCTCCTCCTTGTGGAACGAGTTTCCCAGGGAGCTAAAGAAAATAAATGCAAAGTGAAGAGGGGGAAGGAGAAACGAGAAGGAGGACTCCCGGCCCAGGGAAGCCCGAATCTAGGATAATTGTTAGAGAGAGAGAGAAAAAAAAATAATAATAATAAAATAAAATAAAATAAAAGTAAAAAAAAAATAATAAAATAAGAGAGAGAGAGAGAAGGTTTGCTGGCCTGGCCTGGGGAGCCCCAGACCAGGACAGAGTACAAGAAAAAAAAAACATAATAAAAATAAATAAATAAATAATAAAAATAAATAAATAATATTAATAAATAAATTAAAACAAATTTGATCCAGCACCCCAGCTGGGAAGCAAAAGGAGCGATGACCAGGGTACCAGCAACAGTGTGTTAGGGAAAAAAAAAAAAAAAGAAAAAAAAAAAAAAAGTGAAAGTTGTTTCCATCCTGCACAAGGGTACCATACCCTGCGCTGGATAGAGCAGAAAGGATAGCAGTAGGATGCTATTGCTGCCCAAGCTCCAGGGATAGGCAGAGTGGGGCAAAGGAGGGGGGGTGAAGTCTTTCAGTCGCTAAATGTAGCACGTCCAATAGTATGAGGATTCTGTCAATTGGTGGTAGATGACTTTCATCAACCGGTGAAATACCACCACTTTGCTTATTGGAGGCTTGAAGTGGGGAAACCCATGTTTAGTCTCTAGAGCAAAGTTTCCGGCATCCTCCGCCCCCCCATGCTTCTCCTTCAACCCATGCACAGTGCTAAGTACTATAGGTTTTAATACCTTTCGTTTTTGGGGTTTTCATAAAAAAAAAAAAAAAAAATCTATCGACTGGCATTAGTTGCCAGTTGAGTTCCCTGGGGTTTGGTAGTTTTGATGGTTAGTATAGGTTTTCCTCATCTCAAATACTTCTGCGGCAAAGACCTGGAATGCCTTCAGTTTGTGTGGAGTGTGGAGTGTAGGTGGGGATTTCGCTCTTTAGATTGTTTCTTTGCTCTTGGTAGAGGACGCAGTTGAGGAGCATGTGTCTCCTGTCCGCAGTGATAGCATTCTGTGTCAAGGAGTCCTAGCTGGTACAATTTGCTATTTAGTGACCCATGCCTAGTGAGAATGAAAGGGGATTTGAAAGTTGGGGAGAAGCACTTATTGGTTGCTTTGGCCGTAGTGAAAGGGAAAACCCTGGTTACAGTGCCCACCGGCGAGGTGTCCCATCTGGTCTGCCAGTTTTACCATTTCATTATAACAGAGTGTTTTTTTCTTGTTTAACACATTCACTACCGATTACGTGCCAGCGCGTGATGTCGCAGCAGTATTGAAGAGCCGATCATGCGCTGGCACAGGATGTGGCATCATTACCCAGTAGCCAATCAAGCGCGGGTGCGGGATTCGTTAGACGTTAGTATGAAGTTCTCAACTTCGGTTTGCATTGTGTTTCTGCTGTGTATAGTTGTTTCGGCATCAAGTAAAGAGTGTAAACTATATGTAGTTGTATGTTGTGTTGAACATTTTGTTACGACGTGCGGAAAAGCCTTGTAATATGAGTTGTTCAGATATAGTTTAGCAGGCCCGTTGCGCCCAAAAAGAAGAAAAGCGCAATATAAAAAATCCCTTACAGATGAAGAAATTGCAAAAATGTTGGAAGAGTTATCTGACGTATATCCCAGTGAAGTCAGTTATGACGATGATGAAGATTTTATCCCTCCAAAGGACGCTTCGGATTCGGAAAGTGTAGATGAAGAAGATATTGTGGAAGAGGCTACACTTCCACAGCAGGATTCCGGTGAGTTGGAAAACGTCATGTGGGAAAATGATGTAACATTGATGAAACAGTTTTTCGTTTTACAAAATCTGAGTCTTTGCTGAAACGTGTCAGGTGATAATCCTATAGATTACTTTCGTCATTTATTGACGGAAACACATTTGGCTTCTGGCGACAGTCTCCTCCTTCTATGCCGCGCTGTTGACGATAGCATGCTGACTCATGACCGGCAGCGAATGTGTTAACTTCTGTGTTTAGTTTGATCTCTACTCCTGCTATTGGGATGCATTTCCTGATTCTGTAGGATAACCCCCTGAATATAATATGGAGGTCCAGTGGTAGGGCGCCAGCCAATACTTGTATTGCAGCCATGGAATTTATTCGAGCACAGGAGCTGATTCGCTCAAAAACTAATTTTCAATAGAATCCTCCATTCTTCTTTTAGTCCTTCGCTAAAAGTTATACAACTCAATTGTCAGAGGTCAGCTTCGGTTACTAATGACTTAGCAAAAATTGCAATTGATAAAAAGATTTCGTTTATGGGTTTACAAGAATTATATTCAGTAAAGGGTTTGGTTAAAGGCTTTCCTTTTTCGTTTCGAATAGTCTCTTCTTATATACAGCATATTGGTACTGGGGGGAATGCCAGGGCTATGGTTTGGGCAGCCCTGGTGGTGGCTGACCCCTCATTGGTTGTTACTAAAATTAATACCTTGTGTTCTAATTTTGCTGCCTGCGCCTGCATAGAGGGTCCGTTTGAAAAGTTTTATGCTATATCATTGTACATGCGTTGTTCACAAGGTGTACAGCCAATTGAGCCTTTTTTAATCTATCTGGACCACGTATTATCGCATTTAGCTGGTGAAAAACTACTAATTATGACAGATTCTAATTCTTCTTCGTCGCTCTGGTCTTCTTTTCCTCCAAATCTTAAGGGTGAGTTGTTTGAGGAGTTAATTTTTTCTAAAGGTTTAACGGTTTGGAACATTCCGTATTCACCTCCAACTTTTGTTTCTGCTTCCGGACAGTCCAGTGTTGATGTAACTCTTACCAACAGAGCCTTTGGCAGTAACATTCATTCTTGGTCGGTTCAGCCCACGTGGTCCGGTAGTGACCATAATGCCATTGTATTCCACATTAAATTTAACGTTTCCTTGGGCCCTTCCAGACACACAGCTGATTTTCCCAGATATAGAACAGTTAATATAGATTGGTCACTTTTTGATGCAAAATTTTTGGATACTTTTACTCCTACCTGTATTGCTTTTCTGAATTCTCTGGACACTAATTCCCATCTTGAAGAATTTATGAAGTTATTCTCTTTTGTTTGTGACTCTACATTGCAGAAATGTTCTCGTTCCCCTTCTTCCGTCCCTTGGTGGACGTCTGAGCTCTCGAACCTGAGAAAAGCTTTTAGCTCTGCAAGGCGAAAATTTCAAAGGGCTAAGCGTTCACACAGACCCCAGGCGGAAATACAGACTTTTTACGAACAGTATAAAACATCAAGGAGAACTTATTTCAATACTATATATAAATGTAAGAGAAAAGCTTGGGATGATCTAATTTCAAAAAACTTAAATTCTGACCCTTGGGGTTTTGTGTTCAAACTGGTTACTGAGAAGATTCACCCTGGTCTGATCCATTCTTCAATCCTAAAACCAGATCTCACGGAAACTCTTTCTTGGAAGGAATCCATCACTCTCATTTTACAAGAAATAATAAAGGATGATATCACCGTTCCTGAGAGTCCTTTGCAGACTTCCTTAAGATTGAATCATCTTTGTTACTCTGCTTCAAGTGTTGAGGAACCTTTTTCCATTTTTGAAATCGACAACTCCATCAGTTCACTTAATTCGGGCAAATGTCCCGGTCTGGACTTGATGGAGGTGTCCATACTGAAGCGAATCTGGAAGCTTTGCCCGACTTGCATTAGTGACTTATTGAATTCTTGTTTGGCTGGTGGTTGTTTTCCTGATTCTTGGAAGGTAGCAAATTTGAAAATATTATTAAAACATCAAGACAAACCGGCAAATATGGTTACTTCATATAGGCCTATTGCTTTACTTCCTGCTTTAAGCAAAGTACTAGAAAAATTAATCTCACTTCGTTTTCAGATTTATTATAACAATCATTCTCTTTCGGCACGTAATCAATTTGGCTTTCGGAAAGGGTACTCAACGGTGGATGCCATTAATGCCACCCTTGATTTGACAGCTGCCTCTAATAGCAAATATGTCCTTGGTCTCTTTGTAGACTTCAAGGGGGCCTTTGACACCTTATGGTGGCAAAGTGTCCTCGCTAGGTTTCGGGAGGCCGAGGTTTCCATTCCTTTATACAGGTTAATATCAAGTTATTTCTCAAACCGTAACATTGTTGTCTCCTCTGGCTTTGAAGTTGTAAAGAGACAGGTTACTCGTGGCTGCCCCCAGGGCTCTGTTCTGGGACCAATTTGTTGGTCCGTTGTTCTGGATGGGTGGCTCACTCAAAATCTACCATATACACATAAAGTTGCTTACGCCGATGATTTGGTCGTTCTCATCCTTGGTAATTCCAGGTTGGAATTGGAGGAACGTGCCAATGAGGCACTCCTTGATCTTGACTGCTGGTGCCAACTGCATAAGCTCGAGGTCTCAGTCTCAAAGACAAAGCAGATGCTGTTGAAGGGGCGGCTAGCTGTTAACAGACCACCAACCGTAAAACTTAATGATAATTCTATTGGCCTTGTAACTTCTTTCAAATATTTAGGAGTCATGCTGGATAATAAGCTAAATTTCGTCCAGCATGCGAAATACTTGCTAAAGAAAATTAAAATCCTCACTGGCAAAATACTTCATATAGCAAGATGTACTTCTGGTTTAAAATCCAGTGTGCTTCGAACATATTACAGATGCATCTTTATCCCGATTATTGTCTATGCTGCTGGTGCTTGGGGCCGTAAATGTACTACAACTATGGTTGCAAAGTATCTTATACAAGCGCAACGTTTTTTCCTTTTAGCAACATCACGTGCTTGCAGAACCATTTCTACCCCAGCCCTGTTAGTTTTAACTGGGAAATTACCAATTCAATATGAGGTTATTCAAAATTTTCTTATGTTCCATAAAAGTCGAGGTATTCTTGTCCAATTGAACCAGTATTCTAACAATTTGGATCTTACCTATAAGGAGGAATGTAAAAGGTTGACAGCACTCTTTAAAGATTCCTGGCAACAGGATTGGAATCTTAATACAAAAGGAAGAGTAACTTATAGTTTTAAACCTACAGTAGAAATTTTTACTAGGGATAACTTTCCCTGGTTTACGCCAGGTCTATATCTCACCTTTCTTCTTTCTGGGCACGGTAGCATTAATTTTAAGCTTTTTCATTTCGGTCTTGCTAACTCTCCAAACTGTTTGTGTGGTGAATTGGAAACAGTTCCACACATAATATTAGACTGTCCTTTATATGTTGATTTACGGCTTCCTTTTCAATTAATAACAAACGTGTTTGATGTTTCTGAGTTTCCTCTTTTGGTTTCCTCTTTGGAATTGTTTGGGGCTTTTTCAACTTTTGCGGATAAGGTTTTCAAACGTCGGAAAATCTTAATGTCAGATAGTTCTTAGATAACATCGACACCATTAGGAATCTAACTCTTGTGTTTTAGGTATAATAATGCACAGTTTTTGTTTTGCCCTGGTTAGGGTGGAGTCTTTCTTCTTGTACTTCTGTTGTAAATGAGATGTCTTAGCTCGTAGTTAAATGTAAATATGTAACAAAGTTTTAACTCTTCTAGAACTTTTGTATTATATTGTAACTTACAGTTATTACCTGGTTTTGTTTTTGGGTTTTTGAGTCTGTTCTGTGTTTGTTTTCTAGTTTTGTATATATGTATATCTCTTCTGAGAAATTGAGATTTTGTAAATTTCAGCCCCATTCGGGCTGGTGGTTGATTCATTAAGTTAAATGGTAAATGTAATTATTTACTTAAGTGTTGTTCCAATAGTTGCTGAATTTTGTTGTAATAAGTTAATTGGTGTTATTGAATCAAATTTAACTTAACTGTAGTTGAATATACTTACTTATTTTTGCTTTCAATTGGAAGATTTTATATAACAAAATATAAATAATATTTTGTAATAGTAAGAGTTTTAAAGCAATATTTGTTGAAATGTTTTTAATTATTTGCCACTAGTGTTGAGGAAATTCTTTTTTCCTCTTCTGTTTCCTTTTCTAACCTATTTCTTCCGTTTCTTTCTTCTAACTATTTTCCTACTAAGTCCTTCCCATTTATTCTTGATGTTTTGCATCAGTATGAAGTATAGTTGTTCCTGGCTGCCTCCACGTGGCTAGGGACGGGAGTCTGGGGGTAGAAGGAAATTGCTTCTGCCCCCAGACTGCGAAATGCCAGGAGCCGGCACACAACATACAACAGAACACACACTTACACACAGTAACGGGTTCAAACATTTTATTAGTTGTTCTTTCCTTGAAAAGTTTTTTTTTTTTTTTTTTTCTGCCGGCTCAGCGATATGCTTTTAGAGTACACTGCGGTGTATAGGGGAAACCCTGGATCCCGCCTAACAAACACAAATACTTGAATTGCAGCCATGGATACTGTGCACCAAACCTGATGGGAGGCCAGCAGCATTGATCTTTGGATTGAAGCTAATTTTCCTTTCATTTTACTGTTTGTGGTCCGGTGGAACCAGGCCTCTGCTGTGTATTGAAACAATGGGCAGAAAAACTGCCTTATAATAGAGGGTCAGGGTGCACCTTGAGAACCCCCACTCATTCCTTGACACTCTAATTATGGATGCAGAGAATTTCTTTGTTTTGACATGCTGCAAGTGCGGGAGGAAGCAGAGTTGATGGTCTATTATTACACCGAGAACTCTGGTTTGTTCAGCGATGGGAAGCAGAGTTGATGGTCTATTATTACACCGAGAACTCTGGTTTGTTCAGCGATGGGAAGTCGGTTTCCGTTAATTTTGACCTGAGGGGATCTTCTCAGATCTAATCTGGTTTTAAACACCATCATATTGGATTTTGTTGGGCTGATCTTGAGTTTATTCAGTGTGATCCATGATATTAGACTAGTGAGGATTGTTTGGCTGCTTGTTCTATTGCCGTGCGTAATTTTCCAGAGACAACGATGGTCAGGTCATCGGCGAATGCTATAACTTTTGTTTTTTCAAATGTGTAACTCCCAGTCTTGGAGAACCAGGTTCCAAATCAGGGGCCCCCAGCACAGAGCCCTTGGGGGGAGCACCCTCAATGGATAGCCTTTTGGACTTGGAGGTGTTTCGATCTAATTACAATTGATCTGTTTGTGAAGTAGCTTCTTAATAGCCAGTAGAGGTCTCAATCAGGTCACCTCCCAAGGTGCATGGTTGACAAGCTCCGTAGCTCATGTAATTGGAGTCTTTCCTTATGTGGTCTCCCTTTTGCTGATCTCACTATGCGAGTTATCCATCTTTGGACCCTTTCAAGAATTCAGTCTTTTTTCAGATGAAGTCTCCTTATTGAATACAGTATTCCAAATTTGGTCTTACAATTGCCTTATACAGTAGAATTATGACCTCTCTATCTCTATATTGTAATGTTCGATAAATCATCAGTAAAACACCACAGGCTTTCCTGGCTGCCCTGTTTACACTTCTCAGAAAACTTCATATCTGTACATATCATAGCTCCCGGATTCCTTTCTCCCTCTACTGTTTTTAATTCAGCCCCACCAAGTGTATAAGTTATTTTGGAGTTGCTGTTTCTCAAGTGTTAGAACTTGCATTTTGCTGCTACTTTTCTGATCATTCTTGAAGCCTGTTCAAGTCATCCTGAAGGAGCATTACTTGGCACTGATCATTAACGACTCTCCCAATCTTTGTCATCTGCAAATTTTCACATCATGTCCTTTATCCCTTTGCTGATGTTGTTAATGAAATCAGAAACAACAGGTCCAAGAACTGCTCCTAGTGACTCTATTTCTGACATTACACAAACCTGAAGAATATCCATTAATCACAACCCTCTGTCTTCTGCATTGCAGCCACCCAGCAATCCATCTTAGAATCTTTCCAGTAATCCCAACCTCTTCCAGCTTATACAGTAACCTTATAACTTTAAGATTTTTCCTACCACTAAAGTCAGACTAACAAATCTGTAGTTAATGACTGTTCTTAGAACTGCGTTTATGTATTGGTGATACGTTGGCATTTCTCCAATCCAAAGTTACCGGGTAATTTTGAGGAAGTGATTTTGAAATTACAATCATCTGTAATTTCAGAATCGCTAATTTCATATGGTTCAGCCTCATTCACACAGCTTCTTGGCAGCATAAAGAGTCTTTAATGATGCAAAGTACCTATTCGATTCATCCGTAATATCAGCTGGGTTATCTAAGACTTTCCCACACCCAGTGCACAAGTATCCTATTCAATTTGCTTTCATCTTCATTGTATTCACAAAAATGAATACAATGAACACAGCATTGGCCACCCTATCCTTATTTGTGGTGCTATTACAGATCAACTTGTAAGCTTCAGTACTTTTTGTCGCTCTGTATCTATCCTGCCCTATCTGCTCTATTTGACCGGCCAGCTGTGCATTCATTCATTTTTTCATCCTACTTGTGCTATGGTTTTTTAACAGTATTGTATGCATTCACGGTTTCTCTGATTTTTGCTTTAAAGGTATTCCATAATTCAAATGTATTCTCTCTCTTCGAAATCTGCCCAATTAATATATGCCATAGCACCATAAACTGTCAAAGTCTCCTCTTCTGAAATTAAAAACTGTACCTTTACCTTTAACTACTGCAACATCTGTCTTCATCTTCCAACTGATGATTATGGGATCACTACCTGACAGTGGTTCCTATACTTTAAGCCTTGTAATATCAGCTAATTTGTGAGGAATGATAAGGTCAAGAATATTCTCACTCCTTCGTAGTTTCTCTAATGTGCCTGTTACAAATAATAATAATAATCTTTATTTAAAAAAATGTTTGCACATAGTGAGTTTCCCCTCTCGCTTTATTCCATTCAGTCCGGGGCAGATTGAAGTCACCAAAGAACAAGACATTCACACTTGCTTGTCCATTCTGCCATCTGCATGTAGAGACTTGTCATACTCTTCATAGTTTTGTAGTCTGAAGGTTACTCACTCTCATTATACCTTTACTTCCATCAAATTCACACCACACAGCTTTTATGCTGGCAGATGTAACTTTAGACTTGGCAAAAGCTCTTTTTGCACTCAGGCTGCTTTTATTAAGAAGCATGACCACCTTGCCACCACCTCTCTCTTTCCTATTCTTCCCAAATACATTATACATACCATAGTGGGACTTGTCATCTCCAATTTCCACGTGGCACCATGTTTCTGTTAAAGCTATTATGTGAACATAAGTTGTCATGACCAGGAGTTCAAATTCAGCTAATTTATTTGCAACACTCCTGACATTACTGTAAACACAGTTAAAACTAAGTATTCTTCTGTAGTTTACTTCCTTGACACACTCCTTGAAGTCATTTAGGCTTATTTTATCTTTCTGTTCATATGAAACATTTGTTACTCCCAGAACATCTTGCTAATGTTAGCTATTGCAGAAATAAACAAGAATTCTTGAAGTGAGTGTAATCATTATTTTGATTCATATCATCAGCTAAACATGGATCAATATACCCTTCTTCCCCCTAACTAGCAATTTTCCCAACCCTTAAGGTAACCTCAATGTTACTGGCAAAAATTTTTGTGCCTTCTTTGTTCAAATGAATACCATCTCTACAAAATAGATTCCTTCTACCTACAAATGCACAACACTAATAAAAAAAAAAAAAAAATTTCCCTCCTAGAGCCCTGCAGATTCTCTCAATCTTGAGGGAATCTGCAGGGCACTAGGGGGGAAAATTTCTGGCCATGTCTGGGCAGAATTGCAGCCTCACACACACACACTCTGACCTAACTTGCAGCATTTTTTCACCATGTTTCTGTATTTGTCCAATTGACTGAAAAATATTTATAAAATGAAAACTGTTAACTGAAAAATAAATATGGATAAAACAATATTTATCCAAGTGAACTGACAAAAGAATGGTGAAACACAAAAAATCAAATTATTATTTTAATGGCACCAGAGTTTTTCTCCTATTCTGATTGTATAATTGTTGAAAGAAGTGTATATTTACAAGCCGATTTTCATGTTGTGCATGCTGAAGAACTTGGTTATGACTTGAACAAAAAGCACCTGAATCCATTTGCCCAATATCTACTAGCTGCGGTGTGATATTATTACAAATTCAGATTATTTAAATTGCACCAAAGCATTCTGATCCTAAAATCGTTCAATTTTTGATTTCTGAAAGTTGGCAGGCATGTATATGTTCTTTACTTCATTTCTGATTTTTCAAGTCATTTGTAACCTAGACCAAACTGAAT
The DNA here is from genome assembly GCF_048544385.1 of Mastigoproctus giganteus. NCBI lineage: Eukaryota > Metazoa > Arthropoda > Arachnida > Uropygi > Thelyphonidae > Mastigoproctus > Mastigoproctus giganteus. The sequence continues at coordinate 169,286,717 of NC_143577.1, forward strand.
ATCAGATGGGCATAGTGAATGTGAAGAAAAATACACGGAATGATTATAAATTATCAGTCCTACAGTAAGTAATCAAATTATTTGGAGGATTAGGCAAATAAAGGCAGATTATGAGAAGTCTTTGGCTAAGAATGCAAAGAAGTAGCACAGAATTCTTTGGGCTTTGCTAACACTAGAAGGAAAAGGATAAATCATATTGGTTCACTGGATATATATACTATATAATATCAGTGTAAATACACCATAGTTTACCCATAAATTTGAACTACGTATGTAGTGTAAAAGGCATCGTTTTAATTGTATCTCGTATTGTGGTTGCCTTCACAACGAGATAGCTGGTATTGCACTATTTCGAATAAATAACGCTTTTCTAGTAGAAAAGACTGCTGTTATTTATTTTCAGAGGATACTGCCACACAGATGATAATGAAGCCAAATAGCTTTGAAATGATTGTCTGGGTGGTGGTGGTATCTTCTGAAAATAAATAACAGCAGTCTTTTCTACTAGAGAAGCGTTATTTATTTGAAGTAGTGCAATACTAGCTATCTCATCTCATTGTGAAGGCAACCACAATATGAGATACAATTAAAACTATGCCTTTTACACTACATACGTAGTTCAAATTTATGGGTAAACTATGGTGTATCTACACCGATATTATATAGTTAATTACCTAAATCCATAAGAAATTATGCCTTGTGCATTTCATCTTCTAATGTATATAACAATATTTTAGTTAATTTTAATACCAAATAGATAAAATTTTGGACAAAAGTATTAGGGGTGAAAACTATACAGCTAGGCCTCGCATAACGCGAGTTCGATTAACGCGATATTCAGTTAACACTATTTGAAAAATGATACCACTTTTCACTTTACACGATGCAAATTTCCAGTTAACGCGACCTTTTTTTTTTTTTTTTTTATGCAATAGTTGAAAAAGATTTGAATCGCGCATTAAGCTTACTGCGAGTCGTACGGTCAATAAACAAACGTTTGCCTGCTGCCCGCCTCGTGTGTTCCATCGGAAGACGACGTGTTTGTCTCCTGCTAATAAAGTCAATGCAGAGTTGCATTTAAAAATTCAAATTTTTAAATGAGCCAGATGAAAATGTTACCGCGAAGGAGATAACGGTAAAAGAATTAGGTCTTTCATATCACATAGAACCTCAAACAAAAGGTTTGATGTTCCCTGCGATATTTATTTTGCCAGGGCCCAGAGAAGATTGTTGTCGGCTGTCGGAAATTGATTGATGAAAAGAGAAAGTCAACACTGTTCAAATATTTCCGCAACAGTAATTTCTTCATTGTATATTTTATGTCAGAGGTTCCCAAAGTTTCTCTGTTCACGGCACCTTTAATGTCTCAGTAATTTTTTCGAGGTGCACCCAGACCAAAAAGAAATACCTAATAGTTTCATTTAGTAGTTAAGTCCAAACAACTTAATAAGAAATGCTGAAACTGTGAACTACCTCGAGCTAGTAGTTTGCGCGGTGTCCGACAGATGTCGAGTATTGCTGTGTTTCCCTCGAAAATTTAAAATATTCCGCGGCGCACAGTTTAAGAACCGCTGTTTTATGCAATAAACATTTAATTCCATAATTATTTTCATTATCTTTTACATTATATGCAGTTAAAAAGTTATTTAAAAGGTATTTTTAAAATTCTTTATGGACATTCCAGAAGGTCAAGGACCAATTATAATTTTTCCTATTGGTTATGATATTTGATTAACGCATTTCCGTTTTGCGCAATGCGCTCGCGGGACGAATTAATCGAGTTAATTGAGGCCCACCTGTACTCATTAGTTCAAAGTACCAAGTTTAATAAACTCAGATTGGACTTCTTTGTTGTACCCTATAAATAAAATAAAAAAATAAAATAAAATTTCTTCTAATTATATCACTACATACTATAATACCAGGATCCTTACTAAAAGGTCGGGCAGTTATGCTCCTGGTAAATCTCAAGTATTTATATAAAATGCTGTTTCTACGCTTTTGCATTTTGCTTACTAACTCTAATTTTTTATACCTCAAAATTTATTAGAGCAATTCGAAGGAGATTGAGTTCTATTACTATCCTTAATCCTCTTCATATTCGCCTTAATTTTTAGGCATAAGCCGCCTTTTCACTACATAAATAAATAGTTGGTACTTATATATATTATTCATTTTTCACTTCCATTATTATTAATTTTCACTGCTGTCTGTAGGGCTAGCTGTTATTCTGCCAGTTTTCAGCTAAATTTAAGGTATATTAAAGTAATTAAACCAATTTGATTATATATATTCTCAGTAAATTCTCATTAGATTTGAACATAGAAAAATTTGCAAATGGCAAACAGAAACAGATAGCTTCAACTAATTGTTAATGGGATATATTGAGTGGAGCTAGCCCTTGTTAACGTTCCATTCAGTGTATCCATATATCTATAATTAGCTATTTTTATTTTATTTTATTATATGTGTTTATTTATAGGGTACAACAAAGAAGTCCAACTTGGGTTTATTAAACTTGGCACTTTGAGCTAATGAATATAGTTTTCACCCCTAATACTTTTGTCCAGTTTATCTAGTTGGTATTATAATTAACTAAAATATTATTATATACAGACAGATGTAATGTACAATTATAAATTTGATGGCATTAATCTGTTCTGCTACCTTTTCTATTTCTTATATTCTTTTGCATAACTTCATATATATATATATATATATATGAATAGTTATGCCATATATATATATATATATATATATATATATATATATATGGCATAAGATTTTTTTCCTTTTATTGATTATAATTATTTTATTTTATTTATATTCATTTTCATAAATGATTTTCTCAGCTTGTATCTTTATTGATTTTATTTACAGTGAAACTTCCCTTTAACGGACAGCCATGGGGAATGAAAATCTGTCCGTTAGAGAGAAGTGTCCGCTAACAAGAAGTCTGAGGGAGAAAAAAAAAAAAAGAAAGAAAGAAAAATCGTTAAACGTTTAATGTAAAATTAAATTAAAATATATACAGATTTTGAACAATATTTTTGTAAATAATATACAATTACATACACAAGATATAAAGAAAAATCGTTAAACGTTTAATGTAAAATTAAATTAAATTATATACAGATTTTGCACAATATTGTTGTAAATAATATACATACAATTGTGCTATGCATATTATGACTTTATCTTAAGAAAAATACATACAGTAATCACTTATTTTCTTCTGCACCTTCTTCCGGCTGATAATTTTGTTTTCAACATTTGTTTGGAGTGAAGAAACCATCGAAAGTCCTTCAGTATCTTCAGCGGCGAAAAACATTTTTAAACGATTGATTTGTGTGAGCCCTTCTTCTGTTTTCATCGGTGGTTCGTCTTTAATATGTTCTTCGACAGAATGACCTCCTTCCATTTCTTCATCCTCATGAGGAACTTCTTGAAAAATATCGATGATAATGTCATTGATATCTAGAGCACCATCTTCTGTAGTGAGGTTCGAGCCTATATCTTTGTAGCCAGGGTCACTTGTAACTGAAGTATCGTATATTATCAATAGATGTTAAGTTCTTGCTTTTCTTGGTGCTCCACATTGCTGTTCACAACTTCAATTTTTGCTTTTGAGAAGCCAGACTTTACAAAACAGTTCACGACAGTTTGTTTTCTAATTGCGTTTACTGAAGAGGAAATCCATTGAATCGCATCTAGGATGCTGATTTTCTTTGCAAGGTCACTCGCACATGTTACATCGTTCATGTTTGCAATGAGATGTCTTAAAACACGTTTTCTGTAGTGAAGTTTAAAATTTTTTGTTATCCCTTGATCCAAGGGCTGACACTCTGCAGATGTGTTTGGTGGCAGAAAAACGATTTGAATGTTGGACAATTCAATGTGCGGGTGAGATGCAGCATTATCCATGAAAATAATAATTTTTCTCTTTTGACGAATCATGTTTTGGTTAAAGTGACTTATCCATTCGCTTATGATATCTCGTGTCATCCACGCTTTTTTATTAGACTTCCAGTCAACATTCAAAAGATTCAATTTTATGCCCTTGAAACAACGAGGATTTTGTGGTTTTCCTATAACAAGAGGTTGTTCAAAGTCTCCCAGCATATTTGTACACAATAGTACAGTCAAGCGTTCCTTAGAAATTTTTCTGCCCTGGCACTTTTCGTTTTTTAGACTCATTGTTTTTTCAGGAAGAGCTTTAAAAAACAACCCTGTTTCGTCACAATTGTAAATGTCGAAATCACGACAAATCTTCCAATTTGATGGTCCACTCTGTTACAACCCGAGTATCAACAGATCCACCTTCACCACTTACGGTATTCCAAGAAATTTTATGCCGAGTTTTGAACATGTCTAGCCATCCCGCAGAAGCTTTGAACTCATTTAGTCCCACAGATTTCACAACCTCCAAAGCCTTTTCCCTAATAATAGGCCCATTAATGGGAATTTTTTTAGCACGTTCGCCACAAAACCACTCATACGTAACATTGTCAATTTGAAGTCCAACAGTTTTCGGGAATGATTTTTGAACCTGATCATTTCCGTGTTACCAAAATTGTTTGAGCAGTTCATTTTTTTTCTTTAGGATGTCGCTTACCTGCATCTTCCCGATTTTGAATTTTGCAGGGAGATTGCGAACACTATTTTTTTGCCGATCATACGCATTAATGAGTTCGACTTTATCTTTTAAAGTTAAATGTTTACGAGAAGACATTGTGCACTTCACACGACACTGAACAAAACTGAAACTGAAAAGATGAAAGGCCGACCATATCCATCCCCCCGCACACACCGAATTCATCAGAAGTTTTACACGTGCCTTAAAATTCTTGCAAAAGGGTTTAGAACCGCGACGTAAACCTTGATAAAATTCAGAGAATTGGAAATAGAAAATAAACACACGATTGAGGCAATACGTGGAAGAAACGTTCCTAGAAAAAGGGCCGTAAGTTCGCCCGCTGTCCGTTTTGGGGAGATCAAATGAAGTGATAATCTAAATGAAACAGTGCAGATTGCCTGTCCACGTCCGTTACAGAGAATATCCGCTAGACAGAAGCTGAAAACACGTTAAAACCAATAGAGGTGAGTTGGGGAATTTTAAAATGTTCGTTGTAGAGAGATGTCCATTAACGAGAGGTGTCCGTTAGGAGAAGTTTCACTGTATATACTAAATGTGTGAATAAAGTTCCTGAACTGGTGTAAATAAAAAGAACACATTGTGAAGGAGCTCAAATATGGTTTTATTTTTATTCAAATTAATCTCCACCTGATTGAATTCACTTATTATACCATTCTAAAAATTTCTATAAAGAGATAGCATCCAAAGTGATGATGCTCAGTTGAGTTCTTACATTTTTCTTTGTCCTAAAAATCCTGTAATCTTTTTCCTTTCAGGGTAGTTTTCACTTTGTGAAAGAGGAAGTCTACTAGTGCTAAATTAGGAAGAGTAGGGTGGATAGTTGATGTATACAGTGCCATGTTTCTTCAGAAATGTCTTTTCAACAAGAACCGGCTGCCTTTCTCTTGAAATTGTGGCCTCACCCAGGAAATGCACTTCAGTAATCTATGTGGTCAGTGCACTTCTGTATTCTATGTGTAGGTGCTTCAGAGAAATGCCTACACATCGAATACAGCATTGACTCTCTCTCTCTCTCTCTCTCTCTCTTGTCCCCTTTCAGGTACAAATTCCTTGTAAATAACACCCTCTTTGTCAAAATTCATGATCAGCATTGTCTTGATCCCAGACTTCTGTAAACAAAACTTTTTGTGCTTTGGTGATAATTTTGAAGTCCTCTGCATGCCTTGATGCTTTGTCTCTGGGTCGTACTGAAATAACCATCTCCGTTGACAGTACAGTTGGGGAAATTAGGATTATTGTGACAAGTCTGGATGGTCTTCACATGATGACACTCTTCATTGCATCTGCTCATCCATGAGGCTGTGCATCAGATTTTTATCAGAGCTTCCTTTTCCCTAAATCTTTGTGCAAAATTTGATGATTCGTCGTCTTATTCATATCCAACTCATCAGCCTCATTCTGAGGATCAAACAATGATCTCTTGCCACAATTTCACAAACTCTTGCAATTCTGTCCTTATTTCAAGAGGTCGATGGATGCTCACATCATGGGCTATTGTTAACAACTTTATGTCCATCTTTGAATCGTTTATACCAAGCACTCTAGTATGACTTGACATTTCGTCGCTATAAACAGTTTTTAACATTTCATACATATCTGTTGCAGATTTTCTCAGTTTAAAGCAAAATTTGATATTAGTTTGTTGCTCCATTGCAAAACTGGTTGTTACTTGTAACCTGTCAGCCTGCTGGACAATCTCTGTACCACCATCTGCTAGTACAACGTACCACTTCCGTTTACTTTCAAACTCATTGAACATGACCTCAACAGCACTCAATCCAGGAACTTTATTACCATACCTCATGTTGCTATTTATATGTATGCTTTTATTATGTTTTATTCATATTAATATACGTATTGTATATTTATGACTGTTTTGTAATCTTGTATACATTTTTTATTACCATAATTTTAATATTTCTGTTTGATGTTTTATAATACTTTGCAGTATTCTAGTTTATACTTCAGTATTTGTTTTGCTGTTTATCTTTATGCATTTCAATTGAGAACCCTCCCATATTGTCTGAAATAAAGCTGAAACTAAAATAAAATTAAACCTGTAATGATAAAATAATGTATTCATAATGGCATTTTGTTTTTTCATTAACAAATTTCATAATGTAATAATAGTTTTTAAGTTATATGCACATGCTGCATATAGTGTGGCAGCTAATAGAGATTTTTGCTTGAAATTTTTTCTGCCTTATGAAATGCATTTGAAGAAATACACTATAGAGATATTATTTTAAAAAATAAAATTAGGTTAGAGTTATCCAAATATATATGAGAGAGAGACTGTGATGTTAGTTTTTAAAAAAAACTTGTTTAGTATGAATAAAGGCAGCTGAAGGTAACATTTTAAGCTCTAGCATTTTCTGCCTGTATGCAGTGATTGGGCATAACGTTTTTCAACAGTGGATTTAGGAGATGCCATGTAATAATATTATAGGAAGTTTTTATGGCCCAATGCATCTGTAAATAATTAACATAGTGATATGAATTACTCATTATTGACTAATTTATTATTGACTCATTATTTCTAAATATATATAGCCACATTTTGACTTTGGCAGTTCAGCTGTTTACATGTTAATTAGCAGTAAAATGTCAAATATTTTTAAAGAGAAATTGAGAAAACCCTTTTACTTGAAAAGGTATTATCCAATTAAAAATGGGTTGACTAGCTAGTTGAAGAAAGGCAGAGTTTTTTTTTTTTTTTGTGAACGCTTGGTGGACTTCTCAAACTCCCAAGTACAGTCAGTCCTCGTATAACAAGTGTTTACAATACACGAATTTGATCATACACGATTCATAAATAGGGGAACGATATCTTATATAACATGAACCGAATTCGCTTATGCACGATTCGCCTTTGGGTTTACAAGAAATGGCAGTCGAACGTGGAATCATCCCAACTGAACGCAACACGATAGGAATGAAGAGGAGATTCTGAAAATTTATTTGTTTTTTATATCAGTGAAGGGGAAACACATTTCACCATAATAATGTAAAAAGCAACACAATTCCCGCTATCGGTATAATCGCAAATGCAATTAGATAGAGTTTACTACCAGTTTATAACAGATTCCACTAGCAGAAATGTAACTGGAAATTGTTTTTATTGTTTTATGGTTGTAACCCTAGAAATATGCTTTAGTAAAATGTGAGGTGTTAATAGTGTATCTCTGCCTTTACGGTGTTGTTTATTCAGTTGCTACACGCGCACAGCTTTGTTTATGTGTATCAAGTGTGCCTCCTTGTTTTGTAATTGTGCTTTATTCCCTAAAAATGAGTAAAATACTTAAAAGGTGTGAAAAGGAAACGTCCTGGTGAAGACACTGCAGATTCACAGAGAAAAAGAAAAGCAATATCGATAAACAGAGGCGGACTGGGTCAAAAATTCTTACCTGGGAAAATTTATAGTGGCCTCATACTATGGTTTATGGCCAAAATCACACCGGCTTCCGGCCCACCAAGGTTTCCCCGGTAACGCTTATGGCCAGTCCGCTTCTGTCGATAGAGAAAAAAATATGAAATTGTGAAACACTTTGAGCGAAATGAAAGACCATGTGATATTGCACGTGCTACAGACCTAAATGAGGCAACGTCGAGAATTACAAAGAATGCAGAGAAAATAAAAACAACTTTCATAGCAGGAACAACCCAAAGTGTAATTAAAATCCATTAGATTAAGGCACAAAGAATTGGAAGAGATGGAACAGCTGTCATCTGTTTGGATAGAAAATCAAACAAAAAACAAGTTTGCTTATGATAGAAGCAAAAGCATTAGCAATATTTTATTACGTAATAAAATACTTACGTATTACGTATTTTATTACATATAATAATAAATAATCGTAATAAAATACTTACGTATTTTATTACGATTATTTATTGTGTTTGGTAATGTTTTGGTTACAAATGTGTGTTCAATCTTGAGTGGTCGGCACCTAACCCTATTTTTCCCATAGTTGCACGATTTTGCATTGCACGAGGGTTTCTAGGAACACAACTATCGTGCTATACGAGGACTGACTGTACCTGTTGAGAGATAATACTTGGTACTAAGAGCTAACATTACTATTTCAAGTGAATAAAGTTTTACTATTTCATACTACTAAGAGCAAACATTACTATTTCAAGTGAGTAGCTTGGGTGCGGGGAGAAGGCCTCAGAAGGCAAGAGTGCTATAGTGAACTTGCTGTGATTGAATTGTGCTATAGTGGTGGAAAACTGTAGTGCGAGCATAGTAGATAATGTGAAAGTGCTGTACATAGTTAATCATGCTGCATGTTTTTACTCCACATGGAAAATCAAAATATGGCAAAATGCAAATCAGTACATTTTCAAATTCCTGTAATCCTATGTGGTCTTCCTGGAATATAAACCAAAAATTTGTTGGTTAAAACCTTGCAGTTGAAAATGTGTTTAGCAGGAGTAAGTATAGTACCAAGGATGGCATCATTTTATTGGTAGATAATCAAAGACCCAGAACATTTATACCTCTACAATATGAGAATAAAAGGGCTCTAATATATTCATTCCAATATTTATAGTATTCATTAATTTCCGTTAAAAACGAATACTGCAAATTGTTAGTAATCAGTGTAAAGCTAAGTTATATAGGAATTGTATTGTTTGCAGAGGTATGATTTACCATAGATTTTTTTGGACTGTGGAATGGTTTACTATAGATCAGGGTTTTCTATCTTCTACGGTTAGGTTTGCCCCAATTGTTAATTTTCTTTCTGTAAGTACTTTTTTTTTTTTTTTTTTTGAACAAGTTGTTTCTAGTAATGAGAAATTTTTGTATTCAGTTAAGTTTTTTGTCTTTATTCTATATACATCTGAAGGTAAATTTAATGCAGTACTCATGAGTACTCTTGACTAGTATTCAAGTACTTGTGAGAATTTTGTAGAACTCTTGTCATCATAACAAAGAGAATATTATTTGTATAAATCTCATATTTTCTCTTTTGTTTATTATTCCTTTATCATTTCTTTTGATATGAATTAGGGATACAGGCATTTAGCAGGTGTAGGAGTTGCAACAAGTTGTGAATCTGCATTGACTTACTATAGAAAAGTTGCCAAAGTTGGTAAGTTTTTGTATACATTTGTAACTTGTAGAGATTCTGAGGTAAATAATAAGTATAATTAAACTTTAACTAAATAAGTAATAAAGAAATTAGTAAGAGAAAGGAAAAAAAAATGGAAAAAAGGAAGAAAATTAGTATAGTAAACATAGGTGGCTGCAAAGCATCACCTACCACATGATGTGAAAACATAATTTGAATATAATTTTGGAATGCAATAGGAATACAACAGGCCAATTAAGTGGTGGATAGAAAATAAACCAGTATGTAACTACAGCAACAAACAAAGAAGTTGTGGGGAGGGGATAAATTGATAAAGGGTGTTGCAGAATACTGAAATAATTTAGAAAGAATATCAATTGATAAAAATACCAAATAATATAAATTTCCAAAAATTCCAATTAATTCAAATATAGTGGTGTACCTTTGGTGGCACCAGGTTCAAATTATGTGAAATGTCACTATAAACAGCAATGAAAACCAATCCCAACAATGTGACCAACAGAGTGAAACAAAAGTAACATAAAATAAACTGCCCATTTTGCTCTATCTCTTTGGAAGGTAGCCACAAGGCCATCAATAGCTGGGAGAGCACTGCATTTTGAACATTGAATAAATCAGTTCATTGCCAACCTGACAGATACACTAATCAATCTGCAGTACAATAATGGTGGCCCTTGCATAGTGAAAAATTATACTAGAACCAGATCAGATCACTCCCAAGGCAACATCAAACTACTGACACAGAGTAACAATTAAATAACGGTACATTGAAAAGAAATTTTTTCAATGTACCTTTAACACAGTTGTGGTTTTTTTTGTCTCTATTTATAGTAATATTTCACGTAATTTGGACCTGATGCCATCATGCCACTAAATTTGAATTAATTGACATTTTTGTATATTTGTATTATTTGGTATTTTTATTGAATTGACATTCTTTCTAAATTATTTTATCGCAATTTATATACACCCCCCCCCATTCTGTTGTTGTTGCTGTAGTAACATATTGGTTTACTCTCTATTTGCCACTTACTTGGCTTGCCATACTACAGGAATATTGATAATTTATATTTAAATTTTTTACACACACCACTGTAAGAATGTTTACAATTTGTGTATTGTGTGTGTGTGTATATATAAGATGTGGCTATTAAATAACAAAACTGTTGCAATAAAATAAATACAGGGTGTCTCAAAAATATTGGTACAAACGTTTAGGGGAGGTAGGTAACATCTAAAGGAATGTGAATCACATAGGAACCCATAACCAGAAATGTCACGGGAAAGTAGTAGTAGCAGAGGCACAAGAAGCAGAAATGACACAAGACAGTAATTAGTGGCAAACATTTGTTTGACATAATATTAACAATGGAGTAAGAGATGGATGCATTTCATGATGTTACAACAGATGCTCGAAGGTTCCACCATGAGACGCGATGCATGCATGACACTGACGCAGCATGGATTGGCGGACACGGTTGAACACACCTGGAGTTTTTTTGACAGTAGCAGCAGCGCAGATGAGTCTCGCCACAAGATCCATTTCCATCTCCACAGGCGATTCATACATGATAGATTTGAGGCCCCCCCACAGAAAGAAATCAAGGGTCGATAAATCAGGTGAGCGTGGGGGTCAGGCAACGGGTCCACCACGGCCAAGCCATCAAAGCCCAAAACGCATGTTCAAATGGTCACAAACACACCTTCCATAATGGGCAGGTGCCCCGTCATGTTGAAGCCAAATGTTGTGTCTCACATTTGCTGGAACTCCGCTAAATATCAGATCTTTCTTGAACAAGTTCTTACTTGTTCAAGTAAGAACTTGTTCAAGAAAGATCTGATATTTAGCGGAGTTCATGCAGGATGGTAACAGGTATGGGCCGACTAAGCAGTCACCGAACATACCTGCCCACACATTTATTGTGAAGCGATGCTGTGCTGCATGGGAGTGCACACCATGTGGGTTGTCGTGAGCCCACACGAGCATTGTGCTGATTGAATAAGCCTTCCCGAGTGAAATAAGCCTCATCCGTGAACAAAACATAGGCTGGAAAATTCAAGTCTTGAACATTTTCTTGGAGAAACCACTGCGCAAAAGCCACACATGCAGGATGATCTTGGGGGAGCAGCAACTGAACCCTTTGGAGATGAAAGGGGTGTAAGGAATCGTCGTGCCAGACACACTGTACACTGCAACGAGACACTCCTAAGGCAGAGGCAACGGCATGTGTGCTGGTAGTAGGATTATTCTGGACGGCATTCAACACACTTTCTTCCATGATGGGAGTCCGCATCTAACGTGGTCTGCCCACACTACTCCTGTTACCTCTAAATGACCCATAATCGCACAAATTTTGATGCACACGTGCAAACAAACTGTGGTCTGGTACATGTCTGTCTGGGAAGCGTTCTCCATAAATTTGCCGAGCGGCTCGTCCATTGCCCTCTGCTAATCCACACACTAGGTGTATGTCTGCCAGCTCACAGTTTGTATATCGATGCATGCTCTTCATGTGGCGACTACTGCTTGAATGAGTAAACCAGAAATTTTCCCTCTCGCGAATTGATGAACAGCGCCATCTACCGACTTACGGTGACGTTTCCGGTTATGGGTTCCTATGCGATTCACATTCCTTTAGATGTTACCTATCTCCCCTAAACGTTTGTACCATTATTTTTGAGACACCATGTATAATGAAATATTACCGTACCTTAAAAGTTACCCCTTCACAATAATTGCCTTGAGCTTGCACACACACACACACACGCGCGCACACACACACGCGCACACACACACACACGCACACACTGTTCCATATGTTTCTTCCAAGCACAGAAACATTTCTTCAAGTCATATATTGTAAGCCCTTTTAACACTTAAGTCTGTTTTTTT